>NW_026712293.1:8943188-10143188 GCF_030504385.1 Musca domestica | reverse complement strand
GAATCTATCCGGTAAACTCGGAAAAAAACGGAGATATGAATTTTTATAAGAAGGACTAAAATTCAGAATCAGATATTTAGCGATGTCGGTCTCTCTGTCTTTTAGGTTAAAATTTTGCACACATGTGTATTTTTTCCAGAAGACAGATTATGTTCGTTAATAGGGCCATGTCGTATAGTCCCACGTCTTCACGTTTTAGCGAGATAATTCACCGGAATTGCGTCAATTCGTATTTGAAATTCATAATGGATACTTTAACCCATTAAAAAAAATTGTCTATGCAGGTCCACATCTTCGTATGGCCCTTCTCTTTTCTCGGTACGTTGATGATATTAGAACGATTATTCATTATACCCCACCTTGGAAAGGAGGGTATATTAACTTTGTCCTTCCCTTTGTAACATCCCTAAATATTCCTCGTAGACCCCATAAAGCATGTATATTCATAATCAGCATAAAATTCTAAGTCGACTTTTGATGATTTTTGCCACATTTTTTTTTCACCGATTTGTCTAAAAGTTGGCATTTCTTAGTCATGATGGGTTCTACCTCCGGTGGCGAAACATTGTATGTATAGGTCCACGTTTCTGTATAGCCCCCTAAAACGATACCTCAAGATATTCGGCATCTCGAAGATTTTTGCCACATTTTTCACGGATTTGTCTAAAAATTGTTATTTGTTGGTCATAATGGGTTCTAGCTCCGGTGGCAGAAAATTGAATATATTGTTCAACGTTTTCATATAGCGCACATATAATGGTACCAACCGATATTCGGTATTTTGATAATCCTGGTCTCATTTACCCACGAAATTGTTTTAAATTTGCTATTTTAGAAGATTTGATAGATGACAATCTTAAAGCCTAAAATTTTCTATGGAGGTTCCCCTTTTGGTATGGCCACCATATAACGGCCTAACCCACCTTATGGTTTTTTGAAAAATTTAACAGCATTATCCAACTGGTCTTATCGGTATTTGTAGTTTAAAGTGGAACACGTTCGAATTCAGATATTTTATAAAAAAATGTTTCATTTACCCACTGGTGGAGCATATTAAAAGTTTGGCCCGGCCGACTTCATGTTTTTTACTTGTTTTTATTCAAATGGGTGGTCTTAATGGATCTTACAGAGTGTGACAAATTGCGTATGCAGGTCCTCGTCATCGTACAGCCCTATATATTACGGTATTGATTAAAATAGTATTTTTCAACGATTAATTTTTTCTGAAAATTTCATTTCCTTTCAAATGGCGGAGGGTATTAAAAAGGCCCTGCCGAACTAATATGATTTTTTAGTTGTTAACTTATTGTAATTAAAAATATGCAAGCTTTTACTTATAAAACAACTAATTATGAAAATATACGTTCAAATAAACTTTTTTTGTAAAATTAAGATTTGTAAAATGTACCTCCACGTCATAAAATGCGGCCCATATTCCACCTTCACTGTTAAAGTTGAAATACAAAGAATATACTTAGAAATAATCAACATGCTAACATCATTTCACAACACCCATTGTTTCAGCGATAAGTTTCTCGACTATTATAACAATTCATCGAAAACCGCTAATTTTCATTATTTAGAAATTCCAGTATATTGTGTTTTATTTCTCTTTTTATTTATTTTCACTGCTCCGCAACATCTTTGATCTCATCGAGCCGAAACAAGTGCTTCCAGCAACAAAATAAACTAACCTACTTCTTCTTTCCCTTTTTAAAAAGGTTTGATTTCGTTAGAAACAGCAGCAACCAGTACCTACCATCCCACACTCGCAGCCTTTACGTCCATCCTTTCATATATTTTCATTTTATTTATAATCTCATCATTAAAAAGGTACGTACCTGCTATTTAGTGAGCATAAATCGCGAGTTTTTGGTTTGGAAATAAAAATAAAATTACAAAAACAATGAACAGAGTACTTAACTATGGTCGTTTTTACAAGTGTCCGCCGGTAAATCGAAAGTGCCAGTTTTGTAAGTCGTGTAGTAATTCTCTTCATGAATATTACACTCTTAATACCCGCTCTTTGTTGTGTTATGCGTGAAGAAAATATGAGCAAAAAGTGTTTATTGCAATACATAAGCATGATCAGTGATTTTACTGTGGTTGTTTTTGTTTATTTCGTAATCTTTGGCATAAAGAACAAAATAAACACTAACAACATAACATAATAGTATAATAGGTCTGTTCGGGCAAAAAGTTGAAAATTTGTTTATTAGGTCTTTTCGGACCAAACATGTAATCAATAGTTTTGGAAACATACGGTTCTGTTGGAAATTGTTCGAGTCCGTATAAAGTGCACCCTAAATGCGGTCGTTTCGATATCTAATAATAATTTTTGTTATTATAATATATTATTACTAAATATATTTATTATTTTTAATTTTTTAAATTTTTCTTTGAAGTTGTTGTTCTTTTTGGAAAAATATTTATTATTTTGAGCTGCATCCTACAGTCCGTGCCCCCTAGAGTCGGTAAGAATATTAAGCAAAATTAATTTTCTTATAGATTTTTTTGGCGATTTGTTTTGGTTTTGTGATTATTTCTTATCGAGAATAATTTTGTTGGGTACATTTCCATATACATAATCAAATTCTCTGTATTTTTCGAAAAATCGTGTAGTTTTCTACACTTAACGAAACAAAGTTAGTCAAATTTGCAAATATTTTTTCAAGTTTTTAGTATATTTTTATACTCATACAACCAAGCGTGTATTATTCCATACACAGTTAAAATCTTCCCGATTTTCATTACTCCGAGAAAATTTATTTACATTTTCTAATTACTTTTTTTTAAATTTAAAAAAATTTATTAGTGGAGAACGATGGTAATGTTTACAAATGGGTAAGGCAGGGAATACCTAGGTTTCGGAAACATTACCATCGTTCTCCACTAATAAACAAACGTTGTTTTTATAAAAACAACAATAAAGGGATAAAGCCTGACCATTTTGCAACAACAAAATACTACGGTATCCCGAACAAACAAGCCACACTGTTCTAAAAAAAAAAATATTTATGTGGTTGGGTGCGAACAGCGCGAAATGCTTTTATATATTAGTGAATGCTATCATATACAAGATAGCATTCACTAACAGATAAAAGCATTTCGTGCTGTTCCAATAAAAATTTAAAAAAAATATTGACTCAATTTTCGTTGAGTTTCACCAATTTTAAGTTGGTTTACATTGAAACTTTAGATTTTGCCCTCTTTCAAATTCATTTTTTATTTGACTGTATTTCTAAATTTTTCTAATTCACAATGCCACAAACTCCATGTGATTTCTTTATTAGAGCAACTGATGCTCTGGTAAAATTTGAAGCCAACTTTACTTCTCTTCGAGAGGAAGAGTTGGACATATATTCCCTTGATGTTCAGGCCGCCGAGGCAAGGGGATTGTGGGGTAAAGTGAAGGAAATATTCGAACAATTTCTTACATATCTCCAAATTTCTGAAGATGCTGAAAGAGAAGACATCACATATGCAGAAAGTAAATATGACGTTGCGTATAAGGCATATGTAAATTTCAATAATATTAGATTTCATTTCTACAAAACTATAAATTATTTTCTTTATACAATTTAGAATCAACATTTGACACCATTATAGATGTTTTCAGATCAGATGATTATAAAACAAAAACTGTTATCGCATTATAGCCAAGCTTTAATTCATTGCTGTGTATAAAGATAACTTATTATATTAATGACCTTTCTAGACTGAAATTCTGCAACCAAACTACTGTGGCTTAATCATTTCTGCAGCAGAAGGCTTATGCTTATGAAATGTGTACACCGATGTCTCAAATAACATGCTTGTATATGCGTTCTGGTTTTTGTCAAAAATAGAACAGCGTTGGCATTTTTGTTCCTAGAACATTACATCTTTTACCCAAGTGACGAGATCGTAAGCCAATAGAAGAGGAACCAAAGAATTAAATTAAGATTTTTTTTTTTTGGGAAACCCTCTAATTTTTACAATCGTACTTATGGAATGGATGGAGTTCAGCATTATATGTCGTTTTTCTATATTCTCTTTTATTGAAGGGCTAACAACTCAAAATTAAATCTACAGTGCACCGCCACAACGCGAGTTCAAAAAGGTGTGAGTCGTAAACATAGAGGAAACCAAAAAGTGAGAAAAAGTTTCACATAAATTACTGATATCCGTCGGTGGATAAGTGAAGAAGAAAAAACAAAAAAGAATGAAATATGTTATAAGAAAAAGAAATCAGTTGCTCCTATACCTGTTTCTAAAATACCGATACATCTCTCTGAGGGAATCCAATTTGAGAAAAGACTGACGTGACCACAAAAAACATGGTGGATGCATTGTGGTAGACACAAAACATTGCAAAGCTCACCGCAAAAAAGAGATGTTATCGGGGAGCAAGGGCATAAGTTCAAGGTAATCAGAAAGATGAGATGAACAGAAAGAAGGATTGAAGCATAAACTTACGCTGTTATAATACGATGTCATAATACATCTGAGGGGAAGAAATCCAAATTTAGCATGCAGAAGGGACGAATCTGTCCAGTAAACTCGGAAAAAAACGGAGATATGAATTTTTATAAGAAGGACTAAAATTCAGAATCAGATATTTAGCGATGTCGGTCTCTCTGTCTTTTAGGTTAAAATTATGTTCGTTAATAGGGCCATGTCGTATAGCCCCACGTCTTCACGTTTTAGCGAGATAATTCACCGGAATTGCGTCAATTCGTATTTGAAATTCATAATGGATATTTTAACCCATTAAAAAAAATTGTCTATGCAGGTCCACATCTTCGTATGGCCCTTCTCTTTTCCCGGTACGTTGATGATATTAGAAAGATTATTCATTATACCCCCACCTTGGAAAGGAGGGTATATTAACTTTGTCCTTCCGTTTGTAACATCCCTAAATATTCCTCGTAGACCCCATAAAGCATGTATATTCATAATCAGCATAAAATTCTAAGTCGACTTTTGATAATTTTTCCACATATTTTTTTTTCACCGATTTGGCATTTCTTAGTCATGATGGGTTCTACCTCCGGTGGCGAAACATTGTATGTATAGGTCCACGTTTCTGTATAGCCCCCTAAAACGATAACTCAAGATATTCGGCATCTCGAAGATTTTTGACACATTTTTTCACGGATTTGTCTAAAAATTGTTATTTGTTGGTCATAATGGGTTCTAGCTCCGGTGGCAGAAAATTGAATATTTTGTTCAACGTTTTCATATAGCGCACATATAATGGTACCAACCGATATTCGGTATTTTGATAATCCTGGTCTCATTTACCCACGAAATTGTTTTAAATTTGCTATTTTAGAAGATTTGATAGATGACAATCTTAAAGCCTAAAATTTTCTATGGAGGTTCCCCTTTTTGTATGGCCACCATATAACGGCCTAACCCACCTTATGGTTTTTTGAAAAATTTAACAGCATTATCCAACTGGTCTTATCGGTATTTGTAGTTTAAAGTGGAACACGTTCGAATTCAGATATTTTATAAAAAAATGTTTCATTTACCCACTGGTGGAGCATATTAAAAGTTTGGCCCGGCCGACTTCATGTTTTTTACTTGTTTTTATTCAAATGGGTGGTCTTAATGGATCTTACAGAGTGTGACAAATTGCGTATGCAGGTCCTCGTCATCGTACAGCCCTATATATTACGGTATTGATTAAAATAGTATTTTTCAACGATTAATTTTTTCTGAAAATTTCATTTCCTTTCAAATGGCGGAGGGTATTAAAAAGGCCCTGCCGAACTAATATGATTTTTTAGTTGTTAACTTATTGTAATTAAAAATATGCAAGCTTTTACTTATAAAACAACTAATTATGAAAATATACGTTCAAATAAACTTTTTTTGTAAAATTAAGATTTGTAAAATGTACCTCCACGTCATAAAATGCGGCCCATATTCCACCTTCACTGTTAAAGTTGAAATACAAAGAATATACTTAGAAATAATCAACATGCTAACATCATTTCACAACACCCATTGTTTCAGCGATAAGTTTCTCGACTATTATAACAATTCATCGAAAACCGCTAATTTTCATTATTTAGAAATTCCAGTATATTGTGTTTTATTTCTCTTTTTATTTATTTTCACTGCTCCGCAACATCTTTGATCTCATCGAGCCGAAACAAGTGCTTCCAGCAACAAAATAAACTAACCTACTTCTTCTTTCCCTTTTTAAAAAGGTTTGATTTCGTTAGAAACAGCAGCAACCAGTACCTACCATCCCACACTCGCAGCCTTTACGTCCATCCTTTCATATATTTTCATTTTATTTATAATCTCATCATTAAAAAGGTACGTACCTGCTATTTAGTGAGCATAAATCGCGAGTTTTTGGTTTGGAAATAAAAATAAAATTACAAAAACAATGAACAGAGTACTTAACTATGGTCGTTTTTACAAGTGTCCGCCGGTAAATCGAAAGTGCCAGTTTTGTAAGTCGTGTAGTAATTCTCTTCATGAATATTACACTCTTAATACCCGCTCTTTGTTGTGTTATGCGTGAAGAAAATATGAGCAAAAAGTGTTTATTGCAATACATAAGCATGATCAGTGATTTTACTGTGGTTGTTTTTGTTTATTTCGTAATCTTTGGCATAAAGAACAAAATAAACACTAACAACATAACATAATAGTATAATAGGTCTGTTCGGGCAAAAAGTTGAAAATTTGTTTATTAGGTCTTTTCGGACCAAACATGTAATCAATAGTTTTGGAAACATACGGTTCTGTTGGAAATTGTTCGAGTCCGTATAAAGTGCACCCTAAATGCGGTCGTTTCGATATCTAATAATAATTTTTGTTATTATAATATATTATTACTAAATATATTTATTATTTTTAATTTTTTAAATTTTTCTTTGAAGTTGTTGTTCTTTTTGGAAAAATATTTATTATTTTGAGCTGCATCCTACAGTCCGTGCCCCCTAGAGTCGGTAAGAATATTAAGCAAAATTAATTTTCTTATAGATTTTTTGGCGATTTGTTTTGGTTTTGTGATTATTTCTTATCGAGAATAATTTTGTTGGGTACATTTCCATATACATAATCAAATTCTCTGTATTTTTCGAAAAATCGTGTAGTTTTCTACACTTAACGAAACAAAGTTAGTCAAATTTGCAAATATTTTTTCAAGTTTTTAGTATATTTTTTATACTCATACAACCAAGCGTGTATTATTCCATACACAGTTAAAATCTTCCCGATTTTCATTACTCCGAGAAAATTTATTTACATTTTCTAATTACTTTTTTTTAAATTTAAAAAAATTTATTAGTGGAGAACGATGGTAATGTTTACAAATGGGTAAGGCAGAGAATACCTAGGTTTCGGAAACATTACCATCGTTCTCCACTAATAAACAAACGTTGTTTTTATAAAAACAACAATAAAGGGATAAAGCCTGACCATTTTGCAACAACAAAATACTACGGTATCCCGAACAAACAAGCCACACTGTTCTAAAAAAAAAAAATATTTATGTGGTTGGGTGCGAACAGCGCGAAATGCTTTTATATATTAGTGAATGCTATCATATACAAGATAGCATTCACTAACAGATAAAAGCATTTCGTGCTGTTCCAATAAAAATTTAAAAAAAATATTGACTCAATTTTCGTTGAGTTTCACCAATTTTAAGTTGGTTTACATTGAAACTTTAGATTTTGCCCTCTTTCAAATTCATTTTTTATTTGACTGTATTTCTAAATTTTTCTAATTCACAATGCCACAAACTCCATGTGATTTCTTTATTAGAGCAACTGATGCTCTGGTAAAATTTGAAGCCAACTTTACTTCTCTTCGAGAGGAAGAGTTGGACATATATTCCCTTGATGTTCAGGCCGCCGAGGCAAGGGGATTGTGGGGTAAAGTGAAGGAAATATTCGAACAATTTCTTACATATCTCCAAATTTCTGAAGATGCTGAAAGAGAAGACATCACATATGCAGAAAGTAAATATGACGTTGCGTATAAGGCATATGTAAATTTCAATAATATTAGATTTCATTTCTACAAAAATATAAATTATTTTCTTTATACAATTTAGAATCAACATTTGACACCATTATAGATGTTTTCAGATCAGATGATTATAAAACAAAAACTGTTATCGCATTATAGCCAAGCTTTAATTCATTGCTGTGTATAAAGATAACTTATTATATTAATGACCTTTCTAGACTGAAATTCTGCAACCAAACTACTGTGGCTTAATCATTTCTGCAGCAGAAGGCTTATGCTTATGAAATGTGTACACCGATGTCTCAAATAACATGCTTGTATATGCGTTCTGGTTTTTGTCAAAAATAGAACAGCGTTGGCATTTTTGTTCCTAGAACATTACATCTTTTACCCAAGTGACGAGATCGTAAGCCAATAGAAGAGGAACCAAAGAATTAAATTAAGATTTTTTTTTTTTTGGGAAACCCTCTAATTTTTACAATCGTACTTATGGAATGGATGGAGTTCAGCATTATATGTCGTTTTTCTATATTCTCTTTTATTGAAGGGCTAACAACTCAAAATTAAATCTACAGTGCACCGCCACAACGCGAGTTCAAAAAGGTGTGAGTCGTAAACATAGAGGAAACCAAAAAGTGAGAAAAAGTTTCACATAAATTACTGATATCCGTCGGTGGATAAGTGAAGAAGAAAAAACAAAAAAGAATGAAATATGTTATAAGAAAAAGAAATCAGTTGCTCCTATACCTGTTTCTAAAATACCGATACATCTCTCTGAGGGAATCCAATTTGAGAAAAGACTGACGTGACCACAAAAAACATGGTGGATGCATTGTGGTAGACACAAAACATTTCAAAGCTCACCGCAAAAAAGAGATGTTATCGGGGAGCAAGGGCATAAGTTCAAGGTAATCAGAAAGATGAGATGAACAGAAAGAAGGATTGAAGCATAAACTTACGCTGTTATAATACGATGTCATAATACATCTGAGGGGAAGAAATCAAAATTTAGCATGCAGAAGGGACGAATCTGTCCGGTAAACTCGGAAAAAAACGGAGATATGAATTTTATAAGAAGGACTAAAATTCAGAATCAGATATTTAGCGATGTCGGTCTCTCTGTCTTTTAGATTAAAATTTTGCACACATGTGTATTTTTTCCAGAAGACAGATTATGTTCGTTAATAGGGCCATGTCGTATAGCCGCACGTCTTCACGTTTTAGCGAGATAATTCACCGGAATTGCGTCAATTCTTATTTGAAATTCATAATGGATACTTTAACCCATTAAAAAAAATTGTCTATGCAGGTCCACATCTTCGTATGGCCCTTCTCTTTTCTCGGTACGTTGATGATATTAGAACGATTATTCATTATACCCCACCTTGGAAAGGAGGGTATATTAACTTTGTCCTTCCCTTTGTAACATCCCTAAATATTCCTCGTAGACCCCATAAAGCATGTATATTCATAATCAGCATAAAATTCTAAGTCGACTTTTGATGATTTTTGCCACATTTTTTTTTCACCGATTTATCTAAAAGTTGGCATTTCTTAGTCATGATGGGTTCTACCTCCGGTGGCGAAACATTGTATGTATAGGTCCACGTTTCTGTATAGCCCCCTAAAACGATACCTCAAGATATTCGGCATCTCGAAGATTTTTGACCACATTTTTCACGGATTTGTCTAAAAATTGTTATTTGTTGGTCATAATGGGTTCTAGCTCCGGTGGCAGAAAATTGAATATATTGTTCAACGTTTTCATATAGCGCACATATAATGGTACCAACCGATATTCGGTATTTTGATAATCCTGGTCTCATTTACCCACGAAATTGTTTTAAATTTGCTATTTTAGAAGATTTGATAGATGACAATCTTAAAGCCTAAAATTTTCTATGGAGGTTGCCCTTTTGGTATGGCCACCATATAACGGCCTAACCCACCTTATGGTTTTTTGAAAAATTTAACAGCATTATCCAACTGGTCTTATCGGTATTTGTAGTTTAAAGTGGAACACGTTCGAATTCAGATATTTTATAAAAAAATGTTTCATTTACCCACTGGTGGAGCATATTAAAAGTTTGGCCCGGCCGACTTCATGTTTTTTACTTGTTTTTATTCAAATGGGTGGTCTTAATGGATCTTACAGAGTGTGACAAATTGCGTATGCAGGTCCTCGTCATCGTACAGCCCTATATATTACGGTATTGATTAAAATAGTATTTTTCAACGATTAATTTTTTCTGAAAATTTCATTTCCTTTCAAATGGCGGAGGGTATTAAAAAGGCCCTGCCGAACTAATATGATTTTTTAGTTGTTAACTTATTGTAATTAAAAATATGCAAGCTTTTACTTATAAAACAACTAATTATGAAAATATACGTTCAAATAAACTTTTTTTGTAAAATTAAGATTTGTAAAATGTACCTCCACGTCATAAAATGCGGCCCATATTCCACCTTCACTGTTAAAGTTGAAATACAAAGAATATACTTAGAAATAATCAACATGCTAACATCATTTCACAACACCCATTGTTTCAGCGATAAGTTTCTCGACTATTATAACAATTCATCGAAAACCGCTAATTTTCATTATTTAGAAATTCCAGTATATTGTGTTTTATTTCTCTTTTTATTTATTTTCACTGCTCCGCAACATCTTTGATCTCATCGAGCCGAAACAAGTGCTTCCAGCAACAAAATAAACTAACCTACTTCTTCTTTCCCTTTTTAAAAAGGTTTGATTTCGTTAGAAACAGCAGCAACCAGTACCTACCATCCCACACTCGCAGCCTTTACGTCCATCCTTTCATATATTTTCATTTTATTTATAATCTCATCATTAAAAAGGTACGTACCTGCTATTTAGTGAGCATAAATCGCGAGTTTTTGGTTTGGAAATAAAAATAAAATTACAAAAACAATGAACAGAGTACTTAACTATGGTCGTTTTTACAAGTGTCCGCCGGTAAATCGAAAGTGCCAGTTTTGTAAGTCGTGTAGTAATTCTCTTCATGAATATTACACTCTTAATACCCGCTCTTTGTTGTGTTATGCGTGAAGAAAATATGAGCAAAAAGTGTTTATTGCAATACATAAGCATGATCAGTGATTTTACTGTGGTTGTTTTTGTTTATTTCGTGATCTTTGGCATAAAGAAGAACAAAATAAACACTAACAACATAACATAATAGTATAATAGGTCTGTTCGGGCAAAAAGTTGAAAATTTGTTTATTAGGTCTTTTCGGACCAAACATGTAATCAATAGTTTTGGAAACATACGGTTCTGTTGGAAATTGTTCGAGTCCGTATAAAGTGCACCCTAAATGCGGTCGTTTCGATATCTAATAATAATTTTTGTTATTATAATATATTATTACTAAATATATTTATTATTTTTAATTTTTTAAATTTTTCTTTGAAGTTGTTGTTCTTTTTGGAAAAATATTTATTATTTTGAGCTGCATCCTACAGTCCGTGCCCCCTAGAGTCGGTAAGAATATTAAGCAAAATTAATTTTCTTATAGATTTTTTTGGCGATTTGTTTTGGTTTTGTGATTATTTCTTATCGAGAATAATTTTGTTGGGTACATTTCCATATACATAATCAAATTCTCTGTATTTTTCGAAAAATCGTGTAGTTTTCTACACTTAACGAAACAAAGTTAGTCAAATTTGCAAATATTTTTTCAAGTTTTTAGTATATTTTTTATACTCATACAACCAAGCGTGTATTATTCCATACACAGTTAAAATCTTCCCGATTTTCATTACTCCGAGAAAATTTATTTACATTTTCTAATTACTTTTTTTTAAATTTAAAAAAATTTATTAGTGGAGAACGATGGTAATGTTTACAAATGGGTAAGGCAGAGAATACCTAGGTTTCGGAAACATTACCATCGTTCTCCACTAATAAACAAACGTTGTTTTTATAAAAACAACAATAAAGGGATAAAGCCTGACCATTTTGCAACAACAAAATACTACGGTATCCCGAACAAACAAACCACACTGTTCTAAAAAAAAAAAAATATTTATGTGGTTGGGTGCGAACAGCGCGAAATGCTTTTATATGTTAGTGAATGCTATCATATACAAGATAGCATTCACTAACAGATAAAAGCATTTCGTGCTGTTCCAATAAAAATTTAAAAAAAATATTGACTCAATTTTCGTTGAGTTTCACCAATTTTAAGTTGGTTTACATTGAAACTTTAGATTTTGCCCTCTTTCAAATTCATTTTTTATTTGACTGTATTTCTAAATTTTTCTAATTCACAATGCCACAAACTCCATGTGATTTCTTTATTAGAGCAACTGATGCTCTGGTAAAATTTGAAGCCAACTTTACTTCTCTTCGAGAGGAAGAGTTGGACATATATTCCCTTGATGTTCAGGCCGCCGAGGCAAAGGGATTGTGGGGTAAAGTGAAGGAAATATTCGAACAATTTCTTACATATCTCCAAATTTCTGAAGATGCTGAAAGAGAAGACATCACATATGCAGAAAGTAAATATGACGTTGCGTATAAGGCATATGTAAATTTCAATAATATTAGATTTCATTTCTACAAAAATATAAATTATTTTCTTTATACAATTTAGAATCAACATTTGACACCATTATAGATGTTTTCAGATCAGATGATTATAAAACAAAAACTGTTATCGCATTATAGCCAAGCTTTAATTCATTGCTGTGTATAAAGATAACTTATTATATTAATGACCTTTCTAGACTGAAATTCTGCAACCAAACTACTGTGACTTAATCATTTCTGCAGCAGAAGGCTTATGCTTATGAAATGTGTACACCGATGTCTCAAATAACATGCTTGTATATGCGTTCTGGTTTTTGTCAAAAATAGAACAGCGTTGGCATTTTTGTTCCTAGAACATTACATCTTTTACCCAAGTGACGAGATCGTAAGCCAATAGAAGAGGAACCAAAGAATTAAATTAAGATTTTTTTTTTTTTTGGGAAACCCTCTAATTTTTACAATCGTACTTATGGAATGGATGGAGTTCAGCATTATATGTCGTTTTTCTATATTCTCTTTTATTGAAGGGCTAACAACTCAAAATTAAATCTACAGTGCACCGCCACAACGCGAGTTCAAAAAGGTGTGAGTCGTAAACATAGAGGAAACCAAAAAGTGAGAAAAAGTTTCACATAAATTACTGATATCCGTCGGTGGATAAGTGAAGAAGAAAAAACAAAAAAGAATGAAATATGTTATAAGAAAAAGAAATCAGTTGCTCCTATACCTGTTTCTAAAATACCGATACATCTCTCTGAGGGAATCCAATTTGAGAAAAGACTGACGTGACCACAAAAAACATGGTGGATGCATTGTGGTAGACACAAAACATTTCAAAGCTCACCGCAAAAAAGAGATGTTATCGGGGAGCAAGGGCATAAGTTCAAGGTAATCAGAAAGATGAGATGAACAGAAAGAAGGATTGAAGCATAAACTTACGCTGTTATAATACGATGTCATAATACATCTGAGGGGAAGAAATCAAAATTTAGCATGCAGAAGGGACGAATCTGTCCGGTAAACTCGGAAAAAAACGGAGATATGAATTTTTATAAGAAGGACTAAAATTCAGAATCAGATATTTAGCGATGTCGGTCTCTCTGTCTTTTAGATTAAAATTTTGCACACATGTGTATTTTTTCCAGAAGACAGATTATGTTCGTTAATAGGGCCATGTCGTATAGCCGCACGTCTTCACGTTTTAGCGAGATAATTCACCGGAATTGCGTCAATTCTTATTTGAAATTCATAATGGATACTTTAACCCATTAAAAAAAATTGTCTATGCAGGTCCACATCTTCGTATGGCCCTTCTCTTTTCTCGGTACGTTGATGATATTAGAACGATTATTCATTATACCCCACCTTGGAAAGGAGGGTATATTAACTTTGTCCTTCCCTTTGTAACATCCCTAAATATTCCTCGTAGACCCCATAAAGCATGTATATTCATAATCAGCATAAAATTCTAAGTCGACTTTTGATGATTTTTGCCACATTTTTTTTTCACCGATTTATCTAAAAGTTGGCATTTCTTAGTCATGATGGGTTCTACCTCCGGTGGCGAAACATTGTATGTATAGGTCCACGTTTCTGTATAGCCCCCTAAAACGATACCTCAAGATATTCGGCATCTCGAAGATTTTTGCCACATTTTTCACGGATTTGTCTAAAAATTGTTATTTGTTGGTCATAATGGGTTCTAGCTCCGGTGGCAGAAAATTGAATATATTGTTCAACGTTTTCATATAGCGCACATATAATGGTACCAACCGATATTCGGTATTTTGATAATCCTGGTCTCATTTACCCACGAAATTGTTTTAAATTTGCTATTTTAGAAGATTTGATAGATGACAATCTTAAAGCCTAAAATTTTCTATGGAGGTTGCCCTTTTGGTATGGCCACCATATAACGGCCTAACCCACCTTATGGTTTTTTGAAAAATTTAACAGCATTATCCAACTGGTCTTATCGGTATTTGTAGTTTAAAGTGGAACACGTTCGAATTCAGATATTTTATAAAAAAATGTTTCATTTACCCACTGGTGGAGCATATTAAAAGTTTGGCCCGGCCGACTTCATGTTTTTTACTTGTTTTTATTCAAATGGGTGGTCTTAATGGATCTTACAGAGTGTGACAAATTGCGTATGCAGGTCCTCGTCATCGTACAGCCCTATATATTACGGTATTGATTAAAATAGTATTTTTCAACGATTAATTTTTTCTGAAAATTTCATTTCCTTTCAAATGGCGGAGGGTATTAAAAAGGCCCTGCCGAACTAATATGATTTTTTAGTTGTTAACTTATTGTAATTAAAAATATGCAAGCTTTTACTTATAAAACAACTAATTATGAAAATATACGTTCAAATAAACTTTTTTTGTAAAATTAAGATTTGTAAAATGTACCTCCACGTCATAAAATGCGGCCCATATTCCACCTTCACTGTTAAAGTTGAAATACAAAGAATATACTTAGAAATAATCAACATGCTAACATCATTTCACAACACCCATTGTTTCAGCGATAAGTTTCTCGACTATTATAACAATTCATCGAAAACCGCTAATTTTCATTATTCAGAAATTCCAGTATATTGTGTTTTATTTCTCTTTTTATTTATTTTCACTGCTCCGCAACATCTTTGATCTCATCGAGCCGAAACAAGTGCTTCCAGCAACAAAATAAACTAACCTACTTCTTCTTTCCCTTTTTAAAAAGGTTTGATTTCGTTAGAAACAGCAGCAACCAGTACCTACCATCCCACACTCGCAGCCTTTACGTCCATCCTTTCATATATTTTCATTTTATTTATAATCTCATCATTAAAAAGGTACGTACCTGCTATTTAGTGAGCATAAATTGCGAGTTTTTGGTTTGGAAATAAAAATAAAATTACAAAAACAATGAACAGAGTACTTAACTATGGTCGTTTTTACAAGTGTCCGCCGGTAAATCGAAAGTGCCAGTTTTGTAAGTCGTGTAGTAATTCTCTTCATGAATATTACACTCTTAATACCCGCTCTTTGTTGTGTTATGCGTGAAGAAAATATGAGCAAAAAGTGTTTATTGCAATACATAAGCATGATCAGTGATTTTACTGTGGTTGTTTTTGTTTATTTCGTGATCTTTGGCATAAAGAAGAACAAAATAAACACTAACAACATAACATAATAGTATAATAGGTCTGTTCGGGCAAAAAGTTGAAAATTTGTTTATTAGGTCTTTTCGGACCAAACATGTAATCAATAGTTTTGGAAACATACGGTTCTGTTGGAAATTGTTCGAGTCCGTATAAAGTGCACCCTAAATGCGGTCGTTTCGATATCTAATAATAATTTTTGTTATTATAATATATTATTACTAAATATATTTATTATTTTTAATTTTTTAAATTTTTCTTTGAAGTTGTTGTTCTTTTTGGAAAAATATTTATTATTTTGAGCTGTAGCGTGCATCCTACAGTCCGTGCCCCCTAGAGTCGGTAAGAATATTAAGCAAAATTAATTTTCTTATAGATTTTTTTGGCGATTTGTTTTGGTTTTGTGATTATTTCTTATCGAGAATAATTTTGTTGGGTACATTTCCATATACATAATCAAATTCTCTGTATTTTTCGAAAAATCGTGTAGTTTTCTACACTTAACGAAACAAAGTTAGTCAAATTTGCAAATATTTTTTCAAGTTTTTAGTATATTTTTTATACTCATACAACCAAGCGTGTATTATTCCATACACAGTTAAAATCTTCCCGATTTTCATTACTCCGAGAAAATTTATTTACATTTTCTAATTACTTTTTTTTAAATTTAAAAAAATTTATTAGTGGAGAACGATGGTAATGTTTACCAGGGGGTAAGGCAGAGAATACCTAGGTTTCGGAAACATTACCATCGTTCTCCACTAATAAACAAACGTTGTTTTTATAAAAACAACAATAAAGGGATAAAGCCTGACCATTTTGCAACAACAAAATACTACGGTATCCCGAACAAACAAGCCACACTGTTCTAAAAAAAAAAATATTTATGTGGTTGGGTGCGAACAGCGCGAAATGCTTTTATATGTTAGTGAATGCTATCATATACAAGATAGCATTCACTAACAGATAAAAGCATTTCGTGCTGTTCCAATAAAAATTTAAAAAAAATATTGACTCAATTTTCGTTGAGTTTCACCAATTTTAAGTTGGTTTACATTGAAACTTTAGATTTTGCCCTCTTTCAAATTCATTTTTTATTTGACTGTATTTCTAAATTTTTCTAATTCACTCCAAAACTCACTCCAAACTCCATGTGATTTCTTTATTAGAGCAACTGATGCTCTGGTAAAATTTGAAGCCAACTTTACTTCTCTTCGAGAGGAAGAGTTGGACATATATTCCCTTGATGTTCAGGCCGCCGAGGCAAGGGGATTGTGGGGTAAAGTGAAGGAAATATTCGAACAATTTCTTACATATCTCCAAATTTCTGAAGATGCTGAAAGAGAAGACATCACATATGCAGAAAGTAAATATGACGTTGCGTATAAGGCATATGTAAATTTCAATAATATTAGATTTCATTTCTACAAAAATATAAATTATTTTCTTTATACAATTTAGAATCAACATTTGACACCATTATAGATGTTTTCAGATCAGATGATTATAAAACAAAAACTGTTATCGCATTATAGCCAAGCTTTAATTCATTGCTGTGTATAAAGATAACTTATTATATTAATGACCTTTCTAGACTGAAATTCTGCAACCAAACTACTGTGGCTTAATCATTTCTGCAGCAGAAGGCTTATGCTTATGAAATGTGTACACCGATGTCTCAAATAACATGCTTGTATATGCGTTCTGGTTTTTGTCAAAAATAGAACAGCGTTGGCATTTTTGTTCCTAGAACATTACATCTTTTACCCAAGTGACGAGATCGTAAGCCAATAGAAGAGGAACCAAAGAATTAAATTAAGATTTTTTTTTTTTTTTTGGAAACCCTCTAATTTTTACAATCGTACTTATGGAATGGATGGAGTTCAGCATTATATGTCGTTTTTCTATATTCTCTTTTATTGAAGGGCTAACAACTCAAAATTAAATCTACAGTGCACCGCCACAACGCGAGTTCAAAAAGGTGTGAGTCGTAAACATAGAGGAAACCAAAAAGTGAGAAAAAGTTTCACATAAATTACTGATATCCGTCGGTGGATAAGTGAAGAAGAAAAAACAAAAAAGAATGAAATATGTTATAAGAAAAAGAAATCAGTTGCTCCTATACCTGTTTCTAAAATACCGATACATCTCTCTGAGGGAATCCAATTTGAGAAAAGACTGACGTGACCACAAAAAACATGGTGGATGCATTGTGGTAGACACAAAACATTTCAAAGC
This sequence comes from Musca domestica, assembly GCF_030504385.1. NCBI lineage: Eukaryota > Metazoa > Arthropoda > Insecta > Diptera > Muscidae > Musca > Musca domestica. The sequence goes on along the minus strand of NW_026712293.1, from coordinate 10,125,266 downwards.
TCACCGCAAAAAAGAGATGTTATCGGGGAGCAAGGGTATAAGTTCAAGGTAATCAGAAAGATGAGATGAACAGAAAGAAGGATTGAAGCATAAACTTACGCTGTTATAATACGATGTCATAATACATCTGAGGGGAAGAAATCAAAATTTAGCATGCAGAAGGGACGAATCTGTCCGGTAAACTCGGAAAAAAACGGAGATATGAATTTTTATAAGAAGGACTAAAATTCAGAATCAGATATTTAGCGATGTCGGTCTCTCTGTCTTTTAGATTAAAATTTTGCACACATGTGTATTTTTTCCAGAAGACAGATTATGTTCGTTAATAGGGCCATGTCGTATAGCCGCACGTCTTCACGTTTTAGTGAGATAATTCACCGGAATTGCGTCAATTCTTATTTGAAATTCATAATGGATACTTTAACCCATTAAAAAAAATTGTCTATGCAGGTCCACATCTTCGTATGGCCCTTCTCTTTTCTCGGTACGTTGATGATATTAGAACGATTATTCATTATACCCCACCTTGGAAAGGAGGGTATATTAACTTTGTCCATCCCTTTGTAACATCCCTAAATATTCCTCGTAGACCCCATAAAGCATGTATATTCATAATCAGCATAAAATTCTAAGTCGACTTTTGATGATTTTTGCCACATTTTTTTTTCACCGATTTGTCTAAAAGTTGGCATTTCTTAGTCATGATGGGTTCTACCTCCGGTGGCGAAACATTGTATGTATAGGTCCACGTTTCTGTATAGCCCCCTAAAACGATACCTCAAGATATTCGGCATCTCGAAGATTTTTGCCACATTTTTCACGGATTTGTCTAAAAATTGTTATTTGTTGGTCATAATGGGTTCTAGCTCCGGTGGCAGAAAATTGAATATATTGTTCAACGTTTTCATATAGCGCACATATAATGGTACCAACCGATATTCGGTATTTTGATAATCCTGGTCTCATTTACCCACGAAATTGTTTTAAATTTGCTATTTTAGAAGATTTGATAGATGACAATCTTAAAGCCTAAAATTTTCTATGGAGGTTCCCCTTTTGGTATGGCCACCATATAACGGCCTAAACCACCTTATGGTTTTTTGAAAAATTTAACAGCATTATCCAACTGGTCTTATCGGTATTTGTAGTTTAAAGTGGAACACGATCGAATTCAGATATTTTATAAAAAAAATGTTTCATTTACCCACTGGTGGAGCATATTAAAAGTTTGGCCCGGCCGACTTCATGTTTTTTACTTGTTTTTATTCAAATGGGTGGTCTTAATGGATCTTACAGAGTGTGACAAATTGCGTATGCAGGTCCTCGTCATCGTACAGCCCTATATATTACGGTATTGATTAAAATAGTCTTTTTCAACGATTAATTTTTTCTGAAAATTTCATTTCCTTTCAAATGGCGGAGGGTATTAAAAAGACGCTGCCGAACTAATATGATTTTTAGTTGTTAACTTATTGTAATTAAAAATATGCAAGCTTTTACTTATAAAACAACTAATTATGAAAATATATGTTCAAATAAACTTTTTTTGTAAAATTAAGATTTGTAAAATGTACCTCCACGTCATAAAATGCGGCCCATATTCCACCTTCACTGTTTAAGTTGAAATACAAAGAATATACTTAGAAATAAGCAACATGCTAACATCATTTCACAACACCCATTGTTTCAGCGATAAGTTTCTCGACTATTATAACAATTCATCGAAAACCGCTAATTTTCATTATTTAGAAATTCCAGTATATTGTGTTTTATTTCTCTTTTTATTTATTTTCACTGCTTCGCAACATCTTTGATCTCATCGAGCCGAAACAAGTGCTTCCAGCAACAAAATAAACTAACCTACTTCTTCTTTCCCTTTTTAAAAAGGTTTGATTTCGTTAAAAACAGCAGCAACCAGTACCTACCATCCCACACTCGCAGCCTTTACGTCCATCCTTTCATATATTTTCATTTTATTGATAATCTCATCATTAAAAAGGTACGTACCTGCTATTTAGTGAGCATAAATCGCGAGTTTTTCGTTTTGAAATAAAAATAAAATTACAAAAACAATGAACAGAGTACTTAACTATGGTCGTTTTTACAAGTGTCCGCCGGTAAATCGAAAGTGTCATACATTTCCAACAGTGCCGGTTTTGTAATTCGTGTAGTAATTCTCTTCATGAATATTACACTCTTAATACCCGCTCTTTGTTGTGTTATGCGTGAAGAAAATATGAGCAAAAAGTGTTTATTGCAATACATAAGCATGATCAGTGATTTTACTGTGGTTGTTTTTGTTTATTTCGTGATCTTTGGCATAAAGAAGAACAAAATAAACACTAACAACATAACATAATAGTATAATAGGTCTGTTCGGGCAAAAAGTTGAAAATTTGTTTATTAGGTCTTTTCGGACCAAACATGTAATCAATAATTTTGGAAACATACGGTTCTGTTGGAAATTGTTCGAGTCCGTATAAAGTGCACCCTAAATGCGGTCGTTTCGATATCTAATAATAATTTTTGTTATTATAATATATTATTACTAAATATATTTATTATTTTTAATTTTTTAAAATTTTCTTTGAAGTTGTTGTTCTTTTTGGAAAAATATTTATTATTTTGAACTGTAGCGTGCATCCTACAGTCCGTGCCCCCTAGAGTCGGTAAGAATATTAAGCAAAATTAATTTTCTTATAGATTTTTTTGGCGATTTGTTTTGGTTTTGTGATTATTTCTTATCGGGAATAATTTTGTTGGGTACATTTCCATATACATAATCAAATTCTCTGTATTTTTCGAAAAATCGTGCAGTTTTCTACACTTAACGTAACAAAGTTAGTCAAATTTGCAAATATTTTTTCAAGTTTTTAGTATATTTTTTATACTCATACAACCAAGCGTGTATTATTCCATACACAGTTAAAATCTTCCCGATTTTCATTACTGCGAGAAAATTTATTTACATTTTCTAATTACTTTTTTTTTAAATTTAAAAAAATTTATTAGTGGAGAACGATGGTAATGTTTACCAGGGGGTAAGGCAGGAAATACCTAGGTTTCGGAAACATTACCATCGTTCTCCACTAATAAACAAACGTTGTTTTTATAAAAACAACAATAAAGGGATAAAGCCTGACCACTTTGCAAAAACAAAATACTACGGTATCCCGAACAAACAAGCCACACTGTTCTAAAAAAAAAATATTAATGCTTTTATCTGTTAGTGAATGCTATCATATACAAGATAGCATTCACTAACAGATAAAAGCATTTCGTGCTGTTCCAATAAAAATTTGAAAAAAATATTGACTCAATTTTCGTTGAGTTTCACCAATTTTAAGTTGGTTTACATTGAAACTTTAGATTTTGCCATCTTTCAAATTCATTTTTTATTTGACTGTATTTCTAAATTTTTCTAATTCACAATGCCACAAACTCCATGTGATTTCTTTATTAGAGCAACTGATGCTCTGGTAAAATTTGAAGCCAACTTTACTTCTCTTCGAGAGGAAGAGTTGGACATATATTCCCTTGATGTTCAGGCCGCCGAGGCAAGGGGATTGTGGGGTAAAGTGAAGGAAATATTCGAACAATTTCTTACATATCTCCAAATTTCTGAAGATGCTGAAAGAGAAGACATCACATATGCAGAAAGTAAATATGACGTTGCGTATAAGGCATATGTAAATTTCAATAATATTAGATTTCATTTCTACAAAAATATAAATTATTTTCTTTATACAATTTAGAATCAACATTTGACACCATTATAGATGTTTTCAGATCAGATGATTATAAAACAAAAACTGTTATCGCATTATAGCCAAGCTTTAATTCATTGCTGTGTATAAAGATAACTTATTATATTAATGACCTTTCTAGACTGAAATTCTGCAACCAAACTACTGTGGCTTAATCATTTCTGCAGCAGAAGGCTGATGCTTATGAAATGTGTACACCGATGTCTCAAATAAGATGCTTGTATATGCGTTGTGGTTTTTGTCAAAAATAGAACAGCGTTGGCATTTTTGTTCCTAGAACATTACATCTTTTACCCAAGTGACGAGATCGTAAGCCAATAGAAGAGGAACCAAAGAATTATATTAAGATTTTTTTTTGGGAAACCCTCTAATTTTTACAATCGTACTTATGGAATGGATGGAGTTGAGCATTATATGTCGTTTTTCTATATTCTCCTTTATTGAAGGGCTAACAACTCAAAATTAAATCTACAGTGCACCGCCACAACGCGAGTTCAAAAAGGTGTGAGTCGTAAACATAGAGGAAACCAAAAAGTGAGAAAAAGTTTCACATAAATTACTGATATCCGTCGGTGGATAAGTGAAGAAGAAAAAACAAAAAAGAATGAAATATGTTATAAGAAAAAGAAATCAGTTGCTCCTATACCTGTTTCTAAAATACCGATACATCTCTCTGAGGGAATCCAATTTGAGAAAAGACTGACGTGACTACAAAAAACATGGTGGATGCATTGTGGTAGACACAAAACATTTCAAAGCTCACCGCAAAAAAGAGATGTTATCGGGGAGCAAGGGCATAAGTTCAAGGTAATCAGAAAGATGAGATGAACAGAAAGAAGGATTGAAGCATAAACTTACGCTGTTATAATACGATGTCATAATATATCTGAGACGAATCTATCCGGTAAACTCGGAAAAAAACGGAGATATGAATTTTTATAAGAAGGACTAAAATTCAGAATCAGATATTTAGCGATGTCGGTCTCTCTGTCTTTTAGGTTAAAATTTTGCACACATGTGTATTTTTTCCAGAAGACAGATTATGTTCGTTAATAGGGCCATGTCGTATAGTCCCACGTCTTCACGTTTTAGCGAGATAATTCACCGGAATTGCGTCAATTCGTATTTGAAATTCATAATGGATACTTTAACCCATTAAAAAAAATTGTCTATGCAGGTCCACATCTTCGTATGGCCCTTCTCTTTTCTCGGTACGTTGATGATATTAGAACGATTATTCATTATACCCCACCTTGGAAAGGAGGGTATATTAACTTTGTCCTTCCCTTTGTAACATCCCTAAATATTCCTCGTAGACCCCATAAAGCATGTATATTCATAATCAGCATAAAATTCTAAGTCGACTTTTGATGATTTTTGCCACATTTTTTTTTCACCGATTTGTCTAAAAGTTGGCATTTCTTAGTCATGATGGGTTCTACCTCCGGTGGCGAAACATTGTATGTATAGGTCCACGTTTCTGTATAGCCCCCTAAAACGATACCTCAAGATATTCGGCATCTCGAAGATTTTTGCCACATTTTTCACGGATTTGTCTAAAAATTGTTATTTGTTGGTCATAATGGGTTCTAGCTCCGGTGGCAGAAAATTGAATATATTGTTCAACGTTTTCATATAGCGCACATATAATGGTACCAACCGATATTCGGTATTTTGATAATCCTGGTCTCATTTACCCACGAAATTGTTTTAAATTTGCTATTTTAGAAGATTTGATAGATGACAATCTTAAAGCCTAAAATTTTCTATGGAGGTTCCCCTTTTGGTATGGCCACCATATAACGGCCTAAACCACCTTATGGTTTTTTGAAAAATTTAACAGCATTATCCAACTGGTCTTATCGGTATTTGTAGTTTAAAGTGGAACACGATCGAATTCAGATATTTTATAAAAAAAATGTTTCATTTACCCACTGGTGGAGCATATTAAAAGTTTGGCCCGGTCGACTTCATGTTTTTTACTTGTTTTTATTCAAATGGGTGGTCTTAATGGGTCCTACAGCCTGTGACAACAAATTGCGTATGCAGGTCCTCGTCATCGTACAGCCCTATATATTACGGTATTGATTAAAATAGTCTTTTTCAACGATTAATTTTTTCTGAAAATTTCATTTCCTTTCAAATGGCGGAGGGTATTAAAAAGACGCTGCCGAACTAATATAATTTTTTAGTTGTTAACTTATTGTAATTAAAAATATGCAAGCTTTTACTTATAAAACAACTAATTATGAAAATATACGTTCAAATAAACTTTTTTTGTAAAATTAAGATTTGTAAAATGTACCTCCACGTCATAAAATGCGGCCCATATTCCACCTTCACTGTTTAAGTTGAAATACAAAGAATATTCTTAGAAATAAGCAACATGCTAACATCATTTCACAACGCCCATTGTTTCAGCGATAAGTTTCTCGACTATTATAACAATTCATCGAAAACCGCTAATTTTCATTATTTAGAAATTCCAGTATATTGGAATTTCTAAATAATGCGTTGGCATTTTTGTTCCTAGAACATTACATCTTTTACCCAAGTGACGAGATCGTAAGCCAATAGAAGAGGAACCAAAGAATTATATTAAGATTTTTTTTGGGAAACCCTCTAATTTTTACAATCGTACTTATGGAATGGATGGAGTTGAGCATTATATGTCGTTTTTCTATATTCTCCTTTATTGAAGGGCTAACAACTCAAAATTAAATCTACAGTGCACCGCCACAACGCGAGTTCAAAAAGGTGTGAGTCGTAAACATAGAGGAAACCAAAAAGTGAGAAAAAGTTTCACATAAATTACTGATATCCGTCGGTGGATAAGTGAAGAAGAAAAAACAAAAAAGAATGAAATATGTTATAAGAAAAAGAAATCAGTTGCTCCTATACCTGTTTCTAAAATACCGATACATCTCTCTGAGGGAATCCAATTTGAGAAAAGACTGACGTGACTACAAAAAACATGGTGGATGCATTGTGGTAGACACAAAACATTTCAAAGCTCACCGCAAAAAAGAGATGTTATCGGGGAGCAAGGGCATAAGTTCAAGGTAATCAGAAAGATGAGATGAACAGAAAGAAGGATTGAAGCATAAACTTACGCTGTTATAATACGATGTCATAATATATCTGAGACGAATCTATCCGGTAAACTCGGAAAAAAACGGAGATATGAATTTTTATAAGAAGGACTAAAATTCAGAATCAGATATTTAGCGATGTCGGTCTCTCTGTCTTTTAGGTTAAAATTTTGCACACATGTGTATTTTTTCCAGAAGACAGATTATGTTCGTTAATAGGGCCATGTCGTATAGTCCCACGTCTTCACGTTTTAGCGAGATAATTCACCGGAATTGCGTCAATTCGTATTTGAAATTCATAATGGATACTTTAACCCATTAAAAAAAATTGTCTATGCAGGTCCACATCTTCGTATGGCCCTTCTCTTTTCTCGGTACGTTGATGATATTAGAACGATTATTCATTATACCCCACCTTGGAAAGGAGGGTATATTAACTTTGTCCTTCCCTTTGTAACATCCCTAAATATTCCTCGTAGACCCCATAAAGCATGTATATTCATAATCAGCATAAAATTCTAAGTCGACTTTTGATGATTTTTGCCACATTTTTTTTTTCACCGATTTGTCTAAAAGTTGGCATTTCTTAGTCATGATGGGTTCTACCTCCGGTGGCGAAACATTGTATGTATAGGTCCACGTTTCTGTATAGCCCCCTAAAACGATACCTCAAGATATTCGGCATCTCGAAGATTTTTGCCACATTTTTCACGGATTTGTCTAAAAATTGTTATTTGTTGGTCATAATGGGTTCTAGCTCCGGTGGCAGAAAATTGAATATATTGTTCAACGTTTTCATATAGCGCACATATAATGGTACCAACCGATATTCGGTATTTTGATAATCCTGGTCTCATTTACCCACGAAATTGTTTTAAATTTGCTATTTTAGAAGATTTGATAGATGACAATCTTAAAGCCTAAAATTTTCTATGGAGGTTCCCCTTTTGGTATGGCCACCATATAACGGCCTAAACCACCTTATGGTTTTTTGAAAAATTTAACAGCATTATCCAACTGGTCTTATCGGTATTTGTAGTTTAAAGTGGAACACGATCGAATTCAGATATTTTATAAAAAAAATGTTTCATTTACCCACTGGTGGAGCATATTAAAAGTTTGGCCCGGTCGACTTCATGTTTTTTACTTGTTTTTATTCAAATGGGTGGTCTTAATGGGTCCTACAGCCTGTGACAACAAATTGCGTATGCAGGTCCTCGTCATCGTACAGCCCTATATATTACGGTATTGATTAAAATAGTCTTTTTCAACGATTAATTTTTTCTGAAAATTTCATTTCCTTTCAAATGGCGGAGGGTATTAAAAAGACGCTGCCGAACTAATATAATTTTTTAGTTGTTAACTTATTGTAATTAAAAATATGCAAGCTTTTACTTATAAAACAACTAATTATGAAAATATACGTTCAAATAAACTTTTTTTGTAAAATTAAGATTTGTAAAATGTACCTCCACGTCATAAAATGCGGCCCATATTCCACCTTCACTGTTTAAGTTGAAATACAAAGAATATTCTTAGAAATAAGCAACATGCTAACATCATTTCACAACGCCCATTGTTTCAGCGATAAGTTTCTCGACTATTATAACAATTCATCGAAAACCGCTAATTTTCATTATTTAGAAATTCCAGTATATTGGAATTTCTAAATAATGCGTTGGCATTTTGTTCCTAGAACATTACATCTTTTACCCAAGTGACGAGATCGTAAGCCAATAGAAGAGGAACCAAAGAATTATATTAAGATTTTTTTTTGGGAAACCCTCTAATTTTTACAATCGTACTTATGGAATGGATGGAGTTGAGCATTATATGTCGTTTTTCTATATTCTCCTTTATTGAAGGGCTAACAACTCAAAATTAAATCTACAGTGCACCGCCACAACGCGAGTTCAAAAAGGTGTGAGTCGTAAACATAGAGGAAACCAAAAAGTGAGAAAAAGTTTCACATAAATTACTGATATCCGTCGGTGGATAAGTGAAGAAGAAAAAACAAAAAAGAATGAAATATGTTATAAGAAAAAGAAATCAGTTGCTCCTATACCTGTTTCTAAAATACCGATACATCTCTCTGAGGGAATCCAATTTGAGAAAAGACTGACGTGACTACAAAAAACATGGTGGATGCATTGTGGTAGACACAAAACATTTCAAAGCTCACCGCAAAAAAGAGATGTTATCGGGGAGCAAGGGCATAAGTTCAAGGTAATCAGAAAGATGAGATGAACAGAAAGAAGGATTGAAGCATAAACTTACGCTGTTATAATACGATGTCATAATATATCTGAGACGAATCTATCCGGTAAACTCGGAAAAAAACGGAGATATGAATTTTTATAAGAAGGACTAAAATTCAGAATCAGATATTTAGCGATGTCGGTCTCTCTGTCTTTTAGGTTAAAATTTTGCACACATGTGTATTTTTTCCAGAAGACAGATTATGTTCGTTAATAGGGCCATGTCGTATAGTCCCACGTCTTCACGTTTTAGCGAGATAATTCACCGGAATTGCGTCAATTCGTATTTGAAATTCATAATGGATACTTTAACCCATTAAAAAAAATTGTCTATGCAGGTCCACATCTTCGTATGGCCCTTCTCTTTTCTCGGTACGTTGATGATATTAGAACGATTATTCATTATACCCCACCTTGGAAAGGAGGGTATATTAACTTTGTCCTTCCCTTTGTAACATCCCTAAATATTCCTCGTAGACCCCATAAAGCATGTATATTCATAATCAGCATAAAATTCTAAGTCGACTTTTGATGATTTTTGCCACATTTTTTTTTCACCGATTTGTCTAAAAGTTGGCATTTCTTAGTCATGATGGGTTCTACCTCCGGTGGCGAAACATTGTATGTATAGGTCCACGTTTCTGTATAGCCCCCTAAAACGATACCTCAAGATATTCGGCATCTCGAAGATTTTTGCCACATTTTTCACGGATTTGTCTAAAAATTGTTATTTGTTGGTCATAATGGGTTCTAGCTCCGGTGGCAGAAAATTGAATATATTGTTCAACGTTTTCATATAGCGCACATATAATGGTACCAACCGATATTCGGTATTTTGATAATCCTGGTCTCATTTACCCACGAAATTGTTTTAAATTTGCTATTTTAGAAGATTTGATAGATGACAATCTTAAAGCCTAAAATTTTCTATGGAGGTTCCCCTTTTGGTATGGCCACCATATAACGGCCTAAACCACCTTATGGTTTTTTGAAAAATTTAACAGCATTATCCAACTGGTCTTATCGGTATTTGTAGTTTAAAGTGGAACACGATCGAATTCAGATATTTTATAAAAAAAATGTTTCATTTACCCACTGGTGGAGCATATTAAAAGTTTGGCCCGGTCGACTTCATGTTTTTTACTTGTTTTTATTCAAATGGGTGGTCTTAATGGGTCCTACAGCCTGTGACAACAAATTGCGTATGCAGGTCCTCGTCATCGTACAGCCCTATATATTACGGTATTGATTAAAATAGTCTTTTTCAACGATTAATTTTTTCTGAAAATTTCATTTCCTTTCAAATGGCGGAGGGTATTAAAAAGACGCTGCCGAACTAATATAATTTTTTAGTTGTTAACTTATTGTAATTAAAAATATGCAAGCTTTTACTTATAAAACAACTAATTATGAAAATATACGTTCAAATAAACTTTTTTTGTAAAATTAAGATTTGTAAAATGTACCTCCACGTCATAAAATGCGGCCCATATTCCACCTTCACTGTTTAAGTTGAAATACAAAGAATATTCTTAGAAATAAGCAACATGCTAACATCATTTCACAACGCCCATTGTTTCAGCGATAAGTTTCTCGACTATTATAACAATTCATCGAAAACCGCTAATTTTCATTATTTAGAAATTCCAGTATATTGTGTTTTATTTATCTTTTTATTTATTTTCACTGCTTCGCAACATCTTTGATCTCATCGAGCCGAAACAAGTGCTTCCAGCAACAAAATAAACTAACCTACTTCTTCTTTCCCTTTTTAAAAAGGTTTGATTTCGTTAAAAACAGCAGCAACCAGTACCTACCATCCCACACTCGCAGCCTTTACGTCCATCCTTTCATATATTTTCATTTTATTTATAATCTTATCATTAAGAAGGTACGTACCTGCTATTTAGTGAGCATAAATCGCGAGTTTTTCGTTTTGAAATAAAAATAAAATTACAAAAACAACGAACAGAGTACTTAACTATGGTCGTTTTTACAAGTGTCCGCCGGTAAATCGAAAGTGTCATACATTTCCAACAGTGCCGGTTTTGTAATTCGTGTAGTAATTCTCTTCATGAATATTACACTCTTAATACCCGCTCTTTGTTGTGTTATGCGTGAAGAAAATATGAGCAAAAAGTGTTTATTGCAATACATAAGCATGATCAGTGATTTTACTGTGGTTGTTTTTGTTTATTTCGTGATCTTTGGCATAAAGAAGAACAAAATAAACACTAACAACATAACATAATAGTATAATAGGTCTGTTCGGGCAAAAAGTTGAAAATTTGTTTATTAGGTCTTTTCGGACCAAACATGTAATCAATAATTTTGGAAACATACGGTTCTGTTGGAAATTGTTCGAGTCCGTATAAAGTGCACCCTAAATGCGGTCGTTTCGATATCTAATAATAATTATTGTTATTATAATATATTATTACTAAATATATTTATTATTTTTAATTTTTTAAATATTTCTTTGAAGTTGTTGTTCTTTTTGGAAAAATATTTATTATTTTGAACTGTAGCGTGCATCCTACAGTACGTGCCCCCTAGAGTCGGTAAGAATATTAAGCAAAATTAATTTTCTTATAGATTTTTTTTGGCGATTTGATTAGGTTTTGTGATTATTTCTTTTCGGGAATAATTTTGTTGGGTACATTTCCATATACATAATCAAATTCTCTGTATTTTTCGAAAAATCGTGCAGTTTTCTACACTTAACGAAACAAAGTTAGTCAAATTTGCAAATATTTTTTCAAGTTTTTAGTATATTTTTTATACTCATACAACCAAGCGTGTATTATTCCATACACAGTTAAAATCTTTCCGATTTTCATTACACCTAGAAAATTTATTTACATTTTCTAATTACTTTTTTTTTAAATTTAAAAAAAATTATTAGTGGAGAACGATGGTAATGTTTACCAGGGGGTAAGGCAGGGAATACCTAGGTTTCGGAAACATTACCATCGTTCTCCACTAATAAACAAACGTTGTTTTTATAAAAACAACAATAAAGGGATATAGCCTGACCATTTTGCAACAACAAAATACTACGGTATCCCGAACAAACAAGCCACACTGTTCTAAAAAAAAAAAAATATTTATCTGGTTGGGTGCGCACAGCGCGAAATGCTTTTATCTGTTAGTGAATGCTATCATATACAATATAGCATTCACTAACAGATAAAAGCATTTCGTGCTGTTCCAATAAAAATTTGAAAAAAATATTGACTCAATTTTCGTTAAGTTTCACCAATTTTAAGTTGGTTTACATTGAAACTTTAGATTTTGCCCTCTTTCAAATTCATTTTTTATTTGACTGTATTTCTAAATTTTTCTAATTCACAATGCCACAAACTCCATGTGATTTCTTTATTAGAGCAACTGATGCTCTGGTAAAATTTGAAGCCAACTTTACTTCTCTTCGAGAGGAAGAGTTGGACATATATTCCCTTGATGTTCAGGCCGTCGAGGCAAGGGGATTGTGGGGTAAAGTGAAGGAAATATTTGAACAATTTCTTACATATCTCCAAATTTCTGAAGATGCTGAAAGAGAAGACATCACATATGCAGAAAGTAAATATGACGTTGCGTATAAGGCATATGTAAATATCATTGCTTCAGTCAACCGAAAATTGGACCAACTACGTGCCTTACAGGAAAATTTTTATCATTCGCTGGTTCAAAGAATCTACCACCATTTGATATAGATATTTTCAACGGCGATTTCCTTTCCTGACCTACCTTTACGGATCTTTTCTCTGCGGTATACATCAACATACAACAGTCGACTTGGTAACATTGAACAATTGTGACAGTTGAGAAGCAAAAGACATCATATCAAACATTCCGCTGACATACAAAAGTTTCCCTTTAGCGTGGCAGGCCTTAAAAGAGACATATGACAATGTCCGAATCTTGGTTAACAACCAACTGAAATTGCTCTTTGATCTTCCAGTTCTCGATATTGAGTCCAGTGCTTGTTTGAAAAATCTACAATGAGCAATTAATGTATGTGTTTCGACTATGGCGATGATGTTTCTACGAACGACTGAGATCCCATATAAGTCTTTATATGCATTCCAAAGATTGCCAAAGCATACGGTCTCGCTTTGGGAACAGACGGTCAAAGACAAGTCTGCTTTGTCCAATTGGAAGTATTTGCATGGTATTCTTACGAAAAGGATCCAGACCCTTACGTGTCTCAGCGACATTCGTGGTATTGACTCATCAAAAACGGTTGAGGGAAAAGTGCAGACTCACTGAACAAAGTCCGAATCTTCTGTTACTTCTAGCTCTTCTTCATTTAAATCTTGCGTTCTCTGCCCTAAATTGGTTCATCCATTGTGTTTTTGCCCAGTGTTCAAAAACTTATCCACAGAAGGTCGGTTTTCAGCGCTCAAAGGCTTCAATTGCTGTCTGAACTGTCTGACGGTTGGCCATGAAGTTAAAAACTGTATACACAATTGTGGCAAATGTTACAAGCGACGTCACACATTTTGCAACGTGAGATGTCCAATCACACAAATTCACCATCAGCGACTCCATCGTCATAAGCTTCTTATCAATCTTCGTCTCAATCCAATAATTAGAATCTAAATATTCTCTCGACTTCGTCAGGTATATCCCACTATGTCAATAGGCAAATGTATCATATTTCGCAAAACAAGAATGTTGTTCATTTTCTTTGAAATACATTTTCTTTGAAATCCAAGCTTCAGTGTTTCCCGCTTTTTCTGGTTATTTACCCCCTATTTCAATAGGTGGCCGTTGCATAGGTTCACCTATCGACTCATAAATTTTCTTTGAAATCCAAGCTCTAGTGTTTCCCGCTTTTTCTGGTTATTTACCCCTTATTTCAAAATTCCCATCATTTCGGAATTCGCAGGCTTGGTCATACTAGGACCAACTGCTTACAACAATTTTTTTGAAATGAGGCTTCACTACTGAGAAAACCGCAAATTAAAACCATTAACGATGGGTTGGTCAGGGAATATTAAAATTAGACCACATGAGACTGGTTTCGTCTTCGTCAGAAAGCTCTACAGTTTGCCACCTTCCAAAGGGAATAGCAATATTCCCTATGTCCAACTCTTCAATTGGACCTACTCCTTCTTATTCTAAGATGGATACTTTTTCAATTTGTATTCAATTGCGACATAACGCAAATGTACAGGCAGATTCGGGTCGATTCTGCTCATACTCCTCTCCAACGAATTTTATTTCGGGATTCTCCCAACAAACTATTTCAAGACTTTGAACCTTAAACGGTAACCTTCGGAGTAAACTGTGCTCCTCACTTTCGTGGTAGCTAATAGTTCAAAACCGCTGGGTATTCGCTGGAAATCACAGTTGGACCATTTCTATTTCAGGATAAACCCGCTTGAACACCGGTCCAAATATACTAAACGGAAGTTCTGTCAACCATCGCCAACCTCTTCGATCCAGTAGGATGGTTAGGATCAGTAATTGTTGTAGCAAAAATCATCATGCAGCGGATTTGGCTCGACAACATTGGTTGGGACGATTTGTTTCATCTTCGACAGAACGCGAATGGGAAATATTGGTGATTTCCTATCAGGGTGTTAATTCCATATCCAGTCCTCGTTGGGTCCAATATTCACCTCTTTGTCATGTGGAACTGCATGTCTTTTCCGATGCCTTGGAAAAGGCATACGCGGGGGTAGATTGTAAAACAAAACTGGCCCCGCTTAAGTCAATTTCCTTACCTGGCTTAGAATTATGCGGTGCTGTATTAGCATCAGAACTACTTAAGAGTATTTTAAGTAAAATTGACATATATTTTAATAATTTCTTTTGTTGGACCGATTCTACGATCGTCATTTCTTGGCTTCAAAAACTCTATATACATGGTCTACTTTCTTTGCCAATGGGGTATACGCATCAAAGAGAATGTTGAAGAAACAAATGTTTTAATGTTCGGTCTGAGGACAATCCTGCTGATTTAGGCAGCAGGGGCCTCTTCTCAAATTTGGTGACACGGTCCTCATTGGCTAAGCCTTGATAGTTCCAACTGCTAAGTTGAAAATGTTTCTGTTGCCATTGAGGTCGAACTTCGACTTTTGAAAGTCATGTCACTTTTATAAAATACTATGATGATTTTTTAAACAGGTTTCCTTCAATAGATATGGCATTTCGTGCCAGGGCATGTGTTTTTCGATTTGTTCACAATACGCATTCTTCCCATAGAGGTTAACATTATCATAAGAGTTCCCCTCCTAACAATTCAGAGATCCAAGCAGCAAAATTACGTCTAGCTGCGCTTGCTCGAAAGGCATACTATTCAGGCGAATATTACGACCACAAAACGACCATTTCCAAAAGTTCTATCTTACATTTAAATCCATTTCTGGGTAAAGAATGGGTAGTGAGATTGAATGGACGCCTATCGCAGTCTCCGGCTCTCTCCTATTCTGAACGGCATCCTATTCTCTTACAATATCTTAGTAAATTCGCAAGACTGTTGTTGGAACAAATTCATATAGATTCGCTCGGATTACTGGATTCCTCGCGCTACTTCACTGATAAGGTCAACCATAAGATATTGCAAATTGTGCACAAGTTATAGCATATCTGCCTCCAGAAAGAAAGGTTTTGGTTAGGCCTTTCAACTCTACAGATATCTATTTCACTGTCCTATTCGACATAAAATCCTTTACAAGTAGATTTTGTAAAACTACAAAGGGGTATATCTGTGTCTTCGAGTGGTTTTCTTCGAAAGCAATACATTTAGAGATATAATAGATTTATATCTCGTCGTGGATGTCCAAAGATTATCTTCTCGAACAACTAACTTCGTTGGTGCACCTCGAGAGATAGAATGAGAATTTAAGCAATCATTAAATTTCCTGAAATGTGTTAAAATCTTCCCGATTTTCATTACACCGAGAAAATTTATTTACATTTTCTAATTACTTTTTTTTTTAAATTAAAAAAATATATATTAGTGGAGAACGATGGTAATGTTTACCAGGGGTAAGGCAGGGAATACCTAGGTTTCGGAAACATTACCATCGTTCTCCACTAATAAACAAACGTTGTTTTTATAAAAACAACAATGAGGGGATAAAGCCTGACCATTTTGCATCATATACAAGATAGCATTCACTAACAGATAAAAGCATTTCGTGCTGTTCCAATAAAAATTTGAAAAAAATATTGACTCAATTTTCGTTGAGTTTCACCAATTTTAAGTTGGTTTACATTGAAACTTTAGATTTTGCCATCTTTCAAATTCATTTTTTATTTGACTGTATTTCTAAATTTTTCTAATTCACAATGCCACAAACTCCATGTGATTTCTTTATTAGAGCAACTGATGCTCTGGTAAAATTTGAAGCCATCTTTACTTATCTTCGAGAGGAAGAGTTGGACATATATTCCCTTGATGTTCAGGCCGCCGAGGCAAGGGGATTGTGGGGTAAAGTGAAGGAAATATTCGAACAATTTCTTACATATCTCCAAATTTCTGAAGATGCTGAAAGAGAAGACATCACATATGCAGAAAGTAAATATGACGTTGCGTATAAGGCATATGTATATATCATTGCTTCAGTCAACCGAAAATTGGACCAACTACGTGCCTTACAGGAAAATTTTTATCCTTCGCTGGTTCAAAGAATCTACCACCATTTGATATAGATATTTTCAACGGCGATTTCCTTTCCTGACCTACCTTTACGGATCTTTTCTCTGCGGTATACATCAACATACAACAGTCGACTTGGTAACATTGAACAATTGTGACAGGTGAGAAGCAAAAGACATCATATCAAACATTCCGCTGACACACAAAAGTTTCGCTTTAGCGTGGCAGGCCTTAAAAGAGACATATGACAATGTCCGAATCTTGGTTAACAACCAACTGAAATTGCTCTTTGATCTTCCAGTTCTCGATATTGAGTCCAGTGCTTGTTTGAAAAATCTACAATGAGCAATTAATGTATGTGTTTCGACTATGGCGATGATGTTTCTACGAACGACTGAGATCCCATATTAGTCTTTATATGCATCCAAAGATTGCCTAAGCATACGGTCTCGCTTTGGGAACAGACGGTCAAAGACAAGTCTGCTTTGTCCAATTGGAAGTATTTGCATGGTATTCTTACGAAAAGGATCCAGACCCTTACGTGTCTCAGAGACATTCGTGGTATTGACTCATCAAAAACGGTTGAGGGAAAAGTGCAGACTCATTTAACAAAGTCCGCATCTTCTGTTACTTCTAGCTCTTCTTCATTTAAATCTTGCGTTCTCTGCCCTAAATTGGTTCATCCATTGTGTTTTTGCCCAGTGTTCAAAAACTTATCCACAGAAGGTCGGTTTTCAGCGCTCAAAGGTTTCAATTGCTGTCTGAACTGTCTGAAGGTTGGCCATGAAGTTAAAAAATGTATACACAATTGTGGCAAATGTTACAAGCGACGTCACACGTTTTACAACGTGAGATGTCCAATCACACAAATTCACCATCAGCGACTCCATCGTCATCAGCTTCTTATCAATCTTCGTCTCAATCCAATAATTAGAATCTTAATATTCTCTCGACTTCGTCAGGTATATCCCACTGTGTCAATAGGCAAATGTATCATATTTCGCAAAACAAGAATGTTGTTGTGGGCAATTGTGAATTTAATTCAGCAAGGCATTATGTACCGTGCTCTTGACTAATCGACCCAGCTTCTGCTCTCTACTACGTCCGCCCCAGCTACGATTTCTGGCGTTAACCATAGTGTCTCCACTACATCCAGAAAATTGTGCTCATTGGTTCATGCATAGTTTCACCTATCGACTCATAAATTTTCTTTGAAATCCAAGCTCCAGTATTTCCCGCTTTTTCTGGTTATTTACCCCCTATTTCAATAGGTGGCCGTTGCATAGGTTCACCTATCGACTCATAATTTTTCTTTGAAATCCAAGCTCTAGTGTTTCCCGTTTTTTTCTGGTTATTTACCCCCTATTTCAAAATTCCCATCATTCCTGAATTCGCAGGCTTAGTCATACTAGGACCAACTGCTTACAACAATTTTTTTGAAATGAGGCTTCACTACTGAGAAAACCGCAAATTAAAACCATTAACGATGGGTTGGTCAGGTAATATTAAAATTAGACCACATGAGACTGGTTTCGTCTTCGTCAGAAAGCTCTACAGTTTGCCACCTTCCAAAGGGAATAGCAATATTCTCTATGTCCAACTCTTCAGTTGGACCTACTCCTTCTTATTCTAAGATGGATACTTTTTCAATTTGTATTCAATTGAGACATAACGCAAATGTACAGGCAGATTCGAGTCGATTCTGCTCATACTCCTCTCCAACGAATTTTATTTCGGGATTCTCCCAACAAACTATTTCAAGACTTTGAACCTTAAACGGTAACCTTCGGAGTAAACTGTGCTCCTCACATTCGTGGTAGCTAATAGTTCAAAACCGCTGGGTATTCGCTGGAATTCACAGTTGGACCATTTCTATTTCAGGATAAACCCGCTTGAACACCGGTCCAAATATACTAAACGGAAGTTCTGTCAACCATCGCCAACCTCTTCGATCCAGTAGAATGGTTAGGATCAGTAATTGTTGTAGCAAAAATCATCATGCAGCGTATTTGGCTAGACAACATTGGTTGGAACGATTTGTTCCATCTTCGACAGAACGCGAATGGGAAATATTGGTGATTTCCTATCAGGGTGTTAATTCCATATCCATTCCTCGTTGGGTCCAATATTCACCTCTTTGTCGTGTGGAACTGCATGTCTTTTCCGATGCCTTGGAAAAGGCATACGCGGGGGTAGATTGTAAAACAAAACTGGCCCCGCTTAAATCAATTTCCTTACCTCGCTTAGAATTATGCGGTGCTGTATTAGCATCAGAACTACTTAAGAGTATTTTAAGTAAAATTGACATATATTTTAATAATTTCTTTTGTTGGACCGATTCAACGATCGTCATTTCTTGGCTTCAAAAAAACTCTATATACATGGTCTACTTTCCTTGCCAATAGGGTATACGCATCAAAGAGAATGTTGAAGAAACAAATGTTTTAATGTTCGGTCTGAGGACAATCCTGCTGATTTAGGCAGCAGGGGCCTCTTCTCAAATTTGGTGACACGGTCCTCATTGGCTAAGCCTTGATAGTTCCAACTGCTAAGTTGAAAATGTTTCTGTTGCCATTGAGGTCGAACTTCGACTTTTGAAAGTCATGTCACTTTTATAAAATACTATGATGATTTTTTAAACAGGTTTTCTTCAATAGATATGGCATTTCGTGCCAGGGCATGTGTTTTTCGATTTGTTCACAATACGCATTCTTCCCATAGAGGTTAACATTATCATAAGAGTTCC
The DNA here is from genome assembly GCF_030504385.1 of Musca domestica. NCBI lineage: Eukaryota > Metazoa > Arthropoda > Insecta > Diptera > Muscidae > Musca > Musca domestica. The sequence goes on along the minus strand of NW_026712293.1, from coordinate 10,105,788 downwards.
CCTCCTAACAATTCAGAGATCCAAGCAGCAAAATTACGTCTAGCTGCGCTTGCTCGAAAGGCATACTATTCAGGCGAATATTACGACCACAAAACGACCATTTCCAAAAGTTCTATCTTATTTTTAAATCCATTGCTGGGTAAAGAATATGTAGTGAGATTGAATGGACGCCTGTCGCAGTCTCCGGCTCTCTCCTATTCTGAACGGCATCCTATTCTCTTACAATATCTTAGTAAATTCGCAAGACTGTTGTTGGAACAAATTCATATAGATTCGCTCCATGGAGGAAACAAATTAATGGTCCGTATGTTTCACATGGATTACTGGATTCCTCGCGCTACTTCACTGATAAGGTCAACCATAAGATATTGCAAATTGTGCACAAGTTATAGCATATCTGCCTCCAGAAAGAAAGGTTTTGGTTAGGCCTTTCAACTCTACAGATATCTATTTCACTGTCCTATTCGACATAAAATCCTTTACAAGTAGATGTTGTAAAACTACAAAGGGGTCTTCGAGTGCTTTTCTTCGAAAGCAATACATTTAGAGATAGCCTCGGATTTATTTACAACTACCTTCCTGGCTGCATATAATAGATTTATATCTCGTCGTGGATGTCCAAAGATTATCTTCTCGGACAACGTCACTAACTTCGTTGGTGCACCTCGAGAGATAGAATGAGAATTTAAGCAATCATTAAATTTCCTGAAATGTGATATTCAACCGGACGATTTAGTAGTCCTTCGACAGGAAAATTTGCCCCCTACAGCGTGGAAATTTGGTCGCGTTGTCCATGCTTATCCTGGAATTGACGGTCACGTTCGCGTCCCTGTTATTAAAACCGATAACGTTATTGTAAGGCGACCTGTAATTATGCTGGTCATTTTGACCGACGAAGATTAAAATGTTCGTCTCTCTACCATGCCATCTCCACCTTTTTCACAGATGGTAAATTTGAGTCAGATGGCTGCTTCCCTTCCTTACTACGATGAGGACAACCCAATGCCGGATAAAAAGAGAGGTGTCGAGGATGTCATTATTCCGTTGGGCTCCCAAGACTCTGATAAAGCATTGCAGAGCCTACGCCAAAACAGGGATTTTCGTCCCAACCGGCAGGAAATACCCCCAGGTGCTCCTAGCTTCAAACATTGGTCTATTGACCACAGGCGCAGACACCGCTGCTCCTCTACGGGAGATTGCACCAGCGAGGTCTGTATCTCCCCAAGGCTCTGCCTGGGACGTTGGCACGGTCGTCCACGAACTTCCATCGACAGATGTGGCTACCAAAGGCGAAGTGGTTGCTCCTCTACGGGAGACAAAAAGTTTCATTTCCGGCGAAACCCTTCAAGCCAAATTCACAGTGCCAGATTCATTCGACAACATTAACCTAAATGAGTTTTATGCACACAGAGACACGGCCTTCGCGCATGACTCGATTTTCTTCAATTGACCTGCGAAAAAAGGATTCGATTTGTAATAAAGGACCATTTCTGCTCCAATTGTTTAGGCAGGTCCATATCCGCCGAAAATGTTTGAGTCCACATCGTTGTCAGAAGTGTAAAGGCGAATACCACACACTTCTTCACCTCAGCAAAAAGCCTAGATAATATCAACCTTCCACCTTGTGATAGTGATGTTTTCGATGGTGATATTCTTATATGGCCAACATTTAGAGATGTATAGAGAATTTGTGAAAAACTAGTGGTGACGCACGAGAAATTATGAAAATATTCTGAAAATATATTTTAACTTAGCATGGAAATTGTTAAAAGAAACCTTTGATAATGTTCGAATATTAGTTAACAGTCAACTTAAGGCTCTATTCCTTCCTGTGCTCGGTATCGAAACTAGCGCAGGTTTGAAAGAGGTATTAATGGCTATGTCTCTGGCTATTAATGGCTGTGTGTCCTCTATGTCAATTTACGATATTGCTACTGAGAATTGGATTACAAGGGCTTCCCAAGAATGCAGTAACGCTGCGCAAACAAGGTATTAAAGATAGGTCAGAGTTGTCTTCGTGAAAAGATTTGGTTCTTTTTTTTGACAGAAAGAATACAGGCGCTTCTTCGCCTTAAAGATATTAAGGGAATATATTCCACGCAGAGAAGAAAAGTTAGGACATATTTTACGAATGCTGCTCCGCCTAAGACTGCACAATCTTCTGTATATTCTGTCCTAGGCAAATCCATCAGTTACGTGTATGCCCAGAATTTAAAAAGGGTTCATCAGCTCAACGCTATTCAATTATAAAGCAGCACAAGCTTTGCATTGATTGCATATCCCGAGGGCATTATGTCAGGAATGGCACCAGTTTCCATATTTGCTCAAAATGTCATAAACGACATCATACTCTGCTTCACCATGATACAGGGCAACTTAATATTTCTTCGTAATTGGGGTTAATGTTTCACGTCCCATTCAACCATCTTATTCAAATATACCTTCAACTTCATCAGATCAAACTTCGAATCCTGTAACTAGGCAGGTATTCCATTCCTCGCAAAACAAGTCGGCTCTTGGGCACAGCAATAGTCAACATTATTCATCAAAGTGTTAGATAACCTGCTCGTGCTCTTATAGATTCTGCTTCTGAAGCATCATTTGTATCCGAAAGGTTACAACTGAGTCTTGGTATATCCGCAATTTCAACTCAAGCTACAATTTGTGGAATAAATCAAGCAGTTTCACCAACGTCACGAAAAGTATGTTCTTTACGTTAAAGATCTCCTATAGACTGTACATTATTTAGGGAAATGACAGCTTTAGTAGTTCCAACCATATCTGGCAATCTTCCTTCGTTTCCCATTTGGCATTGCTTCTAATATGACAAATCTACGTTTGGCTGCGAGAAATTTGTTTGACTGTCGTCCAGTAAAGATGTTAATAGGGGCTGACTTTTGTCTAAAAATACTTAATTCCGGGAATGCAATTCAATATTCTAATTTCTTCTAACACGACAAATCTACGTTTGGCTGAGAGAAATTTGTTTGACTGTCGTCCAGTAAGGATGCTAATAGGGGCTCACTTTAATCCAAAAATACTTCTTCCGGGATTGCAATATTGTGATTTCCGTAGTTGCATAAAGAACTGTTATCGGCTGAGTTATAACAGTTCCAGCCCCTACTTGTGGAATAATTTTAAGTAGCATAACTGCATTTTTAACCAACGTTACTAACTCCCCTGAAAGCAAGCTTAATCAAACACTTCTTCGTTTCTGGGAATTAGAAGAAGTGCCCAAGTACAATTTACTGTCTCCGTCAGACCAATATTGTGAAAATATTTATCAACAACACACATATAAGGACTCTACTGTAAGAAACGTTGTATCTCTTCCCAATAAACAAGAGTTTATAATCTTGGACACTCTAAGACAAATTGTCTACGACTGGCTTTTCGTAATGAGGCGTCATTACTTAAAAAACTCAAATAAAGGAAATGTACGATGGGGTGGTTCATGAATATCTAGATTTAGACCGTATGAGACCAGTTTCGACTACGTCGACAAACTCTACAGTTTGTTATCTGGCTCATAACCCGTTATAATTCCTGATAAGCAAACTCCTAAATCACGGGTGGTATTTAACGCTTCCAATCAAACATCTAATGGGAAAAGCCTCAATGACATTTTATATGCTGTTCCGACTCTACAATTTGACTTGATCCTAATATTAAGATAGAGACTATATAAATATGTTTTTAATTGTGACATCACCCAAATGTATCGTCAGATCCTTTCAAAATAACTTTTTCGGGATTCTCTAAACAATCCTATTCGAGATTATGAACTACAAATTTGAGTGTTAATTGTGCTCCCTATTTAGCGACTCGGACATTATTACAGTTGGTCAATGATAACGAGTCCGATTTCCCCTAGCTGCACACATGTTAAGAAAGTGCATGTACGGTGACGACGTGCTGGCGGGATACCACGATTTCGAAATGATTATCTGATGTGCGCTCTATCCTAGAACCCCTTCCCGTTGAAAATTTGATTGATTCTAAAGAAAAGTCCGACCTTCGGGTAAAAAAGTTTCTACGTCTCGTCCATCTACCTCGTCGCAAATATAAATTTCGAAAAAGTCCGTTCCAAAGAAGCCCTCTAAACCAAATTTGTCCGCTTCTCTTTTGTCCGGTCTCGTCCAAGCCGTCGAGCTTTGTTGTTCCGACTATACAGTCCATTCAGCCCATTGTTACGCTGGGGCCGGCAATGGTGGTAAATATTATCCTTCCGGATAAAAAAAAATTAGTCAGAGCGCTTTGGATCCATGTGCTGGGCATAACCTTATATGCTCAACGATTATTGGTAAGCTCCAGCTCAATTATTTAAACGTTGGTCAAGAGCTTTATTGCCCACTATCCTTGCAATCATTTCATGATTCATCCCAACTTTTCATCATTTCCGCCAGAAGTATGTCCTTAAGTCATGTGGTCACGCAATCTCAATAACCCCCCGAATGTTTCAAGGACTTGTTTAAAAAAAAAATAAATAAAAAATACATACCTATAATATGCACAAAATTAAATATCTAACATCGCTAGACGTTTCAAGGGCGGCGGAAGTGTTTAGGTTCAATTTAATTTAATTTCTTTAAAATAGAACCCTTTGCTCTTTTTCTTCAATTTGTCAAATACCATTTTATTCAACTTTGAACTTTCGTTCAAAGTTAGGGATGACAAATTGTAACGACCAAAGATGATCAATTCGCGCTTCTCTTGTGACATCTATGCTTGCTCGCTACTTTTTCCTAACTTGTTATTCGGATTTTCGCCCAGCTAACATCTTCTTCACAATACCCATTGTTCGAAAGGAAAAGTTATTTTAGTTTTTCGACTTTTATAATATTCAATAAAACCGCCAATTTGTATTATTTAAAAATGCTAATATATTGTGTTTTATTTCGAGATTATCATATATATATATCAAAACGAAGTCGATAACGCCCACAGCGTAAATCTAAGCCAAAATCGTAAAAATTCCGAATGTAGGAAGGTACCGGTATATTAGGGCTATATGAAGACGTGAACCTGCACAGACAATTTTCTGTCATAGCCTGTAGTATCCATTACGAGTTTGATACACCAAATTGGAAAAATTCCAGTGAACAATGCGCTAAAATCATCAAAATATCAAATATAGGGAGGTACCGTTATATTGGGGATATACGAAAACATGGACCTGCACACACAATTTTCTGCCTTAGACTTAGTATTTATTACGAACTACAAACAGAAAATTTTAAAATTTTACCGTTATATGGAGATTATACGAAGACATGGACTACAGACAATTTTCTGTCATAGGCTGTAGTACCCTTTATGTTTTTCAAATACACTGTATGAATCAAATGTGTATCTGAATTCAAATGTGTTGTGCAGCAGCGAAAATAAATAGAAAAAGGAAATAAAACACAAAATATTAGCAATTTTAAATAGTACAAATTGGCGGTTTTATTAAATATTATTATAAAAGTCGAAAAACTAAAATAACTTTTCCTTTTGAACAATGGGTATTGTGAAGAAGATGTTAGCTGGGCGAAAATCCGAATAACAAGTTAGGAAAAAGTAGCGAGCAAGCATAGATGTCACAAGAGAAGCGCGAATTGATCATCTTTGGTCGTTACAATTTGTCATCCCTAACTTTGAACGAAAGTTCAAAGTTGAATAAAATGGTATTTGACAAATTGAAGAAAAAGAGCAAAGGGTTCTATTTTAAAGAAATTAAATTAAATTGAACCAAAACATTTCCGCCGCCCTTGAAACGTCTAGCGATGTTACAACAAAAAAATCTTAACCTATAATAAATTAGATATTTAATTTTGTGCATATTATTATAGGTATGTATTTTTTATACCCTCCACCATACATAGTATGGAGCGTATATTAAGTTCGTCATTCCATTTGTATATTCTTGATCAGCGTAAAATTCTAAGACGATTTAGCCATGTCCGTCCGTCTGTCCGTCTGTTGTAATCACGCTACAGTCTAAACGTATTAAGATAGGAAGCTAACATTTTGCACACATCTCTCTTTCGTCTGCAGGCAGGACAAGTTCGAAGATTTGCTATATCGGTGCACGATATCGTATAGCCCCAATATAACGGTACCCCCGATATTCGGTATTATGATGATGTTAGCCACATTTTTCAATCGAATTGTCTGAAAATCCACACAAGGAGTTCCTTGTGGGTACTTTATACCTAGGCGGAGAATTATCAATATAGGTCCACACTATCATATAGCCCCCATATAACGGTACCCCAACGGTATTCTGTATTTTGATGATTTTAGCCACATTTTTCAATGGAATTGACTGAAATTCCACAAAATGAGTGCCTCGTGGGCATTTTACCCCCTCAATATGAATTGCCTATATAGGTCCACGATATCGTATATGCTCCATATAACTGTACCCCCCCCCCCCCCTATATTCGGTATTTTGATGATGTTAGCCACATTGGATGTTGGCCGCAATGGAATTGTCTTAAAATCCACAGAAGTAGTTCCTTGTGAGTTCTTTACAGGTCCACGATATCGTATATCCCCCATATAACGGTACCCCCGATATTCGGTATTTTGATGATTTTACCCACATTTTGCAACGGAATTGACTGAAAATCCACACAAGGAGTTCCTTGTGGACACTTTATACCTCGACAGAGAATTATCAATATAGGTCCACGATATCGTATAGCCCCCATATAACGGTACCCCCGATATTCGGTATTTTGATGATTTTAGCCACTTTTTCCAATTAAATTATCTGAAAATCCACACAAGGAGTTCCTTGTGAGTACTTTACACTCAGACATAGATTTGTCTTCATAGGTCCACAATATCTGAAGGGGGATATTCTTATATTAGATATTTTAAAGATTTTAAAAGAATTTTTAATGGATTTTATTTTTTTGAAAATTTTCTAATTCGTTCCAAATGGTGGAGAGTATTCAAAGTTCGGCCCGGCCGAACTTACTGCATTTTTCCTTGTCATTCTTTTTTTTTAACAATTGTTAGTTGTAGAACCATCGAGACAATAGAAGATAGCCTCCAAAAATCAGCTTCTCAATAGAGACAGATGTTGGCTGATCATCTCTGGCGATCCTACAGTGGACATGGACCCGATATCACCCAACCAAAGATGGTTAATTGAGCCCAGGGAAACCCGGAACTCGAATAAGTCTGTGACTTTATTTCTTTCGGGTAAGCATCAGGCCCAAGAATGAGCCCAACTTGAGCGGACTTATGGAATTCAGGATCTGCTAATTGTATCCCGCCATAATGGTTCTTGAAATATTCGGGGGCTTATTGAGATTGCGTGACCACATGCCTTAAGGACATACTTCTGGCGGAAATGCTGAGAAGTTGGGATGAATCATGAAATGATTGCAAGGATAGTGGGCAATAAAGCTCTTGACCAACGTTTATAGAATTGAGCTGGAGCTTACCAATAATCGTTGAGCATATAAGGTTATGCCCAGCACATGGATCCAAAGCGCTCTGACTGATTTTTTTCTATCCGGAAGGATAATATTTACCACCATTGCCGGCCCCAGCGTAACAATGGGCTGAATGGACTGTATAGTCGGAACATCAACGCTCGACGGCTTGGACGAGACCGGACAAGGAGAAGCGGACACATTTGGTTTATAGGGCTTCTTTGGAACGGAATCGAATAGGATTGTTTAGAGAATCCCGAAAAAATTATTTTGAAAGGATCTGACGATACATTTGGGTTTAAAAAGAATGCAGAAGTTGGCCTTCATCTTCCCGAGTCCAGTCAATCACGGATGCTGATGATCTTCTCGGCAAACTTCCCTCTGCGGAGACCGTAGAGCGCAGTTGCCACCGTGCCAAGTGGTTAGCTTACTTTTATACATACGAGACTTTGCTCTCATTGGAAATAATTGTAAATGTAGTAGTAGTAATCGACAATGATCCTCGGCGATCAGTGCGATCCTCTGCGATTGCAAGAACCTCTGCGTTCACTTTTCGATCAGTGGTTGAAGCGTACGCTTTTCCTGCCTATCCCTCGTTCGCAGTTATACTAACCAGGCCTCTGTCGCCACCCCAAATTACAAAGGTAATTTTGTTGTTTAATAGAAGAGAGAAATACCCAATAAAGGATGAAATCTATATAGATTTATTACTAATAATCTCTTATGATTCATTTCTTGCAATTTCTTCTTTTCACCATCACTACACGCGCGAGTCACCCGCACCTCTCACCATCACAAAATAACTCTGGCGAGTTCTCATTGTTGTTGCCGCTGTCTGCCATTCCTCCACACCCCTGAGTTAAACATTTGGTCCCATCGAGCCGGATTGAAGCCTTGTCGTTTCACCCCTTATTGTATGAAGAAGTCTTTCTCTCTCATCACAATCATCAATATATTAGACTAAAAACCAGGTACTTAAATTCAGATCTCTATTTAAGTGAACTACCCGCGGTTTAGTGCATATGTTGTTTTTATTTGAAAAAAAAAAACATAATATTGGTCGATCTTCAATCACCCTTCGCTCGTGTTTTTGCTATTTTATATCGTTATTTTACACCAAATACAGTCCGCTTTGTCGCATATAGGTGCTTTCGTTGCATAGATCACTCTACGTTACGTTGATCACACCAAACATATTTGACTTTGTTGTTGTCACTGGTTTATTTGTCATCCTCACCAACCAAACGTTTCGGTGTTTTTATCCCCCTCCCCCTCTTCGTTTCAAAGGTAGAGCCCTTTAACGAGAGTTGCTTGGAATTAACAACAATACATTCTTCTCTGTTATAATAATCCTCATTTGGTTATTTTGTCGTAGTCGTCAACGCACATTCACTGTTGTTGCAATTCTCCTTCGTTTTCTTAACGTAGATCAATTCTTACTTGAGAATTTACATTGCCAAATATTCTTAAACCACATACTAGTTTAAGCTGTTCGTTTTTTGTGACTATTTCTCAATTGTTTGGGCAATTAATAGATAATTTGTTGTACTATTTGTGATTTTCAGTAGGGTTTGGGTATTTGTTTTGAAATAATACACCCTACATTCGGCATATACCGCAAAATATTCCTCACCTTAATCATAACAATTTGGAGAAATAACTCGGTTTGTTAGAGCTGCTAACCTTGTTCTTTAATCTGTTGAATCCTTCGGACAGATAAATAAATCCCGATTTACAGTCTTTAATCTCGAAATTTGTATTTCAGAAATTCGAGAATTATGGAACAAGGTCCTAAACACTTACACTGAGTGTAAAAACTAACACACATCATCATCAGAGACTACACAGAGTGATGATATTGATGTCGTTGAGGATAAATACAATAATTCATTTATCGCATATCATTGGTGTTTATCCACCATAAACGGGCATCTTCATCGCCTTAAATCTCAAAGTAATGATAATTGTTTTCCTGATATAGCTCCTCAGCTTTCACCTCTTGCAGGTTCTAACGTAAATATCATGGCAACGCCTAATGTACCTGATACATTATCACCTTCCCAATTGTTTTTGGGCAATCTCGAATCTGTTACTGTGCAGTCTGCTCCTCCACCCGTTCATGCTCCCACCACAATTGTTCTAATCCTTCCGCCGATAATCATTTCGCCTTACCTCCACTTGATATAGATATTTTCACTACTTTCACTAGTTTCGATTTAGGAAAGCGTTGCCGGATACGCATGACACTGAGCGTATGGTAGTTAATAATCACCTAAAGAATTTATTCGAGCTTCCCTTTTTTGATAAAGAAACTTGTCAGTTTTTGAAGACCATTCAGCGGGGTATTAATAGTTGTCTCGCTGCAATTACCCTCTGTGACGTCGTCACGGATCAGTGGGGTCCAATAATTGTAAATATTTGTTTGCAGCGGTTACCAAAATTAACATTAACCCTATGGGAGCAATGCATAAGAAGTCGTCATTGCCTTCCTGGAAAGATTTAAATGCTTTCCTCAGAGAAGGAATTCTAACTTTACAGTATATTCAAAATATACGTGGAAATCCGCCCACAAAAGTTCTCGCTCCTTCTCCTAATTCATCGACCAAGTCGTTGTCGACCAAGATTGCTACTTCTCCTAGTCTTGCAGAGAACATTTTGTTGCCAAAAAACGTTGTTGTTCCTAGTTCCTCCCATAAGGCATTTACGTCCAAAGTTAATGACATTTCATCCACCATTAAGAAGTCGCTGGTACATAAGACAAAGTATGTTCCTTCTGCTCCTCCATCAGCTAAATAATTGTCGAATACTAATTGTCCCATTTGTCCTAACCAGTCATGTGCTTCGACTCTGTCCCAAGTTTCTGAAACGTTCATTTGAGGACAAATTCTTGATAGTGAAAATGAATAAGTGTTGAACAAATTGTCTATCTCGTAGCCATCCTGTTAAACATTGTAGTTGTAATTATTGCAAACAAAGGCATCGGCCACAAATTAGTACAATATTTGCAGCATCCTGCTCAAAACCATCTCAGGTTCCTCCCAAATTTAAAAGCCAAGTGGTTAGCTTACTTTTATACATACGAGACTCTGCTCTCATTGGAAATAATTGTTAATGTAGTAGTAGTAATCGACAATGATCCTCGGCGATCACTGCTATTGCAAGAACCTCTGCGTTCACCTGTGGATCAGTATTTGAAGCGTAAGCTTTTCCCACCTAACCCTCGTTCGGGGTTCTGTTAACCAGGCCTCTGTCGCCAACACAAATTACAAAGTTATTTTGTTGTTTAATAGAAAATAGAAATACCCAATAAAGGATGAAATCTATATAGATTTATTACTAATAATCTTTTGTGTTTCATTTCTTGCAATTTCTTCTTTTCACCAACACCACACGCGCGAATTATCCGCACCTCTCACCATCACATAATAATTTCGGGGGGTTTTTGTGGTTGCTGCCGCTGTCTGCCATTCCTCCACTCCCGTGAGTTAAACAAAAAACCAAAAAGAATGGTTCGACAAGGTAAGTTGAACACATATGCTTGGGGTCATGTAGCTATGGAGCGTAAAAAAAATACAAATCTATTGAATGAAGCAATTAATATTGATAATATTTTTTAATTAAGATTAACTTATTTCATAAACATGTATATTTTTGTATCTACATTTATGTTAAAACGAAAAAATAAATAAATAAACAATACCACAATATTTGTAAATTTTTTTTTTTTCTTTATTAAATTTTCAATTTATCAATGAGGTAAGTATAGAATATTAAAACATTTTTCGAACAATTACATTTGAAGGATTATAGTCGATTAATCGATCGTGCGTAATTCTTAGCAGTAATCCGCTAAACCAGCTGGAATTTGTAAATTAGTCTCACATTCTACTTGAACATCTATTGGACCGCTTGGGACTAATTCGTTTTGGTGTCTTACATCAATTACAACAATTGGGTTATCTTTAAACTCTTCTTAATATACCAATGGTTCACTTAAAAAGAAGTTTTATTGAAATTTCGTATCCATATCGACGGACATGCTTCTGAATTCTAATGAAATTTTGCGTTTACCAAATTTTAGTGGATGAATTTCCCTTTGCTTCTAGGGCGAGTAACATAAAGCGGTAAAATCACATGATTTTTGAATACTAGAACTATGTAGCATAATAAAATCTTGTTTACCATTTAATGTTGCTTTATTATAATCTTCTGCAAATTCCAACAGCATTTAAAAATGTTCCTATTCAAGCCAGCACCATTAGTCCAGCCAGCATTCCTCATAATGTTACTCTCAACACTTGTAAGGGAAACAATTTTTTTATGGTTCTCTATTCTACAAAATATTATTTTATTTATATCGTATTCCATCAAACAAATATATTACACAGAATATAGCAAAATTTGTTCATTGTTCTTAGTTACATCAATGGGTCGCATATTTATAGATACTTTGTTTTAGGAAATATTCTAATGTGATTGTAAACTGAATCTAGAAAAATTTGTTCACTGCTCTTAGTTACATCAATTTGTCGCATAGTTATATGTCCACGTTTAGTTCGATTGTATTTATAAATTAGTTTGATATATGTATACAGACATATATCAATCGAATGATATGTTCCATTGTAAGAAAATTCTCGAATCATTGTATTTAGATTCGGTTGAATCTTTCAACAATTTAGCTTTCATAACACTATGTGTTGAATATCTGCTAATCTTTGTTAAAAAAACACTTTCACATCATCCGTTTGTAAGTTGTTAGGTACTCTGCCAGCAATCATAATTTTTTTAAATGCAGCGCATACATCTTTTGCGCTTTTTGTTTTTAGCGCTTTAGCCCAGACATATTTTGAGATCGTATCAATAACAGTAAGCGAATATTTATATCCTTTATTAATGGTTGAATAACTCCCCATTTCAACCAAATCTGCTTGCCATAAATCATTAATGCTCTTTGTAATAACTCTTCGATGTGGAAAACGTTTCCTAGCTTGATAATGGAGTTCATTTACTATAGTTCTCCTTTCCATATTTATTTATTAATAACTTTATTCAATAAAATACTGTGTGGGACTGACATTGTCGATATTACATATATCTCTCTATTAATTTCAAATATGTTTTTTCATTATTATTATTTCATTCAGTTAATTTTTTATCCCTGATAATATTTCTCGTCGTAATAGTTCTTGTGAATGTAGGATTTTCTTTTGTTATAAGCTCTGTTGACTGCGTCATTGTCTTCCGATGGAGGCACCAAGTTTTTATTTTATTTTTTTTTTAACTTTTTATATCGAGGTTGTAATGCTGGTCAATATCAACTAGTTTAATTTGTGACTGATTTTATCGACGCTCGTTTCATAATTGATACTTATTGTTTCCCGTCAGTTAATTATATTGTCTTCTCTTTGCTCTTCAATTATTGACATTATCTCATTGTCCTGGTTTGTATGACCAGCATTTTTGGAGGTTATTAATAATTTTAAGCGTTCAACCAACTCATTTGGATTATTAAAATATATATAACTCGGTTTTTTAGATTAAGTTTCCATAATCCTTAACCTGTGTGAGTCGATTAAAACAATTTTTTATAATTTTTGTGTACTTCGGACCTTTATTACCTCTAATTTGTCCGGTTGATTCATGATTTCTTCCGTGTACACACGTATTCTCTAGAATATTCTTATATACATCTAATTTAAATTTATCAAGGCCAGCAGAATTTTTGTGAAATAAAAGATTGTATAGACGGACTGATAAAGCCCATATTTGGTTTCCAACTTTTATTTTGTCATCTACCAAGTACATTTTACTGTTACCGAATTTCCAATCACCATTTCCGTCTTTCTGGGGACATTGTCATCATAGAGTCATCTTTATGTTCACTCTTGACAACAAAGTCCTTTTCTAGTTTTAGTTCGTTTTCGTTTTAAAAAGATTTTCATTTTTAATTACGTTTATCGATTTGTTGTTTCATTTAAATTTAAATGAGATAATTTAACCACATCATTTTGGGTTTAAATGTCGTCTCCCGATGTCATCTTCCTCTTCTTTAATAGATTGAAATTTTCTTCTCAGAATGCCACTTGATGTATTAAGTTATTTTAAAACATTCTCATCCATTCTTTTTCTTCCAGTAATTATTAAGATTTTTTAAACAGGACAGAGGTAATCATAAACTGATCGGTTTATAACAAACAGACCGGTTTTGAGGGTAGGAACAGGGGTATAGAGTAATTAAATATTTCCCGTAGAGAAATTTATAATAATTACTTGTCTCTTAATAAGCCAATGAAACCGCTATCATCTATCTAGCAAAGTATATTTGACTCAGCACTAAATTACCATATTTATGATAAAAAATTATATGATTATAAAATTCGTGATCATTGTCACGTAACCGGTAAATTTAGAGGGGCAGCTCATAACGTATGCAACATATGGTAGCACAATTCATCCCCATACTTTTCCATAATTTTTCAGAATATGATTGCCATTTGTGTGTTAAAGAGTTTGTGACAACTATAGGGGGTAAAGCCACTATAGTTCCTCTAACAAACGGAAAATATATTTCTTTATCGCATACGGTGAATGTGGATCTTTTGATAGACGCAAGACGTTTGAATGTAGATTTTTGGATTCAATTAGGTTTATGGCTAGTAATTTGGATGCTTTATCTAGCTACTGTACAAATGGAGAATTATTTTCTAAAAGATAACATATTAGAAAACATTTCCCCAACGATAATATATAATATATTTCTTTATCGCATACGGTGAATGTGGATCTTTTGATAGACGCAAGACGTTTGAATGTAGATTTTTGGATTCAATTAGGTTTATGGCTAGTAATTTGGATGCTTTATCTAGCTACTGTACAAATGGAGAATTATTTTCTAAAAGATAACATATTAGAAAACATTTCCCCAAAGATAATGGATTCACTCTCATGAGGAAAAAAGGGTCTACGCTGTAATGAATGTTTAAATTCTTTTAAGAAGTTGAACGACACTATTCTTTCTCTAATCGAATAATTAGTACATTAAATGATAAAAGTTGCTATATAGAAGAATATAAGCATGCTATAAAAGTGAGTCAATTATTCAAATTATGATTATATGGAGTTATATTTAAGGTTTGATGTCCTACTTCTTACTGACGTTTTACAAATGTATATAAGCTTGATTATTACCAGCATTATTCATCACTGGGATTATTATTTTCAGACAACAAAAGTAGGTCTTGAATTATTAACCGATCTAGACGTGTGTCATATAATTAAGATTGGTATTAGAGGTGGTCTAACACAGTGCTCTAGGAGATATACTAAGGCGAATAATATATACATGAAGAATTTAAAAAAAAAAAAAATCAAGCTACTTGTTATATAATGATGCGGTTGAGCTATGAGACAATATATCCCTGATGGTAATTTTCACTGGGTCAAAAATTAAGATATAATTAGAGATGCTAAACAAATTCGGACTTCTAAAGCAAATTCAATCATTGCTTACATTTACAAAGTGGATCTAAGTTATCCAAAAAGGTGACATGATAAACATAACGGGTTGTCTTTCTGTAACAAAATAAACAAAATTTGGGGGTTCAAACTATAGCGTACATTATCTGATATTGGAGTATAACTTAGATAATGGTCTGGTTTTGGATAAAGTTCATCGTGCAATTTCCTTTGCTCAGTCTCTATGGTTAGCTCCATATAGATAAAAATACTGTTGTTTAGACATTTCAATAATGCAGTATTTGGGAAAAACAGGGAAAATAGAGATAAACGGGAAGATATAAAGTTAGTAAATCATTGGGTAAAAAACTAATCGAAATGAATTAGGAGCTCAGTCTTTGATAGCCAAACCGAACTTATATAGCGCCAAAATTTGGGGGTTCAAACTATAGCGTACATTATCTGATATTAGAGTATAACTTAGATAATTGTCTGGTTTTGGATAAAGTTCATCGTGCAATTTCCTTTGATCAGTCTCTATGGTTAGCTCCATATAGATAAAAATACTGTTGTTTAGACATTTCAATAATGCAGTATTTGGGAAAAATAGGGAAAATAGAGATAAAAAAGAAGATATAAAGTTAGTAAATCATTGGAAAAAAACCAATCGAAATGAATTAGGAGCTCAGTCTTTGATAGCCAAACCGAACTTATATAGCGCCACACAATTTTGCGATGATCTTTGGGCAATCCATATGAAGCGACTTTGTGTCACTTACAACAAACATATATAATTAGGACTTTGTATATTGGAGTTAGCAAAATGGAAAATGTATGATTTCCATATTGTTTATATGAAGAATAAATTTGGTGAGTGCGTAGTACTTAATTATATAGATACGGATACATTTATATATACTATATATACGGAAGATATATATAGAGGATATAAGAGCAGATGTTTACCAATACTCGATACATCATGTGTATAACATACCCCGACAAAATAAAAAAGTTACAGGTATGCTGAAGGATGAGGATTTTGGAAAAAATATGCTTGAATTTGTTGGTTTAGGTCCAAAAATGTGCTCGTATACGGTAGATGATAGCGTGGAAGTTAAAAAAGCTAAAGGTGTAAAAAATGTGTCATTAGGCGATACAACATAGGAGATTATAGGAATACTCTAATGAGGTCATAGTTAGTGCTACCATGTACATTTTAGATTTTTGCTCCATGAAATTTATACAAATGAGTTATCTAAAATTGTATTTAGTTTTAAAGATACAAAAAGAATGGTTCGACAAGGTAAGTTTAACACATATGCTTGGTGTCATGTAGTTATAGAGCGTAAACCAATTACAAATCTATTGAATGAAGCAATTGATATTGAATATACATTTTTTAGTTAAGATTAACTTATTTCATATACATGTATATATTCGTATGTACATTTATATTAAAACGAATAAATAAATAAGCAACACAACAAAATTTCTAATATGTCTTTTTTTCTTTATTAAATTTTCAATTAATTAATGAAGTAAGTATAGAATATCACAAAATTTTTCGAACAATTCCATTTAAAGTATTATAGTCGATTAATCGATCATGAAGGATTCAGCAGTAATCCGCTAGGCCAGCTGGAATTTGTGGATTCATTTGAAATTCCACTTGAACATCTATTGGACCGCTTTTGACTTCTTCGTTTTGGTGGCTTACATCAATTACAACAATTGGATTTCCTTTAAACTCTTCCCAAGATAATATTACCTGTGGTTCGCTTAAAAAGTAGTTTTATTGAAATTCCGTATACATATCGTAAAGTACGGCACACCGGTTTTCATTAAACTTCAGACTTAAATCATCGACGGATATGCTTCTGAATTCTAATGAACTTTCGCGTTTATCAAATTTGAATGGATGAATATCCCTTTGCTTCTAGGGCGAGTAACATAAACCGGTAAAATAACATGCTTTTTGATTACTCGAACTACGTAGCATAATAAAACCATGTTTACCATTTAATGTTGCTTTATTATAATCTTCTGCAAATTCTAACAGCATTTTAAAATGCTCCAATTCAAGCCAGCACCATTAGTCCAGCCAGCATTCCTCATAATATTACTCTCAACACTTGTAAGGGAAACAATTTTTTTATGGTTCTCTATTCTACAAAACATTGTGTACGATCAATTTCGATACCATTTTATTTATATCGTATTCCATCAAATAAATATGCTACACAGAATATAGCAAAATTTGTTCATTGTTCTTAGTTACATCAATGGGTCGCATATTTATAGATACTTTTAGGAAATATTCTAATGTGATTGTAAACTGAATCTAGAAAATTTTTTTCACTGCTCTTAGTTACATCAATTTGTCGCATAGTTATATGTCCACGTTTAGTTCGATTGTATTTATAAATTATTTTGATATATGTATACAGACATATATCAATCGAATGATATGTTCCATTGTAAGAAAATTCTCGAATCATTGTATTTAGATTCGGTTGAATCTTTCAACAATTTAGCTTTCATAACACTATGTGTTGAATATCTGCTAATTTCTTAAAGTCTTTGTTAAAAAAACCTTTCACATCATCCGTTTGTAAGTTGTTAGGTACTCTGCCAGCAATCATAATTTTTTTAAATGCAGCGCATACATCTTTTGCGCTTTTTGTTTTTATCGCTTTAGCCCAGACATATTTTGAGATCGTATCAATAACAGTAAGCGAATATTTATATCCTTTATTAATGGTTGAATAACTCCCCATTTCAACCAAATCAGCTTGCCATAAATCATTAATGCTCTTTGTAATAACTCTTCGATGTGGAAAACGTTTCCTGGCTTGATAATGGAGTTCATTTACTATAGTTCTCCTTTCCATATTTATTTATTAATAACTTTATTCAATATAATACTGTGTGGGACTGACATTGTCGATATTACATATATCTCTCTATTAATTTCAAATATGTTTTTTCATTATTATTATTTCATTCAGTTAATTTCTTATCCCTGATAATATTTCTCGTCGTAATAGTTCTTGTGAATGTAGGATTTTCTTTTGTTATAAGCTCTGTTGACTGCATCATTGTCTTTCGATGGAGGCACCAAGTTTTTATTTTTTTTTTTAACTTTTTATATCGAGGTTGTAATGCTGGTCAATATCAACTCCAAAGACTTTTAAAGCATTTTTTCTCAAATTACTATAGTTTAATTTGTGACTGATTTTATCGACGCTCATTTCATAATTGATACTTATTGTTTCCCGTCAGTTAATTATATTGTCTTCTCTTAGCACTTCAATTATTGGCATTATCTCATTGTCCTAGTTTGTATGACCAGCATTTTTGGAGGTTATTAATAATTTTAAGCGTTCAACCAACTCATTTGGATTATTAAAATATATATAACTTGGTTTTTTAGATTAAGTTTCCATAATCCTTAACCTGTGTGAGTCGATTGAAACAATTTTTTATAATTTTTGTGTACTTCGGACCTTTATTACCTCTAATTTGTCCGGTTGATTCATGATTTCTTCCGTGTACACACGTATTCTCTAGAATATTCTTATATACATCTAATTTAAATTTATCAAGGCCAGCAGAATTTTTGTGAAATAAAAGATTGTATAGGCCGACTGATAAAGCCCATATTTGGTTTCCAACTTTTATTTTGTCATCTACCAAGTACATTTTACTGTTACCGAATTTCCAATCACCATTTCCGTCTTTCTGGGGACATCGTCATCGTTTCTAAAGTCATCTTAATGTTCAAACTTGACAACAAAGTCCTTTTCTTATTTTAGTTTGTTTTCGTTTTAAAAAGATTTTCATTTTTAATTACGTTTACCGATTTGTTGTTTCATTTAAGTTTAAACGAGATAATTTAACCACATCATTTTGGGTTTAAATGTCGTCTTCCGATGTCATCTTCCTCTTCTTTAATAGATTGAAATTTTCTTCTCAGAATGCCACTTGATGTATTAAGTTCTTTTAAAACATTCTCATCCATTCTTTTTCTTCCAGTAATTATTAAGATTTTTAAACAGGACAGAGGTAATCATAAACTGATCGGTTTATAACAAACAGACCGGTTTTGAGGGTAGGAACAGGGGTATAGAGTAATTAAATATTTCCCGTAGAGAAATTTATAATAATTACTTGTCTCTTAATAAGCCAATGAAACCGCTATCATCTATCTAGCAAAGTATATTTGACTCAGCACTAAATTACTATATTTATGATAAAAAATTATATGATTATAAAATTCGTGATCATTGTCACGTAACCGGTAAATTTAGAGGGGCAGCTCATAACGTATGCAACATATGGTAGCACAATTCATCCCCATACTTTCCCATAATTTTTCAGAATATGATTGCCTTTTGTGTGTTAAAGAGTTTGTGACAACTATAGGGGGTAAAGCCACTATAGTTCCTCTAACAAACGGAAAATATATTTCTTTATCGCATACGGTGAATGTGGATCTTTTGATAGACGCAAGACGTTTGAATGTAGATTTTTGGATTCAATTAGGTTTATGGGTAGTAATTTGGATGCTTTATCTAGCTACTGTACAAATGGAGAATTATTTTCTAAAAGATAACATATTAGAAAACATTTCCCCAACGATAATGGATTCACTCTCATGAGGAAAAAAGGGTCTACGCTGTAATGAATGTTTAAATTCTTTTAAGAAGTTGAACGACACTATTCACTATTCAAAAGTGTGTCAATTATTCAAATTATGATTATATGGAGTTATATTTAAGGTTTGATGTCCTACTTCTTACTGACGTTTTACAAATGTATATAAGCTTGATTATTACCAGCATTATACATCACTGTTTCATCACGTCACGTGTTTCATATAATTAAGATTGGTATTAGAGGTGGTCTAACACAGTGCTCTAGGAGATATACTAAGGCGAATAATATATACATGAAGAATTTTAATAAAAAATCTCTACCAAGCTACTTGTTATATAATGATGCGGTTGAGCTATGAGACAATATATCCCTGATGGTAATTTTCAATGGGTCAAAAATGAAGATATAATTAGAGATGCTAAACAAATTCGGACTTCTAAAGCAAATTCAATCATTGCTTACATTTACAAAGTGGATCTAAGTTATCCCAAAAAGGTGACATGATAAACATAACGGGTTGTCTTTCTGTTCCGAAAACAAAATTTGGGGGTTCAAACTATAGCGTACATTATCTGATATTAGAGTATAACTTAGATAATGGTCTGGTTTTGGATAAAGTTCATCGTGCAATTTCCTTTGATCAGTCTCTATGGTTAGCTCCATATAGATAGAAAAACTGTTGTTTAGACATTTCAATAATGCAGTGTTTGGGAAAAATAGGGAAAATAGAGATAAACGGGAAGATATAAAGTTAGTAAATCATTGGGAAAAAAACTAATCGAAATGAATTAGGAGCTCAGTCTTTGATAGCCAAACCGAACTTATATAGCGCCAAAATTTGGGGGTTCAAACTATAGCGTACATTATCTGATATTAGAGTATAACTTGGATAATGGTCTGGTTTTGGATAAAGTTCATCGTGCAATTTCCTTTGATCAGTCTCTATGGTTAGCTCCATATAGATAAAAATACTGTTGTTTAGACATCAATAATGCAGTGTTTGGGAAAAATAGGGAAAATAGAGATAAACGGGAAGATATAAAGTTAGTAAATCATTGGGAAAAAACTAATCGAAATGAATAAGGAGCTCAGTCTTTGATAGCCAAACCGAACTTATATAGCGCCACACAATTTTGTGATGATCTTTGGGCAATCCATATGAAGCGACTTTGTGTCACTTACAACAAACATATATAATTAGGACTTTGTATATTGGAGTTAGCAAAATGGAAAATGCATGATTTCCATATTGTTTATATGAAGAATAAATTGGGTGAGTGCGTAGTTCTTAATTATATAGATACGGATACATTTATATATACTATATATACGGAAGATATATATAGAGGATATAAGAGCAGATGTTTACCAATACTCGATACATCAGCTTACTCTGAGGGCAATGTTTATAACATACCCCGACAAAATAAAAAAGTTACAGGTATGCTGAAGGATGAGGATTTTGGAAAAAATATGCTTGAATTTGTTGGTTTAGGTCCAAAAATGTGCTCGTATACGGTAGATGATAGCGTGGAAGTTAAAAAAGCTAAAGGTATAAAAAATGTGTCATTAGGCGATACAACATAGGAGATTATAGGAATACTCTAATGAGGTCATAGTTAGTGCTACCATGTACATTTTAGATTTTTGCTCCATGAAATTTATACAAATGAGTTATCTAAAATTGTATTTAGTTTTAAAGATACAAAAAGAATGGTTCGACAAGGTAAGTTTAACACATATGCTTGGTGTCATGTAGTTATAGAGCGTAAACCAATTACAAATCTATTGAATGAAGCAATTGATATTGAATATACATTTTTTAGTTAAGATTAACTTATTTCATATACATGTATTTATTCGTATGTACATTTATATTAAAACGAATAAATAAATAAGCAACAAAACAAAATTTCTAATATGTCTTTTTTTCTTTATTAAATTTTCAATTAATTAATGAAGTAAGTATAGAATATCACAAAATTTTTCGAACAATTCCATTTAAAGTATTTGTACGCGGAGGAAATGTACGCACCGATTGAATATTTTTACTACACTGTTTTTATTCATTTAAAATAATTCATAAGTTCTACTTATGATAATTTTTCTTAACCTAGTCTAGCATAAAGTGTAAGAGAGAGAGAGAGAGAGAAATAGAGAGATACAAACCTACACATGCCTGTGCACCATGTCGCCATAAATTCTAGGGGAGGTCATAAAACATGCGTAGCTATCTCACTTGTGGCAAGCAAACATGCTGCACTTCCTTATCAGTATGAGTTAAGATTTCATCCAGTAATCTAACTCAAACATACCACATGTAGTAATTGAATTATTTATTTCTATCTCAAAGGTCTGTTTACCACATTTTCTTATCTTATATAATATGGACTGCATTAAAAAGATCCCTGTTTAACAAATCCTTCTCTTCTACACTAGGTAGACCCCGCTATTCTCTTTTATTATAAAAACATGTTCACTTATCCGAGAACATTCTTGGCAGGGGCAAAAGTACATATAAAATATAAAAATTATAAAAAGTTAAATAAATCTAAGGGAACTGATATTTTAAGAGAAAAGAAATTAAGTTATGGCACCCAGGAAACTCCACCATCTTTCCAGCCGGTCTATCTTGAACGTCCCACCTCCTTTGTCTGCCGGCTTTAATTTCCAGGCTGAATCCGTTTTATGCGTCGTCCTCTTTCTGTTGCGAAAAATGTCATCGTTCTCTGGCAACGCCATCTTACAGTCCTTAGACAGTTTATCGCCCCAGAGTTCATAATTTCTTGTGTCTCCAGCCTGCCTTTTTCTAGCTGCATGATTTCCACCAGGCATCTTCATGGTAACTTTCGCATCCTTTGGCACCTTATTGCCCCAGCGACACAGATGGATGTCCTTGTTCTTCTTAATCTCGATTGTTAACAGCTTATCTTCGACCTCTGCTTCCAACGCCAAATACTGTTGTTCCAAAAACTGAATAACGTCACTTAACTTTTGTGTTTCTCTTGACTTTCTTGTTTGCTGTTCGTACAGCCTTAATCCATTTCTGCAAATTTCCTTAAAATAACCCTTGCGAAAAATATTTCGGTGTTTTCCAATTGTATATTGATGGATTTAAGGCCTTGAATGCTATTCTTTGTTGCGTCCAGCATCTGCTTCACGCTCTTCGTGGACTCACTATCCATTGTTGGCTGATCCAAAATGTCATCCACCATCTTATTGAATAGCACCCTCCGATTCTCGTATGTTAATTTCAACAACTGTAGCGCCTCCTTATAAGAGTTGTCCTGCGTCCTTAGTTGTTGTATTATATGACTCGCCTCTCCTTTTACCGCCGCCTTTAGCCTATGCATTTTTTCCACGTTGGTGTAGTACGGTGCATCGTGCACTAGGCTCTTGAAAAGATCATGAAACGATTCCCATTCACTTATATCACCACTGAATGTGGGAATTTCAATTTCCCTTTTGTTGATGATGCTGTACGGCTGATCCACCCTTTCTGCTATTTTTGACTGAGATTCTCTGATCGCTGCTAACATTTTTGATTTCTTTCATTAACAGTCGTCTCCATTGTTCCTGAATTTCTGGATCGATTAGTATCTCCCTTTCCGTGGTCTTCACAATATTTCCGATAAAATCAAATGCTGTCTCTATATCCTTTTCCGTCTCTAGGCTATCCATTAGTATCATGGTACATTCCACCTCTCGTATGATCCCTCTAGCCTCTAACTCGATCTTGGTCGGTGCCGAGCTTTCCAACGAATCGTCCTCCCGGGAGTATGGCCCCACAGCCACATCCCTTTTGTCTGACTCCCTTATGTTCAGATTTGAAGCCCCCTCGTCGCTTTTGCTCGCCAACACCGCCGTTTCTTCCATATCTCGGATGATCGCTCTGGCCTCTAACTCGATCTTGGTCGATGCCGAGCTTTCCAACGAATCGTCCTCCCGGGAGTATGACCCCACAGTTACATCCCTTATGTCTGACGCCTTTTTGCCCAGATGTGAGGCCCCCTCATCGTGTTTGCTCGCCGTCACCGCCGTTTCTCTTGCCGCAATCTCCTATTGACTCCGCATACTAGGGAAATTCCATTGAATGCTCCTTGCACCCAATTCTTCCCTTTCCTCTGTTTCGGGACGTCGGTTTTGAGTCTCCATTCCTTTATCATCCTTATTGTCTGCCGCCATCAAATTATTGTCTGCTCCAGTTTCTTCAGCTTCTGTTGAGTCTTCCGAAAGCAATTTTTGAGATTTTAATCCTCCGGTTTTGATTTCATCAATTGTTTTTTCAATTTCCTGCATCAATTCTCGGGTGTAGCCGTATTCATCTTTTTTGTTTTGCTGGTTCTTTTATTATTATTTTTTTGTTTTACGTTTAGGCTCGATGGACCAGATGTACGCGGAGGAAATGTACGCACCGATTGAATATTTTTACTACACTGTTTTTATTCATTTAAAATAATTCTTAAGTTCTACTTATGATAATTTTTCTTAACCTAGTCTAGCATAAAGTGTAAGAGAGAGAGAGAGAGAGAGAGAGAGAGAGAGAAATAGAGTGATACAAATCTACACATGCCTGTGCACCATGTCGCCATAAATTCTAGGGGAGGTCATAAAACATGCGTAGCTATCTCACTTGTGGCAAGCAAACATGCTGCACTTCATTATCAGTATGAGTTAAGATTTCATCCAGTAATCTAACTCAAACATACCACATGCAGTAATTGAATTATTTATTTCTAACTCAAAGGTCTCTTTACCACATTTTCTTATCTTATATAATATGGACTGTATTAAAAAGATCCCTGTTTAACAAATTCTTCTCTTCTACACTAGGTAGACCCCGCTATTCTCTTTTATTATAAAAACATGTTCACTTATCCGTGAACAGTATTATAGTCGATTAATCGATCATGAAGGATTCGGCAGTAATCCGCTAGGCCAGCTGGAATTTGTGGATTCGTTTGAAATTCCACTTGAACATCTATTGAACCGCTTTTGACTTCTTCGTTTTGGTGGCTTACATCAATTACAACAATTGGGTTTCCTTTAAACTCTTCCCAAGATAATATTACCTGTGGTTCGCTTAAAAAGTAGTTTTATTGAAATTCCGTATACATATCGTAAAGTACGGCACATCGGTTTTCATTAAACTTCAGACTTAAATCATCGACGGATATGCTTCTGAATTCTAATGAACTTTCGCGTTTATCAAATTTGAATGGATGAATATCCCTTTGCTTCTAGGGCGAGTAACATAAACCGGTAAAATAACATGCTTTTTGATTACTCGAACTACGTAGCATAATAAGACCATGTTTACCATTTAATGTTGCTTTATTATAATCTTCTGCAAATTCCAACAGCATTTTAAAATGCTTCAATTCAAGCCAGCACCATTAGTCCAGCCAGCATTCCTCATAATATTACTCTCAACACTTGTAAGGGAAACAATTTTTTTATGGTTCTCTATTTTACAAAACATTGTGTACGATCAATTTCGATACCATTTTATTTATATCGTATTCCATCAAATAAATATGCTACACAGAATATAGCAAAATTTGTTCATTGTTCTTAGTTACATCAATGGGTCGCATATTTATAGATACTTTGTTTAAGGAAATATTCTAATGTGATTGTAAACTGAATCTAGAAAAATTTGTTCACTGTTCTTAGTTACATCAATTTGTCGCATAGTTATATGTCCACGTTTAGTTCGATTGTATTTATAAATTAGTTTGATATATGTATACAGACATATATCAATCGAATGATATGTTCCATTGTAAGAAAATTCTCGAATCATTGTATTTAGATTCGGTTGAATCTTTCAACAATTTAGCTTTCATAACACTATGTGTTGAATATCTGCTAACTTCTTAAAGTCTTTGTTAAAAAACACTTTCACATCATCCGTTTGTAAGTTGTTAGGTACTCTGCCAGCAATCATAATTTTTTTTAATGCAGCGCATACATCTTTTGCGCTTTTTGTTTTTATCGCTTTAGCCCAGACATATTTTGAGATCGTATCAATAATAGTAAGCAAATATTTATATCCTTTATTAAAGGTTGAATAACTCCCCATTTCAACCAAATCAGCTTGCCATAAATCATTAATGCTCTTTGTAATAACTCTTCGATGTGGAAAACGTTTCCTAGCTTGATAATGGAGTTCATTTACTATAGTTCTCCTTTCCATATTTATTTATTAATAACTTTATTCAATATAATACTGTGTGGGACTCACATTGTCGATATTACATATATCTCTCTATTAATTTCAAATATGTTTTTTCTGTTTTTTTATTAGATTTATTTCATTCAGTTAATTTCTTATCCCTGATAATATTTCTCGTCGTAATAGTTCTTGTGAATGTAGGATTTTCTTTTGTTATAAGCTCTGTTGACTGCGTCATTGTCTTCCGATGGAGGCACCAAGTTTTTATTTTTCTTTTTAACTTTTTATATCGAGGTTGTAATGCTGGTCAATATCAACTCCAAAGACTTTTAAAGCATTTTTTCTCAAATTACTATAGTTTAATTTGTGACTGATTTTATCGACGCTCATTTCATAATTGATACTTATTGTTTCCCGTCAGTTAATTATATTGTCTTCTCTTAGCTCTTCAATTATTGACATTATCTCATTGTCCTGGTTTGTATGACCAGCATTTTTGGAGGTTATTAATAATTTTAAGCGTTCAACCAACTCATTTGGATTATTAAAATATATATAACTTGGTTTTTTAGATTAAGTTTCCATAATCCTTAACCTGTGTGAGTCGATTGAAACAATTTTTTATAATTTTTGTGTACTTCGGACCTTTATTACCTCTAATTTGTCCGGTTGATTCATGATTTCTTCCGTGTACACACGTATTCTCTAGAATATTCTTATATACATCTAATTTAAATTTATCAAGGCCAGCAGAATTTTTGTGAAATAAAAGATTGTATAGACGGACTGATAAAGCCCATATTTGGTTTCCAACTTTTATTTTGTCATCTACCAAGTACATTTTACTGTTACCGAATTTCCAATCACCATTTCCGTCTTTCTGGGGACATTGTCATCATAGAGTCATCTTTATGTTCACTCTTGACAACAAAGTCCTTTTCTAGTTTTAGTTCGTTTTCGTTTTAAAAAGATTTTCATTTTTAATTACGTTTATGGATTTGTTGTTTCATTTAAGTTTAAATGAGATAATTTAACCATATCATTTTGGGTTTAAATGTCGTCTTCCGATGTCATCTTCCTCTTCTTTAATAGATTGAAATTTTCTTCTCAGAATGCCACTTGATGTATTAAGTTCTTTTAAAACATTCTCATCCATTCTTTTTCTTCCAGTAATTATTAAGATTTTTTAAACAGGACAGAGGTAATCATAAACTGATCGGTTTATAACAAACAGACCGGTTTTGAGGGTAGGAACAGGGGTATAGAGTAATTAAATATTTCCCGTAGAGAAATTTATAATAATTACTTGTCTCTTAATAAGCCAATGAAACCGCTATCATCTATCTAGCAAAGTATATTTGACTCAGCACTAAATTACCATATTTATGATAAAAAATTATATGATTATAAAATTCGTGATCATTGTCACGTAACCGGTAAATTTAGAGGGGCAGCTCATAACGTATGCAACATATGGTAGCACAATTCATCCCCATACTTTTCCATAATTTTTTCAGAATATGATTGCCATTTGTGTGTTAAAGAGGTTGTGACAACTATAGGGGGTAAAGCCACTATAGTTCCTCTAACAAACGGAAAATATATTTCTTTATCGCATACGGTGAATGTGGATCTTTTGATAGACGCAAGACGTTTGAATGTAGATTTTTGGATTCAATTAGGTTTATGGCTAGTAATTTGGATGCTTTATCTAGCTACTGTACAAATGGAGAATTATTTTCTAAAAGATAACATATTAGAAAACATTTCCCCAACGATAATGGATTCACTCTCATGAGGAAAAAAGGGTCTACGCTGTAATGAATGTTTAAATTCTTTTAAGAAGTTGAACGACACTATTCTTTCTCCAATCGAATAATTAGTACATTAAATGATATAAGTTGCTATATAGAAGAATATAAGCATGCTATAAAAGTGTGTCAATTATTCAAATTATGATTATATGGAGTTATATTTAAGGTTTGATGTCCTACTTCTTACTGACGTTTTACAAATGTATATAAGCTTGATTATTACCAGCATTATACATCACTGGGATTATTATTTTCAGACAACAAAAGTAGGTCTTGAATTATTAACCGATCTAGACGTGTTTCATATAATTAAGATTGGTATTAGAGGTGGTCTAACACAGTGCTCTAGGAGATATACTAAGGCGAATAATATATACATGAAGAATTTAAAAAAAAAAAATCTCTATCAAGCTACTTGTTATATAATGATGCGGTTGAGCTATGAGACAATATATCCCTGATGCTAATTTTCAATGGGTCAAAAATGAAGATATAATTAGAGATGCTAAATAAATTCGGACTTCTAAAGCAAATTCAATCATTGCTTACATTTACAAAGTGGATCTAAGTTATTCAAAAAGGTGACATGATAAACATAACGGGTTGTCTTTCTGTTCCGAAAACAAAATTTGGGGGTTCAAACTATAGCGTACATTATCTGATATTAGAGTATAACTTAGATAATGGTCTGGTTTTGGATAAAGTTCATCGTGCAATTTCCTTTGATCAGTCTCTATTGTTAGCTCCATATAGATAAAAATACTGTTGTTTAGACAATTCAATAATGCAGTATTTGGGAAAAATAGGGGAAATAGAGATAAACGGGAAGATATAAAGTTAGTAAATCATTGGGAAAAAAACTAATCGAAATGAATTAGGAGCTCAGTCTTTGATAGCCAAACCGAACTTATATAGCGCCACACAATTTTGCGATGATCTTTGGGCAATCCATATGAAGCGACTTTGTGTCACTTACAACAAACATATATAATTAGGACTTTGTATATTGGAGTTAGCAAAATGGAAAATGTATGATTTCCATATTGTTTATATGAAGAATAAATTTGGTGAGTGCGTAGTACTTAATTATATAGATACGGATACATTTATATATACTATATATACGGAATATATATATAGAGGATATAAGAGCAGATGTTTACCAATACTCGATACATCAGCTTACTCTGAGGGCAATGTGTATAACATACCCCAACAAAATAAAAAAGTTACAGGTATGCTGAAGGATGAGGATTTTGGAAAAAAATATGCTTGAATTTGTTGGTTTAGGTCCAAAAATGTGCTCGTATACGGTAGATGATAGCGTGGAAGTTAAAAAAGCTAAAGGTGTAAAAAATGTGTCATTAGGCGATACAACATAGGAGATTATAGGAATACTCTAATGAGGTCATAGTTAGTGCTACCATGTACATTTTAGATTTTTGCTCCATGAAATTTATACAAATGAGTTATCTAAAATTGTATTTATTTTTAAAGATACAAAAAGAATGGTTCGACAAGGTAAGTTTAACACATATGCTTGGTGTCATGTAGTTATAGAGCGTAAACCAATTACAAATCTATTGAATGAAGCAATTGATATTGAATATACATTTTTTAGTTAAGATTAACTTATTTCATATACATGTATATATTCGTATGTACATTTATATTAAAACGAATAAATAAATAAGCAACACAACAAAATTTCTAATATGTCTTTTTTTCTTTATTAAATTTGCAATTAATTAATGAAATAAGTATAGAATATCACAAAATTTTTCGAACAATTCCATTTAAAGTATTCTAGTCGATTAATCGATCATGAAGGATTCAGCAGTAATCCGCTAGGCCAGCTGGAATTTGTGGATTCGTTTGAAATTCCACTTGAACATCTATTGGACCGCTTTTGACTTCTTCGTTTTGGTGGCTTACATCAATTACAACAATTGGGTTTCCTTTAAACTCTTCCCAAGATAATATTACCTGTGGTTCGCTTAAAAAGTAGTTTTATTGAAATTCCGTATACATATCGTAAAGTACGGCACATCGGTTTTCATTAAACTTCAGACTTAAATCATCGACGGATATGCTTCTGAATTCTAATGAACTTTCGCGTTTATCAAATTTGAATGGATGAATATCCCTTTGCTTCTAGGGCGAGTAACATAAACCGGTAAAATAACATGCTTTTTGATTACTCGAACTACGTAGCATAATAAAACCATGTTTACCATTTAATGTTGCTTTATTATAATCTTCTGCAAATTCCAACAGCATTTTAAAATGCTCCAATTCAAGCCAGCACCATTAGCCCAGCCAGCATTCCTCATAATATTACTCTCAACACTTGTAAGGGAAACAATTTTTTTTATGGTTCTCTATTTTACAAAACATTGTGTACGATCAATTTCGATACCATTTTATTTATATCGTATTGCATCAAATAAATATGCTACACAGAATATAGCAAAATTTGTTCATTGTTCTTAGTTACATCAATGGGTCGCATATTTATAGATACTTTGTTTTAGGAAATATTCTAATGTGATTGTAAACTGAATCTAGAAAAATTTGTTCACTGCTCTTAGTTACATCAATTTGTCGCATAGTTATATGTCCACGTTTAGTTCGATTGTATTTATAAATTAGTTTCATATATATATATACAGACATATATCAATCGAATGATATGTTCCAGTGTCAGAAAATTCTCGAATCATTGTATTTAGATTCGATTGAATCTTTCAACAATTTAGCTTTCA
This sequence comes from Musca domestica, assembly GCF_030504385.1. Lineage (NCBI taxonomy): Eukaryota > Metazoa > Arthropoda > Insecta > Diptera > Muscidae > Musca > Musca domestica. The sequence continues at coordinate 10,075,478 of NW_026712293.1, read as the reverse complement.
TAACACTATGTGTTGAATATCTGCTAATTTCTTAAAGTCTTTGTTAAAAAACACTTTCACATCATCCGTTTGTAAGTTGTTAGGTACTCTGCCAGCAATCATAATTTTTTTAAATGCAGCGCATACATCTTTTGCGCTTTTTGTTTTTATATCTTTAGCCCAGACATATTTTGAGATCGTATCAATAATAGTAAGCAAATATTTATATCCTTTATTAATGGTTGAATAACTCCCCATTTCAACCAAATCTGCTTGCCACAAATCATTAATGCTCTTTGTAATAACTCTTCGATGTGGAAAACGTTTCCTAGCTTGATAATGGAGTTCATTTACTATAGTTCTCCTTTCCATATTTATTTATTAATAACTTTATTCAATATAATACTGTGTGGGACTCACATTGTCGATATTACATATATCTCTCTATTAATTTCAAATATGTTTTTTTGTTTTTTATTAGATTTATTTCATTAAGTTAATTTCTTATCCCTGATAATATTTCTCGTCGTAATAGTTCTTGTGAATGTAGGATTTTCTTTTGTTATAAGCTCTGTTGACTGCATCATTGTCTTCCGATGGAGGCACCAAGTTTTTATTTTTTTTTTTAACTTTTTATATCGAGGTTGTAATGCTGGTCAATATCAACTCCAAAGACTTTTAAAGCATTTTTTCTCAAATTACTATAGTTTAATTTGTGACTGATTTTATCGACGCTCATTTCATAATTGATACTTATTGTTTCCCGTCAGTTAATTATATTGTCTTCTCTTAGCTCTTCAATTATTGACATTATCTCATTGTCCTGGTTTGTATGACCAGCATTTTTGGAGGTTATTAATAATTTTAAGCGTTCAACCAACTCATTTGGATTATTAAAATATATATAACTTGGTTTTTTAGATTAAGTTTCCATAATCCTTAACCTGTGTGAGTCGATTGAAACAATTTTTTATAATTTTTGTGTACTTCGGACCTTTATTACCTCTAATTTGTCCGGTTGATTCATGATTTCTTCCGTGTACACACGTATTCTCTAGAATATTCTTATATACATCTAATTTAAATTTATCAAGGCCAGCAGAATTTTTGTGAAATAAAAGATTGTATAGACCGACTGATAAAGCCCATATTTGGTTTCCAACTTTTATTTTGTCATCTACCAAGTACATTTTACTGTTACCGAATTTCCAATCACCATTTCCGTCTTTCTGGGGACCGTATATGTTATCGTATGTATTATTTTTAAATAAGAACATAAGACTTTCCACTCCCTTCTTATACTGCTAATCTTCTATTTTCTCCTCCCCTTATTCTTCAGAATAGAACGTTTCATCATCGTTTCTAGAGTCATCTTTATGTTCACTCTTGACAACAAAGTCCTTTTATAGTTTTAGTTCATTTTCGTTTTAAAAAGATTTTCATTTTTAATTACGTTTATCGATTTGTTGTTTCATTTAAATTTAAATGAGATAATTTAACCACATTATTTTGGGTTTAAATGTCGTCTTCCGATGTCATCTTCCTCTTCTTTAATAGATTGAAATTTTCTTCTCAGAATGCCACTTGATGTATTAAGTTATTTTAAAACATTCTCATCCATTCTTTTTCTTCCAGTAATTATTAAGATTTTTTAAACAGGACAGATGTAATCATAAACTGATCGGTTTATAACAAACAGACCGGTTTTGAGGGTAGGAACAGGGGTATAGAGTAATTAAATATTTCCCGTAGAGAAATTTATAATAATTACTTGTCTCTTAATAAGCCAATGAAACCGCTATCATCTATCTAGCAAAGTATATTTGACTCAGCACTAAATTACCATATTTATGATAAAAAATTATATGATTATAAAATTCGTGATCATTGTCACGTAACCGGTAAATTTAGAGGGGCAGCTCATAACGTATGCAACATATGGTAGCACAATTCATCCCCATACTTTTCCATAATTTTTCAGAATATGATTGCCATTTGTGTGTTAAAGAGTTTGTGACAACTATAGGGGGTAAAGCCACTATAGTTCCTCTAACAAACGGAAAATATATTTCTTTATCGCATACGGTGAATGTGGATCTTTTGATAGACGCAAGACGTTTGAATGTAGATTTTTGGATTCAATTAGGTTTATGGCTAGTAATTTGGATGCTTTATCTAGCTACTGTACAAATGGAGAATTATTTTCTAAAAGATATCATATTAGAAAACATTTCCCCAACGATAATGGATTCACTCTCATGAGGAAAAAAGGGTCTACGCTGTAATGAATGTTTAAATTCTTTTAAGAAGTTGAACGACACTATTCTTTCTCCAATCGAATAATTAGTACATTAAATGATAAAAGTTGCTATATAGAAGAATATAAGCATGATATAAAAGTGTGTCAATTATTTAAATTATGATTATATGGAGTTATATTTAAGGTTTGATGTCCTACTTCTTACTGACGTTTTACAAATGTATATAAGCTTGATTATTACCAGCATTATACATCACTGGGATTATTATTTTCAGACAACAAAAGTAGGTCTTGAATTATTAACCGATCTAGACGTGTTTCATATAATTAAGATTGGTATTAGAGGTGGTCTAACACAGTGCTCTAGGAGATATACTAGGGCGAATAATATATACATGAAGAATTTTAAAAAAATCTCTTTCAAGCTACTTGTTATATAATGATGCGGTTGAGCTATGAGACAATATATCCCTGATGGAGTGCTAGGAGGTCTGTTCCTAAGAAGGTGGGTGGTGTCTCGGTGTTGGACATGAAGGGAGTTACTGACTCTCTTCTTGATATTCTCTGCGAGAGCCAGTGTAGTTCTGACACGACGCGTGAGGTGATTTCGCTGGCCAGTAAGTATGAAGAGATGCTTATGCGGGCGATCGTCGAAAACGAGAGGTTGAAAGGGAAGCTGGAGGCGTTCGAGCAGCTGGCGGCTCGTGGTGTAGTAGGCCCTGCTTCTGGGCCTTCTGTTGCGGCTGCTGTGGCGGCCCCCCTTGTGGTGCAGCAGACGCTACCTGCCTCTCCTGCAGCGGCACCTGTTCGTAAGCCGGTGGAAACTTGGTCGGTGGTTGTGCGTTCGAAGAAGGGGAGTTCGAGTAAGGAGGTGGTGAAGAAGGTGGTCGACGAGGTGGGCCCTACTCTTGGCGTTAGGGTCCATGAGGTTAAGGAGGTACGGGATGGTGGTGCGGTCATCAGGACCCCCTCTGTAGCGGAGAGGGAAAAGATAGTCGCCAATACGAAGTTTGCGGATGTAGGCCTGGAGGTGTCTGTGAATGACAGGTTGGGTCCGAAGGTGGTGGTGCAGCGTGTCCATTCACAGCTAATGCCGGATGAATTTATGACCGAGCTTTACGATTTGAACCTTGCTGAGATGATGTCCCCGGAAGTATTTAGGAAGAGCGTGCGCCTGTCTAGTGGCCCTTGGAGGACTGGAGATGGTGAGTCAAAGATAAATGTTGTGCTGGAGTGTTCTGAGCGTGTTGCAGAGAAGTTGAGTGCTGAGGGCGTTTACATTAGATGGTTCCGCTTCATAGTGCGGAGGCAGGATGCTGTGCCCTCTTGTTACAGGTGCCTCAGTTTCGACCACCGGATAAGGGAGTGTAGGATGAAGTCAGATGTTTGCCGACGCTGTGGTTTAACGGGGCATATGAGTTCGGAGTGTCCTAATCCAATCCGGTGTCGAAACTGTGAGTTTAAGGGGTTGCCGTCTGGGCATTTGATGTTATCAGCATCCTGCCCTATTTATGCTGCTTTGGCTGCGAGGGCGAACGCTAGGCACTGATGAGGATACTCCAGTACAATTGCCAGAGGTCAGAGAGTGTTATGCACGAGTTTGGACAGGCGCTGCTTCGTATGGGGGCAACCTTCGCCCTGCTTCAGGAGCCTTTTTGTAGAGATGGGTGTGTGCGGGGACTTCCGGGGGGATGCGTGTCTTTACGGACGAGGGAAGAGACTCTGCTATAGTTGTTGTGGATAGTGACTTTGACTGTACAGTTGTCTCAAGTATCCAATGGGGGTTATGTCTGTCCGTTGAGTGGGCGGGGGGAAAGATGTTGTTGGCTAGCATCTATTGTAGATTTAGCTCTCCGTTGGAGCCCTATATAAGGTATATGGATACGGTACTACTCCTTGCGAGTAGTTGTCCGCTTATCCTAGGTTTAGACGCGAATGCATTCTCCTCACTGTGGTTCTCGAAGATGTCCAGCCATAGTTCTGGCCATCAGAATCGCGTACGAGGAGAGATGCTAGGCGAATGGTGTTAGCGAGGGGCGTTGAGATTTTGAATGAGCCCTCGGATCTGTATACCTTTGATGGGCCCTCGGGAGTTAGCGACATTGACGTGACGGCTGCAAATGGGGCAGCAACGACTGCTTACCAATTTTGCTGGCGTGTTGTTGATGACTGGGGTGTTAGTGATCATAATCTCATTGAGCTTGTGGTCACGCCGCGGGGACGAACGCAGGGAACAGAGCGTTTCAGGGCTTGGAAGGAACGAGACGTGAACTGGGACCTATATGCGAACCGTGTTAGGGAGGCTGCTATGCCATTAGCGGACTTCAGGGCACTGACCATAGATGACCAGGTTAGCAGGTTGAACGAGTGGATGAGCGGAGTCAATGACGAGCTCCTTGGTAGACGCCGTAAGGTTAAACCAAGTAAGGTCAAATGGTGGACCCGTGAGCTAAGTCTGATGCGGAGGAGACTCAGTCGCCTTAGGAAGAAATTCCAACGGGATAGACGGACCAATGCGGAGGACTTGGCTCAGCGTAAAACTGAGTTCCTTGCTTTCCTTAGGACGTACAAGGACGAGCTGTCTAGGAGTAAAGAAGACAATTGGAGGAGATTTATCCAGGACAATAAAGACGATCCTTGGGGTAAAGTATACCGTGTGTGCCGGCATGGTGGGTCAAGTAGTCAGGGCGACCTACAGGCATTGCGTAGCAGCTCTACGACAATGACCTCGGGGTGGGGGGAGAGCGTAGGGCTTTTGTTGGGATCATTCTTTCCCAGTTCGGAGACTCAGACATTTCCTCCGCTTGTTGATGAATTGGCTGAGCCTCCGGCAGTGGAAAGGTTGGAAGTTTCGGACAGTATCTGTCGGATTAGAAGCAGAAAGTCGCCTGGTATCGACGGTATGACTGGTCAGATGTATAAAGCCATCTGGAAGGTCATGCCTGAGTATATCGAGTCAGTGTTTAGCCGCTGCAAGAGCCAAGGGTACTTCCCGCGTGCGTGGAAGATTGCTAGAGTGGTGGTGCTACTTAAGTCGGCAGATAGAGTAAGGAGTGATCCTCGCTCATATCGGGGAATAAGTCTGCTTCCAGTTCTTGGAAAAGTACTGGAGAGGATTATGGTGTCTAGGCTTAAGGAGCGCTACTCCGAAGGTACATCGCCGCATCAATTCGGTTTTACCGAGGGTAGAAGTACTATGGACGCGTGGTTGCATGTGCAGAATAGCCTGAGCGGGTCAAATGCCAAGTATGTCGTTGGCATTTTTGTCGACTTTAAGGGTGCATTTGACTTCCTTTTGTGGAATAGCGTGCTCACGAGGTTGTTAGCGATCGGTTGCCAGGAAATTGGTCTTTGGTCTAGTTACTTTCATGAGAGGAAGGCTTGTGTCATGGGATCCAGTGCTTCGGTCTGGAAGGATGTCCAACGTGGTTGCCCTCAGGGGTCCATCTGTGGCCCATTTATTTGGAACCTCATGATGGATCCTCTGTTGCGGGAGCTCTCGGCGTCCTTCAAGGTTTGTGCTTATGCGGATGACTTGCTTATCATGGTTGAAGGTGAGTCTCGCCTTGAGCTGGAGACTCGTGGTGAGCAGGCAATGCGTATAGTCCAAGCATGGAGTGATCGAGTTGGCGTTGAGGTTGCGAATGACAAGACATGGTTGATGATGCTGAAAGGCAGACTTGCTCATAGTCGACCTCCGTTTATACGAGCTGGTGAACGTGGCATAAGGTACGCAAGTACAATTAAGTATCTAGGCATTCATATGAAGGATAGGCTTAATTTCCTGGTTCACTTTGATCACCTGAAGGAGAAGCTAACTAGAGTGGTGGGAATGGTCAGGCGTGTTTTGCGGACTGATTGGGGCTTGAGCAGGCGTTCCGTGCGTGTCATATATGGTGGCCTGTTTGTTGCTTGTGCGACTTATGGGGCTCCTGTGTGGTACAAAACTGGTGCGTCTGTGTTGGGTCAGAAAAAGCTCCTGTCGTGTCAGCGGGTCGTCATGTTAGCGTGTTTGCCTGTGTGTAGGACTGTGTCCACTGATGCACTGCAGGTGCTGCTTGGCGCCGTGCCGCTTGACCTGGAAGTGAGAAGTAGGGCTATTCTGTATAAGCTGAATCGCGGTTTGCAGCTGGCTGAGGATGAGAACTGGCTCAGCCCTTCTGATCTGGCAGATGGGGATATTAGGCGGTACAAGGCGCTCCTTCGGGAGTGTGTTGTTAATTTTTGGAGGACAAGGTGGACGGACAGTGACAAGGGAAGGGTGACGTACGAATTTATTCGTGACGCAACGTTCGTACTGGACCGACTTTCGCTTCGGACCAGACTTTCGCTTCGGCTTAAGTACTGGTTTCTTACTGACGGGGCATGGCTCTCTCAATGCATTTTTGCATAAGAGAGGCCTTGCCCAGACGGATTTATGTGGGTGCGGGATGACCGAGGACTGGATGCATATACTGACGGAATGCCGTTACTGTAATGACATTAGATGTTTAGCAAATATGGGTATTACGTATGGAGGGGCGGGGTGGGATTTCAGTAGGGTCCTTGAAGACGATCGGACCTTTAGATGTTTAAGTAATTTTGCGCGTGAAGTATTTAGTAGAAGGACAAGACTTAGTGAAGGGGGTCCCGCACATAGTGGAGGTGGGCCGTGGGCTGTTGGGCCGGTTTGGTCCTTGGACCTTTGGATGATTGCTGGGGTTTCCTCTGTGGATGTTGTGTAGGCTATCCGTGAGGGTAGTCCTGTTTATTGTTTGTGTTGTGTAGTCCGTTGCTGCGGTCCCAGTGGACCCATTGTGCAGTCCGTGAGGACAGCATGTTAATTGTTGTGTTTTGAGTGCGTGTTCTCTGCTGATTTTTTGTTGGTGGGTGACCAGTCCCGGACTGTTTGGAGTTCAACTGGTAGTAGCGTTGCTACGAAGCCTGACCGGAGGCTATATTCTGGTACCGCGGGTGCCAGGTGCCCCTAGGTCTTCGGATCTAGCCTGGCAGTTGGTGTTGGCCCCCTTGTGGGTGCATCGCGGTGGCTGTGGTTAGACCCAAATCGCGGGGAGAGTGTGTTGCTCGAATGTGGAGTTGCATTATCAACCGGGTGCCTGAACCTTAGAAAGGCAGGAGTTTTAGATAGGCTCCGCTCCTAACCAAGGAGGCGACCGCGTCCAAATAACGCGCGAGCGATTTGGTACTCACTTTTGTGGGGGCGTTGGTAGACGCATTGTATTCACCCGGTGCTAAGACCACTGTGAGATAGACCGTAAGGTAGGTGCTCACATAAAGCAACACTCAGGTATATCCCTGATGGTAATTTTCAATGGGTCAAAAATGAAGATATAATTAGAGACGCTAAACAAATTCGGACTTCTACAGCAAATTCAATCATTGCTTACATTTACAAAGTGGATCTAAGTTATCCAAAAAGGTGACATGATAAACATAACGGGTTGTCTTTCTGTTCCGAAAACAAAATTTGGGGGTTCAAACTATAGCGTACATTATCTGATATTGGAGTATAACTTAGATAATGGTCTGGTTTTGGATAAAGTTCATCGTGCAATTTCCTTTGATCAGTCTCTATGGTTAGCTCCATATAGATAAAAATACTGTTGTTTAGACATTTCAATAATGCAGTATTTCGGAAAAATAGGGAAAATAGGGATAAACGGGAAGATATAAAGTTAGTAAATCATTGGGTAAAAAACTAATCGAAATGAATTAGGAGCTCAGTCTTTGATAGCCAAACCGAACTTATATAGCGCCAAAATTTGGGGGTTCAAACTATAGCGTACATTATCTGATATTAGAGTATAACTTAGATAATGGTCTGGTTTTGGATAAAGTTCATCGTGCAATTTCCTTTGATCAGTCTCTATGGTTAGCTCCATATAGATAAAAATACTGTTGTTTAGACTTTTCAATAATGCAGTATTTGGGAAAAATAGGGAAAATAGAGATAAACAGGAAGATATAAAGTTAGTAAATCATTGGAAAAAAACCAATCGAAATGAATTAGGAGCTCAGTCTTTGATAGCCAAACCGAACTTATATAGCGCCAAAATTTGGGGGTTCAAACTATAGCGTACATTATCTGATATTAGAGTATAACTTAGATAATGGTCTGGTTTTGGATAAAGTTCATCGTGCAATTTCCTTTGATCAGTCTCTATGGTTAGCTCCATATAGATAAAAATACTGTTGTTTAGACTTTTCAATAATGCAGTATTTGGGAAAAATAGGGAAAATAGAGATAAACAGGAAGATATAAAGTTAGTAAATCATTGGAAAAAAACCAATCGAAATGAATTAGGAGCTCAGTCTTTGATAGCCAAACCGAACTTATATAGCGCCACACAATTTTGCGATGATCTTTGGGCAATCCATATGAAGCGACTTTGTGTCACTTACAACAAACATATATAATTAGGACTTTGTATATTGGAGTTAGCAAAATGGAAAATGTATGATTTCCATATTGTTTATATGAAGAATAAATTTGGTGAGTGCGTAGTACTTAATTATATAGATACGGATACATTTATATATACTATATATACGGAAGATATATATAGAGGATATAAGAGCAGATGTTTACCAAATACTCGATACATCAGCTTACTCTGAGGGCAATGTGTATAACATACCCCGACAAAATAAAAAAGTTACAGGTATGCTGAAGGATGAGGATTTTGGAAAAAAATATGCTTGAATTTGTTGGTTTAGGTCCAAAAATGTGCTCGTATACGGTAGATGATAGCGTTGAAGTTAAAAAGCTTAAGGTGTAAAAATGTGTCATTAGGCGATACAACATAGGAGATTATAGGAATACTCTAATGAGGTCATAGTTAGTGCTACCATGTACATTTTGGATTTTTGCTCCATGAAATTTATACAAATGAGTTATCTAAAATTGTATTTATTTTTAAAGATACAAAAAGAATGGTTCGACAAGGTAAGTTTAACACATATGCTTGGTGTCATGTAATTATAGAGCGTAAACCAATTACAAATCTATTGAATGAAGCAATTGATATTGAATATACATTTTTTAGTTAAGATTAACTTATTTCATATACATGTATATATTCGTATGTACATTTATATTAAAACGAATAAATAAATAAGCAACACAATAATATGTCTTTTTTTCTTTATTAAATTTGCAATTAATTAATGAAGTAAGTATAGAATATCACAAAATTTTTCGAACAATTCCATTTAAAGTATTCTGGTCGATTAATCGATCATGAAGGATTCAGCAGTAATCCGCTAGGCCAGCTGGAATTTGTGGATTCGTTTGAAATTCCACTTGAACATCTATTGGACCGCTTTTGACTTCTTCGTTTTGGTGGCTTACATCAATTACAACAATTGGGTTTCCTTTAAACTCTTCCCAAGATAATATTACCTGTGGTTCGCTTAAAAAGTAGTTTTATTGAAATTCCGTATACATATCGTAAAGTACGGCACATCGGTTTTCATTAAACTTCAGACTTAAATCATCGACGGATATGCTTCTGAATTCTAATGAACTTTCGCGTTTATCAAATTTGAATGGATGAATATCCCTTTGCTTCTAGGGCGAGTAACATAAACCGGTAAAATAACATGCTTTTTGATTACTCGAACTACGTAGCATAATAAAACCATGTTTACCATTTAATGTTGCTTTATTATAATCTTCTGCAAATTCCAACAGCATTTTAAAATGCTCCAATTCAAGCCAGCACCATTAGTCCAGCCAGCATTCCTCATAATATTACTCTCAACACTTGTAAGGGAAACAATTTTTTTTATGGTTCTCTATTTTACAAAACATTGTGAACGATCAATTTCGATACCATTTTATTTATATCGTATTCCATCAAATAAATATGCTACACAGAATATAGCAAAATTTGTTTATTGTTAGTTACATCAATGGGTCGCATATTTATAGATACTTTGTTTTAGGAAATATTCTAATGTGATTGTAAACTGAATCTAGAAAAATTTGTTCACTGCTCTTAGTTACATCAATTTGTCGCATAGTTATATGTCCACGTTTAGTTCGATTGTATTTATAAATTAGTTTGATATATGTATACAGACATATATCAATCGAATGATATGTTCCATTGTCAGAAAATTCTCGAATCATTGTATTTAGATTCGGTTGAATCTTTCAACAATTTAGCTTTCATAACACTATGTGTTGAATATCTGCTAATTTCTTAAAGTCTTTGTTAAAAAACACTTTCACATCATCCGTTTGTAAGTTGTTAGGTACTCTGCCAGCAATCATATTTTTTTTTAATGCAGCGCATACATCTTTTGCGCTTTTTGTTTTTATCGCTTTAGCCCAGACATATTTTGAGATCGTATCAATAATAGTAAGCAAATATTTATATCCTTTATTAATGGTTGAATAACTCCCCATTTCAACCAAATCTGCTTGCCATAAATCATTAATGCTCTTTGTAATAACTCTTCGATGTGGAAAACGTTTCCTAGCTTGATAATGGAGTTCATTTACTATAGTTCTCCTTTCCATATTTATTTATTAATAACTTTATTCAATATAATACTGTGTGGGAGTCACATCTCTCTATTAATTTCAAATATGTTTTTTTGTTTTTTATTAGATTTATTTCATTCAGTTAATTTCTTATCCCTGATAATATTTCTCGTCGTAATAGTTCTTGTGAATGTAGGATTTTCTTTTGTTATAAGCTCTGTTGACTGCGTCATTGTCTTCCGATGGAGGCACCAAGTTTTTATTTTTTTTTTTTTTTAACTTTTTATATCGAGGTTGTAATGCTGGTCAATATCAACTCCAAAGACTTTTAAAGCATTTTTTCTCAAATTACTATAGTTTAATTTGTGACTGATTTTATCGACGCTCATTTCATAATTGATCTTAGCTCTTCAATTATTGACATTATCTCATTGTCCTGGTTTGCATGACCAGCATTTTTGGAGGTTATTAATAATTTTAAGCGTTCAACCAACTCATTTGGATTATTAAAATATATATAACTTGGTTTTTTAGATTAAGTTTCCATAATCCTTAACCTGTGTGAGTCGATTGAAACAATTTTTTATAATTTTTGTGTACTTCGGACCTTTATTACCCCTAATTTGTTTGGTTGATTCATGATTTCTTCCGTGTACACACGTATTCTCTAGAATATTCTTACATACATCTAATTTAAATTTATCAAGGCCAGCAGAATTTTTGTGAAATAAAAGATTGTATAGACCGACTGATAAAGCCCATATTTGGTTTCCAACTTTTATTTTGTCATCTACCAAGTACATTTTACTGTTACCGAATTTCCAATCACCATTTCCGTCTTTCTGGGGACCGTATATGTTATCGTATGTATTATTTTTAAATAAGAACGTAAGACTTTCCACTCCCTTCTTATACTGCTAATCTTCTATTTTCTCCTCCCCTTATTCTTCAGAATAGAACGTTTCATCATCGTTTCTAGAGTCATCTTTATGTTCACTCTTGACAACAAAGTCCTTTTCTAGTTTTAGTTCATTTTCGTTTTAAAAAGATTTTCATTTTTAATTACGTTTATCGATTTGTTGTTTCATTTAAGTTTAAATGAGATAATTTAACCACATCATTTTGGGTTTAAATGTCGTCTTCCGATGTCATCTTCCTCTTCTTTAATAGATTGAAATTTTCTTCTCAGAATGCCACTTGATGTATTAAGTTCTTTTAAAACATTCTCATCCATTCTTTTTCTTCCAGTAATTATTAAGATTTTTTAAACAGGACAGAGGTAATCATAAACTGATCGGTTTATAACAAACAGACCGGTTTTGAGGGTAGGAACAGGGGTATAGAGTAATTAAATGTTTACCGTAGAGAAATTTATAATAATTACTTGTCTCTTAATAAGCCAATGAAACCGCTATCATCTATCTAGCAAAGTATATTTGACTCAGCACTAAATTACCATATTTATGATAAAAAATTATATGATTATAAAATTCGTGATCATTGTCACGTAACCGGTAAATTTAGAGGGGCAGCTCATAACGTATGCAACATATGGTAGCACAATTCATCCCCATACTTTTCCATAATTTTTCAGAATATGATTGCCATTTGTGTGTTAAAGAGTTTGAAATATATTTCTTTATCGCATACGGTGAATGTGGATCTTTTGATAGACGCAAGACGTTTGAATGTAGATTTTTGGATTCAATTAGGTTTATGGCTAGTAATTTGGATGGTTTATCTAGCTACTGTACAAATGGAGAATTATTTTCTAAAAGATAACATATTAGAAAACATTTCCCCAACGATAATGGATTCACTCTCATGAGGAAAAAAGGGTCTACGCTGTAATGAATGTTTAAATTCTTTTAAGAAGTTGAACGACACTATTCTTTCTCTAATCGAATAATTAGTACATTAAATGATAAAAGTTGCTATATAGAAGAATATAAGCATGCTATAAAAGTGTGTCAATTATTCAAATTATGATTATATGGAGTTATATTTAAGTTTTGATGTCCTACTTCTTACTGACGTTTTACAAATGTATATAAGCTTGATTATTACCAGCATTATACATCACTGGGATTATTATTTTCAGACAACAAAAGTAGGTCTTGAATTATTAACCGATCTAGACGTGTGTCATATAATTAAGATTGGTATTAGAGGTGGTCTAACACAGTGCTCTAGGAGATATACTAAGGCGAATAATATATACATGAAGAATTTTAAAAAAAAATCTCTATCAAGCTACTTGTTACATAATGATGCGGTTGAGCTATGAGACAATATATCCCTGATGGTAATTTTCACTGGGTCAAAAATTAAGATATAATTAGAGATGCTAAACAAATTCGGACTTCTAAAGCAAATTCAATCATTGCTTACATTTACAAAGTGGATCTAAGTTATCCAAAAAGGTGACATGATAAACATAACGGGTTGTCTTTCTGTAACAAAATAAACAAAATTTGGGGGTTCAAACTATAGCGTACATTATCTGATATTGGAGTATAACTTAGATAATGGTCTGGTTTTGGATAAAGTTCATCGTGCAATTTCCTTTGCTCAGTCTCTATGGTTAGCTCCATATAGATAAAAATACTGTTGTTTAGACATTTCAATAATGCAGTATTTGGGAAAAACAGGGAAAATAGAGATAAACGGGAAGATATAAAGTTAGTAAATCATTGGGTAAAAAACTAATCGAAATGAATTAGGAGCTCAGTCTTTGATAGCCAAACCGAACTTATATAGCGCCAAAATTTGGGGGTTCAAACTATAGCGTACATTATCTGATATTAGAGTATAACTTAGATAATTGTCTGGTTTTGGATAAAGTTCATCGTGCAATTTCCTTTGATCAGTCTCTATGGTTAGCTCCATATAGATAAAAATACTGTTGTTTAGACATTTCAATAATGCAGTATTTGGGAAAAATAGGGAAAATAGAGATAAAAAAGAAGATATAAAGTTAGTAAATCATTGGAAAAAAACCAATCGAAATGAATTAGGAGCTCAGTCTTTGATAGCCAAACCGAACTTATATAGCGCCACACAATTTTGCGATGATCTTTGGGCAATCCATATGAAGCGACTTTGTGTCACTTACAACAAACATATATAATTAGGACTTTGTATATTGGAGTTAGCAAAATGGAAAATGTATGATTTCCATATTGTTTATATGAAGAATAAATTTGGTGAGTGCGTAGTACTTAATTATATAGATACGGATACATTTATATATACTATATATACGGAAGATATATATAGAGGATATAAGAGCAGATGTTTACCAATACTCGATACATCATGTGTATAACATACCCCGACAAAATAAAAAAGTTACAGGTATGCTGAAGGATGAGGATTTTGGAAAAAATATGCTTGAATTTGTTGGTTTAGGTCCAAAAATGTGCTCGTATACGGTAGATGATAGCGTGGAAGTTAAAAAAGCTAAAGGTGTAAAAAATGTGTCATTAGGCGATACAACATAGGAGATTATAGGAATACTCTAATGAGGTCATAGTTAGTGCTACCATGTACATTTTAGATTTTTGCTCCATGAAATTTATACAAATGAGTTATCTAAAATTGTATTTAGTTTTAAAGATACAAAAAGAATGGTTCGACAAGGTAAGTTTAACACATATGCTTGGTGTCATGTAGTTATAGAGCGTAAACCAATTACAAATCTATTGAATGAAGCAATTGATATTGAATATACATTTTTTAGTTAAGATTAACTTATTTCATATACATGTATATATTCGTATGTACATTTATATTAAAACGAATAAATAAATAAGCAACACAACAAAATTTCTAATATGTCTTTTTTTCTTTATTAAATTTTCAATTAATTAATGAAGTAAGTATAGAATATCACAAAATTTTTCGAACAATTCCATTTAAAGTATTATAGTCGATTAATCGATCATGAAGGATTCAGCAGTAATCCGCTAGGCCAGCTGGAATTTGTGGATTCATTTGAAATTCCACTTGAACATCTATTGGACCGCTTTTGACTTCTTCGTTTTGGTGGCTTACATCAATTACAACAATTGGATTTCCTTTAAACTCTTCCCAAGATAATATTACCTGTGGTTCGCTTAAAAAGTAGTTTTATTGAAATTCCGTATACATATCGTAAAGTACGGCACACCGGTTTTCATTAAACTTCAGACTTAAATCATCGACGGATATGCTTCTGAATTCTAATGAACTTTCGCGTTTATCAAATTTGAATGGATGAATATCCCTTTGCTTCTAGGGCGAGTAACATAAACCGGTAAAATAACATGCTTTTTGATTACTCGAACTACGTAGCATAATAAAACCATGTTTACCATTTAATGTTGCTTTATTATAATCTTCTGCAAATTCCAACAGCATTTTAAAATGCTCCAATTCAAGCCAGCACCATTAGTCCAGCCAGCATTCCTCATAATATTACTCTCAACACTTGTAAGGGAAACAATTTTTTTATGGTTCTCTATTCTACAAAACATTGTGTACGATCAATTTCGATACCATTTTATTTATATCGTATTCCATCAAATAAATATGCTACACAGAATATAGCAAAATTTGTTCATTGTTCTTAGTTACATCAATGGGTCGCATATTTATAGATACTTTGTTTTAGGAAATATTCTAATGTGATTGTAAACTGAATCTAGAAAATTTTTTTCACTGCTCTTAGATACATCAATTTGTCGCATAGTTATATGTCCACGTTTAGTTCGATTGTATTTATAAATGAGTTTGATATATGTATACAGACATATATCAATCGAATGATATGTTCCATTGTAAGAAAATTCTCGAATCATTGTATTTAGATTCGGTTGAATCTTTCAACAATTTAGCTTTCATAACACTATGTGTTGAATATCTGCTAATTTCTTAAAGTCTTTGTTAAAAAACACTTTCACATCATCCGTTTGTAAGTTGTTAGGTACTCTGCCAGCAATCATAATTTTTTTAAATGCAGCGCATACATCTTTTGCGCTTTTTGTTTTATCGCTTTAGCCCAGACATATTTTGAGATCGTATCAATAACAGTAAGCGAATATTTATATCCTTTATTAATGGTTGAATAACTCCCCATTTCAACCAAATCTGCTTGCCATAAATCATTAATGCTCTTTGTAATAACTCTTCGATGTGGAAAACTTTTCCTAGCTTGATAAAGGAGTTCATTTACTATAGTTCTCCTTTCCATATATATTTATTAATAACTTTATTCAATAAAATACTGTGTGGGACTGACATTGTCGATATTACATATATCTCTCTATTAATTTCAAATATGTTTTTTCTGTTTTTTTATTAGATTTATTTCATTCAGTTAATTTCTTATCCCTGATAATATTTCTCGTTGTAATAGTTCTTGTGAATGTAGGATTTTCTTTTGTTATAAGCTCTGTTGACTGCGTCATTGTCTTCCGATGGAGGCACCAAGTTTTTATTTTTTTTTTTTAACTTTTTATATCGAGGTTGTAATGCTGGTCAATATCAACTCCAAAGACTTTTAAAGCATTTTTTCTCAAATTACTATAGTTTAATTTGTGACTGATTTTATCGACGCTCATTTCATAATTGATACTTATTGTTTCCCGTCAGTTAATTATATTGTCTTCTCTTAGCTCTTAAATTATTGACATTATCTCATTGTCCTGGTTTGTATGACCAGCATTTTCGGAGGTTATTAATAATTTGAAGCGTTCAACCAACTCATTTGGATTATTAAAATATATATAACTTGGTTTTTTAGATTAAGTTTCCATAATCCTTAACCTGTGTGAGTCGATTGAAACAATTTTTTATAATTTTTGTGTACTTCGGACCTTTATTACCTCTAATTTGTCCGGTTGATTCATGATTTCTTCCGTGTACACACGTATTCTCTAGAATATTCTTACATACATCTAATTTAAATTTATCAAGGCCAGCAGAATTTTTGTGAAATAAAAGATTGTATAGACCGACTGATAAAGCCCATATTTGGTTTCCAACTTTTATTTTGTCATCTACCAAGTACATTTTACTGTTACCGAATTTCCAATCACCATTTCCGTCTTTCTGGGGACCGTATATGTTATCGTATGTATTATTTTTAAATAAGAACGTAAGACTTTCCACTCCCTTCTTATACTGCTAATCTTCTATTTTCTCCTCCCCTTATTCTTCAGAATAGAACGTTTCATCATCGTTTCTAGAGTCATCTTTATGTTCACTCTTGACAACAAAGTCCTTTTCTAGTTTTAGTTCATTTTCGTTTTAAAAAGATTTTCATTTTTAATTACGTTTATCGATTTGTTGTTTCATTTAAGTTTAAATGAGATAATTTAACCATATCATTTTGGGTTTAAATGGCGTCTTCCGATGTCATCTTCCTCTTCTTTAATAGATTGAAATTTTCTTCTCAGAATGCCACTTGATGTATTAAGTTCTTTTAAAACATTCTCATCCTTTCTTTTTCTTCCAGTAATTATTACGATTTTTTTAAACAGGACAGAGGTAATCATAAACTGATCGGTTTATAGCAAACAGACCGGTTTTGAGGGTAGGAACAGGGGTATAGAGTAATTAAATGTTTCCCGTAGAGAAATTTATAATAATTACTTGTCTCTTAATAAGCCAATGAAACCGCTATCATCTATCTAGCAAAGTATATTTGACTCAGCACTAAATTACCATATTTATGATAAAAAATTATATGATTATAAAATTCGTGATCATTGTCACGTAACCGGTAAATTTAGAGGGGCAGCTCATAACGTATGCAACATATGGTAGCACAATTCATCCCCATACTTTTCCATAATTTTTCAGAATATGATTGCCATTTGTGTGTTAAAGAGTTTGTGACAACTATAGGGGGTAAAGCCACTATAGTTCCTCTAACAAACGGAAAATATATTTCTTTATCGCATACGGTGAATGTGGATCTTTTGATAGACGCAAGACGTTTGAATGTAGATTTTTGGATTCAATTAGGTTCATGGCTAGTAATTTGGATGCTTTATCTAGCTACTGTACAAATGGAGAATTATTTTCTAAAAGATAACATATTAGAAAACATTTCCCCAACGATAATGGATTCACTCTCATGAGGAAAAAAGGGTCTACGCTGTAATGAATGTTTAAATTCTTTTAAGAAGTTGAACGACACTATTCTTTCTCTAATCGAATAATTAGTACATTAAATGATAAAAGTTGCTATATAGAAGAATATAAGCATGCTATAAAAGTGTGTCAATTATTCAAATTATGATTATATGGAGTTATATTTAAGGTTTGATGTCCTACTTCTTACTGACGTTTTACAAATGTATATAAGCTTGATTATTACCAGCATTATACATCACTGGGATTATTATTTTCAGACAACAAAAGTAGGTCTTGAATTATTAACCGATCTAGACGTGTCTCATATAATTAAGATTGGTATTAGAGGTGGTCTAACACAGTGCTCTAGGAGATATACTAAAGCGAATAATATATACATGAAGAATTAAAAAAAAAATCTCTATCAAGCTACTTGTTATATAATGATGCGGTTGAGCTATGAGACAATATATCCCTGATGGTAATTTTCAATGGGTCAAAAATGAAGATATAATTAGAGATGCTAAACAAATTCGGACTTCTAAAGCAAATTCAATCATTGCTTACATTTACAAAGTGGATCTAAGTTATCCAAAAAGGTGACATGATAAACATAACGGGTTGTCTTTCTGTTCCGAAAACAAAATTTGGGGGTTCAAACTATAGCGTACATTATCTGATATTAGAGTATAACTTAGATAATGGTCTGGTTTTGGATAAAGTTCATCGTGCAATTTCCTTTGATCAGTCTCCATGGTTAGCTCCATATAGATAAAAATACTGTTGTTTAGACATTTCAATAATGCAGTATTTGGGAAAATAGGGAAAATAGAGATAAACGGGAAGATATAAAGTTAGTAAATCATTGGGAAAAAAACTAATCGAAATGAATTAGGAGCTCAGTCTTTGATAGCCAAACCGAACTTATATAGCGCCACACAATTTTGCGATGATCTTTGGGCAATTCATATGAAGCGACTTTGTGTCACTTACAACAAACATATATAATTAGGACTTTGTATATTGGAGTTAGCAAAATGGAAAATGTATGATTTCCATATTGTTTATATGAAGAATAAATTTGGTGAGTGCGTAGTACTTAATTATATAGATACGGATACATTTATATATACTATATATACGGAAGATATATATAGAGGATATAAGAGCAGATGTTTACCAATACTCGATACATCAGCTTACTATGAGGGCAATGTGTATAACATACCCCGACAAAATAAAAAAGTTACAGGTATGCTGAAGGATGAGGATTTTGGAAAAAATATGCTTGAATTTGTTGGTTTAGGTCCAAAAATGTGCTCGTATACGGTAGATGATAGCGTGGAAGTTAAAAAAGCTAAAGGCTAGGCGATACAACATAGGAGATTATAGGAATACTCTAATGAGGTCATAGTTAGTGCTACCATGTACATTTTAGATTTTTGCTCCATGAAATTTATACAAATGAGTTATCTAAAATTGTATTTAGTTTTAGAGATACAAAAAGAATGGTTCGACAAGGTAAGTTTAACACATATGCTTGGTGTCATGTAGTTATAGAGCGTAAACCAATTACAAATCTATTGAATGAAGCAATTGATATTGAATATACATTTTTTAGTTAAGATTAACTTATTTCATATACATGTATATATTCGTATGTACATTTATATTAAAACGAATAAATAAATAAGCAACACAACAAAATTTCTAATATGTCTTTTTTTCTTTATTAAATTTTCAATTAATTAATGAAGTAAGTATAGAATATCACAAAATTTTTCGAACAATTCCATTTAAAGTATTATAGTCGATTAATCGATCATGAAGGATTCAGCAGTAATCCGCTAGGCCAGCTGGAATTTGTGGATTCATTTGAAATTCCACTTGAACATCTATTGGACCGCTTTTGACTTCTTCGTTTTGGTGGCTTACATCAATTACAACAATTGGATTTCCTTTAAACTCTTCCCAAGATAATATTACCTGTGGTTCGCTTAAAAAGTAGTTTTATTGAAATTCCGTATACATATCGTAAAGTACGGCACACCGGTTTTCATTAAACTTCAGACTTAAATCATCGACGGATATGCTTCTGAATTCTAATGAACTTTCGCATTTATCAAATTTGAATGGATGAATATCCCTTTGCTTCTAGGGCGAGTAACATAAACCGGTAAAATAACATGCTTTTTGATTACTCGAACTACGTAGCATAATAAAACCATGTTTACCATTTAATGTTGCTTTATTATAATCTTCTGCAAATTCCAACAGCATTTTAAAATGCTTCAATTCAAGCCAGCACCATTAGTCCAGCCAGCATTCCTCATAATATTACTCTCAACACTTGTAAGGGAAACAATTTTTTATGGTTCTTTATTCTACAAAACATTGTGTACGATCAATTTCGATACCATTTTATTTATATCGTATTCCATCAAATAAATATGCTACACAGAATATAGCAAAATTTGTTCATTGTTCTTAGTTACATCAATGGGTCGCATATTTATAGATACTTTGTTTTAGGAAATATTCTAATGTGATTGTAAACTGAATCTAGAAAATTTTTTTCACTGTTCTTAGTTACATCAATTTGTCGCATAGTTATATGTCCACGTTTAGTTCGATTGTATTTATAAATGAGTTTGATATATGTATACAGACATATATCAATCGAATGATATGTTTCATTGTAAGAAAATTCTCGAATCATTGTATTTAGATTCGGTTGAATCTTTCAACAATTTAGCTTTCATAACACTATGTGTTGAATATCTGCTAATTTCTTAAAGTCTTTGTTAAAAAACACTTTCACATCATCCGTTTGTAAGTTGTTAGGTACTCTGCCAGCAATCATAATTTTTTTAAATGCAGCGCATACATCTTTTGCGCTTTTTGTTTTTATCGCTTTAGCCCAGACATATTTTGAGATCGTATCAATAACAGTAAGCGAATATTTATATCCTTTATTAATGGTTGAATAACTCCCCAT
Source organism: Musca domestica (assembly GCF_030504385.1). Classification (NCBI taxonomy): domain Eukaryota; kingdom Metazoa; phylum Arthropoda; class Insecta; order Diptera; family Muscidae; genus Musca; species Musca domestica. The sequence goes on along the minus strand of NW_026712293.1, from coordinate 10,054,628 downwards.
TTCAACCAAATCTGCTTGCCATAAATCATTAATGCTCTTTGTAATAACTCTTCGATGTGGAAAACTTTTCCTAGCTTGATAATGGAGTTCATTTACTATAGTTCTCCTTTCCATATATATTTATTAATAACTTTATTCAATAAAATACTGTGTGGGACTGACATTGTCGATATTACATATATCTCTCTATTAATTTCAAATATGTTTTTTCTGTTTTTTTATTAGATTTATTTCATTCAGTTAATTTCTTATCCCTGATAATATTTCTCGTTGTAATAGTTCTTGTGAATGTAGGATTTTCTTTTGTTATAAGCTCTGTTGACTGCGTCATTGTCTTCCGATGGAGGCACCAAGTTTTTATTTTTTTTTTTTAACTTTTTATATCGAGGTTGTAATGCTGGTCAATATCAACTCCAAAGACTTTTAAAGCATTTTTTCTCAAATTACTATAGTTTAATTTGTGACTGATTTTATCGACGCTCATTTCATAATTGATACTTATTGTTTCCCGTCAGTTAATTATATTGTCTTCTCTTAGCTCTTCAATTATTGACATTATCTCATTGTCCTGGTTTGTATGACCAGCATTTTCGGAGGTTATTAATAATTTGAAGCGTTCAACCAACTCATTTGGATTATTAAAATATATATAACTTGGTTTTTTAGATTAAGTTTCCATAATCCTTAACCTGTGTGAGTCGATTGAAACAATTTTTTATAATTTTTGTGTACTTCGGACCTTTATTACCTCTAATTTGTCCGGTTGATTCATGATTTCTTCCGTGTACACACGTATTCTCTAGAATATTCTTACATACATCTAATTTAAATTTATCAAGGCCAGCAGAATTTTTGTGAAATAAAAGATTGTATAGACCGACTGATAAAGCCCATATTTGGTTTCCAACTTTTATTTTGTCATCTACCAAGTACATTTTACTGTTACCAAATTTCCAATCACCATTTCCGTCTTTCTGGGGACCATATATGTTATCGTATGTATTATTTTTAAATAAGAACGTAAGACTTTCCACTCCCTTCTTATACTGCTAATCTTCTATTTTCTCCTCCCCTTATTCTTCAGAAGAGAACGTTTCATCATCGTTTCTAGAGTCATCTTTATGTTCACTCTTGACAACAAAGTCCTTTTCTAGTTTTAGTTCATTTTCGTTTTAAAAAGATTTTCATTTTTAATTACGTTTATCGATTTGTTGTTTCATTTAAGTTTAAATGAGATAATTTAAGCATATCATTTTGGGTTTAAATGTCGTCTTCCGATGTCATCTTCCTCTTCTTTAATAGATTGAAATTTTCTTCTCAGAATGCCACTTGATGTATTAAGTTCTTTTAAAACATTCTCATCCTTTCTTTTTCTTCCAGTAATTATTACGATTTTTTTAAACAGGACAGAGGTAATCATAAACTGATCGGTTTATAGCAAACAGACCGGTTTTGAGGGTAGGAACAGGGGTATAGAGTAATTAAATGTTTCCCGTAGAGAAATTTATAATAATTACTTGTCTCTTAATAAGCCAATGAAACCGCTATCATCTATCTAGCAAAGTATATTTGACTCAGCACTAAATTACCATATTTATGATAAAAAATTATATGATTATAAAATTCGTGATCATTGTCACGTAACCGGTAAATTTAGAGGGGCAGCTCATAACGTATGCAACATATGGTAGCACAATTCATCCCCATACTTTTCCATAATTTTTCAGAATATGATTGCCATTTGTGTGTTAAAGAGTTTGTGACAACTATAAGGGGTAAAGCCACTATAGTTCCTCTAACAAACGGAAAATATATTTCTTTATCGCATACGGTGAATGTGGATCTTTTGATAGACGCAAGACGTTTGAATGTAGATTTTTGGATTCAATTAGGTTCATTGCTAGTAATTTGGATGCTTTATCTAGCTACTGTACAAATGGAGAATTATTTTCTAAAAGATAACATATTAGAAAACATTTCCCCAACGATAATGGATTCACTCTCATGAGGAAAAAAGGGTCTACGCTGTAATGAATGTTTAAATTCTTTTAAGAAGTTGAACGACACTATTCTTTCTCTAATCGAATAATTAGTACATTAAATGATAAAAGTTGCTATATAGAAGAATATAAGCATGCTATAAAAGTGTGTCAATTATTCAAATTATGATTATATGGAGTTATATTTAAGGTTTGATGTCCTACTTCTTACTGACGTTTTACAAATGTATATAAGCTTGATTATTACCAGCATTATACATCACTGGGATTATTATTTTCAGACAACAAAAGTAGGTCTTGAATTATTAACCGATCTAGACGTGTCTCATATAATTAAGATTGGTATTAGAGGTGGTCTAACACAGTGCTCTAGGAGATATACTAAAGCGAATAATATATACATGAAGAATTAAAAAAAAAAATCTCTATCAAGCTACTTGTTATATAATGATGCGGTTGAGCTATGAGACAATATATCCCTGATGGTAATTTTCAATGGGTCAAAAATGAAGATATAATTAGAGATGCTAAACAAATTCGGACTTCTAAAGCAAATTCAATCATTGCTTACATTTACAAAGTGGATCTAAGTTATCCAAAAAGGTGACATGATAAACATAACGGGTTGTCTTTCTGTTCCGAAAACAAAATTTGGGGGTTCAAACTATAGCGTACATTATCTGATATTAGAGTATAACTTAGATAATGGTCTGGTTTTGGATAAAGTTCATCGTGCAATTTCCTTTGATCAGTCTCCATGGTTAGCTCCATATAGATAAAAATACTGTTGTTTAGACATTTCAATAATGCAGTATTTGGGAAAATAGGGAAAATAGAGATAAACGGGAAGATATAAAGTTAGTAAATCATTGGGAAAAAAACTAATCGAAATGAATTAGGAGCTCAGTCTTTGATAGCCAAACCGAACTTATATAGCGCCACACAATTTTGCGATGATCTTTGGGCAATTCATATGAAGCGACTTTGTGTCACTTACAACAAACATATATAATTAGGACTTTGTATATTAGAGTTAGCAAAATGGAAAATGTATGATTTCCATATTGTTTATATGAAGAATAAATTTGGTGAGTGCGTAGTACTTAATTATATAGATACGGATACATTTATATATACTATATATACGGAAGATATATATAGAGGATATAAGAGCAGATGTTTACCAATACTCGATACATCAGCTTACTATGAGGGCAATGTGTATAACATACCCCGACAAAATAAAAAAGTTACAGGTATGCTGAAGGATGAGGATTTTGGAAAAAATATGCTTGAATTTGTTGGTTTAGGTCCAAAAATGTGCTCGTATACGGTAGATGATAGCGTGGAAGTTAAAAAAGCTAAAGGCTAGGCGATACAACATAGGAGATTATAGGAATACTCTAATGAGGTCATAGTTAGTGCTACCATGTACATTTTAGATTTTTGCTCCATGAAATTTATACAAATGAGTTATCTAAAATTGTATTTAGTTTTAAAGATACAAAAAGAATGGTTCGACAAGGTAAGTTTAACACATATGCTTGGTGTCATGTAGTTATAGAGCGTAAACCAATTACAAATCTATTGAATGAAGCAATTGATATTGAATATACATTTTTTAGTTAAGATTAACTTATTTCATATACATGTATATATTCGTATGTACATTTATATTAAAACGAATAAATAAATAAGCAACACAACACAATTTCTAATATGTCTTTTTTTCTTTATTAAAATTGCAATTAATTAATGAAATAAGTATAGAATATCACAAAATTTTTCGAACAATTCCATTTAAAGTATTATAGTCGATTAATCGATCATGAAGTATTCAGCAGTAATCCGCTAGGCCAGCTGGAATTTGTGGATTCGTTTGAAATTCCACTTGAACATCTATTGGACCGCTTTTGACTTCTTTGTTTTGGTGGCTTACATCAAATACAACAATTGGGTTTCCTTTAAACTCTTCCCAAGATAATATTACCTGTGGTTCGCTTAAAAAGTAGTTTTATTGAAATTCCGTATACATATCGTAAAGTACGGCACATCGGTTTTCATTAAACTTCAGACTTAAATCATCGACGGATATGCTTCTGAATTCTAATGAACTTTCGCCTTTATCAAATTTGAATGGATGAATATCCCTTTGCTTCTAGGGCGAGTAATATAAACCGGTAAAATAACATGCTTTTTGATTACTCGAACTACGTAGCATAATAAAACCATGTTTACCATTTAATGTTGCTTCATTATAATCTTCTGCAAATTCCAACAGCATTTTAAAATGCTCCAATTCAAGCCAGCACCATTAGTCCAGCCAGCATTCCTCATAATATTACTCTCAACACTTGTAAGGGAAACTATTTTTTTATGGTTCTCTATTCTACAAAACATTGTGTACGATCAATTTCGATACCATTTTATTTATATCGTATTCCATGAAATAAATATGCTACACAGAATATAGCAAAATTTGTTCATTGTTCTTAGTTACATCAGTGGGTCGCATATTTATAGATACTTTGTTTTAGGAAATATTCTAATGTGATTGTAAACTGAATCTAGAAAAATTTTTTCACTGCTCTTAGTTACATCAATTTGTCGCATAGTTATATGTCCACGTTTAGTTCGATTGTATTTATAAATTAGTTTGATATATGTATACAGACATATATCAATCGAATGATATGTACCATTGTAAGAAAATTCTCGAATCATTGTATTTAGATTCGGTTGAATCTTTCAACAATTTAGCTTTCATAACACTATGTGTTGAATATCTGCTAATTTCTTAAAGTCTTTGTTAAAAAACACTTTCACATCATCCGTTTGTAAGTTGTTAGGTACTCTGCCAGCAATCATAATTTTTTTAAATGCAGCGCATACATCTTTTGCGCTTTTTGTTTTTATCGCTTTAGCCCAGACATATTTTGAGATCGTATCAATAACAGTAAGCGAATATTTATATCCTTTATTAATGGTTGAATAACTCCCCATTTCAACCAAATCTGCTTGCCATAAATCATTAATGCTCTTTGTAATAACTCTTCGATGTGGAAAACGTTTCCTAGCTTGATAATGGAGTTCATTTACTATAGTTCTCCTTTTCATATTTATTTATTAATAACTTTATTCAATAAAATACTGTGTGGGACTGACATTGTCGATATTACATATATCTCTCTATTAATTTCAAATATGTTTTTTCTGTTTTTTTATTAGATTTATTTCATTCAGTTAATTTCCTATCCCTGATAATATTTCTCGTCGCAATAGTTCTTGTGAATGTAGGATTTTCTTTTGTTATAAGCTCTGTTGACTGCGTCATTGTCTTCCGATGGAGGCACCAAGTTTTTATTTTTTTTTTTAACTTTTTATATCGAGATTGTAATGCTGGTCAATATCAACTCCAAAGTCTTTTAAAGCATTTTTTCTCAAATTACTATAGTTTAATTTGTGACTGATTTTATCGACGCTCATTTCATAATTGATACTTATTGTTTCCCGTCATTGATACTTATTGTCTTCTCTTAGCTCTTCAATTATTGACATTATCTCATTGTCCTGGTTTGTATGACCAGCATTTTTGGAGGTTATTAATAATTTTAAGCGTTCAACCAACTCATTTGGATTATTAAAATATATAACTTGGTTTTTTAGATTAAGTTTCCATAATCCTTAACCTGTGTGAGTCGATTGAAACAATTTTTTATAATTTTTGTGTACTTCGGACCTTTATTACCTCTAATTTGTCCGGTTGATTCATGATTTCTTCCGTGTACACACGTATTCTCTAGAATATTGTTATATACATCTAATTTAAATTTATCAAGGCCAGCAGAATTTTGTGAAATAAAAGATTGTATAGACCGACTGATAAAGCCCATATTTGGTTTCCAACTTTTATTTTGTCATCTACCAAGTACATTTTACTGTTACCGAATTTCCAATCACCATTTCCGTCTTTCTGGGGACCGTTTATGTTATCGTATGTATTATTTTTAAATAAGAACGTAAGACTTTCTACTCCCTTCTTATACTGCTAATCTTCTATTTTCTCCACCCCTTATTCTTCAGAATAGAACGTTTCATCATCGTTTCTAGAGTCATCTTTATGTTCACTCTTGACAACAAAGTCCTTTTCTAGTTTTAGTTCGTTTTCGTTTTAAAAAGATTTTCATTTTTAATTACGTTTATCGATTTGTTGTTTCATTTAAGTTTAAATGAGATAATTTAACCACATCATTTTGGGTTTAAATGTCGTCTTCCGATGTCATCTTCCTCTTCTTTAATAGATTGAAATTTTCTTCTCAGAATGCCACTTGATGTATTAAGTTCTTTTAAAACATTCTCATCCATTCTTTTTCTTCCAGTAATTATTAAGATTTTTTAAACAGGACAGAGGTAATCATAAACTGATCGGTTTATAACAAACAGACCGGTTTTGAGGGTAGGAACAGGGGTATAGAGAATATGATTGCCATTTGTGTGTTAAAGAGTTTGTGACAACTATAAGGGGTAAAGTCACTATAGTTCCTCTAACAAACGGAAAATATATTTCTTTATCGCATACGGTGAATGTGTATCTTTTGATGGACGCAAGACGTTTGAATGTAGATTTTTGGATTCAATTAGGTTTATGGCTAGTAATTTGGATGCTTTATCTAGCTACTGTACAAATGGAGAATTATTTTCTAAAAGATAAAATATTAGAAAACATTTCCCCAACGATAATGGATTCACTCTCATGAGGAAAAAAGGGTCTACTCTGTAATGAATGTTTAAATTCTTTTAAGAAGTTGAACGACACTATTCTTTCTCCAATCGAATAATTAGTACATTAAATGATAAAAGTTGCTATATAGAAGAATATAAGCATGCATATAAAAGTGTGGCAATTATTCAAATTACGTGATTATATGGAGTTATATTTAAGGTTTGATGTCCTACTTCTTACTGACGTTTTTGAAAATTTTAGAAAGTCATGTACAAATGTATATAGGCTTGATTATTACCAGTATTATACATCACTGGGATTATTATTTTCAGACAACAAAAGTAGGTCTTGAATTATTAACCGATCTAGACGTGTTTCATATAATTAAGATTGGTATTAGAGGTGGTCTAACAAAGTGTTCTAGGAGATATACTAAAGCGAATAATATATATATGAAGAATTTTAATAAAAAATCTCTATCAAGCTACTTGTTATATAATGATGCGGCTGAGCTATGAGACAATATATCCCTGATGGTAATTTTCAATGGGTCAAAAGAAGATATAATTAGAGATGCTAAACAAATTCGGACTTTTAAAGCAAATTCAAACATTGCTTACATATACAAAGTGGATCTAAGTTATCCAAAAAGGTGACATGATCAACATAACGGGTTGTCTTTCTGTTCCGAAAACAAAATTTGGGGGTTCAAACTATAGCGTACGTTATCTGATATTGGAGTATAACTTAGATAATGGTCTGGTTTTGGATAAAGTTCATCGTGCAATTTCCTTTGATCTGTCTCTATGGTCAGCTCCATATAGATAAAAATGCTGTTGTTTAGACATTTCAATAATGCAGTATTTGGGAAAAATAGGGAAAATAGAGATAAACGGGAAGATATAAAGTTAGTAAATCATTGGGAAAAAACTAATCGAAATGAATTAGGAGCTCAGTCTTTGATAGCCAAACCGAACTTATATAGCGCCAAAAATTTGGGGGTTCAAACTATAGCGTACATTATCTGATATTAGAGTATAACTTAGATAATGGTCTGGTTTTGGATAAAGTTCATCGTGCAATTTCCTTTGATCAGTCTCTATGGTTAGCTCCATATAGATAAAAATACTGAAGAAATGCAAAAATTGGAGAATGATTTCTTAAGGAATTTGTTTAGAAATTTCAATAATGCAGTATTTGGGAAAAAATAGGGAAAATAGAGATAAACGGGAAGATATAAAGTTAGTAAATCATTGGGAAAAAAAACTAATCGAAATGAATTAGGAACTCAGTCTTTGAGAGCCAAACCGAACTTATATAGCGCCACACACTTTTGCGATGATCTTTGGATGATAGATGATGGTAGATGATAGCGTGGAAGTTAAAAAAGCTAAGGGTGTAAAAAATGTGTCATTAGGCGATACAACATAGGAGATTATAGGAATACTCTAATGAGGTTAGTGCTACCATGTACATTTTAGATTTTTGCTCCATGAAATTTATACAAATGAGTTATCTAAAATTGTATTTAGTTTTAAAGATACAAAAAGAATGGTTCGACAAGGTAAGTTTAACACATATGCTTGGTGTCATGTAGTTATAGAGCGTAAACCAATTACAAATCTATTGAATGAAGCAATTGATATTGAATATACATTTTTTAGTTAAGATTAACTTATTTCATATACATGTATATATTCGTATGTACATTTATATTAAAACGAATAAATAAATAAACAACACAACACAATTTCTAATATGTCTTTATTCTTAATTAAATTTTCAATTAATTAATGAAGTAAGTATAGAATATCACAAAATTTTTCGAACAATTCCATTAAAAGTATTATAGTCGATTAATCGATCATGAAGGATTCAGCAGTAATCCGCTGGCCAGCTGGAATTTGTGGATTCGTTTGAAATTTCACTTGAACATCTATTGGACCGCTTTTGACTTCTTCGTTTTGGTGGCTTACATCAATTACAACAATTGGGTTTCCTTTAAACTCTTCCCAAGATAATATTACCTGTGGTTCGCTTAAAAAGTAGTTTTATTGAAATTCCGTATACATATCGTTAAGTACGGCACATCGGTTTTCATTAAACTTCAGACTTAAATCATCGACGGATATGCTTCTGAATTCTAATGAACTTTCGCGTTTATCAAATTTGAATGGATGAATATCCCTTTGCTTCTAGGGCGAGTAACATAAACCGGTAAAATAACATGCTTTTTGATTACTCGAACTACGTAGCATAATAAAACCATGTTTACCATTTAATGTTACTTTATTATAATCTTCTGCGAATTCCAACAGCATTTTAAGGGGAACACAAAAATTAAAATGCTCCTATTCAAGTCAGCACCATTAGTCCAGCAAGCATTCCTCATAATATTACTCTCAACACTTGTAAGGGAAACAATTTTTTTATAGTGCTCGATTCTCCAAAACATCGTGTACGATCAATTTCGATACCATTTTATTTATATCGTATTCCATCAAATAAATATGCTACACAGAATATAGCAAAATTTGTTCATTGCTCATAGTTACATCAATGGGTCGCAAATATTTCTAGATACTTTGCGTTAGGAAATATTCTAATGTGATTGTAAACTGAATCTAGAAAAATTTTTTCACTGCTCTTAGTTACATCAATTTGTCGCATAGTTATATGTCCACGTTTAGTTCGATTGTATTTATAAATTAGTTTGATATATGTATACAGACATATATCTATCGAATGATATGTTCCATTGTAAGAAAATTCTCGAAACATTGTATTTAGGTTCGGTTGAATCTTTCAACAATTTAGCTTTCATAACACTATGTGTTGAATATTAATGTATTGCATATATATCTGCTAATTTCTTAAAGTCTTTATTAAAAAGCACTTCCACATCATCCGATTGTAAGTTGTTAGGTACTCTGCCAGCAATCATATTTTTTTAAATGCAGCGCATACATCTTTTGTGCCTTTTGTTTTTATCGCTTTAGCCCAGACATATTTTGAGATCGTATCAATAACAGTAACCAAATATTTATATCCTTCATTAATGGTTGAATAACTCCCCATTTCAACCAATTCTGCTTGCCATAAATAATTAATGCTCTTTGTAATAACTCTTCGATGTGGAAAACGTTTCTTAGCTTGATAATGGAGTTTATTTACTATAGTTCTCCTTTCCATATTTATTTATTAATAACTTTATTCAATATAATACTGTGTGGGACTGACATTGTCGATATTACATATCTCTCTATTCATTTCTAATATGTCCTATCTGTTTTTTTTAGAGATTTATTTCATTCAGTAAATTTCTTATCTCTGATGATATTTCTCGTCTTAATAGTTCTTGTGAATATATAATTTTCCTTTGTACATAAGCTCTGTTGACTGCGTCGTTGTCTTTCCGATGGCGGCACCAAGTTTTTATACCCTCCACCATACTATGGTGGGTATATTCATTTTGTCATTCCGTTTGTAACTCCTCGAAATACTCATGTCAGACCCAACAAAGTATATATATTCTTGATCAGCGTAAAATTCTAAGACGATTTAGCCATGTCCGTCTGTGTGTCTGTCTGTCTGTCCGTTTGTCTGTCTGTCTGTTGTAATCACGCTACCTTTCGAACAAATTGAGATAGAAGGCTAAACTTTTGCACACATGTATATTTTGCCAGTAGGCAGGTTAAGTTCGTAAATGGGTCATGTAGGTCTAAGTTTTCATATAGCCCCCATATAACGGTACCTCACGATATTCGGTATTTTGATGATTTTAGCGACATTATTCACCGGAATTGTTTCAAATTTGGCATTTGAAGTTCGTAATGGATACTACAGCCTAAGACAGAAAATTATCTGTGCAGGTCCACGTCTTCGTATAGCCCCCCTTTAATGTACCCCCCGATATTCGGTATTTTGATGATTTTAGCGACATTATTTAACGGAACCGTTCCAAATTTGGTATTTGAAGTTCGTAATAGATACTGCAGCAGAAAACAGAAAATGGGCCATGTAGGTCCACGTCTTCGTATAGCCCCCATATACCGTACCCCCCGATATTCGGTATTTTGATGATTTTAGCGACATTATTTAACGGAACCGTTGCAAATTTGGTATTTGAAGATCGTAATAGATACTGCAGCAGAAAACAGAAAATGGACCATGTAGGTCCACGTCTTCGTATAGGCCCCATATACCGTACCCCCCGATATTCGGTATTTTGATGATTTTAGCGACATTATTTACCGGGATTGTTTTAAATTTCGCATTTGAAGTTCGTAATGGATACTTCAGCCCATGCCAGAAAATTGTCTGTGCAGGTCCACGTCTTGCTATAGCCCCCATATAACGGTACCCCCTATATTCGGTATTTTGATGATTTTAGCTACATTATAAACAAATTTTTCTTCATGTTTCGCATTTAAATGTTGTAATAACTTATGACAAAAGTTGCCTATGCAGTTATACGTCGTCGTATAGACATTCGGTATTTTTAAGATTTTAACAGAATTTTTAAAGAATTTTTTTTTATTTTATTTATTTATTTATTTTATTTTTTTTTTTTTTGGAAATTGCCAAATTTGTACCAAATGGTGGAGGGTATTAAAAGTTCGGCACGGCCGAACTTACAGCTTTTTTACTTGTTACTTGTTATTTTTTTACTTTTGATATCGAGGTTATAATGCTGGTCAATATCAACTCCAAAAACTTTTAAAACATTTTTTTCTCAAATTACTATAGTTTCATTAGTGACTGAATTTATTGACGCTCATTGCATAATTGATACTTCAGTCTATTATATTGTCTTCTCTTAGCTTATCAATTATTGACATTATTATCCTGATTTGTATGACCAGCATTTTTGGAGGGTATTACTAATTTTAAACGTTCAACCAACTCATTTGGGGTTTTCCAATATACATAATTTGGTTTCTTTAGATTAACTTTCAATAATCCTTAACCTGTGTGAGTTGATTGAAAATTTTATAATTTTTGTATACCTCGGAACTTTATTACCTCTAATTTCCGTGTACACACGTATTTTCTAGAATTTTCTTATATACATCTAATTCAAATTTATCAAAGCCAGTAGAATTTTTGTGAAATTAAAGATTGTATAGACCGATTGATAAAGCCCAAGTTTAGTTTCAAACTTTTATTTTGCCATCTAAAAAATACATTTTACTGTTACCGAATTTCAAATCACCATTTTCGTTTTTTTGGGGACCGTTTATGTTATCGTATGTATTATTTTTAAATAACAGCGTAAGGCTTTCCACTCCCTTCTTATACTGCTAATCTCTTTTCTCCTCCTCCTCCCCTTCAATAAAGAATGTTTCCTCAACGTTATTAGAGTCATCTTTACTTTTGACAACAAAGTCCTTTTCTTGTTTTAGTTCGTATTCCTTTTTAACAAGTTTTTTTTTAATTTTTAATGGCGTTTGTCGATTGTTTTGTTTTATTTATGATTAAATGTTATAATTTAATTATGTATTATGGATTAAATGTATACTGAAGTCGTCTTCCGATGTCATCCTCTTCTTCTTTAATAGATTGAAATTTTCTTCTCAGAATGCTCCTTGATTTATTAAGTTCTTTTGAAACATTCCTCCAGTAATCTTTTTCTTCCAGTAATTATTAAGATTTCATAAACAGAACAGAGGTAATCATAAACTGATCGGTTTTTGAAAAACAGTCCGGTTTGGAGGGTAGGAACAACAGAGGTCAGTTTGAAACAGGGTGTTTATAATAAACATTTCAGTTTGAAACAGTCAGTCTTTCAGACTGCTTAGGATTCAGCTTAGAACTAATAGTAGAAGAATATTAGTTTGTAATAGCTGTTTCTATTGCACCCACAAAGAATATTTGATGGTTATTCAGAAAAAGGAAAGTAGTTGTGTCGTTACAAGTATGGCCAAGTCTGAGGAAAGTATTTTAGAATCTAAGAACTATTGAAAACAAATGGTCGTACCATTTGTCATTTACTCAGATTTTGAATGTGTTTAGATATTGTAATAGTATGTGGGGAAAGAGTTAAGAAGCACATTTCTTGTGTATTTGGATACAATATTAAATGTTTGTTTGATAGTAGTCTAGATGTGTATTATCACTATAGTGGTGAGGATGTCGCTCAGAAATTTATAGAGCAATTAGATGTTTCATGTAGAGAAATTTATAATAATTACTTGCATCTTAATAAACCAATGAAATATCGTCTATGTAGCAAAATATATTTGACTCAGCACTAAATTGCCATATTTGTGATTAAAAATTATATAATGATAAAGTTCGTGATCATTGTCAATGGATCAAAAATGAAGATATAATAGGAGATGCTAACAAATACGGACCCCTGAAGCAGATTCAAACATTGGTTACATTTACGAAGTGAATCTAACATGATTAACATAACGATTTGTCTTTCGGTCCCGAAAACCAAGAAGTTTGGGGTTCAAAATATGACAAGCTGATTGCCGATTTTGATCCAAAGAAATCATATAGCGTACATTATAAGATATTAAATTAATGTTAAGATAACGGTCTGGTTTTGGATAAAGTTCATCGCGCAATTTCCTTTGATAAATCTCTACGGTTAGCTTCATATATAGTTAAAAATAAAGAAAGGCAAAAAGCCGTTAATGATTTCTTAAATAATTTGTATAAACTTTTCAATAATGTAGTATTTGGGAAAAATATGGAAAATAGATATAAACGGAAAGATATGAAGTTAGTAAATCATTGGATACCAACTAATCGAAATAAATTTCGAGCTCAGTCTTTGGTAGCCAAACCCAACTCCTATAGCGCCACACAATTTTGAGATGATCTTTGGGCAATCCAAATGGAGCGATTTTGTGTCATTTACAACAAACATATATATTTAGTATTTTGTGTATTAGAAAAATGGAAAATGTATGATTTCCATTAAGTTTATATGATGAATAAATTTGGTGAGTACGTAATTCTTAATTTTATGGATACGGACTCATTTACATATTCGGAAGATATATATAAGGATATAAGAGCAGATGTTGATCAATACTTCGGTACATCAGCTTACTCTGAGGACAATGTGTATAACATACCCCGGCAAAATAAAAAAGTTATAGGTATGATGAAGGATGAGAATTTTGGAAAAATATGCTTGAATTTGTTGGTTTAGGCCCAAAAATGTACTCGTATACCGTAGATGATATCGTGGAAGTTAAAAAAGCTAAAGGTGTAAAAAATGTGTAATTAGGCGATGTAACATATACAATTATAAGAATACTCTAATGAAGTCATAGTTAGTGATACTATGTATACTTTTAGATCTAAGCTCCATAAAATTTTTAAAAATGTGCTATCTAAAATTGTATTAGGTTCAAACAGAAACAAAAAAATGTTCGACAAGGTAAGGTGAACACATATGCCTGGGGTCATGTAGTTATAGCGTGGAAAAAAATTACAAATCTATTAAATGAAGCAATTGATATCGATAATACTTTTTTAATTAAGATTGACCTATTTCATATACATGTATACATTTGTATCTACATGAATATTTCTTTTTTTAAATTTTCAATTTATTAATGAAGTAAGTATAGAATATTAAAACATCTTTCGAACAATTCCATTAAAAGGATTATAGTCGATTAATCGATCGTGCTTAATCCTTAGCAGTAATCCGCTAAACCGGCTGGAATTTGTGAATTAGTTTCAAATTCCACTTGAACATCTATTGGACCGCTTTTGACTGCTTCGTTTTGGTGGTTTACATCAATTACAACAATTGGGTTATCGTTAAACTCTTCTTAAGATAATATTGGTTGTAGTTTTATTGAAATTTCGTATACATATCGTAAAGTACGGCACATCTGTTTTCAATAAACTTTAGACTTAAATCATGGCGGATATGCTTCTGAATTCTAATGAACTTTTGCGTTTATCAAATTTGAGTGGATGAATATCCGTTTGCTTCTAGGTCGAGTAACATAAACCGGTAAAATAACATGCTTTTTGATTACTCGAACTATATAGCATAATAAAACCATGTTTACCATTTAATGTTACTTTATTATAATCCTCTGCGAATTCCAACAGCATTTTAAGGGGAATACAAAAAATTAAAATGCTCCTATTCAAGTCCAGCCAGCATTCCTCATAATATTACTCTCAACACTTGTAAGGTAAACGATTTTTTTATAGTGCTCGATTCTCCAAAACATCGTGTACGATCAATTTCGATACCATTTTATTTATATCGTATTCCATCAAATAAATATGCTACCCAGAATATAGCAAAATGTATTCATTGCTCATAGTTACATCAATTGGTCGCATATTTCTAGATACTTTGCTTTAGGAAATATCCTAATGTGATTGTAAACAGAATCTAGAAAAATATGTTCACTGCTCTTAGTTACATCAATTTGTCTCATATTTATATTTCCATGTTTAGTTAGATTGTATTCATAAATTCTGTATATATCAATCAAATGATATGTTCCATTGTAAGAAAATTCTCGAAACATTGTATTTAGGTTCGGTTGAATCTTTCAACAATTTAGCTTTCATAACACTATGTGTGGAATATTGATGTATTGCATATATATCTGCTAATTTCTTAAAGTCTTTGTTAAAAAGCAATTTCACACCATCCGATTGTAAGTTGTTAGGAACTCTGCGAGCAATCACAATTTTTTTAAATGCAGTGCATACAACTTTCGCGCTTTTTGTTATTATTGCTTTAGCCCAGACATTTTAGTGGTTGAATAACTCCCCATTTCAACCAAATCTGCTTGCCATAAATAATTAATGCTCTTTGTAATAACTCTTCGATGTGGAAAACGTTTTCTAGCTTGATAATGGAGTTCATGTACTATAGTTCTCCTTTTATTTCTTAATAACTTTATTCAATATAATACTGTGTGGGACTGACATTGTCGATATTACATATACCTCTCTCTTCATTTCAAATATGTTTTATTTGTTTTTTTATGAGATTTATTTCATTCAGTTAATTTCTTATCCCTGATGATATTTCTCGTCTTATTAGTTCTTGTGAATGTAGGATTTTCTTTTGTTATAAACTCTGTTGACTGCGTCGTTGTCTTCCGATGGAGGCACCAAGTTTTTATTTTTTTTACTTTTGATATCGAGGTTATAATGCTGGTCAATATCAACTCCAAAAACTTTTAAAACACTTTTTCTCCAATTACTATAGTTTGATTGTGACTGAATTTATCGACGCTCATTGCATAATTGATACATATTGTTTCCCGTCAGTTTATTACATTGTCTTCTCTTAGCTCTTCAATTATTGACATTATCTCATTGTCCTGGTTTGTATGACCAGCATTTTTAGAGGCTATTAATAATTTTAAACGTTCAACGAACATATTTGGATTATTCCAATATATAATTTGGTTTTTTTAGATTTTCTTTATTAACTTTTAATTATCCTTAACCTGTGTGTGTTAATTGAAAAAAATTATTATAATTTTTGTATACTTCGGACTTTTATTACCTCTAATTTGTCCGGTTGATTCATGATTTCTTCAGTGTACACACGTATTCTTTAGAATTTTCTTATATACATCTAATTTAAATTTATCAAGTCCAGCAGAATTTTTGTGAGGTAAAAGATTGTATAGACCGACTGATAAAGCCCATATTTGGTTTCCAATTTTTATTTTGTCATCTACCAAGTACATTTTACTGTTACCGAATTTCCAATCACAATTTCCGTCTTTCTGGGGACACCGTCATTGTTTCTAGAGTCATCTTTATGTTCACTCTTGACAACAAAGTCCTTTTCAAGTTTTAGTTCGTTTTCGTTTTAAAAAGATTTTCATTTTTAATTACGTTTATCGATTTGTTGTTTCATTTAAGTTTAAATCGTCTTCCGATGTCATCTTCCTCTTCTTTAATAGATTGAAATTTTCTTCTCAGAATGCCACTTGATGTATTAAGTTCTTTTAAAACATTCTCATCCATTCTTTTTCTTCCAGTAATTATTAAGATTTTTTAAACAGGACAGAGGTAATCATAAACTGATCGGTTTATAACAAACAGACCGGTTTTGAGGGTAGGAACAGGGGTATAGAGTAATTAAATGTTTCCTGTAGAGAAATTTATAATAATTACTTGTCTCTTAATAAGCCAATGAAACCGCTATCATCTATCTAGCAAAGTATATTTGACTCAGCACTAAATTACCATATTTATGATAAAAAGTTACATGATTATAAATTCGTGATCATTGTCACGTAACCGGTAAATTTAGAGGGGCAGCTCATAACGTATGCAACATATGGTAGCACAATTCATCCCCATACTTTTCCATAATTTTTCAGAATATGATTGCCATTTGTGTGTTAAAGAGCTTGTGACAACTATAGGGGGTAAAGCCACTATAGTTCCTCTAACAAACGGAAAATATATTTCTTTATCGCATACGGTGAATGTGGATTTTTTGATAGACGCAAGACGTTTGAATGTAGATTTTTGGATTCAATTAGGTTTATGGCTAGTAATTTGGATGCTTTATCTAGCTACTGTACAAATGGAGAATTATTTTCTAAAAGATAACATATTAGAAAACATTTCCCCAACGATAATGGATTCACTCTCATGAGGAAAAAAAGGAACTCTGCGAGCAATCACAATTTTTTTAAATGCAGTGCATACAACTTTCGCGCTTTTTGTTATTATTGCTTTAGCCCAGACATTTTAGTGGTTGAATAGCTCCCCATTTCAACCAAATCTGCTTGCCATAAATAATTAATTCTCTTTGTAATAACTCTTCGATGTGGAAAACGTTTTCTAGCTTGATAATGGAGTTCATGTACTATAGTTCTCCTTTTATTTATTAATAACTTTATTCAATATAATACTGTGTGGGACTGACATTGTCGATATTACATATACCTCTCTCTTCATTTCAAATATGTTTTATTTGTTTTTTTATGAGATTTATTTCATTCAGTTAATTTGTTATCCCTGATGATATTTCTCGTCTTATTAGTTCTTGTGAATGTAGGATTTTCTTTTGTTATAAACTCTGTTGACTGCGTCGTTGTCTTCCGATGGAGGCACCAAGTTTTTATTTTTTTTACTTTTGATATCGAGGTTATAATGCTGGTCAATATCAACTCCAAAAACTTTTAAAACACTTTTTCTCCAATTACTATAGTTTGATTGTGACTGAATTTATCGACGCTCATTGCATAATTGATACATATTGTTTCCCGTCAGTTTATTACATTGTCTTCTCTTAGCTCTTCAATTATTGACATTATCTCATTGTCCTGGTTTGTATGACCAGCATTTTTAGAGGCTATTAATAATTTTAAACGTTCAACGAACATATTTGGATTATTCCAATATATAATTTGGTTTTTTTAGATTTTCTTTATTAACTTTTAATTATCCTTAACCTGTGTGTGTTAATTGAAAAAAATTATTATAATTTTTGTATACTTCGGACTTTTATTACCTCTAATTTGTCCGGTTGATTCATGATTTCTTCAGTGTACACAAGTATTCTTTAGAATTTTCTTATATACATCTAATTTAAATTTATCAAGTCCAGCAGAATTTTTGTGAAGTAAAAGATTGTATAGACCGACTGATAAAGCCCATATTTGGTTTCCAACTTTTATTTTGTCATCTACCAAGTACATTTTACTGTTACCGAATTTCCAATCACAAATTCCGTCTTTCTGGGGACACCGTCATTGTTTCTAGAGTCATCTTTATGTTCACTCTTGACAACAAAGTCCTTTTCTAGTTTTAGTTCGTTTTCGTTTTAAAAAGATTTTCATTTTTAATTACGTTTATCGATTTGTTGTTTCATTTAAGTTTAAATCGTCTTCCGATGTCATCTTCCTCTTCTTTAATAGATTGAAATTTTCTTCTCAGAATGCCACTTGATGTATTAAGTTCTTTTAAAACATTCTCATCCATTCTTTTTCTTCCAGTAATTATTAAGATTTTTTAAACAGGACAGAGGTAATCATAAACTGATCGGTTTATAACAAACAGACCGGTTTTGAGGGTAGGAACAGGGGTATAGAGTAATTAAATGTTTCCTGTAGAGAAATTTATAATAATTACTTGTCTCTTAATAAGCCAATGAAACCGCTATCATCTATCTAGCAAAGTATATTTGACTCAGCACTAAATTACCATATTTATGATAAAAAATTATATGATTATAAAATTCATGATCATTGTCACGTAACCGGTAAATTTAGGGGGGCAGCTCATAACGTATGCAACATATGGTAGCACAATTCATCCCCATACTTTTCCATAATTTTTCAGAATATGATTGCCATTTGTGTGTTAAAGAGCTTGTGACAACTATAGGGGGTAAAGCCACTATAGTTCCTCTAACAAACGGAAAATATATTTCTTTATCGCATACGGTGAATGTGGATTTTTTGATAGACGCAAGACGTTTGAATGTAGATTTTTGGATTCAATTAGGTTTATGGCTAGTAATTTGGATGCTTTATCTAGCTACTGTACAAATGGAGAATTATTTTCTAAAAGATAACATATTAGAATACATTTCCCCAACGATAATGGATTCACTCTCATGAGGAAAAAAAGGGTCTACGCTGTAATGAATGTATAAATTCTTTTAAGAAGTTGAACGACACTATTCTTTCTCCAATCGAATAATTAGTACATTAAATGATAAAAGTTGCTATATAGAAGTATATAAGCATGCTATAAAAGTGTGTCAATTATTCAAATTATGATTATATGGAGTTATATTTAAGGTTTGATGTCCTACTTCTTACTGACGTTTTACAAATGTATATAAGCTTGATTATTACCAGTATTATATACATTTGTAAAACTATAGTTGTCACAAGCTCTTTAACACACAAATGGCAATCATATTCTGAAAAATTATGGAAAAGTATGGGGATGAATTGTGCTACCATATGTTGCATACGTTATGAGCTGCCCCCCTAAATTTACCGGTTACGTGACAATGATCACGAATTTTATAATCATATAATTTTTTATCATAAATATGGTAATTTAGTGCTGAGTCAAATATACTTTGCTAGATAGATGATAGCGGTTTCATTGGCTTATTAAGAGACAAGTAATTATTATAAATTTCTCTACAGGAAACATTTAATTACTCTATACCCCTGTTCCTACCCTCAAAACCGGTCTGTTTGTTATAAACCGATCAGTTTATGATTACCTCTGTCCTGTTTAAAAAATCTTAATAATTACTGGAAGAAAAAGAATGGATGAGAATGTTTTAAAAGAACTTAATACATCAAGTGGCATTCTGAGAAGAAAATTTCAATCTATTAAAGAAGAGGAAGATGACATCGGAAGACGATTTAAACTTAAATGAAACAACAAATCGATAAACGTAATTAAAAATGAAAATCTTTTTAAAACGAAAACGAACTAAAACTAGAAAAGGACTTTGTTGTCAAGAGTGAACATAAAGATGACTCTAGAAACAATGACGGTGTCCCCAGAAAGACGGAAATTGTGATTGGAAATTCGGTAACAGTAAAATGTACTTGGTAGATGACAAAATAAAAGTTGGAAACCAAATATGGGCTTTATCAGTCGGTCTATACAATCTTTTACTTCACAAAAATTCTGCTGGACTTGATAAATTTAAATTAGATGTATATAAGAAAATTCTAAAGAATACGTGTGTACACTGAAGAAATCATGAATCAACCGGACAAATTAGAGGTAATAAAAGTCCGAAGTATACAAAAATTATAATAATTTTTTTCAATTAACACACACAGGTTAAGGATAATTAAAAGTTAATAAAGAAAATCTAAAAAAACCAAATTATATATTGAATAATCCAAATATGTTCGTTGAACGTTTAAAATTATTAATAGCCTCTAAAAATGCTGGTCATACAAACCAGGACAATGAGATAATGTCAATAATTGAAGAGCTAAGAGAAGACAATGTAATAAACTGACGGGAAACAATATGTATCAATTATGCAATGAGCGTCGATAAATTCAGTCACAATCAAACTATAGTAATTGGAGAAAAAGTGTTTTAAAAGTTTTTGGAGTTGATATTGACCAGCATTATAACCTCGATATCAAAAGTAAAAAAAATAAAAACTTGGTGCCTCCATCGGAAGACAACGACGCAGTCAACAGAGTTTATAACAAAAGAAAATCCTACATTCACAAGAACTAATAAGACGAGAAATATCATCAGGGATAAGAAATTAACTGAATGAAATAAATCTCATAAAAAAACAAATAAAACATATTTGAAATGAAGAGAGAGGTATATGTAATATCGACAATGTCAGTCCCACACAGTATTATATTGAATAAAGTTATTAATAAATAAAAGGAGAACTATAGTACATGAACTCCATTATCAAGCTAGAAAACGTTTTCCACATCGAAGAGTTATTACAAAGAGAATTAATTATTTATGGCAAGCAGATTTGGTTGAAATGGGGAGTTATTCAACCACTAAAATGTCTGGGCTAAAGCAATAATAACAAAAAGCGCGAAAGTTGTATGCACTGCATTTAAAAAAATTGTGATTGCTCGCAGAGTTCCTTTTTTTCCTCATGAGAGTGAATCCATTATCGTTGGGGAAATGTTTTCTAATATGTTATCTTTTAGAAAATAATTCTCCATTTGTACAGTAGCTAGATAAAGCATCCAAATTACTAGCCATAAACCTAATTGAATCCAAAAATCTACATTCAAACGTCTTGCGTCTATCAAAAAATCCACATTCACCGTATGCGATAAAGAAATATATTTTCCGTTTGTTAGAGGAACTATAGTGGCTTTACCCCCTATAGTTGTCACAAGCTCTTTAACACACAAATGGCAATCATATTCTGAAAAATTATGGAAAAGTATGGGGATGAATTGTGCTACCATATGTTGCATACGTTATGAGCTGCCCCTCTAAATTTACCGGTTACGTGACAATGATCACGAATTTTATAATCATATAACTTTTTATCATAAATATGGTAATTTAGTGCTGAGTCAAATATACTTTGCTAGATAGATGATAGCGGTTTCATTGGCTTATTAAGAGACAAGTAATTATTATAAATTTCTCTACAGGAAACATTTAATTACTCTATACCCCTGTTCCTACCCTCAAAACCGGTCTGTTTGTTATAAACCGATCAGTTTATGATTACCTCTGTCCTGTTTAAAAAATCTTAATAATTACTGGAAGAAAAAGAATGGATGAGAATGTTTTAAAAGAACTTAATACATCAAGTGGCATTCTGAGAAGAAAATTTCAATCTATTAAAGAAGAGGAAGATGACATCGGAAGACGATTTAAACTTAAATGAAACAACAAATCGATAAACGTAATTAAAAATGAAAATCTTTTTAAAACGAAAACGAACTAAAACTAGAAAAGGACTTTGTTGTCAAGAGTGAACATAAAGATGACTCTAGAAACAATGACGGTGTCCTCAGAAAGACGGAAATTGTGATTGGAAATTCGGTAACAGTAAAATGTACTTGGTAGATGACAAAATAAAAGTTGGAAACCAAATATGGGCTTTATCAGTTGGTCTATACAATCTTTTACTTCACAAAAATTCTGCTGGACTTGATAAATTTAAATTAGATGTATATAAGAAAATTCTAAAGAATACGTGTGTACACTGAAGAAATCATGAATCAACCGGACAAATTAGAGGTAATAAAAGTCCGAAGTATACAAAAATTATAATAATTTTTTTCAATTAACACACACAGGTTAAGGATAATTAAAAGTTAATAAAGAAAATCTAAAAAAACCAAATTATATATTGGAATAATCCAAATATGTTCGTTGAACGTTTAAAATTATTAATAGCCTCTAAAAATGCTGGTCATACAAACCAGGACAATGAGATAATGTCAATAATTGAAGAGCTAAGAGAAGACAATGTAATAAACTGACGGGAAACAATATGTATCAATTATGCAATGAGCGTCGATAAATTCAGTCACAATCAAACTATAGTAATTGGAGAAAAAGTGTTTTAAAAGTTTTTGGAGTTGATATTGACCAGCATTATAACATCGATATCAAAAGTAAAAAAAATAAAAACTTGGTGCCTCCATCGGAAGACAACGACGCAGTCAACAGAGTTTATAACAAAAGAAAATCCTACATTCACAAGAACTAATAAGACGAGAAATATCATCAGGGATAAGAAATTAACTGAATGAAATAAATCTCATAAAAAAACAAATAAAACATATTTGAAATGAAGAGAGAGGTATATGTAATATCGACAATGTCAGTCCCACACAGTATTATATTGAATAAAGTTATTAATAAATAAAAGGAGAACTATAGTACATGAACTCCATTATCAAGCTAGAAAACGTTTTCCACATCGAAGAGTTATTACAAAGAGCATTAATTATTTATGGCAAGCAGATTTGGTTGAAATGGGGAGTTATTCAACCACTAAAATGTCTGGGCTAAAGCAATAATAACAAAAAGCGCGAAAGTTGTATGCACTGCATTTAAAAAAATTGTGATTGCTCGCAGAGTTCCTAACAACTTACAATCGGATGATGTGAAATTGCTTTTTAACAAAGACTTTAAGAAATTAGCAGATATATATGCAATACATCAATATTCCACACATAGTGTTATGAAAGCTAAATTGTTGAAAGATTCAACCGAACCTAAATACAATGTTTCGAGAATTTTCTTACAATGGAACATATCATTTGATTGATATATACAGAATTTATGAATACAATCTAACTAAACATGGAAATATAAATATGAGACAAATTGATGTAACTAAGAGCAGTGAACATATTTTTCTAGATTCTGTTTACAATCACATTAGGATATTTCCTAAAGCAAAGTATCTAGAAATATGCGACCAATTGATGTAACTATGAGCAATGAATACATTTTGCTATATTCTGGGTAGCATATTTATTTGATGGAATACGATATAAATAAAATGGTATCGAAATTGATCGTACACGATGTTTTGGAGAATCGAGCACTATAAAAAAATCGTTTACCTTACAAGTGTTGAGAGTAATATTATGAGGAATGCTGGCTGGACTTGAATAGGAGCATTTTAATTTTTTGTATTCCCCTTAAAATGCTGTTGGAATTCGCAGAGGATTATAATAAAGTAACATTAAATGGTAAACATGGTTTTATTATGCTATATAGTTCGAGTAATCAAAAAGCATGTTATTTTACCGGTTTATGTTAATCGACCTAGAAGCAAAGGGATATTCATCCACTCAAATTTGATAAACGCAAAAGTTCATTAGAATTCAGAAGCATATCCGCCATGATTTAAGTCTAAAGTATAATTAAGTCTATCTATAATTTTTGTATACTTCGGACTTTTATTACCTCTAATTTGTCCGGTTGATTCATGATTTCTTCAGTGTACACACGTATTCTTTAGAATTTTCTTATATACATCTAATTTAAATTTATCAAGTCCAGCAGAATTTTTGTGGAGTAAAAGATTGTATAGACCGACTGATAAAGCCCATATTTGGTTTCCAACTTTTATTTTGTCATCTACCAAGTACATTTTACTGTTACCGAATTTCCAATCACAATTTCCGTCTTTCTGGGGACACCGTCATTGTTTCTAGAGTCATCTTTATGTTCACTCTTGACAACAAAGTCCTTTTCTAGTTTTAGTTCGTTTTCGTTTTAAAAAGATTTTCATTTTTAATTACGTTTATCGATTTGTTGTTTCATTTAAGTTTAAATCGTCTTCCGATGTCATCTTCCTCTTCTTTAATAGATTGAAATTTTCTTCTCAGAATGCCACTTGATGTATTAAGTTCTTTTAAAACATTCTCATCCATTCTTTTTCTTCCAGTAATTATTAAGATTTTTTAAACAGGACAGAGGTAATCATAAACTGATCGGTTTATAACAAACAGACCGGTTTTGAGGGTAGGAACAGGGGTATAGAGTAATTAAATGTTTCCTGTAGAGAAATTTATAATAATTACTTGTCTCTTAATAAGCCAATGAAACCGCTATCATCTATCTAGCAAAGTATATTTGACTCAGCACTAAATTACCATATTTATGATAAAAAATTATATGATTATAAAATTCGTGATCATTGTCACGTAACCGGTAAATTTAGGGGGGCAGCTCATAACGTATGCAACATATGGTAGCACAATTCATCCCCATACTTTTCCATAATTTTTCAGAATATGATTGCCATTTGTGTGTTAAAGAGCTTGTGACAACTATAGGGGGTAAAGCCACTATAGTTCCTCTAACAAACGGAAAATATATTTCTTTATCGCATACGGTGAATGTGGATTTTTTGATAGACGCAAGACGTTTGAATGTAGATTTTTGGATTCAATTAGGTTTATGGCTAGTAATTTGGATGCTTTATCTAGCTACTGTACAAATGGAGAATTATTTTCTAAAAGATAACATATTAGAAAACATTTCCCCAACGATAATGGATTCACTCTCATGAGGAAAAAAGGGTCTACGCTGTAATGAATGTATAAATTCTTTTAAGAAGTTGAACGACACTATTCTTTCTCCAATCGAATAATTAGTGCATTAAATGATAAAAGTTGCTATATAGAAGTATATAAGCATGCTATAAAAGTGTGTCAATTATTCAAATTATGATTATATGGAGTTATATTTAAGGTTTGATGTCCTACTTCTTACTGACGTTTTACAAATGTATATAAGCTTGATTATTACCAGTATTATACATCACTGGGATTATTATTTTCAGACAACAAAAGTAGGTCTTGAATTATTAACCGATCTAGACGTGTTTCATACATAAAGAATTTTAATAAAAAATCTCTATCAAGCTACTTGTTATATAATGATGCGGTTGAGCTATGAGACAATATATCCCTGATAGTAATTTTCAATGGGTCAAAAATGAAGATATAATTAGAGATGCTAAACAAATTCGGACTTCTAAAGCAAATTCAATCATTGCTTACATTTACAAAGTGGATCTAAGTTATCCAAAAAGGTGACATAATAAACATAACGGGTTGTCTTTCTGTTCCGAAAACAAAATTTGGGGGTTCAAACTATAGCGTACATTATCAGATATTAGAGTATAACTTAGATAATGGTCTGGTTTTGGATAAAGTTCATCGTGCAATTTCCTTTGATCAGTCTCTATGGTTAGCTCCATATAGATAAAAATACTGTTGTTTAGACATTTCAATAATGCAGTATTTGGGAAAAATAGGGAACATAGTGATAAACGGGAAGATATAAAGTTAGTAAATCATTGGGAAAAAAACTAATCGAAATGAATTAGGAGCTCAGTCTTTGATAGCCAAACCGAACTTATATAGCGCCAAAATTTGGGGGTTCAAACTATAGCGTACATTATCTGATATTAGAGTATAACTTAGATAATGGTCTGGTTTTGGATAAAGTTCATCGTGCAATTTCCTTTGATCAGTCTCAATGGTTAGCTCCATATTGATAAAAATACTGTTGTTTAGACATTTCAATAATGCAGTATTTGGGAATAATAGGGAAAATAGAGATAAACGGGAAGATATAAAGTTTGTAAATCATTGGGAAAAAAACTAATCGAAATGAATTAGGAGCTCAGTCTTTGATAGCCAAACCGAACTTATATAGCGCCACACAATTTTGCGATGATCTTTGGGCAATCTATATGAAGCGACTTTGTGTCACTTACAACAAACATATATAATTAGGACTTTGTATATTGGAGTTAGCAAAATAGAAAATGTATGATTTCCATAATGTTTACATGAAGAATAAATTTGGTGAGTGCGTTATTCCTAATTTTATGGATACGGATTCATTTATATACAGAAGATATCTATGAGGATATAAGAGCAGATGTTGATCAATATTTCGATACATCAGCTTACTCTGAGGACAATGTGTATAACATACTCCGGCGAAAAAAAAGTTATAGGTATGATGAAGGATGAGAAGTTTGGAAAAATATGCTTGAATTTGTTGGTTTAGGCCCAAAAATGTACTCGTATACCGTAGATGATATCGTGGAAGTTAAAAAAGCTAAAGGTGTAAAAAATGTGTAATTAGGCGATGTAACATATACAATTATAAGAATACTCTAATGAAGTCATAGTTAGTGATACTATGTATACTTTTAGGTCTAAGCTCCATAAAATTTTTAAAAATGTGCTATCTAAAATTGTATTAGGTTCAAAAAGAAACAAAAAAATGGTTTGAAAAGGTAAGGTGAACACATATGCATGATCATGCAGCTATAGCGTGGAAAAAAATTACAAATCTATTAAATGAAGCAATTGATATCGATAATACTTTTTTAATTAAGATTGACCTATTTCATATACATGTATACATTTGTATCTACATGAATATTTCTTTTTTTCTTTTTTTAAATTTTCAATTTATTAATGAAGTAAGTATAGAATATTAAAACATCTTTCGAACAATTCCATTAAAAAGATTATAGTCGATTAATCGATCGTGCTTAATCCTTAGCAGTAATCGGCTAAACCGGCTGGAATTTGTGAATTAGTTTCAAATTCCACTTGAACATCTATTGGACCGCTTTTGACTGCTTCGTTTTGGTGGTTTACATCAATTACAACAATTGGGTTATCGTTAAACTCTTCTTAAGATAATATTGGTTGTAGTTTTATTGAAATTTCAATTTGTCTCATAGTTATATTTCCATGTTTAGTCAGATTGTATTCATAAATCAGCTTTCTGTATATATCAATCGAATGATATGTTCCATTGTAAGAAAATTCTCGAAACATTGTATTTAGGTTCGATTGAATCTTTCAACAATTTAGCTTTCATAACACTATGTGTTGAATATTGATGTATTGCATACATATCTGCTAATTTCTTAAAGTCTTTGTTAAAAAGCACTTTCATATCATCCGATTGTAAGTTGTTAGGAACTCTGCCAGCAACCAAATTTTTTTAATGTAGTGCATACAACTTTCGCGCTTTGTGTTTTTATCGCTTTAGCCCAGACATTTTAATGGTTGAATAACTCCCCATTTCAACCAAATCTGCTTGCCATAAATCATTAATGCTCTTTGTAATAACTCTTCGATGTGGAAAACGTTGCCTAGCTTATTTATTATTATAGCTTATATATTATTTTTAAATAAGGGCGTAAGACTTTCCACCCCCTTCTTATACTGCTAATCTTCTCTTCTCTCCTCCTCCTCTTCAAAATAGAACATTTCCTCATCGTTATTAGAGTCATCTTTACTTTTGACAACAAAGTCCTTTTCTAGTTTTAGTTCGTATTACTTTTTAACAAGTTTTTTAATTTTTAGTGGCGTTTATCGATTTTTTTGTTTCATTTAAGATTAAAGTGATAATTTAACCACATCAATTTATAGTTTTATAATAGGATTAAATGTATACTGAAGTCGCCTTCCGATGTCATCCTCTTCTTCTTTAATAGATCGAAATTTTCTTCTCAGAATGCCCCTTGATTTATTAAGTTTTTTAACATTCTTCCAGTAATTAAGATTTCATAAACAGATAATCATAGTAATAATCATAGACTGATCGGTTTATGATAAACAGACCGGTTTAGAGGGTAGGAACAGCAGAGGTCACTTTGAAACAGGGCGTTTATAATAAACAGGTCAGAGAATATTTGATGGTTATTCAGAAAATGAAAAGTAGTCGTGTCGTCACAAGTATGGCCAAGTCTGACGAAAGTATTTTAGAATTTAAGAAGTATAGAAAACAAATGGGCGTACCATTTACGCAGATTTTGAATGTGTTTAGATACTGTAATAGTATGTGGGGAAAGAGTTAAGAAGCACATTCCAAGTGTATTTGGATTAAATATTAAATGTTTGTTTGATAGCAGTATAGATGTGTATTATCATATAGTAGATTAGATGTTTCATGTAGAGAAATTTATAATAATTACTTGTCTCTTAATAAACCAATGAAAACGCTATCATCTATTTAGCAAAGCTTATTTGACTCAGCACTAAATTGCCATATTTGTGATAAAAAATTAAATTATGATGAAGTTCGTGATCATTGTCAATGGGTCAAAAATGAAGATATAATAAGAGATGCTAAAGCAAATTCAAACATTGGCTACATTTACGAAATGGATCTAAGTTATCCAAAAGCGTTCCATGATAAACATACCGATTTGTCTTTCGGTTCCGAAAACAAACAAGTTCGGGGTTCAAAATATGACAAGCTGATTGCCGATTTTAATCCAAAGAAATCGTATAGCATACATTATCTGACATTAAAGTAATGCTTAGATAATGGTTTGGGTTTGGATAAAGTTCGTCGTGCAATTTTCTTTGACCAGTCTCCGTGGTTAGCTCCATTTAGATAAAAATACTAAAGAAAGGAAAAAAGCGGAGAATGATTTCTTAAGGAATTTGTTTAAAATTTTCAATAATGCAGTATTTGGGAAAATTATGGAAAATAGAGATAAAAGGAAAGATAAAAAGTGAGTAAATAATTGGGAAACAACTAATCGAAATAAATTAGGAGTTCAGTCTTTGATAGCCATTGCGATGATCTTTGGGCAATCCAAATGGAGCGACTTTGTGTCACTTACAACAAACATATATATTTAGGACATTGTATATTGGAGTCAGCAAAATGAAAAATGTATGATTTCCATTATGTTTATATGAAGAATAAATTTGGTGAGTGTGTAATTCCTAATTATATAGATACGGATTCATTTATATATACTATATATACGGAAGATATATGTAGAAGATATAAGATCAGATGTTGATCAATACTCCGATACATCAGCTTACTCTGATGGCAATGTGTATAACATACTCCGACGGAATAAAAAAGTTATAGGTATGATGAAGGATGAGAATTTTGAAAAAAAAAAATATGGTTGAATTTGTTGGTTCAGGCCCAAAAATGTACTCATATACGGTAGATGATGGCGTGGAAGTAAGCTAAAGGTGTAAAATATGTGTCATTAGGCGATACAACATAACATGTACATTTTAGATCTTAGTTCCATGAAATTTATACAATTGAGTTGTCTAAAATTGTTTTAAGTTGCATTAAGTTTTAAAGATACAAAAAGAATTTTTCGACAAGGTATGGTGAACACATATGCTTGGGATCATCTAGCTATAGAGCGTGGAAAAATTTACAAATCTATTGAATGAAGCAATTGATATTGATAATACATTTTTTAGTTAAGATTAACTTATTTCATATACATGTACAGTTATTGCCATTAATATTCGGATTTTTATTGATTTTTTTCTTTTTTTTTTTAAGTCGAAATTTCTATTAAGATGTTAAGAAATCTATTTTTTTCTTTTTATGTAGTGAAATATACATATTTAGAGGTAAAAATTAACTCATAATTTTTTTCGTAATATTTACTTTAATATGGTAAAGTCGACCAATTCGGAAAGTATCAAAATATTTGTGCACCATTAATATTCGGTTTTTTCCCCTAACTCGCAAATACAACGCTGTAAATCTTCAATGCTACATGTTTTCTGTAGAATGTGGGGAATCACGCATTAACAAAACACAAAAAATGTTAAACACATGCATAAAAAGAATTATTTTTATTTTTTGTCTCTTATAAACTACAATCTGTCGTAAAGGAAAAATACTCCCCTAAATTTGAGAAAATTGATAATTATACATTAAAAAAAACGGAAAAAAGTATAAAGAAATTGCTGAAATGTTCAATATAAAACAAAACACTATTGGTGATATCGTCAGAAGGTACAAAAAATGAGGGGAGAATTGAGTTTAAGAAACAAAGTGGCCAGCCCAAAAAACTAACCGAGATGGAAGAACACAATATTGTCAAGAAAATAAAAGTAAATCCGTGACATAGTGCTCCTAAAATTGTGGCCGAGGTTAAAACGGAATTAAAAAATCAATTTCTGAGTCAACTGTACGCCACATAATAAAAAGAGAAGGGTTCAACGGTCGAGTGTCTCGAAAAAACCCTTTGTTGATTTGGTCAATGGAAGAAATCGCCTCAATTTTGCGAAGGAACATATTCAGAAGGATGTATCTTGGTGGGATGATGTAATTTTCCTTGATGAAAGCAAATTTGTTTGGCGTAAGCCGAATGAGGAACTGAAAGGGAAAAATATCACTCCAACAGTAAAGCACGGAAGTGGAAGTGTCATGGTATGGGGATGCATATAGGCGAAAGGAGTGGGAAACCTTGTTTTCATCGATGGTATAATGAATAAGGAGTCTTATTTAACAATTTTAAAGGACAATTTGAAACAATCTGCTGAAAAAATGGGTATTTTGTGTACATTTAAATTATACCAAGACAATGACCCTAAGCATAAAGCCCTCGTGGTCCGTGAATGGTTTTTATACAATTGCCCAAAAGTTATAAATACGCCATCACAATCATCATGAATCTGATTGAAAATTTGTGGGATTATTTGCATCGGCGTGTTCGTGAGAAGCCAGTTCCTTCGAAAAATGATCTTAAAAAGAGGCTTCAAGAAGAATGAAATAAATTCGGAGTTGATTATTTACAAAAATGTATTAAGAATATGCCAAATCGCCTTTCAGAAGTAATTAAAAATAAGGGCTATCCTACAAGATATTAATTTTTTTATAGTTTTCTAGGTTATAACTTAAAAATAGAATATTAATGGCAAATGAATTAATTTAGTTTTTTATTTACGTATTTTATCTAATAGCTATGAATGTGATTTAATTTTATTTTGATCTCTTAATATTTATATAACATTAACAAAAATAAAAAGTTAGATTTTTTTTTATAAACAAACAACCGAATATTAATGGCATTCACTGCATATATTTGTATCTTCATCTATATTAAAACGAAAAAATAAATAAACAATACAACAATATTTTTAAAATGTCTTGTTTTCTCTATTAAATGTTCAATTTATTAATGAATTTCTTATAGAATATTAGAACATTTTTCGATATGCTTCTGAATTCAAATGAACTTTCGCGTCTACCAAATTTGAGTGGATGAATTTCCCTTCGTTGAAACGTTGAATTAAAATGACAACCCCGACTACGAAAAGCAATAGGAAGAGGTTTTTCTTTATTTATTATTCTCATAATATGCAGTTTTGATGGATCTGCTAAGCCTACATGAGGTATCCTCCATGTTATGTTATTTATTTGTACATTTAGATTCCCGT
The DNA here is from genome assembly GCF_030504385.1 of Musca domestica. Lineage (NCBI taxonomy): Eukaryota > Metazoa > Arthropoda > Insecta > Diptera > Muscidae > Musca > Musca domestica. The sequence goes on along the minus strand of NW_026712293.1, from coordinate 10,022,712 downwards.
TTCAATCGGTAAAATAACATGCTTTTTGATTACTTGAGCTACGCAGCATAATAAATTCATGTTTATCATTTAATATTACTTTATTGTAATCCTCTGCAAATTCCAACAGCATTTTAAGGGGAATACAAAAAATTAAAATGCTCCTATTCAAGTCAGCACCGTTAGTCCAGCCAGAATTTCTCATAATATTACTCCCAACACTTGTAAGAGAAACAACATTTTTTACAGTGCTCGATGCTCCTAAACATCGTGTATGATCAATTTCGGTACCATTTAATTTATATCGTATTCCATCAAATAAATATGCTACACAGTTATTACGTAGCCGTTAGCCTTTGGGTGTCCATCTGATGATGTTATTACACCTTCATCGTATATGTAACTCTCACTTGGCAACACATATATGTCTCGATTTTGTATTGTAATTCTAATTTCATTATTCTTAAAAGAACGAATGTATGGTTAATTTCTGTGATAATCTGTTTTGATTATGCTATCATCGGAATGCGTTTAACATTTTAATCGTTAATTTAATCGATTTCAATTTTTTCACTTTCCTTCCTAGCCTTCATAGCCTGTGTTTTAATATATTTATTACATATAATCATTTTGATATTGGTCTCAAATGTAGCCGCAGAGTAGTTTCTTCACAGCGAAAATTAATAGCCGTTGTTCTTGATCAGTAATCCAAATTTTTCGGCAACTTTTTTACTTCACATTCACAGGTAAATAAATCAAGTTACGAGGTATATCATCCATTTTATATCCATGAGAAACATTTATTTCGAACTCATGTAAGTTATGTACAGGTGTATTATTCAAATATGCTCCCGTAGTTATATTACACTAAATTTGAGTTGCGTTTACTCGGAAAATATTTATTGGGAGCTGTGAGCAATGTCTTCTACCTGGTGGTAAGACACCGCCCAAAAGTAAGCTTATATAACGGTGCTGATTAAAATCGACTGAGTCATGGGAGGAAAATATTTCAAGGTGTAGTGTTTTGTAATTAGCCACAATGTCAATGGGTTTTGTATTCTTTTCGTTTTCATTACTCGTAATCTCTTGTTACCAGAAATGGCGTTAAAACGGCAGGTTAGAGCTACTGTTATTGACATTATGAGTGTTTGTTTAAATGAGAAAATACTTTTCTTTGCTTTATTTTATAAATTTTATTTAACAATTTTTATAATGTAACATTTTTATTTATCCATGAATTATAATGGTTTGTAGTCAAACCAACCGTTTTACAAATACCTGATCACTTTTTGATTTTAAGAATTTTTCTACAAGGTACGCATTTGGGAATCGTTGAAAAATCTTTCGGTTGAATCTTTCAACAATTTAGCTTTCAGAATACTATGTGTTGAATAGTGAGTTATTGCATATATATTTGCTAATTTTTGAAAGTCTTTGTTAAAAAACTCTTTCACATCATCCGTTTGTAAGTTGTTAGGTACTATTCCAGCAATCGCATTTTTTTTTAAGCATCAATAAGAGTTGCAAATATTTATATTCTTTATTTATGGTTGAAAAACTCCCCATTTCAACCAAATCTGCTTGTGCCCTTTGTAATAACTCTTCGGCTCAGAATACGTTTCCTAGCTTGAGAATGGAGTTCATTTACTACAGTCCTTCTTTCCATATTTATTTATTAAGAACTTGATTCAATATAATACTGTATATCACTTGACGTTGAGCAGTTGATGAGAACGGTCGTGTGATTTTACTAGCGGAAAAATTGTGTTAAACATTCGGGTCAAATTAGTGCGATATTTCTTGTCTCGCTCTTAACGCGAAATTCAGATTTTCTGACTCTGTCAGTGTTATTAAGTTGTTGGTGGGGAATCCTCTGGACAATCCATTGGTGTCTCACCGCAGCGGACATTCCGTGCGCGCAAGTGATCTAGTGGGGATTTGGTGTCTCAGTGGCCATTTGTGCATCGGCTTCCTTGGAGTGGTTGGATTCCTCTGGGCAGGTGCCATCTGTCCATTGGTTCTTTCCTTGGTGGAGTAAGCCAGGTTTGTTGGAGCCTCGGTTCCATTTACTTGCTTTGCTGGTAAGTGATTTTGTTGTGACCCTGATTTGTTTTTTGGACTATTATTATCTTGTGGGGAATAGTTTTGTTTAACTTTTGTTGGGTTGTGTCTCGGATATGCCACCGAAGACACTGAGGAAGAAGAAGTCCGGTGACGTCTCGTCTGTTGACGGTGATGGGACAGGGGTTTCTGATATGGAGGTTGAGGGTGTTTCGGCGGCGCTTATGCCTCCTCCTGCTGGGAGAAGGTTGCGCCATACGGAGAGCGAGCAGAGCTCTGATGGTGGTGAGGAGTCAAAGAGGCAGAAGCTGGGGTCCCCTTTGAAGGCAGGTGGTGCTGCTGGTGTTGGGAGTGCCATATCTGCTGGTGTTGCCGCTGCTGTTGTTGTTGGTTCTGTTCGCGAACCAGACATTGCGTTGTCTGGTAGTGAGCGGGTTGGCGAGGTGCAGAGGAGTAGTCGCTCTCATGCAAAGAGAGCTGCTCCTAAGTCGGCTGGTGGTGTCTCTGTCATGGAGATGAAAAGTGTGACCGACTCTCTGCTGGATTTACTCTGTGAGAGCCAGTGCAGTGCTGAGACTACGCGGGAAGTAATCTCTTTAGCTAGTAGATACGAAGAGATGCTTATGCGGGCCATCGTGGAAAACGAGAGGCTGAGAGGCAAGTTGGAGGCATATGAAGGTTTTGCTGCTAAGGGTGGTGTGTGCCCTTTGCCAGGGCCTTCTAGTGGAGTTGCTGTCAGCCAGGGCCCTGCCCTGGTATCTGCCGCTGCGCCTGTAAGTGTTCCCTCTGCTGTGGTGCCCGCTGTTAGGCCGATGGAGACGTGGTCGGTCGTTGTTAAGGGGAAGAAGGGTACCTCGAGTAAGGATGTGGCTAAGAAGGTGGTGGAGGAGGTTGGCCCTACGCTTAAAGTCAGGGTGCATGAGGTGAAGGAGACTCGTGATGGCGGAGCTGTCATACGTACTCCGTCGGTTGCAGAGCGGCAAAAGATTGCTGCAAATACAAAGTTCGCTGATGTAGGCCTTGAGGTGTTGGTGAACGACAAACTTGGCCCGAAAGTTGTTGTGCAGCGTGTCCATGCGGAGATTTCGACGGACGATTTCATGCAGGAGCTCTACGACATGAATTTTGTCGATACGTTGTCTCCTGAAAGCTTCAGGAAGAGTGTTCGACTGGCAAGCGGGCCTTGGAGATCTGGTGCCAACGAGTCGAAGGTGAATGTGGTACTGGAATGTAGAGCGGGTGGCAGAAAAGTTGTGTGCGGAAGGCGCTTATATTAAGTGGTTCCGCTTCATTGTGCGGAGGCAGGACCCAGTGCCGTCTTGTTATCGGTGTCTTGGCTTTGATCACCGAGTCAGGGAGTGCCGGATGAAGTCCGACATATGTAGAAGGTGTGGTGTTTCCGGCCACGTGAGTATGGACTGTCCAAATCCTGTGCGTTGTCGTAATTGTGAGCTGAAGGGACTCCCGGCTGGACACCTTATGCTGTCCTCGGCGTGCCCGATTTACGCTGCGTTGACGGCCAGAGCAAACGCAAGACATTGATGAGGATCCATCAGTATAACTGCCAGAGGTCTGCGAGTGTTGTACATGAGTTTGGCCAGTCGCTTCTCCGTATGGGTGCAACCTTCGCGTTAATTCAGGAGCCATATGTTAGAGATGGATGCGTGTGGGGACTTCCGGGGGGGATGCGTGTCTTTACGGACGAGGGAGGAGACTCTGCGATAGTTGTTGTGGACAGTGACATTGACTGTACAGTTGTCTCAAGTATCCAATGGGGGTTATGTCTGTCCGTTGAGTGGGCGGGGGGAAAGATGTTGTTGGCTAGCATCTATTGTAGATTTAGCTCTCCGTTGGAGCCCTATTTAAGGTATATGGATACGGTACTACTCCTTGCGAGTAGTTGTCCGCTTATCCTAAGTTTAGACGCGAATGCATCCTCCTCGTTGTGGTTCTCCAAGATGTCCAGGCATACTTCTGGCCATCAGAATCGCGTACGAGGAGAGATGCTAGGCGAATGGGTGTTAGCGAGGGGCGTGGAGATTTTGAATGAGCCCTCGGATCTGTATACCTTTGATGGGCTCTCGGGAGTTAGCGGCATTGACGTGACGGCTGCAAATGGGGCAGCAACGACTGCTTACCAATTTTGTTGGCGTGTTGTTGATGACTGGGGTGTTAGTGATCATAATCTCATTGAGCTTGTGGTCACGCCGCGGGGACGAACGCAGGGAACAGAGCGTTTCAGGACTTGGAAGGAACGAGACGTGAACTGGGACCTATATGCGAACAGTGTTAGGGAGGCTGCTATGCCATTAGCGGACTTCAGGGCACTGACCATAGATGACCAGGTTAGCAGGTTGAACGAGTGGATGAGCGGAGTCAATGACGAGCTTCTTGGTAGACGCCGTAAGGTTAAACCAAGTAAGGTCAAATGGTGGACCCGTGATGCGGAGGAGACTCAGTCGCCTTAGGAAGAAATTCCAACGGGATAGACGGACCAATGCGGAGGACTTGGCTCAGCGTAAAACTGAGTTCCTTGCTTTCCTTAGGACGTACAAGGACGAGCTGTCTGTTTTGTTGGGATCATTCTTTCCCAGTTCGGAGACTCAGACATTTCCTCCGCTTGTTGATGAATTGGCTGAGCCTCCGGCAGTGGAAAGGTTGGAAGTTTCGGACAGTATCTGTCGGATTAGAAGCAGAAAGTCGCCTGGTATCGACGGTATGACTGGTCAGATGTATAAAGCCATCTGGAAGGTCATGCCTGAGTATATCGAGTCAGTGTTTAGCCGCTGCATGAGCCAAGGGTACTTCCCGCGTGCGTGGAAGATTGCTAGAGTGGTGGTGCTACTTAAGTCGCCAGATAGAGTAAGGAGTGATCCTCGCTCATATCGGGGAATAAGTCTGCTTCCAGTTCTTGGAAAAGTACTGGAGAGGATTATGGTGTCTAGGTTTAAGGAGCGCTACTCCGAAGGTACATCGCCGCATCAATTCGGTTTTACCGAGGGTAGAAGTACTGTGGACGCGTGGTTGCATGTGCAGAATAGCCCGAGCGGGTCAAATGCCAAGTATGTCGTTGGCATTTTTGTCGACTTTAAGGGTGCATTTGACTTCCTTTTGTGGAATAGCGTGCTCACGAGGTTGTTAGCGATCGGTTGCCAGGAAATTGGCCTTTGGTCTAGTAACTTTCATGAGAGGAAGGCTTGTGTCATGGGATCCAGTGCTTCGGTCTGGAAGGATGTCCAACGTGGTTGCCCTCAGGGGTCCATCTGTGGCCCATTTATTTGGAACCTCATGATGGATCCCCTGCTGCGGGAGCTCTCGGCGTCTTTCAAGGTTTGTGCTTATGCGGATGACTTGCTTATCATGGTTGAAGGTGAGTCTCGACTTGAGCTGGAGACTCGTGGTGAGCAGGCAATGCGTATAGTCCAAGCATGGAGTGATCGAGTTGGCGTTGAGGTTGCGAATGACAAGACATGGTTGATGATGCTGAAAGGCAGACTTGCTCATAGTCGACCTCCGTTTATACGAGCTGGTGAACGTGGCATAAGGTACGCAAGTACAATTAAGTATCTAGGCATTCATATGAAGGATAGGCTTAATTTCCTGGTTCACTTTGATCACCTGAAGGAGAAGCTAACTAGAGTGGTGGGAATGGTCAGGCGTGTTTTGCGGACTGATTGGGGCTTGAGCAGGCGTTCCGTGCGTATCATATATAGTGGCCTGTTTGTTGCCTGCGCAACTTATGGGGCTCCTGTGTGGTACAAAACTGGTGCGTCTGTGTTGGGTCGGAAAAAGCTCCTGTCGTGTCAGCGGGTCGTCATGTTAGCGTGTTTGCCTGTGTGTAGGACTGTGTCCACTGATGCACTGCAGGTGCTGCTTGGCGCCGTGCCGCTTGACCTGGAAGTGAGAAGTAGGGCTATTCTGTATAAGCTGAAACGCGGTTTGCAGCTGGCTGAGGATGAGAACTGGCTCAGCCCTTCTGATCTGGCAGATGGGGATATTAGGCGGTACAAGGCGCTCCTTCGGGAGTGCGTTGTTAATTTTTGGTGGACAAGGTGGACGGACAGTGACAAGGGAAGGGTGACGTACGAATTTATTCGTGACGCAACGTTCGTACTGGACCGGCCAGACTTTCGCTTCGGCTTAAGTACTGGTTTCTTACTGACGGGGCATGGCTCTCTCAATGCATTTTTGCATAAGAGAGGCCTTGCTCAGACGGATTTATGTGGGTGCGGGATGACCGAGGACTGGGTGCATATACTGACGGAATGCCGTTACTATAATGACATTAGATGTTTAGCAAATATGGGTATTACGTATGGAGGGGCGGGGTGGGATTTCAGTAGGGTCCTTGAAGACGATCGGACCTTTAGATGTTTAAGTAATTTTGCGCGAGAAGTATTTAGTAGAAGGACAAGACTTAGTGGAGAGGGTCCCCGCACATAGTGGAGGTGGGCCGTAGGCTATTGGGCCGGTTTGGTCCTTGGAACTTTGGGACGATTGCTGGGGTTCCTCTGTGGATGTTGTGTAGGCTATCCGTGAGGGTAGTCCTGTTTATTGTTTGTGTTGTGTAGTCCGTTGCCGCGGTCCCAGTGGGCCCATTGTGCAGTCCGTGAGGACAGCATGTTAATTGTCGTGATTTGAGTGTGTGTTCTTTGCTGTTTTTCTGTTGGTGGGTGACCAGTCCCGGACTGTTTGGAGTTCAACTGGTAGTAGCGATGCTACGAAGCCTGACCGGAGGCTATACCTGAGATGCCAGAAGTCAGAATATTTTCCTTTCACCCACGATGTTGATATGAACATCGCCGCCCACCTTGTACTTAAACTGCTTTTCCGGATTACAATGTAATCTGAATGGAATGTACGTAAAAAGAATATATGTAGCTGAAAAGGAAAGTTTGTTTCGTTCACAAGAATAAAAATAAATACAAAATAGTGCACATTTTTTAATGGAATTCAGTTTTGGTTTATTTTAGAATATACATAGGTTGTTTGTTTCAGGATAGAAACTAGGACGAATAAGGTCCATAAATGGCCCAGCCAAATATGATGTTGATGGCAGTTGGCAGTCCTGGTCTTGAAATGGTACCTTCTATGACTATTTTAGTGTACAAGTCAGCTCCAATAATTATGTCGATGGAAGAATGCTCATAGAATTTTGAGTCGGCCAAGCATAAGTTGACGTAATTGTCCTTGAAGTCTGCAGGCAAGTCTTTGGAAGGAGTATTAATGTTTACCCGACTATCTACCTTCATCATCGCTTCGACTTTCCGTGCGGAATCAAACCGGGATGCCAGGGTTAGAGGGCACAACGATTCCTTGTCCAAGGTGAGCGTCGCCATCTTCTTGGAGTCGGTCAACCTTTTTAATACTCTGCTGACAGTTGAACCTGAATCCAGTAGGCATCGTGCTGTCAACTTCACTTTCCCATCCGAAATCCGAACGACCACTGTCGGGACCAAAACAATGGTATTTTGGCGTATCAATGATGATAGTGTTTTGGCAATAATGCCGTTGTTAGCTGAAGGTGTAGCTTCGGGATGCGCGCGATCTGTGGGCTGGGCGCGACCTTCGGGTTGAGGACGTCGTTGATGTTGAGTGCGTTCAGTCGATGGGTGAAGTAAGGTGTGGTGCCGCTTCTTGCACTTCTTGCAACCCTGTGATGAAAAGCAGCTGCCGTGGGAATGCTCGTGTCCGAGAAAATTTTTGCAATATTTGTATTTCTCCACGACACTGAGATGGCCAGATGTACTCATCCCCATAAATTTCCGGCATAGGCGCAATGGATGTCGGGTGTGACAAATATGGCAAGAATATGCCAGACGCTGTTTCTCCACGCTGGAGCGGATGATTGAACGAGCACGGTGGCGATCGGTTAGACATATTGTTCTACTTGGCGTAGAAGGAACGAATATTACGGAAGTGAGCCTTGAAGCTCTTAACTCCGGCTTCCCACAATCCACCCATATGGGGAGCACCCGTATGCTTGCGCGCTCTCTGACGCGTCACAGAAGCCATGAAATTGAATATTGCTTGTAGGCGTGAAATATATCCAGCGCGGAATTCGAATTTTATCAATGGACAGAAAATCATTTTGGAATTGTAACTAATCGGAAACGATATCACGAGACAATAAATCATCCCATCCGATACCAGAGGCCCAAATCTTCTGTATCATAATTTTTGCCAAAACCACACATGGAGATAACCAACCGGCTGGATCAAACAATATCGCTATATGCGACAGAAGTACACGTTTGGTATATGTGGACGGATTAGAAAATGGTTTGGCAGTAAAAAAGAAAGAATCTGAATGAGCATCCCATAGTGTGCCTAACATTTTGGCCGTACTACTTTCTCCGAACTCAAGAAAGTCCTGTCGAAGGAGATGCTCAGGCGGAATATCGGCCAGAATTGTTCTCAAATTGAATGTCCACTTTCGTAAAGAAAATCCAGCGGACTTCAAAGCTGATTGCAACTCCTGAATAGAACGTAGGGCTAAAGGAATAGAATGAGCCCCACCGAGTACGTCGTCAACGTACATAAAATTGCGAAGAATGTCGCTAGCTCTAGGAAGTTCTGAACGAACATCCTCAGCTAGCTGATAAAGTACTCGAATCGCCAGATAAGGTGCGGAATCGACCCCAAATGTCACTGTCTGTAATTGAAAGTCTTTAATTTCATCATCTGGGCTTGAACGATATAAGATTTGAACGATATAATTTAGCATGATCTGGATGAATTAGTATTTGCCTGTACATTTTTTCAATGTCGGCATTGTAAACGAAGTGAAAGAATCTCCACCTCAAAATTAACAAGGTTAGGTCTGATTGCAGAATTGGTCCCATATGAAGAATATCATTGAGACTTAATCCACTGGAAGTAGGAGAGGAAGCATTAAATACTACCCGAACCTTTGTAGATACACTCTCAGGTTTGATGGTGAGGTAAATAATAACTAGGACCGGATGAAACGTTGGAATGGGGAATACAGTGCATATGATCACAGTATTCCCGAACGACTCGATCATATTCCTTCTTTAACTCGGGAGTATGCATGAGTCGAGCTTCGTTCCTATAGACCTGTGCCATAGCACTGGACCTGGAATGTCCTAAACCTTCGCCATTAAAATTAGTCTCCTTAAAAGGCAAACGAATCATGTATTTACCGTCATTAGTTCTAGTTGTAGTTGATTTGAAAAGTTCTTCGCAAAATTTATCGGGTGGGGACAAGAAGTTCTTCCTTGGAAAATTCTCCACCTCCCAAAAGCGTGAAATCTCTATGCAAAGAGATTTCGCAAAAATTAGAGATTATGTTGACGACCCTGGACGAATTCTTACCTATGGGGCCCGTCAAGATCCATCCGAAGACTGTCTCTTGGGCCGCATGTACCTGATCTTGAATTGGAAAGCATTAGGGCTGGCAGTATATTGCTGCCAAAAAGTAGGTCAACTTGTGAGCACTTGTAGGAGTTAGGGTCAGCCAACGAAATATTTGGAAGATCTTTGTACGAAGCTATCGGAATAGAATGACTTGGCAGATTCCCCGAAAGTTTAGGAATTACGAAGGCAGTAATTGTTAATTCAAAGTTGTGGTCAAATTGCGAAGAAAGAATGAAAGAGCACTGTTTACGTACGCTGGCAGAATTAGAATCATTCAAACCTGAAATTAGACCTCTCGTGCTCTTATGAGGCAATTTAAGTTTATTAAACAATGATTCTGAAATAAAAGTTCCCTAGGAACCAGAATCGAAGAGCGCGCGAGCCGAATATGTCACACCATTATGAACAATTTGTACCATCGCCGTACCTAGCAATACCCCCTGAACACCAGCAGAAAAATAATGTTGTACAGTCCCCACTCTGCTGCTAGTGGACTGTAATCCAGAATGTGAAAATGGAGCGGAGCTGGGGTTGAGGTTTGAATTTGGAGCAGTGTAGATGGTGCTGAGGAGGAAGAAGAATGAACAGAGTTTCTATGCAGAAGAGTATTATGCCGCTAATTGCATGTATAGCAACTATGTTTGCTAGGACAATTTTTCACGGAATGCGTTTTTGAAAAGCAGTTGAGACACAGTCCTTGCCGTTTGATCTCCGAAATGCGCGCTTCATAATTTAAAAATTTCGGACATTTGCGAATTATGTGAGCCTCGTTTGGACACAACGGACATTTGGGATCAGATACCTTACTCTGGAACGAACTAAACTTTTTGGAAACTTTGGACTTTATATCGACCGAACTTTCCTTTTGACTTGAACCTGAAACACCTTTTCGCATCTCTGAAACAGACTCTGGAATACTAGACTTGTCCGAGAGGGTATGATCCCAAAGAGTAAGTGTGAAATCAGGTAGACGATTAGAGCAGAGATAGATAAAAATGGGATCCCAGCTAGCCGTGTCAATATCGTAGGTCTTGAGAACAAAGATGCATGAATTCATGTCTCTTTGGAGGCGTTGAAGGTTGAATAAAACATTAAGCTGGCCATTTACTAGAATTCGCTTATTTTCGTAGCGATCGCACAGGCTGGACCAGGCTTGGCTGAAACCACTATTAGTAAGAGGACTCTTCTGGACTATCTCTTTTGTTTCGCCTTTGGTCTTGTGAACTAAATGAAATAATTTCTCAACTCGACTGAGGCGAGGATTTTTTATGTACACAGCCGTGAACATGTCTCGGAATGTTGGCCATGACATATAATCCCCACAGAAGACCTCTGTATCACATGGCGGCTTATACTTAGCTCGAATTGTATTTAGTTCAGAAGCTGTGTCTTCATCACCCGACTCTTCGTCTCCATTGCCCTCGGATTCACGATCTCGGATGTATGTATCATACTCGGACTTGATTTTTACCCATATGGACTTAATTTCTTCAATCTGAACATCGATAGAATGAATGGAGCTGACTGGAAGTAGATTATCACTAATATCCGAATCAAATCCCAGGATCGTGTCGGCAAGACGAATGAAAGAGTCGAGAGACATTTTGGAATAAGTTACTTCGAATTAGATATACGAGGAGAATAACTGAAATGAAGAATCGAATAAAGAAACCAAATCGCAAAACAGAACAGAAAGCTTTCTGGGAATATCAAATTTAGGGCAAAAAAAACTAACTGTGATAAATTTCACAAAAAACTGAATTTCAAACCGAAAGCTCGAAAAATGTTCAAACAAAATAGAAAGCGGCAAGCAAAATATGCATTTTTTCCTCGCTCTTATTAAAAAAAGATTATTATTCAATTTCTATACTATTATTTACTTTAACAGATATATTTTTTTCAATAAAAGTATTTATAGAGAACGTATTATGTAATAATTATTTTGAAGAAACAATATTACAATATCAATGTAATATAATTATTCACGTAAAATACTATTGAGAACGAACTCATTTTCAATGCAGAAAGCAAAAAATAAAAATATTCGAATGATGGTAACTAATCAGTTCAACGGATACCGAAAAACGAATTGGCGACCCCCATGTTTAGTGAAATACTAAGATGTACTAAAGGTCGACTTTCGAATTGGTGAACCCTATACACATATGGAAAAGTAAAGCGAGAGAAACAATAACAACAACCACACACTGCAATATCGCCAAACAGCGGGATTGGAATACAACGAAAGCGAGAAAAAATTAATTGTTGTTGTCGCTTGTTGATCGAAAAAAAATCACAAATACCAACACAGCGCAAAATTCAGATTGAGTAGCTATGATCGAACGAATGTTCAAGTGGATGCAAAAACGCTTGAAAACAAGAAAGCTCTCTTCCGAAATTTTAAGAGAAATTAATATTTGAGTTTGCACTGTTCTCTTAATATATCAAAAAACGAAAATGATTTACACTCTTCCCCCGAAAACGCGTATTGAACGAAATGATGTTTTGCCGACGGCAAATGCACTTTTTATTTTCAGAAACTTTTATAGTAAAATAACGAAGACACAAACTTACCTTAATGTTCAAAAAAAAAAAAAAAAAAAAAAATAATAATAATAATAATAACCAAGTTTTTAATCCAAACTGGAACAAAACTTTCGGTTTAAGTTAAAAACCAGTTCGTGGAGGACCAAATGAAAATACCAGGGATTCGTTCGGTAATTTTCCTGTAGAAAATGAAGGCGCTTAGAAATCGAACCAAAGAAATATTGGTGGGAAGACCATATTTCTCCCAGATGGATTTCAGGATTTATAGGAAAAAAAAAAGAATGAAATAAAAACACAAAAGTATTAGAGTGTTGAATTAAACAATATAGAAATATACTTTATTGAAAGAAAATTTTAGGTGTTTTTGAAACGAATTCTTACCGCTTGTAACAATGGTTGAATTGAAAGTAAGTAAAAAGAGAAAAGGAAAAAGTCCTTGAAAGCGCAGATGACATGTTTCGAAAATGAAAGCAGAACGCATACATATACAAATAAGTAAGCGGCAATGTCAAAGTGTATGTGAGGAGATGCCAGAAGTCAGGATATTTTCCTTTCACCCACGATTTTGACATTAACAAGAGTCATCTTCATGTTCACTTTTGACAACAAAGCCCTTTTCTAGTTTTAATCCGATTTCCTTATTAACAAGTTTTTCATTTTTAATGACGTTTATCGATTTTTTTGTTTCATTTAAGTTTAAATGTGATAATATAACCACATCATTTTATGGTTTTGTAATTGGTTCAAATGCATACTGAAGTCGTCTTCCGATGCCATCCTCTTCTTCTTTAATAGATTGAAATTTTCTTCTCAGAATACCCCTTGATTTATTAAGTTTTTTTTTTAACATTTTTTCCAGTAATATTTTTCTTCCAGTAATTATTAAGATATTTTAAACAGAACAGAGGTAATCATAAACTGATCGGTTTATGATAAACATACCGGTTTGGAGGGTAGGAACAGCATTTCTTTAACAGGGTCGATTATAGTAAACATACCAGTTTGAAACAGGGCGTTTATAATAAAAAGGTCAAGTCGTTCAGACTGATAAGGACTCAGCTTAGAACTAATAAAAGAAACATATTAGTTTGTTATAGCTGTTTCTATTGCACCCACAGAGAATACTTGATGGTCATTCAGAAAAAAATTGTAGTCGTGTGGTCACAAGTATGGAATTTAAGAACTATAGAAAACAAATGGACGTACCATTTGTCATTTACGCAGATTTTGACTGTAATAGCAGGTGGGGAAAGAGTTATGGAGCACATTCCACTTGCATTTGGATTCAATATTAAATGTTTGTTTGATAGTGGTGTAGATGTATATCATAACTATAGTGATCTGGATGCCGCTCAGAAATTTATAGAGCAATTAGATGTTTCCTGTAGAGAAATTTATAATAATTACTTGTCTCTTAATAAGCCTATGAAACCGCTATCATCTATCTAGAAAAGCATATTTGACTCAGCACTAAATTGCCATATTTGGGTTAAAAAAATTGTATGACGATAAAGTTCGTGATCATTGTCACCTAACCGGTAAATTTAGAGGGGCAGCTCATAATGTATGCAACATTAATTATACGGTAGCACAATTTATCCCAATAATTTTCAATGGATCAAAAATGAAGATATAATAAGAGATGCTAAACAAATTCGGAAATCTAAAGCAAATTCATACATTGGTTAAATTTACGAAGTGGATCTAAGTTATCCAAAAACGTTCTATGATAAACATAACGATTTGTCTTTCTGCTCCAAAAACAAAAAAGTTGGGGCTTCAAAATATGAAAAGCTGATTACAGACTTTGATCTAAAGAAATTGTATAGTATACATTATATGATATAAGAGTAATGCATAGATAATGGTATGGTTTTGGATAAAGTTCATCGCGCAATTTCCTTTAATCAGTCTACACGTTTAGCTTCATATATAGAAAAAATTCTGAAGAAGACAAAAAACAGGATAATGATATCTTAAGGAATTTGTTTAAACTTTTCAATAATGCAGTATTTGGGAAAACTATGGAAAATAGAGATAAACGGGAAGATATAAAGTTACTGAGTCATCGGGAAACAACTAATCGAAATTAGTTAGGAGCTCAGTCTTTGATAGCCAAACCCAAATTCTATAGCTATTCATTTATATATACGGAAGATATATATGAGGATATATAAGCAGATGTTGATTAATACTTCGATACATAAGCTTACTCTGAGGACAATATGTATAACATACCCCGACGAAATAAAATAGTTATAGGTATGAAAAAGGATTAGAATTTTGAAACAAATATGTTTGAATTTGTTGCTTTAGGCCCAAAAATATACTCGTATAGGGTAGATGATGGCGTGGTAGTTAAAAAAGCTAAAGGTGTAAAAAATGTGTCATTAGGCGATATAACATAAACAATTATAAGAATACTCTAGTGAAGTCATAGTTAGTGATACCATGTATACTTTTAGATCTTAGCTCCATGAAATGTATACAAATGAGTTATGTAAAATTTTATAAGGTTTAAACGAAAGAAAAGAATGGTTCGACATGACCCCATATGCTTGGGGTCATGTAGCTATAGAGCGTAAACCAATTACAAATCTATTGAATGAAGCAATTGATATTGATAATACATTTTTTAGTTAAGATTAACTTATTTCATATACATGTATATATTTGTATCTACATTTATATCAAAACGAAAAAAGAAATCAATAAGTAAAATAAATTTAATTTTCAATTTATTAATGAAGTAAGCATAGAATATTACAACATTTTTGAACAATTCCATTTAAATGATTATAGTCGATTATTCGATCGTGCTTAATCCTTAGCAGTAATCCGGTTTACCAGTTGGAATTTGTGAATTAGTTTCAAATTCCACTTGAACATCTATTGGACCGCTTTCGACAACTTAGTTTTGGTGGCTTACATCAATTACAAAAATTGGGGTTTCTTTAAACTCTTCTCAAGATAATATTAGTTGTGGTTCACTTAAAAAGTAGTTTAATTGAAATATGGCATACATATCCTAAAGTACGGAATATCCGTTTTCCTCAAACTTCAGACTTAAATCTTCGGCAGATATGCATATGAATTCAAATGAATTTCACGTTTACCAAATTTGAGTGGATGAATTTCCCTTCGCTTCTTGGGCGAGTAATATAAAGCGTGGTCTTTCTCTATTAGTCGATAATTTTACATTCCAATGACATTTAGTTGCACCCTTAAACTTTGGATAGAAATAACAATCCCGACTTCGAAAATCAATAGGAAGAGTTTTTCCATTATTTAATATTTATTTTTTTATTTCCATTATATATTATTTATTATCATAATCTGCAGCTTTGATGGATCTCTGCAAATTCCAAGAGCATTTTAAGGGGAATACAAAAAATTAAAATGCTGCCATTCAAGTCAGCACCATTAGTCCAGCCAGCATTCCTTATCATATTATACTCAATCCTTGTAAGAAACAGAATTTTTTATAGATACCATTTGATTTATATCGTATTTCATCAAATAAATGTGCTACACAGTTATTACGTAGACGAGCATTATATCAATGGGGCGCATATTTGTAGTTCCATGTTTAGTTCGATTGTATTCATGAATCAGCTTTCTGTATATCAATCCAATGATATGTACCATTGCAGAGTGGTCGCTGCCATTGGCCAAAATTCAAAAAATGAAAATCAGAAATTTATTGTCACGTGAACTCTTAAGGGGTTAAGCTTTTTAGAAAACATAATAATCTCGGCTTCATTTTAACGGCCCACTTCAAAAATAGCATCAAAAAGAGAAAATGTAGTTAGTTGTTTTTTCAGTGGGATCAGAGAAAAAGTGGAGTAAAAATAGAACTGTATGACAAAATTAAATACATTTTAAAATGACAAATCTTGGCATTATTATTGAAAAGCATGGTATTGACTTATTTTTAGTGCAGTAATTTTTGTATTTAGTAGATGTGTATAATATAGAAGATGTGAGTGTTCTGATTTGCCATTAAGATTAATTTTGAATATAAAATTGGATTTCAGTTGAAGTTTTAATAGTTCCGACCCCCCCCCCCCCCCCCCCCCCCCGGAATCCTCCAATGTGATTTTTTTTCACGCCATTAGTAATGGTCCTAAGATTCTAACAGTGCTAATTTTGATTTTGTTGCAAATTTGTCAGTTCTATGGTGCTAGTGACATAGAATATGTTTTTGTTGTTTGGGATTGATAAGGATATAATTGAGGGGTGTTCAATAATGTTGCAAGCATTGTCTTCTGGGTATAATATTAATATCGAAAAATTTAAGGCCTTTGCAATGGAAACTGATAAATAGTTAACAAATATATATCCATGCCACTATCGTCCACCCACAGTCCATAAAATTTTAATACATGCACCCGATATTATAAATTTGTCATTATATCGATTAGATAATTATAGGAGGAGGCCGTGGAGTCCGGAAAAAAAGATATGAAAAAGTTTCGACTAAATCATACCCGAAGCTGATAGAGTTATATGTTATTTCTCTCGGGTTAAAATATCTCTTGGAAAGAATCTGATTTACCCCTTGCTGAACATATGCGTTAGTTAAGCAGCTGTCCTCTTATCAGAAGATGTAAAACCTATAATGTACCGATATGTGAAACCGAATTTATAATGTATGTGGAGTGCACACATATAATTTTTCAAAATATTTACATTTAAAAGAAAAAAAATCTATGAAATTGAACAGTTTGAAATGTTTATGTATTTTACAAACAGTGTTAGTTTCTATACACTATCTCATATTAAATAAAATTCAAAACTTTTTTTTTTAATTTTTATTATATTTAGACTAGAATACTTGTATCATTTTTTTAATTATATAAATTAGAAACATTCTTATTCAATAAAAATTCTTAACATAAATGACCACAACTAATTGTATTCAATTTGTGTTTTCTTACATAATTATAAGATACATCTGCTCCTACATACTTTAATATCTCCACGGGAGGTTGAAGATTACCAAAGCTATCAAAATATTATTTTTCGTCTTGTTTCTATAGTATGCAACCCAATGTGTACCAGGTCCTTTATGAGAATCAAGATTTATAATTTAAGATGTTATGTGAATTATAAGGTAGTTTACCCCGCATGTAAACTCCCCTAAAATTTGGAATATATTTTTTTCCAAACACTTCAATATCAACATCTGTTAAAGGTCTATTAGGTACCTGACTTAGAAGTTTTTATTGTCCAAGATTACTTTTTGTCTACAATACCCATCCCATGTTTAAATGGTTTGAGGTAAATGCCATTACCGATGGCGATGTTCTCCATAGATTTATTATGACGAATGTTTTCTTCAAGTTTCTTCTGAGCATTCTTGGCTGAGTTGACTGCTTTCGCTATTGATGAGCACCAACAGCACTCAGTGGAATATGGGAGTAATTATATTAGATATTTTACTCTTAATTGCTTGTCCTATTGTTTTATGAGCAATTTTTATGGCACTATTAACATCGCGTGGTTTCTTCTTTCTAAGAATCGAAGTTGAATTTTTAACAGTCAATGAAACAGGTTTTTTCTGCATTTCACATTTTTAGTTATTTCCATACTTAATTCTGATTTAGCCTTCATAGTGTATGTATATAATTATTTTGAAGAAACAATATTACAATATCAATGTAATATAATTATTCACGTAAAATACTATTGAGAACGAACGAACTTTCAGACTGATAAGGACTCAGCTTAGAACTAATAAAAGAAACATATTAGTTTGTTATAGCTGTTTCTATTGCACCCACAGAGAACACTTGATGGTCATTCAGAAAAAAATTGTAGTCGTGTGGTCACAAGTATGGAATTTAAGAACTATAGAAAACAAATGGACGTACCATTTGTCATTTACGCAGATTTTGACTGTAATAGCAGGTGGGGAAAGAGTTATGGAGCACATTCCACTTGCATTTGGATTCAATATTAAATGTTTGTTTGATAGTGGTGTAGATGTATATCATAACTATAGTGATCTGGATGCCGCTCAGAAATTTATAGAGCAATTAGATGTTTCCTGTAGAGAAATTTATAATAATTACTTGTCTCTTAGTAAGCCTATGAAACCGCTATCATCTATCTAGCAAAGCATATTTGACTCAGCACTAAATTGCCATATTTGGGTTAAAAAAATTGTATGACGATAAAGTTCGTGATCATTGTCACCTAACCGGTAAATTTAGAGGGGCAGCTCATAATGTATGCAACATTAATTATACGGTAGCACAATTTATCCCAATAATTTTCAATGGATCAAAAATGAAGATATAATAAGAGATGCTAAACAAATTCGGAAATCTAAAGCAAATTCATACATTGGTTAAATTTACGAAGTGGATCTAAGTTATCCAAAAACGTTCTATGATAAACATAACGATTTGTCTTTCTGCTCCAAAAACAAAAAAGTTGGGGCTTCAAAATATGAAAAGCTGATTACAGACTTTGATCCAAAGAAATTGTATAGTATACATTATATGATATAAGAGTAATGCATAGATAATGGTATGGTTTTGGATAAAGTTCATCGGCAATTTCCTTTAATCAGTCTACACGTTTAGCTTCATATATAGAAAAAATTCTGAAGAAGACAAAAAACAGGATAATGATATCTTAAGGAATTTGTTTAAACTTTTCAATAATGCAGTATTTGGGAAAACTATGGAAAATAGAGTTAAACGGGAAGATATAAAGTTACTGAGTCATCGGGAAACAACTAATCGAAATTAGTTAGGAGCTCAGTCTTTGATAGCCAAACCCAAATTCTATAGCTATTCATTTATATATACGGAAGATATATATGAGGATATATAAGCAGATGTTGATTAATACTTCGATACATAAGCTTACTCTGAGGACAATATGTATAACATACCCCGACGAAATAAAATAGTTATAGGTATGAAAAAGGATTAGAATTTTGAAACAAATATGTTTGAATTTGTTGCTTTAGGCCCAAAAATATACTCGTATAGGGTAGATGATGGCGTGGTAGTTAAAAAAGCTAAAGGTGTAAAAAATGTGTCATTAGGCGATATAACATAAACAATTATAAAAATACTCTAGTGAAGTCATAGTTAGTGATACCATGTATACTTTTAGATCTTAGCTCCATGAAATGTATACAAATGAGTTATGTAAAATTTTATAAGGTTTAAACGAAAGAAAAAGAATGGTTCGACATGACCCCATATGCTTGGGGTCATGTAGCTATAGAGCGTAAACCAATTACAAATCTATTGAATGAAGCAATTGATATTGATAATACATTTTTTAGTTAAGATTAACTTATTTCATATACATGTATATATTTGTATCTACATTTATATCAAAACGAAAAAAGAAATCAATAAGTAAAATAAATTTAATTTTCAATTTATTAATGAAGTAAGCATAGAATATTACAACATTTTTTGAACAATTCCATTTAAATGATTATAGTCGATTATTCGATCGTGCTTAATCCTTAGCAGTAATCCGGTTTACCAGTTGGAATTTGTGAATTAGTTTCAAATTCCACTTGAACATCTATTGGACCGCTTTCGACTACTTAGTTTTGGTGGCTTACATCAATTACAAAAATTGGGGTTTCTTTAAACTCTTCTCAAGATAATATTAGTTGTGGTTCACTTAAAAAGTAGTTTAATTGAAATATGGCATACATATCCTAAAGTACGGAACATCCGTTTTCCTCAAACTTCAGACTTAAATCTTCGGCAGATATGCATATGAATTCAAATGAATTTCACGTTTACCAAATTTGAGTGGATGAATTTCCCTTCGCTTCTTGGGCGAGTAATATAAAGCGTGGTCTTTCTCTATTAGTCGATAATTTTACATTCCAATGACATTTAGTTGCACCCTTAAACTTTGGATAGAAATAACAATCCCGACTTCGAAAATCAATAGGAAGAGTTTTTTCATTATTTAATATTTATTTTTTTATTTCCATTATATATTATTTATTATCATAATCTGCAGCTTTGATGGATCTCTGCAAATTCCAAGAGCATTTAAGGGGAATACAAAAAATTAAAATGCTGCCATTCAAGTCAGCACCATTAGTCCAGCCAGCATTCCTTATCATATTATACTCAATCCTTGTAAGAAACAGAATTTTTTAAAGATACCATTTGATTTATATCGTATTTCATCAAATAAATGTGCTACACAGTTATTACGTAGACGAGCATTATATCAATGGGGCGCATATTTGTAGTTCCATGTTTAGTTCGATTGTATTCATGAATCAGCTTTCTATATATATCAATCCAATGATATGTACCATTGCAGAGTGGTCGCTGCCATTGGCCAAAATTCAAAAAATGAAAATCAGATATTTATTGTCACGTGAACTCTTAAGGGGTTAAGCTTTTTAAAAAACATAATAATCTCGGCTTCATTTTAACGGCCCACTTCAAAAATAGCATCAAAAAGAGAAAATGTAGTTAGTTGTTTTTTCAGTGGGATCAGAGAAAAAGTGGAGTAAAAATAGAACTGTATGACAAAATTAAATACATTTTAAAATGACAAATCTTGGCATTATTATTGAAAAGCATGGTATTGACTTATTTTTAGTGCAGTGATTTTTGTATTTAGTAGATGTGTATAATATAGAAGATGTGAGTGTTCTGATTTGCCATTAAGATTAATTTTGAATATAAAATTGGATTTCAGTTAAAGTTTTAATTGTTTAATATCTCCACGGGAGGTTAAAGATTACCAAAGCTATCAAAATATTATTTTTCGTCTTGTTTCTATAGTATGCAACCCAATGTGTACCAGGTCCTTCATGAGAATCAAGATTTATAATTTAAGATGTTATGTGAATTATAAGGTAGTTTACCCCGCATGTAAACTCCCCTAAAATTTGGAATATATTTTTTTCCAAACACTTTAATATCAACATCTGTTAAAGGTCTATTAGGTACCTGACTTAGAAGTTTTTATTGTCCAAGATTACTTTTTGTCTACAATACCCATCCCATGTTTAAATGGTTTGAGGTAAATGCCATTACCGATGGCGATGTTCTCCATAGACTTATTATGACGAATGTTTTCTTCAAGTTTCTTCTGAGCATTCTTGGCTGAGTTGACTGCTTTCGCTATTGATGAGCACCAACAGCACTCAGTGGAATATGGGAGTAATTATATTAGATATTTTACTCTTAATTGCTTGTCCTATTGTTTTATGAGCAATTTTTATGGCACTATTAACATCGCGTGGTTTCTTCTTTCTAAGAATCGAAGTTGAATTTTTAACAGTCAATGAAACAGGTTTTTTCTGCATTTCACATTTTTAGTTATTTCCATACTTAATTCTGATTTAGCCTTCATAGTGTATGTATATAATTATTTTGAAGAAACAATATTACAATATCAATGTAATATAATTATTCACGTAAAATACTATTGAGAACGAACGAACTTTCAGACTGATAAGGACTCAGCTTAGAACTAATAAAAGAAACATATTAGTTTGTTATAGCTGTTTCTATTGCACCCACAGAGAACACTTGATGATCATTCAGAAAAAAATTGTAGTCGTGTGGTCACAAGTATGGAATTTAAGAACTATAGAAAACAAATGGACGTACCATTTGTCATTTACGCAGATTTTGACTGTAATAGCAGGTGGGGAAAGAGTTATGGAGCACATTCCACTTGCATTTGGATTCATTATTAAATGTTTGTTTGATAGTGGTGTAGATGTATATCATAACTATAGTGATCTGGATGCCGCTCAGAAATTTATAGAGCAATTAGATGTTTCCTGTAGAGAAATTTATAATAATTACTTGTCTCTTAGTAAGCCTATGAAACCGCTATCATCTATCTAGCAAAGCATATTTGACTCAGCACTAAATTGCCATATTTGGGTTAAAAAGTTGTATGACGATAAAGTTCGTGATCATTGTCACCTAACCGGTAAATTTAGAGGGGCAGCTCATAATGTATGCAACATTAATTATACGGTAGCACAATTTATCCCAATAATTTTCAATGGATCAAAAATGAAGATATAATAAGAGATGCTAAACAAATTCGGAAATCTAAAGCAAATTCATACATTGGTTAAATTTACGAAGTGGATCTAAGTTATCCAAAAACGTTCTATGATAAACATAACGATTTGTCTTTCTGCTCCAAAAACAAAAAAGTTGGGGCTTCAAAATATGAAAAGCTGATTACAGACTTTGATCCAAAGAAATTGTATAGTATACATTATATGATATAAGAGTAATGCATAGATAATGGTATGGTTTTGGATAAAGTTCATCGCGCAATTTCCTTTAATCAGTCTACACGTTTAGCTTCATATATAGAAAAAATTCTGAAGAAGACAAAAAACAGGATAATGATATCTTAAGGAATTTGTTTAAACTTTTCAATAATGCAGTATTTGGGAAAACTATGGAAAATAGAGATAAACGGGAAGATATAAAGTTACTGAGTCATCGGGAAACAACTAATCGAAATTAGTTAGGAGCTCAGTCTTTGATAGCCAAACCCAAATTCTATAGCTATTCATTTATATATACGGAAGATATATATGAGGATATATAAGCAGATGTTGATTAATACTTCGATACATAAGCTTACTCTGAGGACAATATGTATAACATACCCCGACGAAATAAAATAGTTATAGGTATGAAAAAGGATTAGAATTTTGAAACAAATATGTTTGAATTTGTTGCTTTAGGCCCAAAAATATACTCGTATAGGGTAGATGATGGCGTGGTAGTTAAAAAAGCTAAAGGTGTAAAAAATGTGTCATTAGGCGATATAACATAAACAATTATAAGAATACTCTAGTGAAGTCATAGTTAGTGATACCATGTATACTTTTAGATCTTAGCTCCATGAAATGTATACAAATGAGTTATGTAAAATTTTATAATGTTTAAACGAAAGAAAAAGAATGGTTCGACATGACCCCATATGCTTGGGGTCATGTAGCTATAGAGCGTAAACCAATTACAAATCTATTGAATGAAGCAATTGATATTGATAACACATTTTTTAGTTAAGATTAACTTATTTCATATACATGTATATATTTGTATCTACATTTATATCAAAAAAAAAGAGAAAAGAAATCAATAAGTAAAATAAATTTAATTTTCAATTTATTAATAAAGTAAGCATAGAATATTACAACATTTTTTGAACAATTCCATTTAAATGATTATAGTCGATTATTCGATCGTGCTTAATCCTTAGCAGTAATCCGGTTTACCAGTTGGAATTTGTGAATTAGTTTCAAATTCCACTTGAACAACTATTGGACCGCTTTCGACTACTTAGTTTTGGTGGCTTACATCAATTACAAAAATTGGGGTTTCTTTAAACTCTTCTCAAGATAATATTAGTTGTGGTTCACTTAAAAAGTAGTTTAATTGAAATATGGCATACATATCCTAAAGTACGGAATATCCGTTTTCCTCAAACTTCAGACTTAAATCTTCGGCAGATATGCATATGAATTCAAATGAATTTCACGTTTACCAAATTTGAGTGGATGAATTTCCCTTCGCTTCTTGGGCGAGTAATATAAAGCGTGGTCTTTCTCTATTAGTCGATAATTTTACATTCCAATGACATTTAGTTGCACCCTTAAACTTTGGATAGAAATAACAATCCCGACTTCGAAAATCAATAGGAAGAGTTTTTCCATTATTTAATATTTATTTTTTATTTCCATTATATATTATTTATTATCATAATCTGCAGCTTTGATGGATCTCTGCAAATTCCAAGAGCATTTTAAGGGGAATACAAAAAATTAAAATGCTGCCATTCAAGTCAGCACCATTAGTCCAGCCAGCATTCCTTATCATATTATACTCAATCCTTGTAAGAAACAGAGTTTTTTATAGATACCATTTGATTTATATCGTACTTCATCAAATAAATGTGCTACACAGTTATTACGTAGACGAGCATTATATCAATGGGGCGCATATTTGTAGTTCCATGTTTAGTTCGATTGTATTCATGAATCAGATTTCTGTATATATCAATCCAATGATATGTACCATTGCAGAGTGGTCGCTGCCATTGGCCAAAATTCAAAAAATGAAAATCAGATATTTATTGTCACGTGAACTCTTAAGGGGTTAAGCTTTTTAGAAAACATAATAATCTCGGCTTCATTTTAACGGCCCACTTCAAAAATAGCATCAAAAAGAGAAAATGTAGTTAGTTGTTTTTTCAGTGGGATCAGAGAAAAAGTGGAGTAAAAATAGAACTGTATGACAAAATTAAATACATTTTAAAATGACAAATCTTGGCATTATTATTGAAAAGCATGGTATTGACTTATTTTTAGTGCAGTAATTTTTGTATTTAGTAGATGTGTATAATATAGAAGATGTGAGTGTTCTGATTTGCCATTAAGATTAATTTTGAATATAAAATTGGATTTCAGTTAAAGTTTTAATTGTTCCCCCCCCCCCCCTGAATCCTCCAATGTGATTTTTTTCACGCCATTAGTAATGGTCCTAAGATTCTAACAGTGCTAATTTTAATTTTGTTGCAAATTTGTCAGTTCTATGGTGCTAGTGACATAGAATATGTTTTTGTTGTTTGGGATTGATAAGGATATAATTGAGGGGTGTTCAATAATGTTGCAAGCATTGTCTTCTGGGTATAATATTAATATCGAAAAATTTAAGGCCTTTGCAATGGAAACTGATAAATAGTTAACAAATATATATCCATGACACTATCGTCCACCCACAGTTCATAAAATTTTAATACATGCACCCGATATTATAAATTTGTCATTATATCGATTAGATAATTATAGGAGGAGGCCGTGGAGTCCGGAAAAAAAGATATGAAAAAGTTTCGACTAAATCATACCCGAAGCTGATAGAGTTATATGTTATTTCTCTCGGGTTAAAATATCTCTTGGAAAGAATCTGATTTACCCCTTGCTGAACATATGCGTTAGTTAAGCAGCTGTCCTCTTATCAGAAGATGTAAAACCTATAATGTACCGATATGTGAAACCGAATTTATAATGTATGTGGAGTGCACACATATAATTTTTCAAAAGATTTACATTTAAAAGAAAAAAATTCTATGAAATTGAACAGTTTGAAATGTTTATGTATTTTACAAACAGTGTTAGTTTCTATACACTATCTCATATTAAATAAAATTCAAAACTTTTTTTTAATTTTTATTATCTTTAGACTAGAATATTTGTATAATTTTTTTAATTATATAAATTAGAAACATTCTTATTCAATAAAAATTCTTAACATAAATGACCACAACTAATTATATTCAATTTGTGTTTTCTTACATAATTATAAGATACATCTGCTCCTACATATTTTAATATCTCCACGGGAGGTTGAAGATTACCAAAGCTATCAAAATATTATTTTTCGTCTTGTTTCTATAGTATGCAACCCAATGTGTACCAGGTCCTTTATGAGAATCAAGATTTATAATTTAAGATGTTATGTGAATTATAAGGTAGTTTACCCCGCATGTAAACTCCCCTAAAATTTGGAATATATTTTTTTCCAAACACTTCAATATCAACATCTGTTAAAGGTCTATTAGGTACCTGACTTAGAAGTTTTTTGTTGTCCAAGATTACTTTTTGTCTACAATACCCATCCCATGTTTAAATGGTTTGAGGTAAATGCCATTACCGATGGCGATGTTCTCCATAGATTTATTATGACGAATGTTTTCTTCAAGTTTCTTCTGAGCATTCTTGGCTGATTTGACTGCTTTCGCTATTGATGAGCACCAACAGCACTCAGTGGAATATGGGAGTAATTATATTAGATATTTTACTCTTAATTGCTTGTCCTATTGTTTTATGAGCAATTTTTATGGCACTATTAACATCGCGTGGTTTCTTCTTTCTAAGAATCGAAGTTGAATTTATAACAGTCAATGAAACAGGTTTTTTCTGCATTTCACATTTTTAGTTATTTCCATACTTAATTCTGAGTTAGCCTTCAT
Organism: Musca domestica; assembly: GCF_030504385.1. Taxonomy (NCBI): domain Eukaryota; kingdom Metazoa; phylum Arthropoda; class Insecta; order Diptera; family Muscidae; genus Musca; species Musca domestica. The sequence goes on along the minus strand of NW_026712293.1, from coordinate 9,996,717 downwards.
AGTATTGCTAACTAAAAAAGCATTAATCGTTTCACCCCAGTTACTATCTTTTTCTTTCACTTGTTACCAAGTCCTTTCAGCTAGGTCTTGTTCCGCTTTATGTCTTGCGTTAATATCATTACATTGTACTTTGCAAGCTGAACCTAAAGCATATATTTCTTTATCGCCTCTTGTCAATCTTTTTCCAATTTTTTACAGGGACCACAAAATTCATATCCAGGTAAATGAAGCTCGAGTATTAGTGCGTCAATAGCGTTATTCAATAGTCCTCTTCCTCGAATAATTCGTTTATAATTAATTAGGTTTTTATAATAAACCATTTTATATGTTATTCTGTAATCTAAAAGAAAAATATCTTATAAATTTTACGAAGAATCCATAGCAATACACAGTCTCCAAAATGCGTTTGGTGAAATAAAATACGAATATTAATGAGAAAAACTTTGATTTTAAAAATCGTAGCAAAGATGGACGTAAACATAGTCCCTTATTACCTAATTCGATTGGAGCTGTAATAGTAGATCCATTAAATTGGGGAAAAACTAATTACATGACATAATTAATATCAGTTTTATTAAAAGCCCTAGCGGAGTAAAATTTAAAAATATTTACTTATATTCGAAATCTCAAATAAGGATAAAGCAAGTAACTATCCCACTTTCAATATTAACAAATTCGTTGATATGAAATACACAAACAAAATTAGGAAAACACTTGAATGGTTTATCCCTGGGCACGATTGTAAATGTAAGCATACTTGTAAGTGCACACTTTACAATGTTTGTACTTGTAAACTTACATCACTTCGTCTTTGAATTTTAAAATACATAAACCTTGCACATTAATTGAGGACCCCGCGTTTTAAACCGTTGAATACAAAAAAAAAAAAACAAATAAAATACAATTAGCAGATGGTCGGAATAAAAGATCTCAAGCGCGTAATGTTGCTGCTCGTAGTGTCCAAAAGCTGCCTCCATTCTGGAAAGAAAATACAAAATTGTGGTTTATGCAGGTTGAAGCTATTTTTGCAATTTTTGGTATCACTCGCGTTAGACCAAATTCCAATACGTTATAGCAAATATCGATTCAAATTTTCTTCCTCATATTTGTAATATTTTGGAAAATCCTCCTGCTGATTTGTTGCCGTTAAAAATCGCCTTATGGAAACTTTTTCCGAATCTCAGGAATCAAAACTCCGCAGACTGCTGAAAAGTCAAGAATTAGGTGATCAAAAACAATGGCAGTTGCTTCAAGTTATGAAAAATCTTGCTTCTGGTCAATTAAATGATGCTGTTCTCAAGACGCTATTTTTGGAACAACTTCCAGAAGATGTTCGGTCTATTTTAACAATAAGTCAAGTAAGTGATTTGTCTTCGTTAGCTCTGCAAGCAGATAAGATCATGAGCCTACGTTCGACCCAACTTTATGAAGTAACTGCTGCAGTTGGAAGTATTGATCCCGTTAAATTGAAGCTTTAGAAAAGAAGTTCAACAACTTTTATAGAAACCGCTCTAAAACTCGTTCAGAGACAGGTAATAACAGCAAATCACGTAGCAGAAGTAAATCACGACGCAGAGACTGGTGTTGGTACCATAATCGGTTCGCAGAAAAGGCAACAAATTGTGTGTCCCCATGCTCTTTCTCAAAAAACTAGAGGACCACTCGGAAGTTGCGACAATTCCAGATGACAGTGGTATCTCGTGTCGCCTTTTTGTTAAAGATAAGCTTTCCAACAGAGATTTTTTAATTGACACCGGAGCCGATGTGTCTGTAATTCCTACAAGTTTCAAGACTTTAAAAACGTCAGACTGTGGTGTTAAAATGTTTGCTGCTAATGGATCTTCAATTCGTACTTTCGGTCAGAAAATTATGCATATAGATTTTGGATTACGGAGAAATTTTTCTTGGACCATTATTATAGCAGATGTGACAAAACCCACTATTATTTCTGTTTTTTTTTTTTAACATTTGCATCTTCTTCCTGATCTTAAGCGTAAAGCACTGATTGATGGCGAAACAGATCTGCAAGTTTCAGCGAACAAAAAAAATCCGTCACTAGGCATAACAAGATTGAATCTGTGTACAATAAATTCTTAATGAAATATCCAGATGTCTATCAAGCCTTCACTATTCCTGGTATTAAAACGGAACATGGAATATATCATCATATTGAAACGACTGGACCACCCGTATATGCAAAACCACGGCGCTTAGATCAAAATCGCTTTCAAATTGCCAAAAAAGATTTTGAGTATATGATCGAACATGGAATTATTAGATCATCAAGTAGTAATTGGTCGAACCCTCTTCATATGGTTCCCAAGAAAAATGGTGAGTGGAGATGTGTTGGAGATTACTGATTTTTAAATAAATTTACGGTACCTGATCGTTATCCAATACCTTTTATCACTGATGCCAACATTAACATAGCCGGTAGCTGCATATTTTCAAAGTTGGATTTGGCACGCGCATTTTATCAAATTCCTGTATTTCCTGACGACGTACCAAAAACTGCTATCGCTACTCCATTTGCTTTATACGAATTTGTCAAAATGCCGTTTGGATTGCGAAATGCCGCCCAAAGCATAATGGATGAAGTACTACGTGGTTTACCTTTTGTATTTGTTGACGATGTCCTTATATTTTCAAAATCGCCTGCTGAACATTTGGAGCATCTAAAGATTGTTTTTGAGAGGTTTCAAAAATATGGCATTGTCGTCAATCAAGGTAAATGTTCTTTCGGTAATAGTGAAATTGATTTCCTTGGTTTCCGAATATCATTAACTGGAATGCAACCCATTCGAAGCAAAATTGATGAAATTGAAAATATTCCTAAGCCTTCGACTATAAAGGACTTATAAAGGACTATAAAGGACGCTTTCTCGGAATGGTAAACTTTTATAGACGGTTTTTACCTAATGCAGCGACAGAACAAGCCCCACTAAACCAACTTCTCAAGAATGTGGTGAAAAATGATAAACGACCAGTTATTTGGACTAAGGAAGCGGAAAAATCATTTTCGCAATGTAAGTCAAGCTTATCAAATGCAGTGTTGTTATTTCATCCCGTTAGTAATGCTGAATTATCCATTAAAGTGGATGCATCAGCTGTTTTGGAACAGAGAATCGATGGTGATTTACAACCATTATCTTTCTTTACAAAGAAGCTAAACAAAAGTCAGCAACGCTATAGTACTTACGATCGAGAACTATTAGCGATTTATGAAGCTGTTAAGTATTCTCGGGACTACCTAGAACGGCGTTCGTTTTCAATCTATACTGATCACAAGCCACTAATTTACGCTTTTTCTCAAAAGCCAGAAAAAGCAAGTCCTCGTCAACTTCGACATTTAAATTTTATTATTTTATTTCGAAACATCAATGAATTTACAACTCATTACAATTCCTGCCTCAAATACGAAGATATTTTGTGATGTCTCTCAAGCTAATAATCCAAGACCATATGTTCCAGTTCAATTGCGAAATCAGTATTTTACGGTTTACACAATTTATCTCATCCTGGTTGAAGATCTTCCGCAAAACTTGTCACTGAACGTTATTGCTGGCCTTTTATGAAAAGAGATTGTGCACAATGGACAAAATCTTGTCAGGATTGTCAACGATCAAAAATAACTCGCCATACAAAAAGTCCAATCGGGATATCTCCATTATCATCGCGACGTTTTCCTGAGGTGCACTTAGATATAGTTGGCCCATTTCCACTATCAGATGGTCAACGCTATATTCTTACCTGTCGTGATCGATTTACCCGATGGATGGAAGCAATACCAATGCTGAATATTACAGCTTAAACTGTGTCCCAAAGTTTCTTAAATGTCTGGGTATCTCGTTTTGGTTTTCCCGATATTGTTCACACGGACAGAGGACGCCAGTTCACATCGAATGCTTTTCGAAATCTATTAAAGTTATTGGGAACTCGATTAAAACATTCGACGTCTTATCATCCACAATCGAATGGATTAGTTGAACGTCTTCACAGAACTCTTAAATCCGCATTGATATACCATAAGAAAACTCAATGGACAAGGTCTTAGCCTTTAGTATTGCTTGGGATAAGAACTTCGGTAAAAGATACTATTAATTGTTCTCCAGTCGAAAGGGTATATGGCGAAACACTTCATTTTCCTGGTCAAATGTTCACCGAAAGTAATGTCGTTCTAGATTCAGATGATTTTCTATTACATCTTCAAACATTAATGTCCAGAATTAAACCAGCAACAACTTCAAATAAGAGCAGTTGAAATATATTTACCAACAAGGAATTGAATGTATGTTCCCATGTGTGGATAAGGAATGATCGTGTACTTAAACCTCTTGAACAAAATTTTCATGGACCTTACAGAGTGATCAAGAGATTTCCGAAATATTTTACTCTTCAAATCGGAAGCAAGACAGATAAGATCTCAATTGATCGACTTAAACCAGCATTTACAGAAATTGAATTCAGAATTCAGAAATTGATTTAAGTCAAGAAATCACTTCTATCAAATCGAAAGAGAAATCTGTATCGTTTTCACTAGGAAGGGGGTAATGTAAGTGCACACTTTACAATGTTTGTACTTGTAAACTTACATCACTTCTTCTTTGAATTTTAAATTGCCAAGAAAATACTTTTTTTTCGAAATTATAATATTTTCAGTTCTTTCAAAACCAAATATAAGTTCTGTTAATTTTTTATATAAATGTGCCTTTGTTTCAATTAAAAATACATAAACCTCGCACATACTTGTACAACTGTATTTACTCAAAATGGTCACTTGAATTGGCTCTAGTTTACGCCCCTATGAAAAAAATATTTTCTGGTCACACGTCCAAAAATGTCTCTGAAATGTCTTCATACTTAAACTACACAACTGTTCAAGTATGAAGACATTTCACCACCTGACCACCAGTAATTTTCTAATTAACAACAACGTAAACAAACTGTAGGTGTCAAACAAACAGTATTATCTAACCCCACGCCATTCTTACCGCAACTCAAGACTGTTTGTTAGATTGAACTATAAATAAACATTTAGCAACAACGAAAACTACTAGGGTTTATACTTGTTTTCTTACTACACACAGCTCGTACACAAGAACATTATGTCACAAGAACAGTATAGGTATTGAAGTATTTTCAAGAATTGTTAAAGGATTTCTATTTAACGTCCAAATTGTTATTTAATTTAAATCTCGCCCTGCTAAATCACCATAGTATGCAGGGCACATTAAGTTTTTCATTCCGTTTGTAACACCTCGAAATATACATTTTCGACCCCACAAAGTATATATTCTTGATCAGCATAAAATTCTATGTCGATTTAGCGATGTCCGTCCGTCTATGGATTTCACTTTAGCTTCCGAACGAAATGAAGTATGTTGATAAAATTTCACTCAAATGTGTCTGCAGGACTTTTAGTATTGAAAATGAGTATTGTAGGTCCACGTTTGCGTATAGCCCCTGTATAAGTTAGATACTTTGCCCCTCAACTTCCCTTGCTCGATCAATCACGGATGCTGATTGGCGCACAGGCATCTCTTCTACAACTCCCCTGGCGGAGACCGTAGTGAGCGGATCGTCGCTGGGCATTGGTTGTTGTCGGTAACCTCACCTTGTTACACATGCTCTCATTGGAAGTAGTTGTAGTTGTATTAGTAGACAGACATGAGATCCTCTGCGATCACCTAGAACCTCTGCGTTCACTTGTCTTAGGCTTTAAGCGAAACCCAACACGGCCACTGTCGCCAACAATCCATATTGAAAAGAGGTAATACTTATTGTCGAAAAAACACACCAAAAGCAATTCAATAAACCAGCAAATTTAGCAAGAAAAGAAACTAATCCTGATTGTTTTATTTTTCTTATTATTTCTTTTCCCCCATTACTCTACACAAACATTTTGGTCGCATCGAGCCGGATTTGCCAAGTTGTGAAGTTTGCCTGATTATTAATTGCAGTTTTTTGTTATCTCTTTGCAAAGGAATCAACTCCAAAACATACATCCCCCCTCATTAATCGCACCACCGCATCAACATCATCCTATTCATCATCATCAACATCAAAAAAGGTACGTAAGTTCAGTGAAACTTGTTATTGTGAGCTCAGAGTGCTATTTATTTTGAAAAAAAAAAAATAAATGAAAAGTGTTAGTTTTTGTTTGCTTCGCGGTACTGGTCGCCTTTGTTTTACCCTAATTTGCGGTATCTTTAAATTTACAGTTAACAACATTTTTATTTTTTTTTTGCTGAAAAATTATTAAATATTCCTTTAAATCGAGATTTATTCGCATTATTTTCCATTTTATTGCGAAATAATCGAATTTCCTGGTTAATTTGTGTTTAATAATTCGAATTTATAAAAAAGAAATATATTTCTGTTTATAAAATAATCTGCCGCTGTAGTGTGCATAATTTTGTTTTCGGTTATTGCAATATTCTCCACACATTTCTGCATTGTCGAGTGATCTCTTTACATCTCACCAATTCGGTATTACTCTCACAAGAATAAAATCACCACATTGCAAGTGCCGCTTTTTCTAATTAACATCCAAACATACCAACACTTGCTAAATCCCCCCGTACCTCGCTCCAGCACACACTGTTTGGTCATTTTCGTTGGTCTGTTTGTCGTGTAATTGCAACAACAATAATACTCCATATTCCAAGCGCCTTTTTCTAGCGTCAGTCTACTAACCAACAACTATAACAACAACTTATTTATTTCTCCAACTCTCACTGTTGGTTCGTCGTCGTTGGTTACACACTGCTTGTGTTTTATTCTTCTTTGTGCGGTATTCGTTATTCACCACTGCACAGTGGGTGCAAGTAGAAAAATTGTGAATTTTAAAAAATAAAATTTTGAAAAAATAATTTTAATTTGTTTTTGATAATATTTGATAAAAAAGTGTTTTTGGACATTTTTAATTTTTGTCACCCTACATTCGGCATATTATATGTACATTTTATTGTGCTCTTGTGCAAGGAAAATATCAATGTTTTCGTAACTTATATTAAGAGTTTTGCTTATTTTAAAGAAATTATTAGTACGCGTGTACATATCAATATTTGTCAGTTGGAAATACGTGCACCCTACACTCGGCACACACCGACAATTTATCAATTTTTCTTATTTTTCGATTTTTTTCAATATTGATTGATAAATATCCCCAATTTAAATATATTTTGATTAATACTTGGATATTTATATACGCATACATTTGTTTTTAATATACTTTTTGTCCCTTTTTTGCTATTTTTTTGGTAAAATTCGGGAAGTTATTCAATTTTCTTTCTACCGAATTAGTTTTTCTTTGTAACTTTAAACTTGCGCCGTTTATTTTTGGGGCTTCTTTAATAAGACTTTGTGTGATTTAGCTGAATATTTGATTAGTATTTGTTGAAATCAAATTCTGAAACCATGTCGGTCACTCCACTAACTCAATTTATTCGGGCATCTGATAATGTTGGTAAATTTGCAGCTGCTTTTAATTTAATTAAGGCAGAAACTCACACGGTTTTCAATTTAGAAATTCGAAACACCGAACTTCAGGACTTGTGGTACAAAGTGAAGGATACTTATGAAAAGTATCTCGATTATTTGATAACCGTTGAGGGTACTACCTCAGACGGAATTGCTTCTGCTGATGAAAAATATCAGTCCACCAGAGAAAACTACGTTGAATGTTTGTCGGAAATAACTGAACTGTTGCAGAAACTCAAGTCTGCGAAGACACCTCCTTCCACCCCAGCTGAAATTCGTGTTAATACCCCCAAGAATGTCCAAAATCAGGTTTCTGTGGCGCGGTCATGCAATAGGTCGAATACTTCACAGTCAGGTACTACCAATCCAAACAATGTACTTAATAATAGTTTGCCGCCTTTATCCAATATGGCTTATTCAGATATTCAGAGTACTTCTGATATCTCAGTTTTGAATTGGAGTTTACCGCCTTGTGGTTCCGACACCATTCATAATCTTAATTTACCGCCGTGCGATATAGATGATTTCCACGGAGATTTTTTGTCGTGGCCCACGTTCCGGGATTTATTTTCTGCAATGTTCATAAATAATTCCCGACTAACTGATATTGAGAGGTTGTGTCATTTGATTAAGAAAACTCAAGGTGAGGCTAGGGAAATAGTGTCGAAGTTTCCACTCACGCATAAAAGTTTTGTTCTGGCTTGGAAAGCTCTTTGGGATACTTATGACAACAAAAGAATTCTTGTCAATAGCCATTTAAATATTCTGTTCGATCTTCCATCGTTAGCTAATGAAACGAGTTCAGGTCTTAAGACTTTTCAAAGGGGCATTAACTGTTGTTTATCTGCCATGTCAGTCTATGACATTGTCACGGATCATTGGGATCCTATTTTAGTTTTTATTTGTATTCAGCGTCTGCCAAAACTTACGGTGACACTCTGGGAACAGAGTCTCACAGATAAGTCTTCCTTATCGTCATGGGCTCAGCTCAATTCGTTCCTCACGGAGAGAATTCAGACGCTTGCCTGTTTGCGGGACATAAAAGGTATATATTCATCCAAATCCCCAAACCAACGCAACGTTAAGGCACATTTGGCGAAAACTTCCCCTGATACAGTAAAATCTTATCCAAAACATCGTTGTGTTGTATGCCCTAATCAAAATCATGCGCTCTACTCTTGTCATCGTTTCAAAAAGATGTCTTTCGATCAAAAAATTGCTGTTGTAAAAAAGTATGGCTTGTGTTTCAATTGTTTGTCAAGAGGTCATTCTGTTAGTAATTGTCCCAGTGCACATAGCTGCTATGTATGCCATGAAAAACATCATACCCTCAGGCATAAACCCTAAATAGCTCCTCCTCGAATGTGACGCCCACAGTCCGAGTCCCAAGAACTGCTTCCAATTCTAATCTAGATAATGTTGCCTCTACATCCACTGGTGCTAATCCGACTGTAGTAAACCGTCAAGTGTTTCACACATCGAATAACTCGCGAGTCCTTCTCGGTACCGCCATTGTAAATATTGTTCATGAAGGAAACTCTTATCCAGTTCGAGCCCTCATTGACCCTGCGTCTGAGGCTTGTTTTATAACTGAGCACCTTCAAAATAGATTGAAATTATCGTCTCGATCCACTCTTGCAACCATTTCTGGCGTAAATTTCGTCCTCCGCTACCTCCAGGAAAAACTGTCGGATTTGTATAAGCTCTCGCTTAAGTGCTTCAATTTTGTTGAAAACAGATGCTTTTGTGCTCCCCAAGATTTCTAGCAACCTTCCATCGTTTTCGGTTGACCCTACTTCAGTTCGTTCTCTGCCAAATCTCCGGTTGGCTGATCCAAACATTTTTGACTGTCGTTCCGTAGATATGTTGTTGGGTGCAGACTTATATCCGCAAATATTGTTGCCGGGGGTACAACAAAATATATTAGGCTCTCTATTGGCGCAAAATACCGTCTTTGGTTGGATCCTCTCGGGTCCAATTCCCTCCTCACCCTTGCAGGACTTTACGACCACTTTGAGCTTCAGTGAGGAAGACAGCCTCAATAAAACCATTCTGAGGTTTTGGGAACTTGAGGAGGTCCCCAAACGCAAATTACTTTCGCCGTCAGACAAGTTCTGCGAGGATAATTATCGGTCCACAACTACGAGAAATTCAGAGGGTCGTTACGTTGTCACACTTCCCATCCGTACTGAATTTCCTCACAGCCTTAAAATTGGTGATTCGCGGCAGAATTTTCTGAGTCAATTTTTTAGGAATGAAAATTCGCTTTTACGTAAACCATATCTCAAAGAAATGTATGATGCAGTTGTTCGCGAGTATCTTGACTTAGGTCACATGTGCTCTGTTTCCCCCTCACAAGCGCCACTAGTATGTTACTTACCCCATCATCCAGTTGTCAATCTAGAAAAACAGACCTCCAAACTGCGCGTAGTTTTCAATGCATCAAATAAAACTTCTACTGGTATTAGTCTAAACGACATCCTTTACGTGGGACCAACTCTCCAGGCAGACTTAGTCTTGTTAATATTGAGATGGCGCTTATTTCGGTTCGTGTTTAATTGTGACATCACGCAAATGTATCGTCAAATTCCCGTTCACCAACAACATACATCACTTCAAAGAATTTTGTTTCGGGAATCCCCCAATGATCCCATTTCAGATTACGAATTGCAAACTGTCACTTTTGGAGTAAATTGTGCCCATTATTTAGCAATTCGTACTTTGCTCCAACTTGCTGATGATTGTGAGTCTGAATATCCTTTGGCTTCAAATATCCTTCGAAAAAGTATGTATGTTGATGGCGTCCTTGCTGGCGCTCATGACCTAGACACCGCTATTCTTGCTCGGGACCAGCTCATTGCTTCTTTGTCCACAGCTAAATTTGAGTTGAGAAAGTGGACTGCAAACGACAAATCTGTTCTTGCAAGTTTGCCCACTGACCATTTAATTGACGCTCAGGTTCTTTCCTTTATAGAGGCAAGTAGTTCCAAACCATTGGGTATTCGATAGAATGCCAGTTTGGACTCGTTCTTTTTCTGTGTAAATCCCATCCCTAAAAAATCTAATTATTCGAAGCGGGAAATTCTTTCACATATAGCCAAGTTGTTTGATCCCGTAGGTTGGTTAGCTCCCGTTTTAGTGGTAGCAAAACTTATTATGCAAAAGGTGTGGTTAGATAACATCGGATGGGACGATTCGCTTCTTCTTGCTACAAAGAATTCCTGGCTCACTTTTGTTGACAATTACCCTCATGTTAACTCGATTACAATTCCGCGTTGGGTTCGTTATGAACCAAACACCTTGGCAGAACTACATGTGTTCTCTGATGCTTCGGAGAAAGCATGCGCGGGGATAATTTATATGCGAATAAAAAATTCATTAGGGGAAATTAGTGTTCATTTGCTGGCATCTAAGACAAGAGTAGCCCCAATTAAGTCGGTTTCATTACCTCGCTTGGAATTATGTGGTGCTGTACTAGCGTCGGAACTCCTAAAGCCCATTTTGAGAGACTTGGATATTCCAATTGATAAGATTTACTGTTGGACTGATTCCACAATTGTGTTAGCTTGGTTGCGAAAAACTCCTACATCTTGGACTACTTTTGTATCAAATAGGGTTTGTCGAATACAACAAAACGTAGGAAATGGCCATTGGTTCCATGTTAGGTCTGAGGACAACCCGGCGGATTTGGGAAGCCGCGGAGTCTCTCCTTTAGAACTTGCTAATAATTCCCTTTGGTGGAAAGGGCCTAGTTGGTTGAGTTTAGATAGCTCTACTTGGAGAACTGCAGATCCCTCTCCACTCGAAACTGAATTGGAAACTCGTAGTGTAAAAACACATTTTTCATTCTTTACAAAATATGAAGATATTTTGGAGCGATTTTCATCACTTGATAGAGCGTTGCGAGTTTTGGCATATATGTACCGTTTCATTCATAAAACTCATCCCCACAATCGGCCTGCAAATTGTTTCACAAGTAAATTCCAACCTCTGAGGAAATTAGAATGGTTAAGAATCATTTAGCCATATTAGCACAGAAGTGTCATTGTGCAGATGAGTATAAGCATCTTTTGGATAAACGGCCTTTACCTTCCTCTAGCTCCCTTCTTTCTTTAAACCCCATTCTAGTCGACTTTGGTGTTATGCGTCTGCATGGACGTTTAGTAAATGCTCCCACTTTATCTGAAAATGAAAAGTGTCCCATTTTTCTACCATATGGTTGTCGATTGGCACGTCTTCTTGTTGAATACGCACATTCAAGAACTGTGCACGGTGGTAATCAGCCAATGTTGCGTATCATTCGAATGGAGCTTTGGATTCCTCGTGTCAAACCGCTCATCCGTACAGTAGTTAATCGTTGTAAGGTTTGCTGGCTAGAGAAAAATCGATCGTGTCCGCAGATTATGGCTGCACTTCCTCCCGAAAGAACTTCGACAAATAGACCTTTCACTACAACTGGAGTAGACTTTGCTGGACCTTTTGATATTAAGTCATTTACGGGTCGTGCTTGTCGTATCACCAAAGGATACGTTTGTGTCTTTGTTTGTTTCACTACCAAAGCCGTGCATTTAGAGGCTGCGTCTGATCTATCGACGGCTTCATTTCTGGCTACCTTTTATCGATTCATTGGTCGTCGTGGTTGTCCAAAAACCATATTTTCGAACAACGGGACTAATTTTGTTGGTGCATCGCATGAATTCGAAAAAGATTTTAGAACATTTCTTAGTGAAAGTCGTCATGCCATTTGTTCCTCTATGGGGTATCAGGAACTTACTTGGCAATTTATACCAGCTGGCGCTCCCCACATGGGTGGTCTTTGGGAGGCAGCTGTCAAAAGTTTTAAAAAACATTTTTATCGGCATGCCAAGTCCTTGTCATATACGTTTGAAGAATTTTCGACTATATTAGCTCGCATTGAAGCCTGTTTGAATTTTCGGCCCCTATATCCTATATCGGATAGTCTCGATGAATTGGTAGCGCTTACACCGGGCCATTTTCTTATAGGTGCCCCCCTTCTTGCTCCGCCAGAACCCCTTGTTGAAAAATCGCCATTGAGTTTAGTCAATCGGTATAGAAAACTGAAGGCATTTACGCATCAGTTCTGCATTAGGTGGAAAGAATAGTATTTGTTTAGTTTGAATAAGCGTTATAAATGGAAATATCCATAGAGAAATTTTGCAATCAATGATTTAGTAGTCATTAGGCATGAAAAACTTCCACTAACTTCTTGGAAACTAGGACGTGTAGTCGAAACACATCCCGGTAATGACGGTAACGTTCGCGTTGTAGACGTCCGAACTGCTCAGGGTATTGTTAGGCGACCAGTCGTCAAGTTAGTTGTGTTACCTAATTAAGTCTGTTGTTTGGGAAATATACCTTGTTTGGTTGGGTAATTTCGGGCCCGTCAATTTGTAATTGCCGCGGTATAGATATCTAATTATATGAATTAAAATGATTTGAATAAAATACCCACAAATTAACTGAACTTACGTCCTAACCTATAACTTATAAACCTTGTTGCACATGAATTAATATATAACATAATTCCTTTGAGCTTTTTTTAGTTGATACACATGCATGTATATCAAGGTGGGCGGCAATATATAAGTTAGATACTTTGCCCCTCAACTTCCCTTGCTCGATCAATCACGGATGCTGATTGGCGCACAGGCATCTCCTCTACAACTCCCCTGGCGGAGACCGTAGTGAGCGGATCGTCGCTGGGCATTGGTTGTTGTCGGTAACCTCACCTTGTTACACATGCTCTCATTGGAAGTAGTTGTAGTTGTATTAGTAGACAGACATGAGATCCTCTGCGATCACCTAGAACCTCTGCGTTCACTTGTCTTTAGTCTTTTAAGCGAACCCCAACACGGCCACTGTCGCCAACAATCCATATTAAAAAGAGGTAATACTTATTGTCGAAAAAACACACCAAAAACAATTCAATAAACCAGCAAATTTAGCAAGAAAAGAAACTAATCCTGATTGTTTTATTTTTCTAATTATTTCTTTTCCCCCATTACTCTACACAAGCAGCCCCCATATAATAGTATATCACTTTTTTCTGTATTTTGGTGAATTTAGCGACATTATTCAATGTTTGAAATTTGGTATTTGAAGTTGGTAGGGGGTACTACAGCTTATGACAGAAAATTGTCTGTTTAGGTCCACGTCTTCGTATAGCCCCATATAATTTAACCCCCCGATATTCGGTACTTTAATGATTTTAGCGACATTATTCACCGTAATTGTTTCAAATGTCGTGTTTAAAGTTTGTAATGGATACTGTAGCCTATCACAGAAAATTGTCTATGGAGGTCTACGTCTTCGTATGTAGCTCCTCGAAATATTCATAATAGACCCTACAAAGTATATATATTTTAGATCAGCGTAAAATTCTAAGACGAGGTTCTGTTATTCTGTTGTAATCACGCTATCTTTCAAACGTATTGAGATAGAAGGCTAAAATGTTACATACATGCATAGCGGCTTAATTTCGCAACTGGGTCATGTCAGTCTACGGGGCCGCCCTATATTCGGTATTTTCATGATTTTAGCGACATTATTTAGCAGAATTACCTACCTACAACCTATGAAAAAAAAATTCTATGCAGGTCCAAGTCTTCGTATAGCCACAATATAACGGTATATTTTAATGATCTCAGCAACATTATTCACCGGAATCGTTTCAAATTTCGTATTGGAAAACAGTGATGGGTACCACAGCTGTTTAACTGAGATTGAAAATGATTGTTTTGCAATGTTAACAATGGGTTAACGTCTAATTACTTGTAAATGATTAACATCCTTGAAATCTGTCAATGTCAACAGATATCAACGAGTTGCGAATGGCGCCAACGCCGACTTACTTTATGTTGGGATCGTTGTTTTGTTGTTAATCGCTCTCTTCTTCTATCGCCCCGATAGGAACGAAGGCTCTCCCCCGCTATCGTGCAAACTAAGGTAATATTGTTTACCAACTCCTTTTTTATTATTTATCAATAAAGCCTGGCTTTTGCCTTATTTTATATTATAAAACTAACCCCGCAGTTGTGTTTTTATTTATTCTATTTCGTATTGGTTTGCTTTGCATATTCCCCCCTTTCCCCGCATTGGCGCAAACAACAGCCTAAGAATCAGATATGCTCCTCTCTGGTGCATAGTCTTCGTATCCCAACTTCAAGAATCGATGGTAGCCAAATATGTAGGCTTAATCTCACCTCGATATACGACCGGAGTCAGTCCTTGTCAATTGTGGCAGTGGTGACCCATCTGGACCATGCGCGTACGCCTACAGCGGCAATCCCAGAGCGCATAAAAGACTCCTTTCTTGGTCTTCCTTTGGCAGATCCTGATTTTAATAGGCCTGGTCGGGTGGCCCTGGTACTCGGGCCGGAAGTCTATGCCAGGGTCGTAACACATCAGGTGCATGCGACGAGAGGGTTACCGATAGCCCACTACACCATATTTGGGTGGGTATTGTCGGGCATATGTAACATATAGTGTTACACAATGTTTTTTGAAAAAATGATGAATTGAAAAATAAAGAAACAAAGAATTGAATTGAAAAAAAAAAGAAATGGAATTATGTACTATATTTTAGTTACAACATCCTAATATGTTGCAAGGTGGGCGGCATGTTTAATTTAGATTGAAAATTAATGTTTTGCAACGTTAACAATGGGTTAACATCTAATTACTTGTAAATTATTAACATCGTTGAAATCTGTTGACATTGACAGAATGGCGAATGGCGCCAACGCCGACTTACTTCATGTTGGGATCGTTGTTTTGTTGTTAATCGCTCTCTTCTTCTATCGCCCCGATACGAACGAAGGCTCTCCCCCGCTATCGTGCAAACTAAGTTAATATTGTTTACCAACTCCTTTTTTATTATTTATCAATAAAGCCTGGCTTTTGCCTTATTTTATATATTATAAAAATAACCCCGCTGTCGTTTTTTTATTTATTCTATTTTGTATTGGTTTGCTTTGCATATTCCCCCCTTTCCCCGTATTGGCGCAAACATTGGTCCTTCGAGCCGGATTACGAGCCCTTGGTAAAATGAAGTTAATCGTTTCTTCTTTTTTTCTTTTTGCAAAGCAAACACCATCATCACCATCAACTTACACCAAGACTTACAGTCCACACATCATTATCATCATCCTCATCATCATCTATTTTCCATTAAAAACAACCAGGCACGTAAAGTGAAAAAAGTGCCTTGTGAAAAGATAATATTCTTTAAGAAAGAATTTTCGGAAAAAGTTGTGTAAAACAAAAACAATCGTGTCGTTTATTTGTTCTGTGGCCGTTTTACAACGCGTCACGTACCCCGTTCCCCCGCCGTCTAGTTTTGCAAATATTGTTTTGCCGTCGGCATTCGACAGAAAATCATAGAAAACAAATAAACCAAAATAATTGTGAAAAAGTGTATTCTTTGGCTTTTCTAGTGAAAATAAAATATTGTTGTCGGGTGTCATTTTAATGTACGTTAAATTTCCTATCGATCGGCATAGATGAAATTAAAAAATTGTTAAATTTTTTGCAAAATTGCATTTTTGCTAATTAAAATATTCATTAAAAATCACCCCCAAAAAATACACGCGGCAGTTACATTGGTTTGTTTGGTTGTTCGCTAACAATCGATATACAAACATACAAACGCAGTAATAGGCATACGGCTGATGATCACTGCTTGGTCGGTCAGCCACGCATAAGCGTATACATACATACGTTTGGTGCAGACGTTTGATATTTTTCTATCGCTCGTTGCATTACAGGTGAACCGTGATAAAACGACCTGTAATATAATATATGAAAAATTTTTGATTTTTGGAAAAAAGAAATAACGCGTGCACCCTACGATCGGTCAATACGACTTTTTGAGTAAAAGGTGTTAAAATTGATATTTTTCGTGCGGAATTTAAATTTTTTAATTAATTTTGGAGATTTTATTCGAAAATTTTATATTTGGTCAATATTTTTTTGGAAAATTACGCTACATAGTTTAGTTGCTTAAATTGTAGGTAACTTTTGATATAAAATTGAAATAATGTCAATATTTTCGTTAGAAAATATTAAACATTAAAATATTTTGAATTTTTGTGCGCGAAAATAAGTTTTTTTGAAAAGTTACCGGTAAAATTTGAAAATTTTTAGAAAATTTGATGTATATATATATATATTTATTGATATATTTTTTGAAAATTTTATATTTATTCATTGATTTCTTCACATTTTTCGTGCTACCTTATTATCAGTTGCTAAATACCTCATTAGAGATTATAATTCTGGAATTTTTAGTCCACATTTTAATTTTTTCACTATAGTGTGAGAGGTTCAAGGCAACTATTTTGCGAAAGTTTTTGAATTTTTTGACCCTATAGTGCGGTTTTTTGTAAATTTTTGGAAGCTTTTCGTTTCTTGAACATTTGAGAAATTTGGTAAAACTATTCGAAAGTTTTGAACTTGTTGATAATTTTTGGGTTGATTTGTGGTTCCTTCGTATATTGTACGAAGTAGAATTTGGCTTTTGGCTAATTTTTTATAGCAAATTGTGCTTAAGTTGTTTTTCTTTTACTTATTGTAGTAGAGACTTGGTAAAAAAATTTCAAAATGCCTTTGTCTCCAATTAATATGTTTATCAGAGCTTCTGATGCTCTCGTACAATTTAACGCTAGCTTCGAATCTATGCGTGACGACGAACTAGATTTTCATACATTGAAATCCCTTCTTAATGGATTAGAGAACTTGTGGGAAAGAATGCAGGAAAAATTTCAAAAAGGCTGTGATTTTGTGATGACGTCTGTAAAGACGTCAAAAGAAGAAATAGATGCTGTCGATCAAAAGTATAATGCATCTTTTCAACTCTATCTGAGATGCCAGGCTGCAATTAATAGGAAGTTAGATCATTTTAAAACTCGTTCCTCTTCTATTAATTCCAGCGTTAGTGGTTCGGTAGCGTCGTTGTTAGAAACCCCGGGTGAAACCCTAGAAAAATCACCGAATCCAATTATGCCGAAAACGTCGGTTGAAACGCGAAATCAATTGAATGTTTCGAATCAGGCTTCGCAGATTCAGACTTACCGCTTACCTCTATTGTGGGGAATAGTAGTGCGAGTTTTCGAAATTTAGATTTTGTTTCAAATTCAGATGTTGTACATAATCTAGCTCTGCCGCCTTGTGACACAGATGTTTTTGAAGGCGATTTCCACTCATGGCCCACCTTTAGGGATTTGTTTACCGCTGTATAATTAATAATGCTCGTCTAAGCGACATTGAAAGACTTTGTCATTTGGTCAGGAAGACGACAGGGGAAGCTCGCGAGATAGTGTCAAAGTTTCCACTAACTAATCGTAGTTTCGCGCAGGCTTGGAAGGCTTTGATCGAAACTTATGACAATCCTCGACTTCTTGTTCATAACCAGTTGAAGGTTTTATTCGATATTCCTATTAGTGAGATATTCCTGTTAGTGAGACTAGTTCAGGATTAAAGACGATCCAACGCGGTATAAATGGTTGCTTAACTTACTCAGACCCTTTGGGAGCAAAGTGTAAAGGATAAATCCTCTCTTTCGTCTTGGAAAGACTTGGATGCTTTTCTCGCTGAGAGAATTCATACGCTCATGTGTCTTTATGACATGCGTGGCACAGATAGGTCGAAGCAGTTAAGTAGTAGAAAAGTTCAAGCGCATTATTCTGATGTTAATGTCCCTAAATCGCTTAGTTCTCCGCGTGCATTGAAGCGTCCACATTGCGTCATTTGTCAAAATCAACGTCATAAATTGTATGACTGTCCCCGCTTTAAGAGCTTAAAACCCCTTGATCGGTATAAAGTAATGAAACGCCATCAACTTTGCATGAACTGTCTTCGTAGAAATGCGATAGCAAACGTAGGTGTTCGAATTGCAATAAGGCACATCATACATTGTTGCATCGGGAAGATATTACATTGGGTAATTCGTCTCAAACTTCCACCGTGTCTTCTAACGTGTCCCTAAATTCGAGCTCTAGGCAATCCAATTCGGGAAACTGTGTAGCATCCACATCGGCTGGATGTGTACCCCGTCAAGTGTTTCACGCCGCACAGGACAAAGCTGTACTTTTGGGTACGGCAATGGTGAATATCGTTCACGACGGTGTTCTGTATCCTACTAGGGCGCGGATAGATCCTGCGTCAGAGTCCTCTTTTATTTCAGAGCGACTCCAAAATCGTTTGAAGCTTCTCGTATCCTCTGCTAATGTTGTTGTATCAGGAGTGAGTGGTTCGCTTTCGGCTACTGCCAATAAAGCTTGCAGTATAAGAATTAGCAGTCCACTCGACACATCTCTTCTATTGGAAACAAGTGTGTTAGTGTTGCGTGCCATTTCAGGAAATCTTCCGTCATTTGTGGCAAATTCAGACTTGAGGAAGCAAATCCCCGACCTTCGCTTAGCTGATGTAAATCTTTTTGAGCCTCGACCTGTAGATCTGTTGTTAGGAGCCGATCTTTACCCCAAAATAGTTTAAGATGGTTGTCGTCCGATTTTGTCTGGAGCTTTACTAGCTCAAAACTCCGTGTTTGGCTGGCTTGTCACTGGTCCTATCCCAGCAGCACAAGTCCGAACTTTCGCCACTACTATTGACGTAGCAGAGGAAAATAAACTTAACCACACATTGTTGAGATTCTGGGAACTTGAGGAAACTCAGAGGGTAGATATATTGTTACACTACCAATAAAAGCTGAGATTGGCGCTACTGGGTACTTGGGAGAATCTCGCTCAAATATTCTTAAACAATTTTATCGCTACGAAAATTCTTTGATAAAGAAGCCCGACGTAAAAATTGTTTACGATCAAGTATTATCGGAATACTTGGAACTTGATCACATGAAGCCAATATCCGCAAATACTTCAAAGGAAGTCATTTCGTGTTATTTACCTCATCACCCTGTGATTAACTTAGAAAAGTCGACTACTAAACTAGAGTAGTATTCAATGCCTCAAACAAAACTTCGAATGGGCAGATTCTTAACGACATTTTGCACGTAGGTCCAACTTTACACCAAGATTTGGTCCTTTTAATCCTCCGTTGGCGTGTCTTCAAATTCGTTTTCAACTCTGATATTACCAAATATATAGGCAAATCCGCGTAGGTCCCAAGCATTCACCTCTTCAGAGAATTTTATATCGTGATTCGACGACGAAGCAGGTTTTAGACTGTGAACTTCAGACGGTCACATTCGGTGTAAATTGTGCACCATACTTAGCAATTCGGACGCTTTTACAACAGATGATACTGAGTCAGAATTACCCCTAGCAGCGCATATTTTGCGAAATTGTATGTACGTTGACGATGTTTTAGCTGGAGCTCATGACATTGAGACTGCATTAGCAGCTAGGGACCAGTTGATTAGGGCACTCTTGTCGGCAAAGTTTGAGCTTAGAAAATGGACTGCCAATAATAGAGCTATTTTGGATCGTTTCCCCCCTGAGCATTTGGTTGACGCTTAATTGTTATCGTTTGTTGAAGCTAGCAGTTCTAAACCTTTGGGTATAACATTGAATGGGCGGTTAGATTGTTTCTGCTTTGCAGTTAACCCTATTGTTAATAAATCCACCTACACTAAGAGGGAAGTTGTTTCGGCTATTACGAAATTGTTTGACCTCGTTGGGTGGTTGGCTCCAGTCATTGAGACAACGAAAATGATTATGCAGAAAGTTTGGCTGGACAATATTGGTTGGGCTGATTCACTTTTGGCAGCTACTGAGACTGATTGAAAAAGGTTCGTGGAATCATATCCCCATGTAAACTCAATCCGGATTCGTAGGTGGATTCAGTATGTTCCAGGAGTTTCTGCAGAACTTCATGTCTTTTCCGACGCCTCGGAAAAGGCATACGCGATGGTAGTCTATATGCGTGTTGAGTCCCCAGATGGAAAAATTTTCGTAAATTTGTTATCGTGCAAACAAAGGTCGCTCCCTTAAAATCAATTTCATTATCCCGCTTAGAGCTTTGTGGAGCAGTTTTGGCGTGAGATCTTCTAAAAACTATAGTTCGGGAAATAGGTATCGAGTTTCGTCAAATTTATTGTTGGACAGATTCCATTATAGTGCTAGCATGGCTGAAGTAAACCCCCTGCACATGGACAATTTTCGTTGCAAATCGTGTATGTCGGATACAAGAAAATTTTGGCAATCACAACTGGTATCATGTCAAATCAGAAGATAACCCCGCTGACATTGGAAGTCGAGGTATGTATCCCTCAAATTGTCTTCCTCCCGCCTATGGTGGCACGGTCCTAATTGGTTAGGTAAAAATAAATCTATATGGTTGATTTATAATCTTGCTACCCTTTTCGTTCTTTTCGTCGACCTATGAAGATATTTTGGCTAACTTTTCATATTTGCGTTTCGAGTCATTGCCTATGTGGTTAGATTTCTTCGCCAAACACATCCCGGTATGCTAGGAGTTGCCTACTTCCCCTTAATCCTTTCGTGGATGAAAGCGGCGTCATGCGAATGAATGGTAGATTGGCACTTTCACCCACGCTTTCCCATTCGGAGCGATTCCCGATAATCCTCCCCTATCGTAGTACTTTGGCTCTCAGGTTGATATTCAATTGATGTTGCGTACTTTTAGATTGGAATATTGGATTCCACGTATGAAAAATCTCATTCGTTTTGTAGTTCGGCGTTGCAAAGTCTGCATTTTACTGAAAAAGCGCAGCTGCAGTTAATTTATGGCTGCACTTCCCCCAGAGAGGACAACTCTTGATCGGCCATTTACAAATACTGGCGTGGACTTCGCGGGTCCATTTGATATAAAATCTTACCTAGGTCGGTCTTGTCGTCTCACAAAGGGTTATGTGTGTGAATTTGTTTGTTTCGCTACAAAGGCAATTCATTTGGAAGCAGTATCCGATTTGTCGACTGCTAATTTCTTGGCCGCGTTGCATAGATTTATTGCTCGTCGTGTTTGTCCCCGTTCTATTTTTTCGGATAATGGAACAAATTTCGTTGGCGCTTCGCGGGAAATTCAGAGGGGTTTTAGAAAATTCCTCCAAGAAAGGATAGAAGCGCGTTTGAACTCCTCTTTATCCGATGTCATTGGGGGCCCGGTGTAACCACCGCCTGAACCTCTGATCACAGAGCAACCATTAAGCTTAGTTAATCGGTCTAGAAAAGTTCAGGCCCTCGCCTATCAGTTTAGTTTGAGGTGGAAAGAGGAATATTTGAAACATTTACACATGAGGTATAAATGGAAATTTCCAGAGCGCAAGTTAGCCATAGACGATCTAGTTGTTGTTCGTCATGACCAGCTTCCGCCAACGTCGTGGAAATTAGGCCGTGTCGTAAATGTTCATCCGGGAACTGACGGTCACGTTCGAGTCGCGGACGTCCGAAACGGCCCATCGCCAAGTTGGTCGTTCTGGCCGACGACCCTTTGATAAGTAATTAAATAGTTATCTTCTCATTATCTAGTATGTCGATGAAAGTATATTCTGAAGATGAACTTTTGAACGCTGATGACGGTATTGCTACCCCGGAATGTTGCCCCACGGACACCACATTGTCGTCGGCTGCCGTTGAAGCTGCTCTTGTGGAACCCATTGCAGCTGTAAAAATATCTGAGCATGGGTCCGAATCGAACAAGTCGGATTCATCTGCGGCCCTCGCCTCTACTGCCGAATTGATGAAAACCGAGTCCGAATCCATATCTGGATTCATCTGCGGCTCCGGTCCCTGCCGATAACCCCCAAATTGAAAAATCGCGAACCGAGTCCGGATCTTCGGGTCCATCTGCGGCTCGGGTTGCCACTCCTCACTCGTTGGAGGAGTCGGCAAAATCTAGTAGGTCCGAATCCTCTCGGAATACATCTGCGGCCTCCCATAAATGTCGCCTTTGTGACCGCATGCACCCTTTGGATAGATGTAACGACTTCCGCGTCATGAATGTTGACATGCGTCGTAGAGTTGTTGTTAAATTTAATGATTGCATACGGTGTTTTCCGAAATCCCACCAAGCCAGGGACAGTCACAGTAAAAGAAAGAAGATCACCACACTCTTCTTCATGTTGATTCGAAGACCGTGGTTAAACCCACAAGTAATAGTCGGCGTCGTCCGCATAGGGATTATAGGCACCGTTCGCGTCATAGTCCTTACTAACGTCCGACTGAAAATGCTTCCCCCTCGCAGGTAGGACTGACGAGTGCATGCGACGACAGAGTTACCGATAGCCCACTACACCATATTTGGGTGGGTATTGTCGGGCATATGTAACATATAGTGTTACTCAATGTTTTTTGAAAAAATTATGAATTGAAAAATAAAGAAACAAAGAATTGAATTGAAAAAAAGAAAAGAAAAAAAGAAAAGGAATTATGTATTGTATTTTAGTTACAACATCCTAATATGTTGCAAGGTGGGCGATATGTTTAATTTAGATTGAAAATTAATGTTTTGCAACGTTAACAATGGGTTAACATCTAATTACTTGTAACATCGTTGAAATCTGTCAATGTCAACAGATTTCAACGAGTGGCGAATGGCGCCAACGCCGACTTACTTCATATTGGGATCGTTGTTTTGTTGTTAATCGATCTCTTCTTCTATCGTCCCGATACGCACGAAGGCCTTCCCCCGCTATCGTGCAAACTAAGGTACTATTGTTTACCAACTCCTTTTTTATTATTTATCAATAAAGCCTGGCTGTTGCCTTATTTTATATTATAAAACTAACCCCGCTGTTGTGTTTTTATTTATTCTATTTCGTATTGGTTTGCTTTGCATATTCCCCCCTTTCCCCGCATTGGCGCAAACAACAGCCTATATCGGAAAATTTTGTATGCAGGTTCAGATCTTCCATATAACGGCACCTCCCTATATTGGGTTTTTTCATGATTACAGCAACATTATTCACCGGAATCGTTTCAAATTTCTTACTGGAAGATACTTATGGGTACTACAGCCTATGACAAAAATTTTTGCATGCAGGTCCAAGTCTTTTTATAGCCCCCATATAGGTGCCGTTATATGGGTATTTTAATGATATAGGTATTTAATGATATAAGCAAATTTCGTACTGGAAGTTCCTAATAGGTACTACAGCCTATGACAAAAAATTTTGCATGCAGGTCCAAGTCTTCGTATAGCCCCTATATAACGGTACCTTCCGATATTCGGAATTTTTATGATATTAGCAACACTATTCACCGGAATCGTATCGAATTTCGTACTAGAAGTTCCTAATAGGTACTACAGCCTATGACAAAAATAATTCCATGCGGGTCCAAGTCTTCGTATAGCCTCCATATAACGGTACCTCCCGATATTCGGTATTTTGATGATTTCGGTAACAATTATTCACCGGCACCGTTTCATATTTCGTACTGGAAAATACCAATGGGTACTGCAGCCTATAGCAAAAATTTTTTATGCAGATCTTCGTATAGGCCCCATATAACGGTATCTCCCGATATTTGGTATTTTCATAATTTTAGCGACATTATTTGCCGGATTTATTTCGAATTCCGTATTTGAAGTTCGTATCTGGTACTAGAGTCTAGACAACATTTTTTATATGCAGGTCCGCGTCTTAGTATAGCCCCCATATAACGGTACCTTCTGACAGTCGGTATTTTGACGATTCAGCAACATTATTCACCGTTACCGTTTCAAATTTCGTATTGAAAGATCTTAATGGATACTATAACTTATGGCAAAAAAAATCATATGCTGGTCCACATCTTCGTATAGCCTCCATCCGCCTCCGATACTCCGCATTTTCATGATTTTGCGACATCATTCACCGGAATTGTAACAAATTTCATATCTGATGTTCGTAATGGGCACTACAGTCTACGGCAAAAAAATCGTATGCAAGTCCGCGTTTTCGTATAGTTTCCATATAACGGTTTTCCTTAAAGGTAAATTTCGGATTTTTTTTGAAAATTTTCAATTTCCTTCGAAATAGTGGAGGCCGGGCCGAACATAGCTGCTTTCTTACTTGTTACTTTTTTTAGTTTTATACCCTCCATTATTAAGTTTGTCATTCAGTTTGTAACACCTCGAAATATACATTTTAGAAACCACAAGGTATATATATTCTTGATTAGCATAAAATTCTATGTCGATCTAGCGAAGTCCGTCCGTCTGTGCATCTGTGGAAATTACTCTAGTTTCCGAACGAAATGAAATAGATTGATAAAATTTCACTCGATGAGTATTAAGTCTGCAGGACTTTTGGTATTGAAAATGGGTGGTGTAGGTCCACTTTTTGGTATAGCCCCCAAATAATGGTTCCTCCTTTTTTTCGGTATTTTATAGATTTAAGCGACATTGTTCACCGGGAATGTTTCGAATTTGCTATTTGAGGTTCGTAATGGGTACTACCGCTTATGACAGAAAATTGTCTGTGCAGGTCCACGTCTTCGTATAGCCCCCATATAACGGTGTTCCCCGATATTCGGTATTCGGATGATTTTAGCGACATTAGTCACCGGAATTGTTTCAAATTTGGTGCTTGAATTTCGTAATAGATACTACAGCCTATGACAGAAAATTGTCTGTGCAGGTCCAAGTCTTCGTATATTCCTCATATTACCTTCCGATATTCGGTATTTCGATGATTTTAGCGACATTATTCACCGAAATTGTTTAAAATTTAGTGTTTGAAGTTCGTAATGTATAGTACAGCGTATGACAGAAAATATTCTGGAAAGGTCCACGTCTTCGTATAGCCCCAAATAACGGTACGTCCCTATATTGGGATCTTCTTTATTATATATTATAAGTCCAGAGACCGCTGGGCCGGTTATTGTCCTGTTCTTCACGACATCGATGTGTTGTAAGTTTTCAAAATTTAATCTTTGAAGATACGGCAGTCTCAATATCTCTTGATGACTTGTGATATTATCAATAGTAGATATAACCGGCGTCGGTACCATCTTCAGTACCATCTTCTGGTTTTTGTATATGAGTCATTAATACTGATTTCATCTTCAAACGTAATCAAATATGTACCGGTAATTATTGTTACGACTCCTTCTGGGTTTTTTATGGTGGCTCTGTTGTCGTTAATTATCATGACGCCATCATCGACAATCTCCAATGGTTCAAGATGACTTGGTCTTTTGCTGCAGTGTGCTATTGTACCCGAATGAAGCTGTTGAGCACAAGTTGGTTGAGAATATTCTTGACAAAATGATGAAGTTAGCGTTGAGGTACAGTTTCCTATTGCAATTATACGATTTCCACAATTAGCGACGCTATTGGTTTCAGCAAGATGTAATATTGTGCCATTATGTTGGACGGGGTGCATAATTATTTTCTTACAAACTGATTTGGGCTTGGGATATTTAATAAGAAAATGCAATATTTTATTATACAGTAGGACCTTAATTAGTGATACTTCTAGCAAGTCTGTTACAGTTGTATTTGTTGAACTTAATTGTAATAATTCATTTACATCATCGGAATCTAATAGCGTAGTATTAATTACATTTGCTTTTACAAGAGTGATTGATAGCATTAATGTTTCGATTTCCGCAATTGTAATTCTGTTTCGAGCAAGTAGTATTTCGTATAAATACCCTGTATGAATTTGTTCAGGTTTAGCATTTCCAATAATTTTGTTGACAATATCTGTTAACTTATTTATCTGATCCTGTGTTTTAGAGTTGATTGAAACCTGTTTCTTAATTGAATTTATAAGTTCCTTCTGTCGAAATTTCTTTTCCTCAAAGTCGTCCAAATCGGGAGTCTCCGCTATTATTTTTTGTGCTGTTCCCAGGATGTTAATACTTCTCGCGTGTCTGTGGTGAACATACAATGATTGTAGGAGGGAGCGTATTCGCTTAATATCAGACTCGTTTATTTTCACATATGCGAGGAGGGGAAATGTTCCATAAGTTTTTCGGTTTCGTCCGCAATTTCCAAATATATTGTCAGATTTGATGTATGTCGTAAGTAGTCAAAGTCCTGCCAAATTATAACATCCCCATCTTCAATCGGTATGTAGTCGGAGCCAGAATAGTCAATTAATTATGTGGTAAGGGGTCTGATAAGCAACATCATCAAAGTCCTAAAATTTGTTTAAAAGAGTTGTTAATTATAATCGGATTATACAAATTTTGAATTTTCTTATGTTGTCCTTGTGGACCACCCTCCCTCTAATAAGAACCGTAGTTCCTAGATCGGCTTCTATTGTTTCTTCAGAGTATAACGGGGTCAATTTATTTCCTAGCCTTTTGTTGTTTTTCACTAGTACGGACTCAGCAACTTCAAATGTTCTATTTTGCCTGGAGGCATAGTTTTTATTTAGTACGGTCTGTTGAGCTTTTGAAATTTTTTCTTTAATTTCCTCCCTTAATTCGGATGAGGAGAATTGGAAAATATCTATCGGTCGTTTGTTGGTTAGGCATCTAGCTATTTCAGAAAGTGTGCTATGAAAGCGCTCGACTTGTCCATTTGATGTGCTATGAAGGGGAGCAGCTTTTTCCACTTTAACATTAAATTGATCCCGTAACAGGGACATAATAGTCTTAGATTTTAGTGAAGGTTCGTTGTCATAGTAAATATTTTCCGTGTGTGGAAAAAGATTAATTAGTTGTATAATCGGCCCTTTTAAATCTATTATTGTACGAGGTGGAATATGTTGAACAACCGCAAACTTTGAAAATTTATCGATGCATGTTAGAAAAAAAATTTTATCCGTTGAAAATACATCGATACATCGAAATGCTTCATTTCGCCTACGTAAGATGATGTTGGGGTTACCCCAAGCTCATGTTTCATGGGGTGTCTGTCGTATTTAGCCCTCGAACAGATTTTACAATTTGCAGCAATTTCATTTGCCAACTTTGCCATTTTTGGAAAGTAATAATCAGAAAGTATCTGCTTAACATTTTCCTGAGCGGTTATGTTCGATGGCAATAATTTCCATTTGTTCATTTTTATCAAAAATGTCCTGGACAAAATTTTTGCATTGCCAAAATTTAGTAGCGGGAAAGTATCTAACCAATTCATGCTGAATACAGGCTAAAGTTGGCAGATCGCAACGTATTGCATTTACGACATTTGGATTGATCGCTGATTTTACTTCGTTTGGTAATGTTTCCCTGCTTGTGAAGTCAATCATATGTCAAGTCTTCTCAGTAAAGACAATAAAATTTCTTTTAAGTAGGAAATTTGCCTCCCGGAGGACAATTTGGTTCCTAAAGCAATTGACCGGTTTTTCTGTAGACTCAATGGTATAGGTCAAAGATATTTCGCTGTGTACCGTTGCAAGATCTGAGTGATTATCCTCTTCCAAAGTATTCAAAGATTGAGGCTCGAAATGTTTCTCGGTGCGCATAGATTCTACATTCAGAGTATGGATGTTCTGTCGCGAAAGGGCGTCCGCCACATAATTCTCCTTTCCAGGTTTATAAATAATTTTGGCATTATGTTCGTCAACAAATGCTGCCCACCGTTTTATCTTAGCATTCGGGTTTCTATCAGAGACTGAAAATGTAAGTGGTTGGTGTTCTGTGTAAATATTTAAATATCTTACTCCATATAAAAAGTTCCTCAATTTTTGAAGAGCCCAAACAATAGCTAAGAGCTCTCGCTCATTAGTGGCATAGTTTTGCTCTTTATCTTTAAGGGTTCTGGAAATCATGGTGATTGGCCTCCCCCCTTGTGAGAGAACTGCTCCCAGACCCAATGAAGAGGCGTCTGTTGTAAGATCAAAAGGTTTTTTGAAGTCAGGATAAAGAAGCATAACTTCTTCAGAAGCAAGGATTTCCTTTAATTTACTAACCGTCTGCATTTGCTCTTCATTAAAATTTATTTTCACCCTTTTTGATTGAGAAGCACTAATCTTGCCGTTTTCGCCCTTTAGAATATCTGTTAGCGGCTTGGCGATAGATGCGAAAACTTTAATAAAGCACCTGTAATAACTTGCCAATCCTAGAAACGACCTTACGTTGAAGAGTGTAGAAGGTGTTTCATAATTAAGGATGGCCTTTACTTTTTCCGGGCTCGTTCTGATGCCATTTCTGGACACAAAAAAAAAACGAGGTATTCGACACTTTCCCGAAAGAAATGTGATTTTTCCCGAAAAATTCTCATATTGGCCCCGTATAATCTCTCCAGTACCCACTCAATATGTTTCACATGGTCTTCTTCGGTTTCAGAGAAAACAATGACGTCGTCGACGTAAACATAGCATGACTTTCCAATTTGCTCTCTCAGGACATCGTCTATGGCCCTTTGGAAAATGCTGGGGGCATTCTTCAGACCAAAAGGAAGACGGCAAAATTCATATTTTCCATTTCCAACTGAGAATGCAGTTTTTTCACGATCTTGTTCAGATAGTGTTATTTGATGGTAACCTGATTTAAGATCAAGTGTTGTAAAAAATCTTGTTTGCCAAGATTTGAGAGAATGACGGGTATTTAGGGTATTGGGTATTTGTCATCGATCGTAATGCTGTTCAGTTTCCTGAAGTCTATAACTAATCGTTTTTTGGAATTACCGTATTCATCCTTGCCCTTTTTATCAACAACCCAAACGGGATTATTGTAGGGTATCTGGAAGGCCGTATTATGCCGTTATGCAGAAGTTCTTTTACTTCATTGTTAACAAAATCTGCTACACCCATGGGATATGGGTATAGTTTTGTATAAACGGGATCACTAGAATTAGTTCTAATGGTAGCTACAATATTCGTATTATATGGAAGTGATTCTTTGGGGTTTGCAAAAACACCCGAAAATTTTTTTATCACTTCCTTAAATTTTTCCGCAACGATTTGAGGTATTTTTATGTCCTCAACTCGTGTAAAATTTACATTTACGCATTTTAAAAATTGGATCTTTTCGATCCCAACTGTAGTTTTAAGTTCCCTACTTTCAAAATTCAACGTTGCACCTGTCTGTGTTAATAGATCCAGGCCAATTATACCATCAAACGTTGATAGTGATGGTAAGATAAAAAAAATTACTATTGGTTTGAAAAATATTTATGGTACATTTTTCCTTAACTGCTGTGAAACCATGAATAGATTTCACTATGAACGGGTTGGCCACGGGAATAATACCTTTTAAACCTTTTATAGGTTTGATATAATTCTTCGAAGCCCCCGTATCAATAAGCAATTTTATGATTTTACCTGCCACTTTCCTTTCTATAAATGGTAGCAGGGAGTTGTGACTAAAAGATCAATCTGGTCAAATTCATCCCCAGCATCGATTACAATATCGTCTGCTTCGGTTTCTGCCATTTGATGGTAGTCTTGACCACATCCGGACTCATCTTGAGAACTGTGATTAATTCTCTGATGTTTTAGCCCAGTGTATTTTGCCGTACCACTGTTTTGTCTTTTCACGGCATGCCAATTTGGTCGATTTTGGAACGGCTGTGGTAGGTTCTGATTTTGATCGTATTGATTATGAGGTATGCCCTATGTAGATGGCTTGAATTTAGTTGATTGTCTGAATCGCATAGATTCATCGACCTCCATGGGTTCTATTTGATTATTTTCGTTCTTGTTTGAACGATTTGAATTTCTTTTAGAAAAGTACGGATTTTTACTTTGAACATTTCCGTGTGCGAAATGTGTTTCATACTTATACTTAAATCTGTCCTCGCGTGATTTAGCGAAGTTTGACGCGAATTGGTATCTTTCCCGATTTGACTTAACCTCTTGGGCCAATGCCAATGCTGATGGTAAGTCGGATGGACGAGCGGAAAATAATACATTACTCAAATCTTTTTTTGTGCCAGAAATGAAAACGCGTAACGCATCCATTCTGTATTTTTCGTTCATACAATTTGTGACAACACTTTCATATGACATAGTGGTTTTGTTGGTAAGTAATGTCAGTTTCTTTTCTACTTCATCATAGAATTCTAGTAACGTATTATTACCCTGACGAAGAGTGGACAACTCTTGCTCAATTAAGTAAATTGGACGCTTATTCTGATAAGTAAAGTCTAGTCGGGCAATAATAGCCTTACAATTTAACACTGTATTGAATGAGGATAACACCATATTGGCTTGACACTTTATTTTATTTCGAATTATTGCTACTGCCTGATAGTATGTAGAACTTCCATCGTAAGGCTCGAACAACTTATAGGCAGTATGAGCAGCCTGGCGCCATGAAACGTACGTTTCATGCTTGCCTTCAAAGTCTGGTGAGGATTTTACAACCTCTAAGGACTCATCACACCGAATTTCTTTGTTAATTTCAACATCCTTATAAGGCACAATAAAATAAAATAAAAAGAATATTTCAAGTTTATTATCAATATCGGAAATTTGTTTTTCAAATTGCTGTCTTTGAACTGTCAAAGCCGCCGAAATGCTTCCTGCGGTAGTTGCCATTATATTATTATTGTCAGATCTTTTGTCTACAGGAATTTGATTGAAGGAATCTATTATAAATTCTACTTCTTGGTCAAGATCAGAAAAAAAACGAACAGGCTTTTTTTTTAAATTTCACGAATTTCGAAAAAAACAAGCGGAATTAATTTTAAATATTATCGAAACCAATTTTTGCTAGCAGCCACTCACTTCTTATTAAGATCTTTATAATTCACTATATAATATTTATCATACACATTTTTCCAAACACTCGATTTGTGTTATTTAATATTAATTTTAATAATACATGTATTATTCACTATTTACCATCTTACAATTGTATAAATAGAGACTCCATTTTATGTTGTTGATGTCCTCTCCGCTGATGATGTTGTCGCCGTTGTTGTCCTCTTGTGTTACTTATTTCTACGCAGCCCAGACTAATTTCGAAGCCTGGTGACGCACCTTCTTTCCAAGTTTACACTTAAGGTTTTAAGTTTTTTATAAACTTATTTTATATATATTTTTTAACCCTACTCCAAAAATTGAATTGCTCGTTAAAAGCTTAAATGAATTGATCTAGAAAAACTGGGAGATACGTATATTTTATTTTGAGCTATATTTTCAGAATTTTGTCAGTTTGATCATGGGTGAAAAATCGTGTCGTACGGTGTTATCAAACTAACTTATTAAAATACTTAATGCTATGAATAAACTTATAATTATTGTTTTCTACTGCTGACTCTGCGCCTTTTTGTAGAGTATTATATTGCAATACGTTGAATAAATGCTCGTATGTTTGGTGTTGGCTAAGCAATGATGATGAATATAATTGCTGACACTGTGCCTCGTGTGGAGTGGACGAACAATTATTATAGTTCGCCATCGTTCGACCAAAGTATTAGGGTGGGACAATGGAAATTGTGTTAACTTATAACGGGCTGGTAGAATTTGAAGAATATTGCGAACAACTGTATGTACATAGATACAACCCGCCGTCGCTCGCACGGAAGATCTTAAAAACAATATATGTGGCGATGACATTTTAGCAGACACTGCGAGCACAAAAGGAAGTATTAAAAACATTTAAATCACCCGATTTCCAGCAAAGAAAATTACCCAGATTTACTTTAAAGTTACTTTGATGCAAAAACAAACAATAATTTCTATTTATTTAAATTGTGCCAATAATGTGCAATAATATGCATAATATGCAGATCTTCGTATAGGCCCCATATAACGGTATCTCCCGATATTTGGTATTTTCATCGTTTTAGGAATTATAGATTATATATAGAGTCTAGACAACATTTTTTATATGCAGGTATATGTTATATGTTGTGAGTTTCAAGTACCATATTTAAAACATTTATATTGAAAATGTGGCAAATCGGGAAGTACCATTGTATAGGGAATATAGAAATGCATTGACCAATATAGACAACATTCCGTCGCCACATGTGGATCCCATCACAGAATATAAAAACGAAATTAAACAAATCCGTTAGAAAAAAATCATAGGAATATTAAATATCGGGAGATACTGTTATATGGAGACTTTAGGAAAACGTGAGCCTATGCTGTCAATTGTTTGCCACATTAGTTGGAATCTATTGCCAACATCAACCATTAAATTTGAAACACTGCATTTGAAATATGTGGCTATGGGAAATCGTGTGTCTATATAGACAATGTTCTGCCACAGTAGATGTTATCTATTGCCAACATCAACCATCAAAGTTGTCTTTTAGATCTGTCTAAGTATTCTAGATCTGTAAGGAACTCGCAAATCCGTATACCACGATTGACTCCTATATTGGAAAAATCCTTCAATGTAAGAATTGTTCGTATTTTCTACAATCTGCCGCTCAATCTTAAAATGTCTTGAGAATCTTCCTTAAAATGT
Organism: Musca domestica; assembly: GCF_030504385.1. Classification (NCBI taxonomy): domain Eukaryota; kingdom Metazoa; phylum Arthropoda; class Insecta; order Diptera; family Muscidae; genus Musca; species Musca domestica. The sequence continues at coordinate 9,963,991 of NW_026712293.1, read as the reverse complement.
TATAAGCGTAAATTATATGCTCACTTCAATCAAAATATTGTTGAAAATGTTTGTGATTTTCTTGTGTGTTTTTTTATTTCTCTTGCATAGCTGATTCATCTTATTACTTATCAATTATTATGTTTTAATTTTTGCTAATTGGTTTTAATGTTTAATTCCATTTAAGATCAGATATTATAAATAATTTTAAAGTAGTTACGTATAGCAGTTTTTGGAACCGTCCATAAATAAAACAAGTTAAAGAGCTGTAAGTTCGGCAGGGCCCAACCTTGAATTCCCTCCACCATTTTCAAAAAATAAAATCCTTAAAAAATTCTGTAAAGTTTTAAAAATACCAAATAAAGCCGTTATATTGGGGACTATATGACGTGGATCTACATAGGCATTGTTTGTCATATTCAAATTCGAAACTTGAAATAAACGATCGTATATAGGTAGGTTCCGTTATATCGGAGCTGTGCGAATACATGAATCTGCATAGACAACTATCTGTTACAGGCTGTAGCGTCCATTACGAACTTCAATTACGACTTATCAAACCAATTCGGTGGGTATTGTACCTAAATTGTCAAAATACAGAATACGAAGACCTGGACCTGCATAGACAAGATAGCGTGATTGCAACAGACAGACATCGCTAAATCGATTTTGAATATTACGCTCATGAAAATATATATACTTTGTTGGGTCTGACATGAGTATTTCTAGGAGTTAGAAACGGAATGAAAAAGTTAATATACCCTCCATAGTATGGTGGAGGGTATAAAAAATAAAATAAAATTTGAAACATTGCCTTTGAAAATGTGGTGCTTATTTTTGCACAGCACATGCTAGGCATCATCTTTAATACAACTGTTTAGCTCAGAGGGGCTCCGCCGATGGGAGTGAAACGCCGAATGCGTCGAGCAGTGGACCGTAGGGGGGAAATATAAAAAGAAATAAAACACAAGAGCTTTTCCTTAATATAATATGGATCTATTTATTCTTAGTTTGTTAGTGGTAACAATATTACCTGTGGCAACAATATGCCCTTCTATGTACAACAATATGTGCTTGCAAACGATATTGCGGGTGTTGTCTGTCCAAATGACAGCGAACTCCAACTTGATGTCTAAAGGAGGCGGCAAAAAAAGTGACAACTAATTACTCGTTAAAACGTCAAGGGCGCTAGCACAAGGTTGCAATAAACCGTAGCGCGTACATTTTAACGAATAATTAAGGACCAAACTAGGGGTCAATAAAAAGCTTTATTTAATGTAGTTCTAAATTAAACATGCCGACCCCCTTGAAACATCAAAGCATGTTTCAACACAATTAAACTTAATGTAATTTAGTTCCAGTAGTAGGTACGGGTTGTATAGTGCAGTGTGAGCTTTTTTTCGAACAAAATGTAGGGAATGGAAACGCAGATGAATCGGCAGTAACAGATTCGGGATCCATCTCCGCTACAACGATAATATGAAGCCGCAGATGAATCTGCAGTAACAGATTCGGACTTCAATCAAGCTATATTTATATACGAAATGTAATACTTTGAAGCCGCAGATGAACCTGCAGTTACAGATTCGGACTTCAATCGAGCTATGTGTTTCTCGAAACGATATTCGAGGGGGGTTCCAATTGAGACCCTGTGTCAATGCCGGTATATAAACCGCCAGCTGTCGTGAGACCAATTTTACGCGAAGGTCGCTTTACAACATTGTTTTCAAATTTAAACTTCTTTTTATTATTTCCGTTGAATAAATTTGTTTTTATAAATTTAATTAAGCTCTCTTTCGACATTTGGTGTAGTGATTTTAAACGAACCATTTCCGATTTTTTATTTTGGACCTCAACCGATGTGGAGAATGTACATTTTGAGGGACGAAAAGCTGGCGCTGCAACTGACAACAACATTTTTGACGAGCTTGCCTGAGCTTTTGGAGTCAAAACCGGAATCGAACTATTCGGTTTTACTGGCTCGCGATGTAATAGCATGTGATGACGTTGATCACATTTCAAACAACTATTTTTACTAGAACAATTTACTAATGTATGTCCCTTTACCAAACAATTTATGCAATGGTCGTTGCGTTTTACGAATGCAAACCTATTTGCTGGGGATAAATTCTTAAACTTTGAACACAAATGAAGCCGATGGATTTTCTCACTACAAAGAGAACACGTTTTTCCAATTGGAGGAGAATACGAACATTTAGAGTTGGACTTGGTAGCGGTATTAAACGAATTTGAATTATGCACAGAAATCGATTTGTCGCTATAATTTTCCAAACACACAAGCGTGTTTATCCAATCTGAAAGAAAGGTGTCTAAATCTTTCCACGAAGAAAGAGCCGATTTGTTTTTTATACCTTGTTCCCACAGCAGTTGCGTTTCTTTAGGTAAACGTTGTAGGCAAACAAAGGCAAGTATCGGATCCCATTGATCTGTGGGAACGTTATAAGTCGACATGGAGGAGATACAACGATTAATTCCAATTCTAATCTCTTTCAAACCAGAGATTGTTTCCTTATCTAGAATTGGAAGACTAAATAACGAAGACAACTGACGATGTACCAATATACGAGTATTGTCATACTCATCATTTAAAAGCGAAACCACGATTTGTTAAAGGAAATTGGAAAACTAATATAAATATTGCATCACCAGCAGTCTTTTGCAGCAAATAATATATGCGCTGCACATCACTCAAGCGAGAGTTATTTATGTAAATGGCGCTAAACAAGTCCCGAAAGGAAGGCCAAGAAGAAAAATCTCCCTCAAAAATATCAATATCAATTGGGGGCAATGCCATATTGTGAACGATATCACAACCAGAAGAAATGCTAGCGGCACGATTTTCCTGCAATTCAGGAACCAAAAGAGATTAAGCCGATTGCTCATGAGATGCATCCGCAATTTTATTTGAATTTCTTGTTAGGCATCGATATTTTATATTTTTTCTATTAATTGTTGCCATCATACTAGAGTAGATGTTAATAGAAACATTGTATTTACTTTCTGCCAAATGCAGATGTTCTTTTGATACATTTTCCGAATTTTCTAAGTGACGCAACGATTTATTTACCGATTGCCATAGTTTTTCTAACTTTTTCTTCCTTTCCTCTAAAGAACTATTTAAATTATTATCTTCTATTGCACCGATTTGAGCACCAAATTCTGTCAGAGCGTCCAATGCTCTAATGAAGGTTTGTAGAGGAGCGAAGGCCATAATTAAATGAAGAAATACCGAACAATTTTGGGGGAAAATGCAAAAATAAATATAATAAAAATTTTATTTATATTTATCTAATTAGTCAAAATGACCGTCTATAGGATGTATAAGCTTATTAAAAGATAAAAACAATGATCAAAAGTTTAATACACAATAGTATTAAAATTATTATTACTTCAATAATAACAATAATTTTACATCCAATACCAACTAATATAACAAACAGAGGTGACCGACCAATGTAGTGTAGCTACTCAACCTAAACGGACACGACAGAAAGAGGAATACACAAAAATATTCTTCCTTCGTTTGTTATGTTAATTCACTGATCTAACAATTCACAAACAACAAGTGCTGATCAGAGAACGGCGACAAAGCAAGCAAACAGAGGTGGGGGTTCAAACAGTGTTGTTGTTTGCGACAACGAATTTGAAATGTGACTATTGGTTCAACAAAAGAAAAGAATAAATGTAACAACAACAATTTGCAATATTACAGCGGACAGACAAAACAAAAAGAATAATATTGCAATCTTTGCTTTATGCGTAAAGCACACCAAACTAAGAGCTAGCAACAACAATACCTGACGAAGTTTTTTTTTGGTATCATCGAAACGAAATATTGAATGTTTTGTTGTTTTACATGAAACAAAACAAAGAAAAATTAGCAAGCGATTTTTGCAACAATTTTATTCTCGAGTTTGGTTTTGATTATGATGCTGCCGAATGCAAGCATCCAAATTGGAAGTCAACGATTGGCGGGGAACAAAACAAAAAAAAAAAGATGTGACGTTGTAAAACGACCTTTGGACCTGAACAAAACCGAATGTTTTGTTATTGTCGCGTAAATTTAGTAACGCGAGCTCACTTAAAAACAACACTGCACTATACGTACCTTGTGATGCAGGAGTAATGGACTGTATATTGTGGATTCCAAAAGCGTCCAAGAGGGCTGGAATATCCGGTTCGATTGGACCAAATGTTTAGCTAAGAGGGGCTCCGTCGATGGTAGTGAAACGCTGAATGTGTCGAGCAGTGGACCGTAGAGGGGAAATATAAAAAGAAATAAAACACAAGAGCTTTTCCTTAATATAATATGGATCTATTTATTCTTAGTTTGTTAGTGGTAACGATATTACCTGTGGCAACAATATGCCCTTCTATGCACAACGATATGTGATGGCAAACGATATTGCGGGCGTTGTCTGTCCAAATGACAGCGAAATACTACTTGAAAACGAGTGACAACTAATTACTCGTTAAAACGTCAAAGGCGCTAGCACAAGGTTGCAATAAACAGTAGCGCGTACATTTTAACGAATAATTAAGGACCAAACTAGGGGTCAATAAAAAGCTTTATTTAATGTAATTCTAAATTAGACAAGATAGCGTGATTGCAACAGACAGACATCGCTAAATCAACTTAGAATATTACGCTAATCAAAATATATATACTTTGTTGGGTCTGATATTAGTATTTCTAGGAGTTACAAACGGAATGAAAAAGTTAATATAGCCTCCATAGTATGGTGGAGGGTATAAAAAAATAAAATAAAATTTGAAACATTGCCTTTGAAAATATGGTGCTTATTTTTGCACAGCACATGCTAGACATCGTCTCCAATACATCTGTTGCTGCAATTTACATTACTAGTCAGACAGTTTCGATTACATGACAATATACCTTATTTTTCTGTCGGTAATAACTTTGTTTCTCGTGTGCCAAATCTACGTTTGGTCAATCCAGATTTTTTTAGTAGCACAACATCTATCAAAATGACGAATAAAATCTTAATTGACTTGACGAAGAAAATCTTAACAAGATTCCGAAAAGTCAAATCTTGCCGCTTTCCGACCAGTTTTTCGAAGCAAATTATAAACGTACCGCACGTCGAGATTCAGTGAGTGAGTACGTTGTCAGCCTTCGCCTTACGACAGAGTTTGTTGTACAGACAAACTTAGGGTTTTCTCGAAATATTTATTTACGACAATTTTTCGAAATTGGGCATGTCCTCTTCGAAAGCCACAATTAAGATAGTTCTTCCTTAAATGTAGACATATGCTGGCAAGAGTTTACATTAATTTTAGACCGAATATCTTGTTATATTCATATTTTTTAGAGGGTATAAAAGTCAAGTAAGAATAAAATCTAAAACAGAAAAATCAAATATTAGTATGATAAGTCATGTTAGACTTAATTATGGAATGGAACCAAACAAAAGGAAAAGTATCATCTCATCTCTAATTTTTAGTCGAAATGGCATTAAATACATTACAAAAATTTTCAGTGTAAACTTTCGTTTTAGAACAGAATTCATATAGAAGATATTGCCAAGATTTTGACAACAGTTTTCAGCTGGTAGTTCTGCAGATTTTATCCTTAACTGGGGTCCTAAAACTAAACCTCATCAGAGGCCTACACAAGAACTTACATCACCGCAAACGTTTCCTTAAGATAATGGGTTCTAAATATTTATCTTATATATTTAAGCCCAAGAACAGATAAATAAATATGGTATTCCTTAGAAATGGAATGTAAAACTTTTTTTGCGGGCCAAGGAATACCGAAAATAAAAGAACATTTATTATTATTGTAAAATCTGCCACTTGTCATATGAAAATAAATTAGATATGAATATAGATTTTGTTTGAAAAACAAGTACAAAAAACAACAAGTTCGGCCCGTCCGAACTTTTAATACTCTCCACCATAGGGTAAAGAAAACAGTATTATATAGAAGTATCTTAATTCAACCATGTTCCACTTTAAACTACAGATACCCATCAGGCCGGTTGGATAAATCTGTTAAACTTTTCAAAAAAAAAAAAAAAAAAAAAAAAAAAAAAAAAAAAAAAAAACATTTATATATTATTAAAAATTCCGATTATAAAAATACCGAACTTCAAAGGGTTCCATTATATGGCGGTTATAGGAAAACATGAACCTTGATATTCAATATTCTGCTACTAGAGCGCAACCCCATTAGGAACTAAAAATACCAATTTTTAGAAGAATCCGTGGAAATGTGTCAAAAATCATCAAAATACCGAATACCAGGAGGTATCGTTATATGGGGGCTAAAAGAAGTCGTGGTTCTATACATACAATGTTCGGTTGACCACCCATTAAGAACTTCAAATACCAATTTTTAGACCAATCCGTTGGAAAATCTGACAAAAATCATGAAAATACCGAATACCAGGAGTTATTGTTATGTGGGGGCTATACGAAAGTAAGGACCTACACAATGTTCCGCCAACGGAACTATTACCCTTTCTGACCTACAAATAACAAATTTTTGAATCAGTGGAAAAGTGTGACAAAAATCATAAAAAACCGAACATCTGGAGATGCCTTTATATGGCGTCTATACGAAAACGTGGACCTATACTTACAATATTCCGCCACTGAAGCTTAAACCCATTATGACCTACAAAATTTATAAACCCATTACGACCTACAAAAATTATAAAAATACCGAATATCGGGAGGCGGCGGCTATACGAAAACGTGGACCTATACATGCAATGTTCTGCCACCGGAGCTACTTTATTAGGGCATATTCTTTTCTCTCCACGCGAAACTAAGAATCCTAAACGTTCAACGCTTTCTTTGAAAAGTTTGATTTTTCCGCTGCACTCTCATATTGGCTTCATACAACTTATCCAGGACCCATGCTATGGGTTTGCGTAGTCATTCCAGTTTTCCGAAAACCAAACCTGTCTTTTTCAGGGAGTAATATATAATGAATACATGACTTTTGATCTAAAGTGGTAAAGTACTTTGTTTTGCCTACATGCCTGTCGTCTATTGTTCAGCTTTCTAAACTCTATCACCAAACGTTGTTTTTTGTATTGCCTTATTATTACTCTCTTTAATATCTACAACCAATACAGGGTTGTTATCAGCGAGCCTGATTATCGAATTTTACCGTCTCTTAACATAGCCTGTGTTTCAGAACATACGAAATCCGAAACTCCCATTGGGTATGGATAAAATTTTGAATTTATTGGTTCCTAATTTTATGTACGAATAGTAGCTATGATATTAGTATTGTAGGGTTCTGCGGTTTTCCAACATTTAGTGTTTTTAATATCTTTTATATCTTTGATCACCGACGTTCAAAAAATGTACGTCTGGACACTTAAAAAATTGGATAAATTCAGAACCACAATCAGTAAGTACGAATTTACTTCAGGTAGAGTACAGTATCATTTTCTTTATGTAAGTCGAGTCCAATTATCCCTTCAAATGTTGTCAAGTTCGACAATAAAAAGAAGGTCGCATTCGTATTAGAAATATACATCGTAAAATTTGTATCTATTTCATACCATGAACTGATTTCACGTTAAGTGGTTATTCAGGGCGATAACACCTTTAAATTCCTTCAATGGTTTCATATAATCTTTTGATGCACCTATATATATCAAGAGTTTAATTTTTCTCAGCTATTGCTTGATATTCATTATCTTCTTGATCTGGTAGGTCTGAGACTAATTGATTAACTCTTTCGTTCTTTTATTTGCTTGACCCTGATTAGTGTAACCACTGGGTTGAGTATTCTGTCGCCATTGATTATTGTGAGGATGTTCACCAAATGGGCTGTTTCTTCTGTTCAGATGTTTTAAGTCTTTTTTCATGCCTCTAGAAAAATTAGCTCCAAACAAGTAACGTTCATGGTTAGCTTCGAGGGGGGCATCGCTTAAAAATATTTTGGTTTCTGAAATAAACATTCGTAACGCATCTGCCCTATATTTCCCATTCAACGACGCAGCTACTCTGCTATCGTATGTCTGGATGATTTTATGTATAAGTAGAGTTAGTTTCTTCTCTACTTCGTCGTTATATTAGAGAAGTGTCATATTTCCCAGGAATAGGGTTGACATTTCCTGTTTTATAAGGTAAGCCGGTCTTTTGTCCGCGTATGTGGAATCTAGCTTATCTAATATGGCTTTAAATTGAGAAGAGTGTCAAAGGGTGAATATGTTATTTTGTTTCGCATCATGCCTAAGGCCTGATAATGTTGGAACTATCATCGTGTTTTTCATAAATTTTGTAAGGTATGCGCCGCTTTTCTCCATGAGACATATGTCCCATTTTTGCCGTAAAACTACGGCAAGGATTTCATTATATTTAGAGGCTCAATACACGAGACACTCTTGCGACACGAGCTCACTTGCTACGCGCTTTCCACGATTGCTTTTAGCTTTTCCTAGCGAACGCTATAGCTTAATACAGTTTAGAACAAAATTCACGAAAAATTTAAGGAAGCTGAGAATTCCTGACTTTCGATTGTTCTGATAAACGGATAACAAAGAACAAAAACAACTCAAAAATTTATGCGGAAAAACACGAAGAAATTTTTATCACGCAAAAACGATATTATTAAACGATAACAGAGCCACGGAACAATTTTTTAAACACTATCAGCGAACGCTCTATTTACATTTTGTTTATTGGATTGAATTGAAAAACAAATTCTAAAAAAGACTGCAGTTGTTGTTATGGTGAAGTCCGGATGATGCCTCACACTTGGGCGGCCGTTAAGTAAATGTTCTTTTTATTTATTAATTTTTATACCCTCCACCATACTATGGAGGGTATATTAATTTTGTCATTCCGTTTGTAACTCCTCGAAATACTCACGTCAGACCCAACAAAGTATATATATTCTTGATCAGCGTAAAATTCTAAGACGATTTAGCCATGTCCGTCTGTCTGTCTGTGTGTCTGTCTGTCTGTCCGTCTGTCTGTCTGTTGTAATCACGCTATCTTTCGAACAAATTGAGATAGAAGGCTAAAATTTTGCACACATGTATATTTTGCCAGTAGGCAGGTTAAGTTCGTAAATGGGTCATGTAGGTCCAAGTTTTCATATAGCCCCCATATAACGGTACCTCTCGATATTCGGTATTTTGATGATTTTAGCGACATTATTCACCGGAATTGTTTCAAATTTGGCATTTGAAGTTCGTAATGGATACTACAGCCTAAGACAGAAAATTATCTGTGCAGGTCCACGTCTTCGTATAGCCCCCCTTTAATGTACCCCCCGATATTCGGTATTTTGATGATTTTAGCGACATTATTTAACGGAACCGTTCCAAATTTGGTATTTGAAGTTCGTAATAGATACTGCAGCAGAAAACAGAAAATGGACCATGTAGGTCCACGTCTTCGTATAGGCCCCATATACCGTACCCCCCGATATTCGTTATTTTGATGATTTTAGCGACATTATTTGCAGGGATTGTTTTAAATTTCGCATTTGAAGTTCGTAATGGATACTTCATCCCATGCCAGAAAATTGTCTGTGCAGGTCCACGTCTTGGTATAGCCCCCATATAACGGTACCCCCTATATTCGGTATTTTGATGATTTTAGCTACATTATAAACATATTTTTCTTCATATTTCGCATTTAAATGTTGTAATAACTTATGACAAAAGTTGCCTATGCATGTATACGTCGTCGTATAGACATTCGGTATTTTTAAGATTTTAACAGAATTTTTAAAGGATTTTTTTATTTTATTTATTTATTTATTTATTTATTTTATTTTTTTTTTTTTTTTGGAAATTGCCAAATTTGTACCGAATGGTGGAGGGTATTAAAAGTTCGGCCCGGCCGAACTTACAGCTTTTTTACTTGTTATTTATTTATTAATTTAGACAAGCCGATACAAAGTTCTCACTTTATTGAGTTCATATGCATACATGCACCAAATATGCATAATTTCTTAGTTTTAATTTTTAATTATAATTAATTCCTCACATCCATAGTGAACGCTATGCGGTGTTTCTCTAACGGTTGAATATGTGTTTTATTGTATATTTTTGGAACGTTCGTTTTTTGTGACTTTATTGGAAGTTTTTCTTCAATATTTTTAGTTTTTTTTTTTTTTTTTTTTTTTTTTTTTTTTTTTTTGTAATGGTATTATTTAATTTTTCCACATTGAATTTCCAGTATGGTTAATAGGCTTCGAGAAATGTATATTACAACCTTCTACTCTTCAAAATTCCTTCAACTTTGCTTTTATTTTGTATCTACTTAGAATATTAACAATATTATTGAAGATATCACCCCTAACTATAAATATTTTAGTGATTTAAATAACTATCTTTGATTCCGTTTCAGTTTTGGTTGAAAATATAGCACATTTTGAAAAATTGTTGGTACTGTCATGTACATGCCTCCCCCGCCGTTAAATATGTGAAAACAAATAAGATTTAATTAATAAGCATATTTTTAATGGGACCAAAAATACATATCCGGGTTTAGTCTGGCATGCCTTTACGTCACTAACTCACGCAGGCGTACATACATCTTGGTGTATTGCCGTTTGCAAGTTTTTTATACCCGCCACCATACTACGGAGGGTATATTTATTTTGTCATTCCGTTTGTAACTGATCGAAATAATGATCTTAGACCCAACAAAGTATATATATTCTTGATCAGCGTAAAATTCTGAGACGATATAGCCATGTCCGTCTGTCTGTCTGTTGTAATCACGCTATCTTTCGAACGAATTGAGATAGAAGGCTAACATTTTGCACACATGTTTATTTTGCCAGTAGGCAGGTTAAGTTGTAAATGGGCCATGTACGTTTTCATATAACCCCCATATAACGGTACCTCTCGATATTCGATATTTTGATGATTTTAGCGACATTATTCACAGGAATTGTTTCAAATTTGGTATTTGAAGTTCGAAACGGATACTACCACCTAAGACAGAAAATTGTCTATGCAGGTCCACGTCTTCGTATAGCCCCATTATAATGGTACCTCCCGATATTCGGTATTTTGGTGATTTTAGCGACATTTTTCACCGGAATTGTTTCAAATTTCGTATTTGAAGTTCGTAATGGATACTGCAGCCTATGCCAGAAAATTGTCTGTGCAGGTCCACGTCTTCGTATAAGGGAACCTCTCAATATTCGGTATTTTGATGATTTTAGCGTCCTTATTTACCGGAATTTTGACGTATTTAGAGTTCGTGATCCGAACTACAGTCTGCGTCAGAAAATTGTCTGTGCAGGTAGGTCTTCGTCATGGTACAATAAGGAGGTAAAACAGCTTCGTAAAACTACAGAAATACAGCCCTGAGGCTATGCCCGTTTCCTGTCAGAATTATTCAAAATTATAGGCAACAAGTTGCTTTCATTTATTTGATATTTTTTGTTCATTTCTAAAATGAGTCAAATAACGCCAAAGATGAATGAAATGACTGGACTCTCAAAAATATGATGCTAAGTGTTCATTATTTAAATTCCATGGCAAATCTCGTTAATATTATAAATGAGCGCACCGCTATATAAGTTTCTTCCACACACTGATTTTGAAAATATTTTGTTTTTATACCTACCACCATGCTATGGAGGGTATATTAACTTTGTCATTCCGTTTGTAACTCCTTGAAATACTTATGTCAGACCCAACAAAGTTTATATATTCTTGATCAGCGTAAAATTCTAAGTCGATTTAGCGTTGTCCGCCTGTCTGTCTGTCTGTTGTAATCACGCTATCTTTCGAACGAATTGAGATAGAAGGCTAAAATTTTGCACACATGTTTATTTTGCCAGTAGGCAGGTTAAGTTCGTAAATGGGCCATATAGATCCACGTTTTCATATAGCCCCCATATAACGGTACCTCCCGATATTCGGTATTTTGATGATATTAGCGAAATTATTCATCGGAATTGTTTCAAATTTGGTATTTGAAGTTCAGAAGACAGAAAAGTGTCTGTGCAGGTCCATGTCTTCGTATAGCCACCATATAACGGTACCTCCCTATGTTCGGTATTTTGATGATTTTAGCGACATTATTCACCTGAATTGTTTCAAAATTGGTATTTGAAATTTGTAATGAATACTACAGTCTAAGATAGGAAATTGTCTGTGCAAGTCCACGTCTTCGTATAGGGCCCACATAACGGTACCTCCCTATATATGGTATTTTGATGACTTTAGCGACGTTATTTAACGGTATTTTTTCAAATTTGGTATTTGAAGTTAAAAATAAATACTACACCTTAAGACAGAAAATTGTTTGTGCAGGTCCACGTCTTCCTATAGCCCCCATATAAGGGTACCTCCCAATATTCGGTATTTTGATGATTTCAGCGTCATTATTCACCAAAGTTGTTTTAAAATACGTATTTGGAGTTCGTTATGAGAACTACAATCTGTGACAGAAAATTGTCTATGTAGGTCCAGGTCTTCGTATAGGCCCCATATATCAGTACCTCCCTATATTCGTTATTTTGACGATTTTAGGTACAATACCCATCGAAATTGTTTGAGATGTGGTATTTGAAGTTCGTAATGACTGCCACAGCCTATGACAGATAATTGTCTATGCAGGTGCAGGTCTTCGCGCAGCTCCGATATAACGGTACCTCCCTATATGCGATATTTTTACGATTTTAGCTACATGATTCACTGTTTATTTCAAGTTTCGAGTTTGAATATGGTAATGGCTTACGACAAACAATGCCTATGTAGGTCCACGTCGTATAGACCCCAATAGACGGCTATATTTGGTGTTTTTAAAATATTAACAGAATTTTTTAAGAATTTTATTTTTTGAAAATTTTTAAATTCGTTGCAAAAGGTGGAGGATATTCAAAGTTCTGCCCGGCCGAACTTACTGCTTTTTGACTTGTTATTTTTCAAAACAACAAATATATACACAAAATTGGCAGAATTCAAGCACACTTAGAAAAAAAAATAATTAGGTGGGAGCTCTACTTTACATTTTTATTGTACCATGGTTCTTTGTATAGGTCCCATATATGTTAACCCATAATTCTTGAACACACATGCCACTGTTGTTAACTCATAATTCTCGAACACACACGCCACTGTTGTTAACTCATCATTATCGTTGCACACGCCACTGTGTCAACGAACCAACGTCATATGACACCACCATCCACAAAATATGAAATATGTCAGGCAAGTAGAAACAAAATAAAATGTGAAAGACTCTTTAGAATACCAACCATACAAACTTGTTAATGTAAGCATAATTATAAAACCATTGTATGACCATTTTTTAAAAAAAGAAATCAGTTTATTAATGAGACTCAAAAAAGCTGGTTTGCTTTAAATAACAAATCGCTTAACTGGCGCCCAACTACCAAGCGGCAAAAGGACCCCATAGGCTCCACAAAATATAGTATATATATATATATATATATAGTTTATATTAAATATCCAATTAAAGTGAAGGAAATTTTTTTATTGAAAAAATATACTTGAAACATTTGAATTAATTTCTAAGTGAAAAAAACAGATAAAAATATTTTTTTTTTGAAACTAAAGTTTAGTTTTTATTGAAAAAATATACTTGAAACATTTGAATTAATTTTTAAGTTAAAGAAACAGATAAAAATATTTTTTTGAAACTAAATCATAGTTTTTGTTGAAAAAATATACTTGAAACATTTGAAATAATTTTTAAGTGAAGAAACAGATAAAAATATTTTTTTGAAACTAAATCATAGTTTTTATTGAAAAAATATACTTGAAGCATTTGAATCAATTTTTAAGTGAATGAAACAGATAAAAATATTTTTTAAAACTAAATCTTTGAAATATTTTAAGCAATTTTTCTATCATAATGTCAAATCCGGCGGCAAATTCAATTAGACACCCGGTCATTAATATTTTTAACACGGAAGAACAGAACAGACAAATGCAGAAAACGATCGCCCGGATCTGTGCCGAACAGTGCCAAATTGCAATTAGGCAATTTTTTAGTCCTAGTGCAGACATTTCTGGCACAGATCAAATAATCGAGGCACGTTATGGGAATGACCTTTCTGACCTGGACAAGGTCCCAGACGTAGTCCGAATTTTGCGGGAATTTTCGGGAAACGCGACAGAATACAATTCATGAAAAAAAGTGTAGACAGGAAAATGAAACTTTATGAGTCTAAAAAATGTTCTCCTAAATACTATGCAATTCTGAATGTGGTTAGAAATAAAATTGTAGGGAACGCTGATGCGGCGCTCGAATCTTATACTACCCCCCCCCCCCCCCCCAACAGTTTAATAACAGTTTTAATCCAAGGAATTATTATAACCGAATGCCGCAAGGTCAACATTTGGTAATAATTTTTTCCAACCCCCAAGACCAACCGCTCCAAAACCGCAACCCAGTCCAGAACCCATGGATGTGGATCCATCTATACGTACTAGATCTGTAAATTACATTAACAGACCCACCAATAATAACCAATTTCGGGGAAAAGACCATTCATTTCAAATAAGCATACTATAAATCCTCCGAAAATTCAACGTAATTTTAATTTAAACACGGAAGAATCTCAAGATGAGATTGAAGAAAACGAATCTGAGCGACAAAGCTATGAAGATCGTCACACCGTTTGACGACTACCTTGATAATCAGTATGATATTCAAGAAAACAATTAGCATTCATTGTCTGAAGAATTTTCTGAAATTCATTTTTTAGATTAAGGAAATCGTCTCTGCCTTATTTCGAAAGTAGGACGAATAAGAATTATATCCAAGCAAATTTAGTAAAAAATATTATTCCAAATGAAAAACCTTTTTCGCATCCTCTATCGCCAGACAGACAAAAATTACACATCATACCTTTATAAAACATTTCGATACAAATCTGCCAAAGCAAAGGTTTTTCCTTTTGTCCTTTCATGCAATTCTGGGAAATGACAGTTTAAAAGAGTTAGCAGCAGTTATTCACGCAGCAAAAGTTATATGATAGTGGATAACAGAATCAAAATACGAATAAAACAGCTCTCATCACAATCAGTGAATACTATTAATATCAGGAACGACCACATGACTGACGAACAAAGAATGCAACTCGATAATTTAGTTCAGAAACATAGAAACCTTTCAGTAATCCACATGAAAAATTAACGTACACTACATCCGTTGTTAGTGAAATTCGCACAAGGTAGAATCGCAAATCAAAGAACTTTTGGATCACGGGATAATATGACCTTCACGGTCAGCCTACAACTCTCCTCTATGGATTTTTCCAAAAAATCGGACGCTTCTGAAAAGAAAAAGTATCGTATGCAAACTTAACGATGTTACCATCTCGGACAAATATCCGATACCCAATATTAATGAGGTTTTTCCTCAGTTGTCAAAATGTAAATGGTTCTCAGTAATAGACTTAAAAAGTGGATTCCATCAAATCCCTTTAAAAGAAAGCGACATGAAAAAAAACTGCATTTTCCGAGAATAATGGAAAGTACGAGTTTACAAAATTGCCGTTTGAGTTGAAAAATGCCCCTTCCATTTTCCAAAGAGCCTTAGATGCTATTCTAAGGGATCATATTGGGAAAATTTGTTTGGTCTACATAGACGACATCATCATCTTCTCGAAGGACGACAAATCTCATTTCGAGAACTTGAACACAGTATTTCAGACTTTAAATAAAGCGAACATGAAAGTTCAACTCGACAAGTGCGAATTCTTTAAACGAGAAGTTGAATTTTTGGGTTTTATTGTTTCTGATTGCAGAATAAAAGCAAATCCAAGCAGGGTAGAAGCCATTAACAATTACCCAATTCCTAAAACGTTAAAGGATCTAACATCTTTTCTTGGAATGCCCAATCTTTACATAAATCTTACTGAAGATGCAATTGAAAAACGCTTTCATGTTGGAAGACGTTTTGTTAGCGTATCCTGACTTTAATAAAAAATTTCACCTTAATACTGACGCCTCTAGCTACGCTCTTGGCGCAGTACTGTCTCAAGATGACAGACCTATCATTTTTTTGTCTCGTACCCTTCAAAAAGCTGAAGAGCACTATGCGACTAATGAAAAGGAAATGCTTGCAATTGTTTGGGCTTTGAAGGAACTTCGGAATTACCTATATGGTTCATCCAAAATGAAAATGTTCACTGACCACCTGCCACTTACATATTCATTGAATAATAAAAATTCAAACTATAAATTGAAAAGATGGAAGGCCTTCCTTGAAGTCGCTGACGCTTTATCCAGACCCCCAGAAGTTTCAAAAGATTGTCCCAAGAATGATAGCTACCATACTAAAAATACTAAAAATCTTGATCAAAATCATTCACAGGTAAACTCTATTACTTCTACACAACATAGTGACGAAAGCTCTTCGCACAATTTAATTCAATTTACCGACGTACCGATAAATGCCTTTAACACCCTTCTTACAATTTTGAAATTGTTTTTCCAACAATCCATCGACATAGATTAAACGAACCAAATATCACAACGGACAATCTCACTGAAATTTTAAAAAAGTATTTGAACCCATCAGTTACGAACTGCATTAAAACATTAGATCATATTCTTGGAAAACTTCAGGAAGTATTTCGTGAAAACTTCTCACGGTATAAAGTAAAATACTCTAGAGCAATAGTAACTGACCTCAATACCATCGACGAACAAGAAGAAGTAATTATAAATGAACATATCAGAGCACACCGAAATAGCGTGGAAAACAGGATTCAAATATTGTCACAATATTATTTTCCAGAAATGCACTCAAAAATCAAAAAGGTAGTCAAGACTTGCAAAATCTGCAAGGAAAATAAGTATGATAGATTCCCGAGTAAAATTGAATTAGGAGAAACGGCAATACCACAGTTTCCTGGAGAGATCGTTCAAATTGACATATATTTAACGGAAAAGAAACCAATACTTACTGCTATATATAAATTTTCGAGGTACGCCCAAGTTAAGTTACTCAATTCCAGAGCGGCAGTTGACGTTAAAGAGCCACTCAGAGACATTTTTAATCTTTCGGTATGTTAAAGACAATTGTAATTGATAACGAAAAACCCTTTAACTCAAGTGCGATCATTTTTGTGCTCCAAAATCAATATAATGTCAAGGTATTTAAAACTCCACCCTATAGCAGTAGCGTGAACGGCCAGATTGAAAGATTTCATTCAATCTTGTCACAGATAATGCGTTGTTTGAAATCTGAAAACACAAATACCACATTTTCAGAGCTTTTAAAGAAGTCAATTTATGAGAATAATAACTTCATTCATTCCACAATCAATAGGAAACCGGTTGAAGCCTATTTTGGCAGGAGAATATGTACTGGCCCCAAAGACATACAGAAGGAACGACAGGAAATGTTACAGAAACTTACACAGAAATAAGCCGAGAATTTGAACTACCATAATAAAAAAAGACTCCACCAAAGACCTACGAACCAGGACAGAAAATTTTTGTAACTGAAAATAAAAGACTAGGGACTAAGTTGAGCAAGACTTACAGAGAAGAGACAGTAAAAGATAACAAAACATCTACCCTCCTAACAGTATCCGGGAAATTTTTTCACAACAACAACATTCGTAACTGACTTTTTATTTTTTTGATTTCAGGAAAATCTTCACATCGACCATCGGTGACGTACAAATATTCGACTACAATAATTCACAAATTGTGAAACTGGACGCAGGAATGACAAAATTACAAACCGGAACTTTTAAATTGATTCCCATCATTGATATCGACAAATATCAATCACTAATTGATTGTATGAAAACGACAGTAGATAGGAATGTCAGTAGCAGTCATTATCTCCGACCTTTCTTTATCTGTGAATTAATAGTATTACAAGAATATTTGGACAGACTCAAACCTAGAACCAAAAGGTCTTTGAATTTCATAGGAACAGCATGGAAATGGATCGCGGGAAACCCCGATCATGATGACTTTGAGATACTCAAGAAAAATCTTGTTAATGTAAGCATAATTATAAAACCATTGTATGACCATTTTTTAAATAAAGAAAGCAGTTTATTAATGAGACTCAACAAAGCTGGTTTGCTTTAAATAACAAATCGCTTAACTTGTATCAGTACCTCCCTATATTCGGTATTTTTCGAGTTTAGGTACAATACCCACCGAAATTGTTTGAGATGTTGTATTTGAAGTTCTTAATTGATGCTACAGCCTGCGACAGAAAATTGTCTGTGCAGGTCCAGGACTTCGCACAGCTCCGATATAACGTTACCTCCCAATATACGATATTTTAATGATTTTAGCTGCATTGTTCGCCGTTTATTTCAAGTTTCGAATTTGAATATGGTAATTGATTATGACAAACAAAGCTTATGTAGGTCCACGTCGTATAGAAAATTTCCAATTTCGTTCCAAATGGTGGAAGGTATTCAAAATTCGGCCGGGCCGAACTTACTGCTTTTTAACTTGTCATTATTTTAAAGGTTGCAAATCGTTTACTTTGGTACATGAATGACCTAAGCCCCAGTCGTTGAAATGCTGAATAGGCAATTCTTGATATTGATGACGTTTGAAAAATTTGGGTTCGCACAGTTTTGCATGTATCGACACTATCAGTTGTGACACGCATCAAGGCAGTGGGGACAAACACAAAGTCCCAAGCGAAAGGTGGGTACCGACTAGACACTCTTTTTGTCTATTTGTACGTTCGGACAATGCGTCGTAATCTCCATTCAGTTGATGAAAAACGGTCGCCTTTCAGAACCACGAAACCCTTCTTTCAAATTATTCTTCTGATATTTCCATTTGTGTCTTCTTTGAATTCGTTCAAGTACTCGGTTTTTCATCAATGGCAAAAATGTTGTGAAATAATTCTGCGTCGTTTCTAATGATTAACGTATGAAATATCTGAGGCGGAAACATCAGGTTCTGCTAGTTCTAGTAGAGGCGACCCAATTAGGAAATGCGCTCGAGTTAATGGAGCTATTTTACTAAGGTCATCACTTACCGGACTCAAAGATTTTGAATTGAGATTAGTTTTGTGTTAAAGGACTTAAATCCTGCCTCCCACAATCCACCCATGTGAGGAGCTCCATTCCAAATTTTGATGAGAATTTCGTGTCATGGCTTTCGATGTAATATTTTTAATAAATTTTATTTTATTCTTTTATAGGGATTTAGAGGCACCGACAAAGTTGGTGCCGTTGTCTGAATATACAAAGGATTGACATCCTCTTCGACCTATATAGCGTGTGGTTGCTATAAGCCAATTACTTTGGTGTTAAAATATATAAAAACACATACATATCCTAATGTAATGAGACAAGCGCGAACAGTTAAGTTTTTAATATTAAAAAAGCCTGCAAAGTCAACCCTAGTGTTGTAGAAGGGTCTTGTAAGCGAAGTTCTTTCAGGCGGTAGATAAGCCATGATTTGATTTTGATAATGTTTTTTTTTTATAAAATGTGCATACATTGCAGTTATATGTAGTTTTTTTAACTAATACTTTTTAACTTGAATATCCAATATTCAGAACGTAAAATTCGAGTCATGAGTTGATCTCCTCCATGCAATGTTATTTTGTGTGTAAATTGGATCTGATAATGACATTACAATCAATACATGGATTTAAAGTCAGGAGACTACTACTAGGTGGAAGTTTTGATTTTCGTTGCAATAATTTGTACTCGTGTGCCTAATAATGCTGTTGGGTGAAAATGATAATTAGCCGTTTAGCCTACTTAATTTGTGTACTTGAGAATTAACGACCTAGCAAATGACTTTTATCATACCGCTTGGCGAAGGCATATGATCTATATGCTCTGGACAAGTCTGAGAAGTATTTCAAAGAGTCGTTTTATATAAGTTCTTTCTTGGCATCTTCAGTAATATTGGTAAGAGGAAGAATTTTAAACTCTTTTTTTCTAAATTCGTCTCTATTGACACGTTATTTCAAGGCCAACTTGTTTTTGATATTTTATGCACTGTGGTCCTTGCCACCATAAATTATGTTGCTTTAAGTCGATCGGTGTACCCCTCGACTTGCTACATCAGCGGGATTTGATTCAGAGTCATCATGGCACCATCGCCCATTACCCACGTTTTCAATCATTTCTGTATGCTGTTGCCTACAAACGTGTTCCAATGACACGGATGCTTTTTGAGCTTTGATGATGGATCTTTTTTTTTATCGGTGCAACCATTGTTTTGGAAGCTAAAACAATGTGTCAACACTATTATTGTTATTCTCCATCCGGATATACAAAGCTGCGCCGTACGCACTTTCGGAGGCGTCACAGAATCCATGAATTTCTATCGGACTCGTGGAAGCGTATTTTATCCATCTAGGTATAGTAAGGCAATCAATAGTAATTCGGCTTCAGCTTTTTTTCTTCCAT
This sequence comes from Musca domestica, assembly GCF_030504385.1. NCBI lineage: Eukaryota > Metazoa > Arthropoda > Insecta > Diptera > Muscidae > Musca > Musca domestica. The sequence goes on along the minus strand of NW_026712293.1, from coordinate 9,943,635 downwards.
GAAATTGAAATTTTTTCTTCCAGGAAAAAATACTGAGTTTATTATAAACAAGTAAAAAATTATAACTTCGGCCGCTTCGATCTTTGAATACCCCCCACCATTCGCAACGATTTTAGCAATTTTCAAAAAAAAAAAAAATAATAAAAAATAAATAGAACAGTGTTTGGCTTGCTTGTTTGGGATACCATAGTATTTTGTTGTTGCAAAATCGTCAGGCAAAATCCCATTATTGTTGTTTTTATAAAAACAACGTTTGTTTATGAGTGGAGAACGATGGTAATGTTTACCAGGGGGTAAGGCAGGGAATACCTAGGTTTCGGAAAGAGCCACCAATCCTCATCAGTTCCCTTGTTTCTTGTCTGGGATATTCTCCCCAGAAGTTATTTTAAAAAATAACTTCTATGACAAAATTTTTTTTTTTTTTTTTTACCCAAGTGACGAGATCGTAAGCTCAATAGAAGAGGAACAAAAGAATTACATAAAACTAAAATTCTTTTGGAAAATCTTCTAAATCTTACAACCACACTTATAAACATTTACATCTTTCTCCACTTGTTATGCTTTCGTTCAACCTGAACGAAGTAACATAACCATGTAAGTTTGTTTTGTCTGTTACAACAAAAACCCCTTCGTCGACCGTGCCTGTGTCTATTAATATTTTATTTTTATTTTTTAAAATAACTTCTGGGGAGAATATCCCAGACAAGAAACGAGGGAACTGATGAGGATTGGTGGCTCTTTCCGAAACCTAGGTATTCCCTGCCTTACCCCCTGGTAAACATTCCCATCGTTCTCCACTCATAAACAAACGTTGTTTTTATAAAAACAACAATAATGGGATTTTGCCTGACGATTTTGCAACAACAAAAAAAAATAAATAAAATCCGTTAAAAATTCTGTTAAAATCTTAAAAATACCGAATGTAGCCGTTTTATTAGTGTCTATACGATGACGTGGGCCTGCATGTGCAACTTTTGTCATAAACCATTACAATATTCAAATGCGAAAGTTGAATAAAACAATTTGGTTGACAATGTAGCTAAAATCATCAAAATACCGAATATCAGGAGGTATCGTTATATGGGGGCTATAAGAAATCGTGGATCTATACATGCAATGTTCCGTTCCGTTGACAACCTGTTAAGAACTACAAATACCAATTTTTAGACCAATACGTGAAAAAATGTGGCAAAAATCATGAAAATACCGAATACCAATACCATTGTTATTGTTATGAGCTTTCTTTGAAAAGTTTGAGTTTTGCGCTGCACTCTCATATTGGCTTCATACAACTTATCCAGGACCCATACATTGTGATTTGCGTGGTCATTCCAGTTTTCCGAAAACCAAACAAAAAGGGTAGTCAGCAAAATTCATATTTCGCATTTTACGCAGAGGGAAAAGTGACTTTTTCCTGTCTTTTTCAGAGAGTAACATATAATGAATACCTTACTTTAGATCTAAAGTGGTTGTTTAATTTCAAGCTTAATTTTTATTAAATTGCGTTAATATTACATATCCTTAGGTAGTGTCTACTACCTCTTAATACGACTTTGTACTTCGTACATAATGTCAAAGGTAATGACATTTCCTAAGGAGTGACGTTTTGTAATTGCCGCTAACAAGCATAGGATTACGTCCTACTGCAAAAACCCTTTGCACGAAGGTAATATTGTTCCACGAACAGCCATCCTATAAAAAATATACAGTCCACTGCTCAGTGGGAAAAATATTAATCATTTGTGTTTTTATTTTTCTCTCATTTTCTTTATTTTCATTTTGCTACGCAATCATTGGTCCCGGATTTTACAATCTGTCTCCTTCCTTCACGAGGAAAAACAACAAAGGAACGACTGTTTCGCAGCAAAAACATTGGATTCTACGATCCGTCTCTTTGCCTCACCGAGGATACAACGACTACGTCGTCAACAACAACAACGGGATCATCGATCACCACCATCACCTCTAATAAAATTACATTACATTTTTATTAAACCGCCACAACAAAGGTATGTACACAGTGAATTACGTTCAAAGTGACATACCGAACATTGTTATTGTTGTGTTAATAAAACAAAACAAAGCCTTCGGTCGTTTTCAACAAGTTTGTACGTCCGTCCGTCTCCCATGAGATTGCCGTCGGCATTTATTTCAAGCAACAAAACATCACTAATATCACAATTCGATTTGTTTAGAACAAATCGCATACACAACCACAGTCACAGTAATTTTGTATTTCGCTTTGCCTAATAATTTCATTTTTAGCACATTTCTTTTATATTTTTTGCCTGCACTACTGTACTACATTACACTACATTATTGTTGTGTTTTTCATCTTCTTGTATATTTGTAAAACACAACAACAACAATATAAAAGAGTAATTGTTGTCAACACTGCTGATTGTTGGTTCCGTTTTATTTACACATTCGTGTAAATTACAATAGTGACACTCGCTGATAAATGATAGCTAATCACATACAATAGGTGTGTTCACCATCATTTATCATAATATATTTATTGAAAAATTGAAAGTGCCATTTGTAATAAAATTTTGTGTTGATTTCTCCGAATATCAAACAATAATAAAATTTTGCTTGTGTCTCCGATACAATACACCCTACATTCGGTATATACATACATCTATGTGCATAGTAATATTTTATTAAATAACAAATATTACTATTTATTTTTGCAAACTCTTTCGAGAAAACTGTTTGTTTCTTGCTTTATTCTGAACGATTGGAAGAGCACAACTAACGGTCTGTGCACCCTACCATCGGCTTTAGTGATTTTCGTCACATTTTTGAGTTTTTCGACTTTTTACACATTTCTTTTAGATTTTTTTTTGTCGGTAAGTGGTATTTACGATACCCTGCCACATACTGTGTGTATTTTACGATACACTGTAAACAATATAAAATACACTGAAAGAAAAAATGTACAATTTTTGAGTTTCTTTATAATATTATTTTACTTTTTGTGGTTTAATCACGTTAAACCTCAATTATAGTCCACGACTATTATACAATAAGTATTTTCATTAAATAAATATTGAATTTCTTGACATTACGTGTCGTTTTAAAAACATTTTACGCATTTTCGTGCAAATTAAATTTCAATTTCTTGTATTTTCGTTGCTTTTGTATTCTTCGGCTGCAATTTTTTTTCAAACAAGACATTACGTGTCTAAAAAAACATTATTCATTTGTTTTGCTTCTGATTTGCATTCAAAATGCCACTCACTCCTTTGGATTTATTCATCCGAGCTACTAATGCTTTGGTAAAATTTGATGCCAATTTCAGTTTCCAACGGGACGAAGAGCTCGATGTTTACATCTTAGAACTTCAAGGAGCTGAGGTCAGAACACTATGGGATAAAGTTAAATTCCAATTTGAAAAGTGCCTCGATTACCTACATGAAGATAAAAATTCTAATGAGGACGACATTTCAGCCGCCGACATCAAATACGATGTCGCCTACAAATGTTTTTTAAATGTTTTAGCGTCCATTAATAGAAAGTTAGGCGCGCTACGGGCTCCGCCTGAGTCCCCTACTGTAATTACACCAAAATCTCATGTATGTAACACTTCAATATCTCGTTCCGAGGATACAGCGACCGTATCAAATGCTCCGCATCGATCCAAAACTTCCCAAAATTCATCTTTCACATCCTATGGAAATGAAAATTCCAGTCACAGGTTAAATTTGCCACCCTGTGACATCGAAATATTCAATGGCGATTTTCTTTCCTGGCCTACGTTCAGGGACTTGTTTTCTGCCATATACATTAACAATAGCGGCATAAGCGACATTGAGCGTTTATGCCATTTAAATAACAAAACTAGTGGTGACGCCCATGAAATTGTGTCTAAGTTTTCGCTTACACACAAAAACTTTAACCTAGCATGGAGTGCATTATTCTCTACATATGACAATCCTCGAATTTTGGTGAACCACCAACTTAAGCTCCTCTTTGACCTTCCAGTTTTAGACAAAGAAACTAGTGCAGGGTTAAAGAAATTACAAAGAGGCATAAACGGGTGTATTTCGTCTATGTCTAATTATGATGTGTCGACAAAAGACTGGGATCCTATTCTAGTTTTCCTGTGTCTTCAGAGGTTACCTAAGAACTGCGTGGTGCTTTGGGAACAAAGCATAAATAACAAATCTACTTTGTCTACGTGGAAAGATTTGGATCACTTTCTTACAGAAAGGATCCAAACTCTGACCTGCTTACGTGACATTAGGGGCATCGATTACGTCGAACCTCTAAACAATGACACACGTTCCCTTTCTACGAATGATGCAACGAATACCTCAAATTCCGTCACCGCCCAAAGTGCCCCTCATTTCTTTAAGTTACCTCGTTCATCCTCGCCTAAATCATGTGCGCTTTGTTCACGACAAAGGCATCATCTAAGAGTTTGTCATAAATTCCTTAGACTTTCAGTTCCTGAAAGAATCAGCACAGTTAAGAAACACTTCTGTTGTCTTAATTGTTTGTCTCACGGACATGAAGCTTCTAAATGCAACAGCATTCACAACTGCACCACATGCAACAAACGGCATCACACGCTGTTACACATCTGGGCCACGCCACATTCGTCCCCGACGACTTCGAAGGTTAGAAGTCCAGATCAGGTAATTCTACCTACTACTTCTACCAGTATCACATCAGGGTCTTCAGACCGACAGGTGTTTCATTCCACCCAGGGCAGAAAAGTATTGTTAGGCACAGCTATGGTGCAGAGCTCCGTCTTCGGCTGGATCATCACTGGTGCCATGCCAAACTCCCCTCTACAACCTTCTGTTTAGGGATTCTCCTTAGATTAGGGTAAAAGACTGGGGACTTTGAGTCACTTTTGCTCACATCTTTCCCTACGGACGCTATTTTTTCATACGTTTTAGGTATACATAGGTCAGTTTTCCTACCGAAAACTTTAAGATTTCATCGCCTACACCTGTATTTTCTACTTGCTACGCAACTATCGGTCAACGACCATCTGAATCGACTACGTCTTTTTTTTCATTTGTCACGCAAATGAATTCAATCCGCATAAACAATGTCTATACGGCCGTCTGTACTTAATTTTCAAAGAGGCAACCCATATTGTTCATCTGGTATATTTTGAATGCCAAATCTTAAAGCAGATGCTACGCATCTATAATTATTTATATTGCTGGATCACCGATCCATAGTTCACACCAATATACCGAATGTGAGGAGCGAAATTTAATATTGAAAACGTCCGACGGCCATTTCAATTCCTTTCCCACTCCTACGGAGTTAGTTATAGTCGATGTTTCGCGTCGTCTACGCCTCCTCTCTATTTTTTCACTACAAATTTGGAAAAAACTTAGTTTGATGGCCGTGTTAGAGCCGCGAAGCATCGAACTATACAGTTGAAAAACGACCTATGGTTTTGTGGTCATTCTGACCAAAGTTAGTTCCTATTTACATTTTCGCTTCCTCTCTACTTTTCATATGAGTTGGAAAATTTAGAATGATGGTTGCGATGATGGTGTGCGGATTACGTCCCATATACAATAAGGAACAACGATTTGATGGCTGCGCTGATCCCTGAAGCCCACGGCATACACAACGGATGAAGCAGAACCTCCCTCGGAGAAATTTGAATTAAAAATCCGTCTTCGACGGTCCCTGGAGTTCCTCCAGGAGAGATCAGTGGTTTCGCCACATTAGACTCGACGAGTTCAACCTTTAAAGATCAGGACCTTCTCGAGGCATTGCACGATCTTGCTCTACGAGCACATTCTTTCAGTTTTCATGTTACGATCGGTTCCTCTTCGGGCATTGCAAAATCGTGCTCTATGAACTCGCATGAAAAATTGAAAACAACCTTTTTTATTTTTTTTTTGTCCATTGTTTTCATGATACGATCTGTTCCTTCTCGAGGCAAAGCTCGATCGTGCTCCACGAGCTCACATGAAAATAACTAATATTAACGTAAAATTTGCAACACGGTGAAATGTTGCAAAGGCCGGCGGAATGTTTAATTTCAAGCTTAATTTTCATTAAATTGCGTTAATATTACAAATTTGTAACACGGGTTTTTCGGGATTTTTCTCCTCCTTAGGTAGTGTCTACTACCTCTTAATACGACTTTGTACTTCGTACATAATGTCAAAGGTAATGACATTTCCTAAGGAGTGACGTTTTGTAATTGCCGCTAACAAGCATAGGATTACGTCCTACTGCAAAAACCCTTTGCACGAAGGTAATATTGTTCCACGAACAGCCACCCTATAAAAAATATACAGTCCACTACTCTAGTTGGAAAAAATATTAATTATTTGTGTTTTTATTTTTCTCCAATTTCTTTATTCTCATTTTGATACGCAAACAGTGGTAAAGTACTTGGTTTTGCCTACATGCCTGTCGTCTATTTTTTTTTTGTTCAGCTTTCTAAACTCTATCACCAAACTTTGTTCTTTTTTTGTATTGCCTTGTTTATCAGTCTCTTTAATATGTACAACCAATACAGGGTTGTTATCAGCGAGCCTGATTGACGAATTTTACCGGCTGTTAACATAGCCTGTGTTTCAGAACATACGAAATCCGAAACTCCCTAATTTGATGTACGAATAGTAGGTGTGATATTAGTATTGTAGGGAAGAGCCTCGTCTAGTTCTGCGGTTTTCCAACATTTAGTTTTTTTAATATATTTTATATCTTGGGCCACCGACGTTCAAAAAATTTACGTCTGGACACTTAAAAAATTGGATAAACTCAGAGCCACAATCAGTAAATACGAATTTACTTTTCAGGTAGAGTACAGTATCATTTATTTATGTAATTCGCGTCCAATTATCCCTTCAAAAGTTGTCAAGTTCGGCAATAAACGGAAGGTCGCATTCGTATTAGAAATATACATTGTAAAATTTGTATCTATTTTATTACCATGAACTGATTTCACATTAAATGGTTTATTCAGGGCGACAACACCTTTCAATTCCTTCAATGGTTTCATATAATTTTTGATGCACCTGTATATCAAGTGTTTAATTTTTCTCCCTGCAAATTCCCTTTCTATGAATGGCACGATAGTCATGTTAAAAAAAATTACTTAGTCGAATTCTACGATTTTGTCGTTATTTAATTCTACGCCATATTCAGCTATTGCTTGATATTTATTATATTCTTGATTTGGTAGGTCTGAGACTAATTGATTATTTCTTTCGTTCTTCTATTTGCTTGTCCCTGATTAGTAACCACTGGGTTGAGTATTCTGTCGCCATTGATTATTGTGAGGATGTTCACCAAATGGGCTGTTTCTTCTGTTCAGATGTTTTAAGTCTTTTTTCATGCCTCTAGAAAAATTAGCTCCAAACAAGTAACGTTCATGGTTAGCTTCGAGGGGGGCATCGCTTAAAAGTATTTTGGTTTCTGAAATAAACATTCGTAACGCATCTGCCCTATATTTCCCATTCAACGACGCAGCTACTCTGCTATCGTATGTCTGGATGATTTTATGTATAAGTAGAGTTAGTTTCTTCTCTACTTCGTCGTTATATTAGAGAAGTGTCATATTTCCCGGTCTTTTGTCCGCGTATGTGGAATCTAGCTTATCTAATATGGCTTTAAATTGAGAGGAGTGTCGATGAAAACGTAATTTTGTTTTGCATCATGCCTAAGGCGTGATAATATTCGGAACTATCATCGTGTTTTTCATAAATTGTGTAAGGTATGCGCCGCTTTTCTCCTATGTCCCATTTTTGCCGTAAAACTACGGCAAGGATTTCATTATATTTAAAGGCTCAATACACGAGACACTCTTACGACAGGAGCGCACTTGCTACGCGCTTTCCACGATTGTTTTTAGCTTTTCCTAGCGAACGCTATAGCTTAATACAGTTTAGAACAAAATTCACGAAAAATTTAAGGAAGCTGAGAATTCCTGACTTTCGATAGTTCTGATAAACGGATAACAAAGCACAAAAACAACTCAAAAATTCATGCGAACAACACGAAGAAATTTTTATCACGCAAAAACGAAATTATTAAACGATAACAGAGCCACGGAACAATTTTTTTAAACACTATCAGCGAACGCTCTATTTACATTTTTTTTATTGGATTGAATTAAAAAAAAAAATGTTTAAAAAGACTGCAGTTGTTGTTGTGGTGAAGTCCGGATGATGCCTCACACTTGGGCGGCCGTTAAGGAAATGTTCTTTTTGATTTATTAATTTAGACAAGCCGATACAAAGTTCTCACTTTATTGAGTTCATATGCACACATGCACCAAATATGCATAATATCTTAGTTTTAATTTTTAATTATAATTAATTCGTCACATCCATAGTGAACGCTATGCGGTGTTTCTCTAACGGTTGAATATGTGTTTTATTGCATATTTTTGGAACGTTCGTTTTTTTGTTACTTTTCTTCTATATTTTTGGTTTTTTTTTTTTTTTGTAATGGTATTATTTAATTTTTCTACAATTTCCAGTATGGTTATGGCTTCGAGAAATGTATATTACAACTTTCTACTCTTCAAAATTCTTTCAACTTCAAATTATGTAACTTCAAATTATGTATTAACAATATTATTGAAGATATCACCCCTAACTATAAATATTTTAGTGATTTAAATCGTTGATTCCGTTTCCTTCCTATTTACTTACATTATTTGCCTCGTAAATTTGTTAACGGCACTATTTAAGATTTTAAAGTGACCATTAATGTATTCATTATGATGATGTATTTCGACTGCACACATCAATCCTACCTTAGAAATCAGTAATTGTACATTTTTCATATAGGTTCTCGTTTCTTATAGCCCCCTTGAAGCAATACCTCCCTATAATTGGATATTCGGTTTGAAACGGACTACATTTAAATTTATGTTCAAAAGGAATTGTCCTCATTTTTTTTTTTTTTTCAATTCATATTTATTCAATACAATTTCATTACAATATGAATAAAATGCGCCTTAAAGGCTTTACATGGTGATACATTAAAAGTTTACACGATTGGTTTGTTTTTATTTTTCAACAAAAAAAATGTTTTCAATTTTTTATTCAGATTTATTAAAAATTATAAGTATTACAGTTTTTCCAGGGTAAGTTTCAGAGGTAAGTATTTCACTTCGATATTGTTTCTATTTATAATTTAGGTTTATTAACAAATCATACAAAAGATAAATATTACAGTTCGAGGTAAGTTTTCAGAGGAAAGTATTTTAGTTTAATATTTTTCTATTTTGTCTTTACGGTCACGACGTGGGATGATGTGCTTATCGGTTTAATTACAAACCTTCGAATGAATAACAATGGTTTGCATCTCCACAGACAAACTGTCTTCGCTTGTGACGTTTCCAATGCTTAATGGAAAGCAGAAAGAGAAATAACGAATTCTAGTGCTCGCATATATGTATGTGTGATAGACATATGCAGTGCATACCGCTATTCTACAGTATGTGCTAAATAAATAGCACATACAGTTTTGGTTGAAAATATAGCACAATTTTGAAAAACTGTTCCGCAGGCGTACATACATCTTGGTGTATTGCCGTTTTTAAGCTTTTTCATTATTTTAAAGGTTGCAAATCATTTGCTTGCATGAATGACCAAAGCCCCAGTCGTTGAAATGCTGAATAGGCATTTCTTGATATAGATGACGTTTGAAAAATTTGGCTCGCACAGTTTTGCGAGTTGTGACACGCATTAAGGCAGTGGGGGCAAACACAACGTCCCAAGCGAAAGGTGGGTGCCGACTAGTCACTCTTTTTGTCACGGACAATGCGTCGCAATCTCCATTCAGTTGGCGAAAAGCGGTCGCCTTTTAGAACCACGAGGTCCCCTTCTTTCAAATTATCCTTCTTTGAGTTCATTCAAGTATTCAGTTTTTCATCTATGGAAAAAAGGTTTTGAAATAATTCTGCGTCGTTTCTAATGATTAACGTATGAAATATCTGAGCCAAAAATATCAGGTTCTACATTACTATCAATACATGGATTTAAAGTCAGGAGACTACTACTAGGTGGAAGTTTTGATTTTCGTTGCAATAATTTGTACTCGTGTGCCTAATAATGTTGTTGGGTGAAAATGATAATTAGCTGTTTAGCCTACTTAATTTGTGTACTTGAAAATTCAAGACTTTTATCATACCGCTTGGCGAAGGCATATGATCTATAAGCTCTGGACAAGTATTTCAAAGAGTCGTTTTTCAGTTCTTTCTTGGTATCTTCAGTAATATTGGTAAGAGCAAGAACTTTAACCGCTTTCTTTTCTAAATTCGTCTCTATTGACACGTTATTTCAAGGCCAACTTGTTTTTGATATTTTATGCACTGTGGTCCTTGCCACCATAAATTATGTTGCTTTAAGTCGATCGGTGTACCCCTCGACTTGCTACATCAGCGGGTTTTGCTTCAGAGTCATCATGGCACCATCGCCCATTACCCACGTTTTCAATCATTTCTGATATGCTGTTGCCTACGAACGTGTTCCAATGACACGGATGCCTGTTGAGACAGGCTAAAACAATGATAGAGTCAATATCTGACGACTGAAGAACGACTAATTATAGAAGTGGATAATTTTGATAAAAGTACGGACCAGCAGAATTCAAGTCGTGGTAATGAAATCTTTTTTATCGGTGCAACCCTTGTTTTGGAAGCTAAAAGGAATATGTCAACACTATTATTGTTATTCTCCATCCGGATATACAAAGCTGCACCGTACGCACTTTCGGAGGCGTCACAGAATCCATGAATTTCTATCTGACTAGTGGGAGCGTATTTTATCCATCTAGGTATAGTAAGGCAATCAATTTTTCCAGAATTCTTTACGAAATTCTTCATTTTAATGGCATGATGTGGCAAATAGTAATTTGGGTTCTGGTTTTTTCTTCCTGCCAAAATTTTCTCTTATGTCCCAAGTCTAAGTATTTTAATATCGTTTTATCATACGAATCCTTTATTGCAGCAGTCTTTGAAAGCACTTTCTCCATTCTCTATTTCTCTTCTCTTCTGACCGTAGAACTCTTTTTGGGGGCTCTTCCACCTCCCAAAAACGTGAATAATATTGTCAAGTGCAGTTGTATTGAACACTCATATGTTGTTGATCCTCCTATTATCCAACCAAATACTGTGTTTTGTGCTAAGAACAAGACAAGGGATTTCATAGGTGTTCCCATCGTGAATATTAAAGGGTCTATATCCATCCCTTTGAAGAGATAAAATGGTTGACTTATGTGGAATTTTGGGTTTGCCTAAGTAATGCCAATTATATTTGTAAGTTTACTCCTTTCGATATTTTGTGGAGGTAAATTAGAGGGAAGGATCTTCAAAACTGGCGCACTTTCCTCCAACTCAAAACTTGGGTCTAAACGAGAACGATGAGTGAAAAGGTAAGATTTTGTAGAAATTTCCGAGACAATTTGGATAGTTCCTTAACATGAACAAGCCCTCTCTTTGTTGGCAAAATCAACTTGTTTTTAAGTTTTTCTAAGATAAATGTAAATTGTGATTCAGGGCCAATATTTGCTCTGGCATCCAAAGAGTGTCCTCTATTTTGGACTTGGACCATTGTAGTGAAAAGCAAAGTTACGCTAGGGCTATGTTCAAAAATTCTTTGATCTTGCTATAATATTTGCTGGTTCTGTGGACTGTATTGTTGTGGTGAGAGCTGAAACACTAGTACTAGGGCGTGCGTCATCTCTTGCTATAGTTTGGGTTTCCGTTTCCTTATGGTGGTGTCTGAAATGGTGTCTCATATTGCAAGATCGACAAACCGACTTTTGCATTCTTCTGCGGTATGATTCGAGAAAGACAGTTATAACAAAGTCGTGAAATCTTTACTATGTGAATTCTGTCATTTACTGGCTTTTCTACGAAATGAGTAAAGTAGACAATTTTTTTTTTTGAATCTTAGGCTGCTGATTCGAAGTTTTTTCTATTTATTGAAAGCGCTCGTGATTGGGAATTGGACCGTTTATTGGTTTGAAAACTATTAACAAATTTAAATTTTTTACTGAAATCGAATTTCCCACAATTATTTCCCACAGATTTTCGACGTTGTTTCAAGTGGTTGTTTACTTGTTCCCATGTGGCAATGATATTTTCCAAAGAAGTTTCGAACTCTTGGACGTAAGACTGTGGAAATTTTGTGGAGCAAAGATATATAAGAATAGGATTCCACCCTTTAACGTTTACATAAATGTTACGTAGAATCAAATGTAACGTAGGGTAAATTAAAAAAAATATTATCTGTGCGCTGACCTGCATCCTTTTATTTTCGTACCGCTCTGCAAGATTCTTCCATGCTAAATCGAAACCGTCATTTGTAAGCTGAAATGACTAATTATCTCTCTTGCCTCTTCTTTCGTCTTTTGGGTTAAATGAAACAACTTTTCAACTTTACTTACTTTGATGTTCTGAACAATAATTTCTGTGAGTAAATCATGGAACATGGGCCAAGCACGGCCACAAAATGTATCAGTGACACACGGCGGCAATCTAGAAATCGATTAAAAATCTTATTCAGTAATTCCTTTTTGTGCCATCTGAGATTCTCGTTTCACTTTATCTTTTGTTTTTTTTCTGCTTAATTGCTTGAATTTGCCCATTAATAGCTCCGAGATCGTTCTTGTAGCAAAGTTTGGCAAAACCAAATGAATTGAATGACAAGGAGATTTATTGTATAGAATAGAGTCAAATCGAACAATTTTCAACAGCAAAAAAACGTATTTTATTAAAGGAACGCCAAACAATAAAGAAATGTCAACAGTATAAACCTTAAATATAAATGCGAAAGAAGAACGTGTCGAAAACATATTGATGCGAAATTGTGTGTTGCGTTGCCCAGGCAAAAAAAAAATCTGAGTTTATTATATACAAGTAAAAAAGCTATAACTTCGGCCGGTTCGATCTTTGAATGCCCTCCACCATTCGGAACGATTTTGGCAATTTTCAAAAAAAAAAAAAAAAAAAAAAAATAAATAAAATAAATCCGTTAAAAATTCTGTTAAAATCTTAAAAATACCGAATGTAGCCCTTATACGTCACTCTTTTTGTCACGGACAATGCGTCGCAATCTCCATTCAGTTGGCGAAAAGCGGTCGCCTTTTAGAACCACGAGGTCCCCTTCTTTCAAATTATCCTTCTTTGAGTTCATTCAAGTATTCAGTTTTTCATCTATGGAAAAAAGGTTTTGAAATAATTCTGCGTCGTTTCTAATGATTAACGTATGAAATATCTGAGCCAAAAATATCAGGTTCTACATTACTATCAATACATGGATTTAAAGTCAGGAGACTACTACTAGGTGGAAGTTTTGATTTTCGTTGCAATAATTTGTACTCGTGTGCCTAATAATGTTGTTGGGTGAAAATGATAATTAGCTGTTTAGCCTACTTAATTTGTGTACTTGAAAATTCAAGACTTTTATCATACCGCTTGGCGAAGGCATATGATCTATAAGCTCTGGACAAGTATTTCAAAGAGTCGTTTTTCAGTTCTTTCTTGGTATCTTCAGTAATATTGGTAAGAGCAAGAACTTTAACCGCTTTCTTTTCTAAATTCGTCTCTATTGACACGTTATTTCAAGGCCAACTTGTTTTTGATATTTTATGCACTGTGGTCCTTGCCACCATAAATTATGTTGCTTTAAGTCGATCGGTGTACCCCTCGACTTGCTACATCAGCGGGTTTTGCTTCAGAGTCATCATGGCACCATCGCCCATTACCCACGTTTTCAATCATTTCTGATATGCTGTTGCCTACGAACGTGTTCCAATGACACGGATGCCTGTTGAGACAGGCTAAAACAATGATAGAGTCAATATCTGACGACTGAAGAACGACTAATTATAGAAGTGGATAATTTTGATAAAAGTACGGACCAGCAGAATTCAAGTCGTGGTAATGAAATCTTTTTTATCGGTGCAACCCTTGTTTTGGAAGCTAAAAGGAATATGTCAACACTATTATTGTTATTCTCCATCCGGATATACAAAGCTGCACCGTACGCACTATCGGAGGCGTCACAGAATCCATGAATTTCTATGTGACTAGTGGGAGCGTATTTTATCCATCTAGGTATAGTAAGGCAATCAATTTTTCCAGAATTCTTTACGAAATTCTTCATTTTAATGGCATGATGTGGCAAATAGTAATTTGGGTTCTGGTTTTTTCTTCCTGCCAAAATTTTCTCTTATGTCCCAAGTCTAAGTATTTTAATATCGTTTTATCATACGAATCCTTTATTGCAGCAGTCTTTGAAAGCACTTTCTCCATTCTCTATTTCTCTTCTCTTCTGACCGTAGAACTCTTTTTGGGGGCTCTTCCACCTCCCAAAAACGTGAATAATATTGTCAATTGCAGTTGTATTGAACACTCATATGTTGTTGATCCTCCTATTATCCAACCAAATACTGTGTTTTGTGCTAAGAACAAGACAAGGGATTTCATAGGTGTTCCCATCGTGAATATTAAAGGGTCTATATCCATCCCTTTGAAGAGATAAAATGGTTGACTTATGTGGAATTTTGGGTTTGCCTAAGTAATGCCAATTATATTTGTAAGTTTACTCCTTTCGATATTTTGTGGAGGTAAATTAGAGGGAAGGATCTTCAAAACTGGCGCACTTTCCTCCAACTCAAAACTTGGGTCTAAACGAGAACGATGAGTGAAAAGGTAAGATTTTGTAGAAATTTCCGAGACAATTTGGATAGTTCCTTAACATGAACAAGCCCTCTCTTTGTTGGCAAAATCAACTTGTTTTTAAGTTTTTCTAAGATAAATGTAAATTGTGATTCAGGGCCAATATTTGCTCTGGCATCCAAAGAGTGTCCTCTATTTTGGACTTGGACCATTGTAGTGAAAAGCAAAGTTACGCTAGGGCTATGTTCAAAAATTCTTTGATCTTGCTATAATATTTGCTGGTTCTGTGGACTGTATTGTTGTGGTGAGAGCTGAAACACTAGTACTAGGGCGTGCGTCATCTCTTGCTATAGTTTGGGTTTCCGTTTCCTTATGGTGGTGTCTGAAATGGTGTCTCATATTGCAAGATCGACAAACCGACTTTTGCATTCTTCTGCGGTATGATTCGAGAAAGACAGTTATAACAAAGTCGTGAAATCTTTACTATGTGAATTCTGTCATTTACTGGCTTTTCTACGAAATGAGTAAAGTAGACAATTTTTTTTTTTTTTTGAATCTTAGGCTGCTGATTCGAAGTTTTTTCTATTTATTGAAAGCGCTCGTGATTGGGAATTGGACCGTGTATTGGTTTGAAAACTATTAACAAATTTAAATTTTTTACTGAAATCGAATTTCCCACAATTATTTCCCACAGATTTTCGACGTTGTTTCAAGTGGTTGTTTACTTGTTCCCATGTGGCAATGATATTTTCCAAAGAAGTTTCGAACTCTTGGACGTAAGACTGTGGAAATTTTGTGGAGCAAAGATATATAAGAATAGGATTCCACCCTTTAACGTTTACATAAATGTTACGTAGAATCAAATGTAACGTAGGGTAAATTAAAAAAAATATTATCTGTGCGCTGACCTGCATCCTTTTATTTTCGTACCGCTCTGCAAGATTCTTCCATGCTAAATCGAAACCGTCATTTGTAAGCTGAAATGACTAATTATCTCTCTTGCCTCTTCTTTCGTCTTTTGGGTTAAATGAAACAACTTTTCAACTTTACTTACTTTGATGTTCTGAACAATAATTTCTGTGAGTAAATCATGGAACATGGGCCAAGCACGGCCACAAAATGTATCAGTGACACACGGCGGCAATCTAGAAATCGATTAAAAATCTTATTCAGTAATTCCTTTTTGTGCCACCTGAGATTCTCGTTTCACTTTATCTTTTGTTTTTTTTTCTGCTTAATTGCTTGAATTTGCCCATTAATAGCTCCGAGATCGTTCTTGTAGCAAAGTTTGGCAAAACCAAATGAATTGAATGACAAGGAGATTTATTGTATAGAATAGAGTCAAATCGAACAATTTTCAACAGCAAAAAAACGTATTTTATTAAAGGAACGCCAAACAATAAAGAAATGTCAACAGTATAAACCTTAAATATAAATGCGAAAGAAGAACGTGTCGAAAACATATTGATGCGAAATTGTGTGTTGCGTTGCCCAGGCAAAAAAAAAATCTGAGTTTATTATATACAAGTAAAAAAGCTATAACTTCGGCCGGTTCGATCTTTGAATGCCCTCCACCATTCGGAACGATTTTGGCAATTTTCAAAAAAAAAAAAAAAATAAATAAATAAATAAAATAAATCCGTTGAAAATTCTGTTAAAATCTTAAAAATACCGAATGTAGCCCTTATACGATGACGTGGACCTACATGTGCAACTTTTGTCATGAACCATTACAAAATATTTAAATGCGAAAGTCGAATAAAACAATTGGTTAATTGTACCTAAAATCCTCAAAATACCGAATATATAGGGGCTATACGAAGACGTGGATCTGCACCGACAATTTTCTGTCGTAGGCTGTTATACCCATTACGAATTTCAAATACCAAATTTGAAACATTTCGGGTGAATAATGTCGCTTAAATCACCAAAATACTGAAAAAAGAGAGCTACCATTATATACAAAACCCATTGTCAATACCAAAAGACCTGCAAATACAATACACATTTGAGTAAAATCTTATCGAACAGCGTTGGCTTGTTTGTTCGGAATGCCGAGGTATTTGATTGTTGCAAAATATTGCGGTTTAATACCTTTATTGTAGTTTTTAAAAACAACGTTTTTTTCTAAGTGGTGAACGATGGTAATATTTACCAGGGGGTAAGGCAGGGAATACCTAGATTTCGGAAAGAGCCACCAATCCTCATCAGTTCCTTTTTTGTCTTATTCCTTTTGTCTGTCATTTAAAAAAACTTCTAAGACAAACAACTTTTTTTACCCAAGTGACGATATCGTAGGCTCAATAGAAGAGGAACCAAGAATTACATAAAACTAACTTGTAATGCTTCGTTTTACATGAACGACAAAATAGACAAAATAGTTGCTCTCACCCCTGGTAATTTTCTCATAAGTTTTTCCCTCCTAGCTCCCCTGACCTTATAATCGAAGAAGCTCGATCCGCGACATAAGTTTTTCTTCTCCTTATAAATTTTCTGTAATAACCAATCATTCCCAAAAATTATTTAATTGGTTTTTCGGTTGTCGTTAATTTGAGATTAGTTTTTTTTTTTTCTTTACATGGTTTATTCCTTCGGTAGTCATTAAATGTCCTAAATTTTAAGTTGGTTTTGATAATAATTTACATTTATGAACTTGTATCTTAAGACCTGTTTCTTCAAGGGCCGAAACAATTTATTCAGATTATCTATGTAGCGTGTGATAAAGTTCTAAATAACAGTGTGTCGTCTAAATATACAACAGATTTTTTTATTAATATAATACACCATAAAAATAGGCTTTAGCAGAAGCATTCTAAAGTCCATGTTATATCCCAACGAATTCATAATGACCAATAGGAGTAGAAAATGCTGTCTCCTGTCTGTGTTCTGGCTTAAGCTTAATTTGATCGAAACTGACTGAGCTTTACCCAATTCATCTAATATATTTTCTTTATTGGGAATTGGATATTAGTCAGCGATGGTGTTATCATTGAAGTTGCTATAATCAATAATTATAGGTCATGACTGTCGTCTTTTTAGGTACAAAAATAATACTGGTTTAGCATATCATTGATTTTACGTTTAATATCCTCTTCATGTACCTTCGGATATCAGTAAACTCTAGAATGCTTAAACGTTAAGTTATCGCTATCTAAATAAAAGAGTTTTTGTATTATTTCGTTATAATTTTTTTTAAAATTAATGAGATTCTATATTGGTCCTAGCATTTTTCCAGAGAACTTGAATCAAATATTTTTTGGTGGGTAACATACTTATAAAATTGTCTTGTTTGAGGATTGCCTATTTTGACAACCCCGGAATATGTTTCATATGTAATTAAACACACTCCTAACTCAAGGGTTCGACTTGAGTATGTAAATTGACTTACTCTGGGCAATTGTGTTGTCTATAGGGCCACTTACGACAAAAGTGTTTTAATACACCTCTCCGCCTTTAATCTGACCACGGTTATCCAACAGCAAGTAGAATTCCCTGAGCAAGTTCTTTCTCCTGGAAGAGCAATTTGTCCAAATATTTTCTTCCTCTGTTGAGACACGCCAAAATTCTCGCCTTCGTTTAGTTCCACTTTTAGCTTAATTTTTATGCAATTTTCTCCAAAATTAATTTGCAATTTTTACTCAACCACTGTGTTGGGTAATATCTACTTTTTTGTTTGCCTCTAGCCCGTCACCAAATTAAAACACTTCTTCACTCTTTAGTTGTTTCAAATAAGAATGTTTTATTTCTTTTCTATTCTGGTTTAACAACCAAAGGAATAGCGGGACAATATTTTTTGCATTGAATAGCAGCAGAGCGATCAGCAGAGGCAGAGCAATAACATAAACAGAGATGATGCACTCAACGTATGTATGTATGTTTGTACGTATGTGCGTTCTCTGCCTATCACTTGATCGTCTGACTGCTCATCCATATTTACAATAACAATGCTAGTTATGATGGATTCTCTTTAGGGCGAATTCAAAGTAAATAATAGAAAAGGGAAAACAGAAAAAATGACATTAAGGTGGCTCTTGTAGCGTTAAAATATTAAGTACTGAAAATAATTAATTTAAATAATGTTATGTTTTCAAAAATGCTCTTTGAGCAACAAATCAAATTTAAATAATATTAAAAAATCATTTGAGTGATTTAACATCCCGGGCCCCATTGAAACCCTGGTTTCAATCAAACTTTATTCTTTAGGAAGTACGGCTAACTTTGCCACGGGACGCTTTAATGTAGTTTGTGATGTCTTGACTTCTGCCACTCGAACAAAACCGTCTGCTCCTGGAATAAGTTTGGTAACACGACCGATGGCCCATTTCATGGGGGGAACATTGTCTTCGTGTATGAGCACCATATCGTTGACTTGAAGATTTTGTTGTGGGTTTTTCCAGCGATAACGATTTTGTAACTGAGCCAAGTATTCTGTGTGCCACCTGCTCCAGAAATGAGACTTTATGGCTGAGATTCGTTGCCACTGTTGTAGATGAGAAATGTCAGAGTCGTATTTTATCTTCTCTGGAATACACTGCAACGGGCAACCAATGAGTAAATGCCCTGGAGTAAGCGCTTCTAAGTCGTTGGGATCTGTGGATATCTGGCAGATAGGACGGGAATTTAAAATTGCCTCTATTTCAACAAGGGCTGTGCATAGCTCTTCAAATGTAAGACGAGCACTAGGGAGCGTTCTGAGCAAGTGGCCTTTAGCTGATTTCACAGCAGCTTCCCATAGTCCACCAAAATGAGGAGCTCTGGGAGGAATGAAGGAAAATTCTATGAACTTCGCAGATGAATAATGAGCAACTGCTTCCTTATTTTTGTCGAGGTGGAAAAATTTATGAAAATCACTCAATTTCCTCTCTGCTCCAACAAAATTGGTAGCGTTATCGCAATAAATTCTTGACGGTACACCTCTGCGGCCAGTAAACCGTTTTAATGCTGCTATGAAGGCCTCGCTGGACAAGTCGGATACCTCTTCTAGGTGTACTGCCTTTGATGCGAAACAAACGAAGACAGCAATGTAGGATTTTGATGGAGCTTTCCCTCGAATCCTGAGATACGTTGGTATGGGACCAGCAAAATCAACTCCAACAACATCAAATGGGCGGAAACGGGTAACTCTATCTTTAGGTAAGTTGCCCATTACCTGAGTGAGTAATTTCGGTTTGTATCTTGTGCAATGTATGCACTGATGAACAACCTTACGGGCCAAAGACCGACAATTGATAATCCAAAATTGCTGCTGAACCAAAGATACTAAGGCCCTTGGACCAGCATGGTAATTAGAGCGATGAATGTATATCACCATGATTTTTACGAAGGGATCGATTTTGGGCAGGAGCAAAGGAAACTTCATCTCTGGTGTAAGCTCGGCATTTAATAATCGGCCGCCAACTCTTATTAATTGCACTCCAGAGACATCTTCTATAAATGGAGCCAATGATGACAGCTGACCAGAGACAAATCCATGCTTTGATATTTCAAGGAATTCCTCCGAAAAATAATGTTGTTGAATGCACCAGACTATCCTATGGAGAGAATGTGTCAACTCATCTGGAGATATAGAGGGCAAGTGGAGCGATTTCCTTGAACGAATTCGAAATATATATGAGAATATTCTGAGACATTTTAAATAGTTACTGAATTTATGGACTGCTTTTAGGATATAGGGTAAGTCCTCCTTTTTTGTTACCAATGTAATTTTTCGTCTTTCAAGCTGCATGTCCGCTTCGCTTAGACTTGGGCCAGAATAATTTGGCCAATTGAAAGATGGGCCAATAAGAAAGGAAGGGCCTACGAACCAAGGCGAAACCAGTATATCGGAGACAGAACAACCTCTGGATACTAAATCAGCGGGATTGAGTTCAGTAGGAACATATTGCCATAGGACATCAGGGCAAGTTTCTTGAATCTCAGCTACTCTGTTACCCACAAAAGTAGACAAGGTTGAAGAGTGGGACTTAATCCAATGAAGAGTAATCTGAGAATCCGACCAAAAGTAGATTTGAGAAATCGGGAAGTTAAAATATTGCTTTAATTGGCTCCAGAAGGTTGCGAGTAAATGAGCAGCACACAACTCTAATCGTGGCAATGTTCTCGTTTTCAAGGGCGCAACCCTTGACTTGGATGCGATTAAATTTACTGCTATGTTTCCCAAAGAATCTTCACAGCGAAGATATAAACAGCAATCATATGCCTTTATTGAAGCATCTCCAAATCCATGGACCTCTATGTTAGTTGAATTTGGCAGTCGAATGTATCGAGGAATCTTTACTTGAGACAAATTATTGTAATCAGCCATGATGGATTCCCACGCTGATTCAATTTCTTGAGGGACTGATTCATCCCAATCACATTTTATGATCCAAAGATGTTGGATCAATATTTTTGACCTGATGATGAGAGGGCTTATTAAACCCATTGGGTCAAAGAGCGTCGACGTCAGGGAAAGAATGTTTCTTTTCGTATTATGTGCATACGTTTTGGATGGGCGGAACTCAAAATGGAATGTGTCATTATCTGAGTGCCATGTCATACCCAAAGTACTTGTGACGTCATCATTTAGCGTCATTTCCTTTACTTCATCTTCACTTGAAACATAACCTGGGTAATTGCTATGCCATTTCGAGAGTGAAAATTTCGAGTAAGATAAAATTTCGGTGACTTCGTTCTTAATGCGTTTTAAAGATACAAGGTCATCCGCTCCAGTAACCATATCGTCGACATAAAAATCATTCATGATTATGCCTTTTCCTATTTCGTATGGGTTGGGAAAACGTTCTGCGGCATAATGTAGACTTCGAATTGCGAGATATGGTGCCGAAGCTGTCCCGTATGTAACGGTGTTGAGGGCAAATGTTTTTATCGGTTTGGTGGAGTCATCTCTCCACAGTATAAGCTGAAGTTGTCTATCCTCAGGGTGAACCAAAACCTGGCGATACATTTTGACGATATCAGCTGTCATTCCGTAACGATGACACCTGAAACGAAGCAGAGTAATTAATAAATTGTTCTGGATTGTTGGACCCACCATCATAATTTCATTCAGGGATGTTTGTGAAGAGGTTCGACATGATGCGTCGAAAACAACACGCAACTTGGTCGACACACTGCTGGGGCGAAGAACACAGTGATGTGGTATGTAATAGTTGGGAACTGAAATATTAGTGTCGTCCACCTGAGACATATGGCCCAATTCCTCATATTCTTTAAGAAATTGTGAGTAATCCTCTTTTAATTCAGGGTTTTTGTTCAATTTTCTCTCTATGGAAAAGAAACGACGCAGGGCAATGTCTCGTGAATCGCCAAGCACATTTGGGTCACCTTTAAAGGGTAATCTCACCATTAAGCGTCCATCCGATTGAACTGATACATTTTTCACAAAATGGTCTTCACATACTTTTTGTTCTCGGGACATATTTTGGCATTTGCTTTCAACGACGTCAATTTTCCATAGCATTTCAATATTTTTATTTATCTCTTGGAAAATATCTTTGTGTTGTACAATGGAGTAAGTAGACCTTTGTGATGATATTGCCGTTTGACTTGTATACTTTCCAGAGACAATCCATCCCAAGAGAGTTTTTTGTAAAGTGGGCAAATTTTCTCCAAGTTTAATTTGACCAACGGATAAGAGCGAAAAGAATGATTCTGCTCCGAGTAAAATATCGATTCCTCGTCGACGATGAAATTCTGGATCAGCTAGCTCTATGTTGGAGGGCAAATTGAAATCATTAACGGAAAGATTCTCATCAGGATGATAACCAGTTATATTGCGAGAAACCAGGAACTCTAATGACATATTGAAGTTATTAAGACGAGATCTTATTGTCGTTTGTGTTTTATGAGTGACTCTCAACTTCGAAGAGCCAACTCCAGAGACATCTGTTGAATTTGTGCATTTCTTGAGATTAAGAGATTTGCATAATGTCTCACTTATGAAGTTAACTTGAGAGCAAGAGTCAAGCAGAGCACGGCCCAATTGATATTTTCCCTCTGAGTCACGAACCAATACTAATGCAGTAGCAAGAATAACAGCACTCACTTGGGGACTGGGTTTGGTTTGAAAGGTGCTATGTGTAGCAGCAGATGATGATGACGGTTCTTCTTCTTTCTGGGGACAGGTTGGTTCTAATTGCTTATGAAGAAGCGAGTGATGACGTTGTTTACAAAATCTACATGAATATTTTGAGGGGCATTGTATGTAACCATGCCCTTTTGATAAACAGTTGAGGCAAAGTTTTTGTTGCTTAGCTTGTTCAATTCGTTGATTAGGAGTAAGAACGATGAACCGCTGACAAGTTGATATCATATGACCCGATTTGGAGCAATGACTGCACACAAAATCTTGAGCCACATTTTTTGTTACGAATGAATGTTGTTTTTGATTATTACTATGTGAGTAATTTGTTGTTATGGTAGGGTTATGCTGTTTTGAAGACCGTCGGCACTGTGCGTCCAATTGCTGACAACGCTTGTCCAACATGGAGCAACATTCAGTCCAAGAGGGTAATTTAGAGTAATCGATGTATTCATCCCATCGTTGTTTGGTTTCAGAATCAACCTTGCTCATTGCGAGATGAATTATGAAGGCATCACAAATTTGTTCAAAGGAGCCAAGGGATTTCAAAGAGCTATAGAGAGCAGAAATTGTATCCACAATATTTCTCAATTGCTTTGGAACAGGTTTATTGGACTTCGGAAGTTCAAACATTGATGTCACATTTTCAAGAAAGATTAGTGTGTCATTATCGTACCGCTCCTTCAATCTTTTAAGGGCATTAGAGTAATTTTCATCAGTGACTTGGAATGCCTTTATGGTTGCAAGCGCTTCCCCACTAAGACACGAGAGTAAGTGGTTGAATTTTTCCGAAGTAGAAATATTTGGGTCATTGTGGACCAAATTGTTAAACGTATTTATAAAGTTCTTATATTCCAGATATTTCCCGTCAAACTTCGGTAATTTTAAGCTGGGTAATCTATTAGATGGGACATGAGGCAACACAAAAGATTGATCAGCTATACTAGGACGTCTACTTTGCCCAATTTGAGTAAGAATTTTAGTTTTAATTGAAACATACAGTTCCTCAATTTCGGCTCTTCCATTATCTCTGGGGGACAATCTTTCTATCTGACTTTGGTAGTAAGAAGCTTGCTTGTAGTGGGATTCTACAATTCCCAACCGACACTCAAGTTCTGTATGAGACAATGAAGTGTTGGATTCAATTATATTTTTAATTCGGGTCATACTCCCCTTTGACGAGCCACGTTGTTGTTTCAATTCCTCAAGGGTTGTGTCCCTTTGGGAACCTTGGACTTGTTCATCAGTCATTTGGAATTATAATTTATTATAAATTTGTGTAAAAATGTTTTCCGTTGTTTACCGATGATAGGATTATGTTGCGCAAGAAAAAAAGCCGGTTATGAGAATGCCGTCTCAGTCTAATTTTCAGCTTCAGCCACTTGAGCAACGATAGTTTTAAAAATGGCACCAAAAAATTAGATGAAAAGTAGGCGAGAATGCTGTCTCACTCTAAATTTTCAATTCAGCAATATTCCTTATCGCTTATAAAAATGGCTTCGATTCTTTCGCAAAATGACGGAGTAATGGCTGACAGTAAAAAGGCGGGCAAACAAAATCCAAATGCACTTGGGTAATATGGAGCAAAAATTGTAGGTTAAAAAGACACAAGTGTCCTGTCACGGTCGCCAATGTTTGAGGATTGCCTATTTTGACAACCCCGGAATATGTTTCATATGTAATTAAACACACTCCTAACTCAAGGGTTCGACTTGAGTATGTAAATTGACTTACTCTGGGCAATTGTGTTGTCTATAGGGCCACTTACGACAAAAGTGTTTTAATACACCTCTCCGCCTTTAATCTGACCACGGTTATCCAACAGCAAGTAGAATTCCCTGAGCAAGTTCTTTCTCCTGGAAGAGCAATTTGTCCAAATATTTTCTTCCTCTGTTGAGACACGCCAAAATTCTCGCCTTCGTTTAGTTCCACTTTTAGCTTAATTTTTATGCAATTTTCTCCAAAATTAATTTGCAATTTTTACTCAACCACTGTGTTGGGTAATATCTACTTTTTTGTTTGCCTCTAGCCCGTCACCAAATTAAAACACTTCTTCACTCTTTAGTTGTTTCAAATAAGAATGTTTTATTTCTTTTCTATTCTGGTTTAACAACCAAAGGAATAGCGGGACAATATTTTTTGCATTGAATAGCAGCAGAGCGATCAGCAGAGGCAGAGCAATAACATAAACAGAGATGATGCACTCAACGTATGTATGTATGTTTGTACGTATGTGCGTTCTCTGCCTATCACTTGATCGTCTGACTGCTCATCCATATTTACAATAACAATGCTAGTTATGATGGATTCTCTTTAGGGCGAATTCAAAGTAAATAATAGAAAAGGGAAAACAGAAAAAATGACATTAAGGTGGCTCTTGTAGCGTTAAAATATTAAGTACTGAAAATAATTAATTTAAATAATGTTATGTTTTCAAAAATGCTCTTTGAGCAACAAATCAAATTTAAATAATATTAAAAAATCATTTGAGTGATTTAACAGTCTTGAACATTTATTGTCACTTCTATAACATGTAAAATATTTTGACAAATTATAGCACTATATTTATTTCCTATTAAATCTTTGACCATCCAAGTAATGAAGCCATATATTTTAAATTCACCAGGATATGGAGTAATAATTTTCTTGTATATTTCTGTAACTCCGTTTAATGCCATTTTGTAAATTATTTTTATCATAAAATTTTTAAATGCATTTGGAGATATTATGCTTTCTGTGGAACCGATGTCAACGAGAAAATTTTTTGGTCCCTGAATATGAATTTTGAAGAAGGACCTTCAAAACAGTACGATTCATAATCAGGGACCAAAAAATTGTCTCGTTGACATCGGTTTTGTGGAGTTCATATTACGGCTATGGGAGACTAAAACTCCAAATCGGATGAAATATATATGGGCGCTACAGCTGTATCTTAACTAATTTTCACCAACATTGACATATTTGCTTCTAGGCTGAATTCGGTCGTATGTACAAGAATCCATTCGATTTTGACGAATATTCCACATAAGGCACACATTAAAATTGAAATGAGACGAAAATGCGCATTGGGTGCGCATTATTTATGAATGCTCCGACAACACTATACATGGGAGCTACATCCAAATCCGATTATAATCAATTTCAACAGGTTTTGTCCTTGCACCAAACACATAATTTGTTGAAAATTTTATCTCAATCGGACAATAAATGCAAACTCTACTTTGTTTACAAATATATATGGATAGACGGACGGACATGCATAAGTCGACTCAGAATGTGATTCTGTGAACTATATATACTATAGGTCTATTTGGTTTCCTTGTGCTTGTTACAAACAAATGCACAAAGGCATGATACCCTGTACCATAGTTTAGTGTCTGGTATAAAAATGAGCTAAGTTTGGCCAGAAAGAACGTTTAGTACGATCCACCATAAGGTAAAGAAAATATTAAAAAAAAAAAATAATTGGACTAGGGTTGAATATTGGGTCCACTTCCATCGTCTAATAAATTCGGCCGATGGTAACGGTCCTCTTTAAAAGAGGGTGGGTGAACGTATGCAATAACCTGTCAAAAAAAAAAAAAAACTCGAGGGCTAGAGCAAAATGCGAACCTATGCAGGCAATGATCTTTCACAAAAGGTAGAACCCATTAGAAACTCTAAGTAAGAAATTTTAAACAATTTTATTAGAAAAAGTGCTCTTAATCATCAAAACACTGAGCACTGGGAGATATTGTTGTATGAGGCTATAAGTACACGTGAAGGTTTAAAACCATGTCCTGCCAACGGTTATTATGGAAATGTGTTCTATTGTAAACGAAATTATACTAAAATATGCACATATTGAAACTGTAGTGAACCGATAAAGCTGGAATTCTAAAATTTGGAAATAAAATATATATCTATTAAAAAAGTTCACACCATGTTTCCATTGGTACCAATTTTGGACCGGCAACATTGTCCTGAGAGGCACAGTGGGTTTTAAGCTTGTGCTGTCACTTAATATTTTGGTACTAATTAAAGGTGCCTTGCAATATTTTGCACATTTTCTGATAATGAGTTCTATTTCCATTTTTGTATGAAAAAATAGGTTAAAGTCAATAGTATTAAACACACAAAAATGTTCAAGTAGCTCTGTTAACGTTAACTTTGATCTGTAATATTCTTTGATAAATATAAGGTTTGGGTCTTTGTTATTTAAATTTGGAATATATCTCAACGGACCTAGAAATAAATTAAGGAAATGGCTGGATGTTTCATAATATGGTGTGAACGTTTTGATACATTGATATTTTTAACAACCAAATATTTAAAAGTAGCAACTACCAGCAACTTCGTATGCGAAACAAGTAAAAAACTGTAAATTCGGCAGAGCCAAACTTTTAATACTCTCCACAATATGCAACAAATTTGGTAATTTTCAAAAAAATAAAATCCGTTAAAAATTCTAGTAAAATCTTAAAAATACCGAATGTAGCCGTGTATGAACGACGACGTGGGCCTGCACTTTTTTCATATTCAAATGTGAAATTAAAAAAAAAAATAAATCGGTGAATAATGTCGCTAAAATCGTCAAAACACGGAATATAGGTAGGTACCATTATATATGGGGCTACGCCAAAACGTGAACCTGCACAGACAATTTTCTGTCTGAGGCTGTAGTACCTATTACGAATTTCAAATACCAAACTTGAAACAATTCCGGGGAATAATGTCGCTAAAATCATCAACATACCGAATATCGGGAGGTACCATTAAATGGGGGCTATATTTAGACGTGGACCTGCATAGACAATACTCTGTCATAGGCTGTAGTATCCGTTACTTCACACTTCAAATACCAAATTTGAAACAATTGTGAATAATGTCGCTAAAATCATCAAAATACGGAATATCGGGAGGTACCGTTATATCGGGGCTATACGAAGACGTGGACATTCGCACACATTTTTCTGTCATGGGCTGTAGTATACACTACGAACTTCAAATACCAAATTTAAAACATTTCCGGTGAATAGTGTCGCTTAAATTACCGAAATACCGAAAAAGTGAATTATCTTTATATGGGGGTAATACAAAAACATGGACCTACATGATCCATTTTCAATACCAAATGATCTGCAGACATAATACACATTTGAGTAAAATTTTATCAACCCACTTCATTTCGTTCAGAAGTTAGAGTGATTTCCACAGACGGACGGACATCGCTAAATCGACATAGAATTATATGCTGATCAATAATATATATACTTTGTGGGGTCTAAAATGTATAGTTCGAAGTGTTACAAAAGGTATGACAAAGGATATAAGAATTGTTTTATAGCAACTGAGTTTAAGTATAATTCTAAAACAAAAATTTATCTCAACCCGAGCCAACAAAATCGACCAACATGAATAAGTAATTGTTTTACTATTTACCTATATACCACAATCTCACACTCCCACACTAATTCCAATTCAAAATTTTAGGAATTTTAGCATATATAGTACTATTTAGTACATACACTTCAATGTAGTACATACATTTCTACACACAACATTCATACTAATTCCAAAGTTCAGGAATGCAGCCCTATCGGTTCGCACAAATCCAAATTGTACCAAATTTATTATACATAAGTACGAATTTCCAAACTTTCTACATACCCCAATCCTACACTCAAAATTTCCTAAACTAACTCCATACCTTAATTATACAATCCGATAAACGTGTTATTTCCAGCTATATCGGTTTACCACATTTCCAATTTGTGCACATTTTAGTATAATTTAGTTCACATTAGAACACATTTCCATAATAACCTGCATCATACAACCCATAAGAAATCTTATTTCCCAATATTAGGATTCCTGCCCTATCGGCCCACCCAAATCCTAAATGTTCAAAATTTAGCACTATTTACTACACATAAGTACGGTCCGCCCTAATACAAATTGTACCGAATTTAGTACACTTAAGTACAAATTTTCATATTTACCTACATCATACAGTCCAGTAGAAATCTAATTTTAAAATTTCGGGATAAAAACTCTACCGATTCACCAACAATTTAAATTGTACCAAATTTAGTTCCACGTAGAACATTTCGGTATAATTTCGTATACATGAGTACCAACTTCCGAATCTACCTCTTTACATCGACTTTACTTTAAGGTTTTAGATCTAAGCGTTTACATGAAACGAAATAGTTCCAAATGTAGTACATTTTACTATTTTTCGTACACTAACATTTATAAACTTTTGGTACATCTGTCATACAACTTATCAGTGACCCCCATTCCAAATTTTATAGTTCTAAATCTGCTGCTTCCTAAAATACAAAGGGTACCGTTCAATAATTTTTTATATCGTTCTACTATGAAATTCCAAAAAATTTTCCAGATTCTAGCTTCAGCCGTTGTGTCAGGGCGTTGATGTATCGTTAAATCAGTCAGTTAATTACTTTGCTCTTTTATAAATATAGATAAACAAGGCGCTTTAAAGCTGATTTTGTGTGAATAGCAATAAAAAAGTAGAACGAAAACTGAACTGTAAATACCTGTATTTTTATTTTCATTGAACGTTACCTTCCATGGCGATGCTGTTTAGAGTTTCAGATACAACACAAATAAGAACTTTTGTCTATAAATATGTTGTTTGATTCAGATTAGGTATTTGGAGCACAATGTTGCAAGGTGTTAATGCCGAGTTGGTTAAGGGCAACTGCTAGCATTCGGTGGTTTGGGGGTTCAATTCGCCGTCGCAACGTCAGGTTTACTTTTACATTACCGATTTTATCCGTTTTACGTTCCAAGAAGAGAAAAGAAAACTAATTGTCGCGATGCGGGAATGAACTCCCAAGCCAGCGCGTGCCAGCAGTTTCCCTTAACCAACTCGCCCATCACACCACTGCAATATTGTATCAAAATGTTCATGCCAAGTCATGAAGCTGCTGAAAAATGAAATTTATAACTTCCTTAAAATTATTTCTTTCTACTTTGCTCACAACTGATATAGTAATTGTAACATAAAATTTTCCGGAAGAAAGTCAGGAAGAAAATATTAGATAAACACTATAATAGTTGAAATAGTAGAATTCACGCATTGTCCCTTTGTACATCATTCTAATAAAATTGTTTTTGTGCCGAAATGAACAATTTATTTGGTTGACGTATACAGATGTTAAGTTTTTGCCCTTTCATGTAGTTGCATTTCCAACAATAAACCATTTTCTTTAGTCTACACTTAAGCTAGCGACCATCAATGTTGCCAAATAGATTTTTCAGTTTTACTGAGAGACCTGCAAAACTATTATTTTAATTTTTATGCCGTAATCACAAGCCATTGTAGCTCGATTGGTAGGTGGCTTGCGATGAGGTATTTTTGTTGATTGCGACCCCGATCACCCTGGTTCAATTTCTGGTAAGAACAATTTTTTAAACACAATTTTTTGTAAGACTTTTATTAGTTGAATCATTTCTCACTTCTACCTGTATTTCCAGGTAAATATTTTGACCATACTGTTAAGTGGAATTATGTATTTGAAAGGACTTTCATATCTTGCAATCGGTAGGAACTTCCTATCCCTTTCGTAAATCCAATGAAGATTAATCTCGACAAGCTTTCCATGTTGTTCCAGTAGAATTTGTCCTTGTAGGGGCAATGGTCGGAAATTTAGTACTTTTCGCACAAATTGAGTACCATTTAGTACTTTTCATTGTTATGATATGGAGGTTGTTTTGGAAATGCGTCCCATATTTTCAAAACCACCTTCATACCATAACCGCAGACACCAGGAATGTCATTTATATAAAATTTCAGGATTTCAAATCTATTCCTGCGCAATCTTCAAACTTCCTAAGCCATTGCTCAACATTCGGCAGTTGGTCTCCACTAAAACTCGAGACCAATTCATGAATATTGCTCAAATACCGATGATGCTTCACCATAATCAGAGCCGTCGTCAGATGTAGAATGATCGTAATATTCAAGGAGACGCGCCTGCAGTTCGCCTTTATTTCCACTTTTCCTTAAATTGAGCGAACACAGTTTTTCCTTGTGACCTTCAAATACAAAAAGACCAAAATGTTTTACAAAAAGTCTACGTTTAAAATAAGTATTATATGAAATACTTACAAGCTAATAAAAAAATAAAATTTGTAATGTGGAAACGATAATTAAGACAGTTGTTGAAAAT
The DNA here is from genome assembly GCF_030504385.1 of Musca domestica. Taxonomy (NCBI): domain Eukaryota; kingdom Metazoa; phylum Arthropoda; class Insecta; order Diptera; family Muscidae; genus Musca; species Musca domestica. The sequence continues at coordinate 9,912,740 of NW_026712293.1, read as the reverse complement.
AATGTGTCGCAATCGGTCAATGATAATTGCAAAGAGATTGAAGATATATAAAACTTCTTGTTTTACATAACAACAAAGATCTTTTTCTGCGTCGAAATCATAAAATAACTCTTTGGCTGACGTAATGAGTTTTTGATATAGTCAAAGAAGTAGAAGATTTACAACAACTGTTTGTGCATAACTACAACTACAATATTGTGTGCATTAAAATCGTAAAATTTGGCTGATAAAATCTGCCAATGACCATTTCAAAGACATTAAAGATGATAAGAACTACCTGCAAAGATTTTACAAGAACAATCTAGAGCGTGTGTCGTAAAATAGCCCGTTGACCTTTATGGAAGTACATGAAACAACAATAACATTTGAATGCTGAGTGCGCATGCATAACATCATCCAGAGTACTGCAAGAAGGCAACAATGCTGATTGTGCGCAAATACAACAGAAGGAACATAGCAATTTTGACCCTGAAGTTATCGTTGACAAGGGAGTGAGTGGAGCTGATCTACGAGCAGAATTTAAGCTTGGATGTGTAAAAATAAAAGTACATATTATGAGTTGATATTTTAGTCTGTATATTTAGATGAAGTAAGAAGTAGAAGTATTACGTATTACGCATTAAATTGTGGTAGGGGAAATTGCGTGCATTGCATCATGATCGATTGCATCACTTTTTTGTGTTGTCGCCTAACGGCAAGCACTTGAAAAAGAGAAAGGTTATTCAGAAGGGAATACTTGTAATTATTAAAATTTTAATCTTGTTTTGAAGTAATTTTATTTTTATATTAGCTTGTAAGTATTTCATATAATACTTATTTTAAACGTAGACTTTTTGTAAAACATTTTGGTCTTTTTGTATTTGAAGGTCACAAGGAAAAACTGTGTTCGCTCAATTTAAGGAAAAGTGGAAATAAAGGCGAACTGCAGGCTCGTCTCCTTGAATATTACGATCATTCTACATCTGACGACGGCTCTGATTATGGTGAAGCATCATCGGTATTTGAGCAATATTCATGAATTGGTCTCGAGTTTCAGTGGAGACCAATTGCCGAATGTTGAGCAATGGCTTAGGAAGTTTGAAGATTGCGCAGGAATAGATTTGAAATCCTGAAATTTTATATAAATGACATTCCTGGTGTCTGCGGTTATGGTATGAAGGTGGTTTTGAAAATATGGGACGCATTTCCAAAACAACCTCCATATCATAACAATGAAAAGTACTAAATGGTACTCAATTTGTGCGAAAAGTACTAAATTTCCGACCATTGCCCCTACAAGGACAAATTCTACTGGAACATCGAGATTAATCTTCATTGGATTTACGAAAGGGATAGGAAGTTCCTACCGATTGCAAGATATGAAAGTCCTTTCAAATACATAATTCCACTTAACAGTATGGTCAAAATATTTACCTGGAAATACAGGTAGAAGTGAGAAATGATTCAACTAATAAATGTCTTACAAAAAATTGTGTTTAAAAAATTGTTCTTACCAGAAATTGAACCAGGGTGATCGGGGTCGCAATCAACAAAAATACCTCATCGCAAGCCACCTACCAATCGAGCTACAATGGCTTGTGAGTACGGCATAAAAATTAAAATAATAGTTTTGCAGGTCTCTCAGTAAAACTGAAAAATCTATTTGGCAACATTGATGGTCGCTAGCTTAAGTGTAGACTAAAGAAAATGGTTTATTGTTGGAAATGCAACTACATGAAAGGGCAAAAACTTAACATCTGTATACGTCAACCAAATAAATTGTTCATTTCGGCACAAAAACAATTTTATTAGAATGATGTACAAAGGGACAATGCGTGAATTCTACTATTTCAACTATTATAGTGTTTATCTAATATTTTCTTCCTGACTTTCTTCCGGAAAATTTTATATTACAATTACTATATCAGTTGTGAGCAAAGTAGAAAGAAATAATTTTAAGGAAGTTATAAATTTCATTTTTCAGCAGCTTCATGACTTGGCATGAACATTTTGATACAATATTGCAGTGGTGTGATGGGCGAGTTGGTTAAGGGAAACTGCTGGCACGCGCTGGCTTGGGAGTTCATTCCCGCATCGCGACAACTAGTTTTCTTTTCTCTTTTTGGAACGTAAAACGGATAAAATCGGTAATGTAAAAGTAAACCTGACGTTGCGACGGCGAATTGAACCCCCAAACCACCGAATGCTAGCAGTTGCCCTTAACCAACTCGGCATTAACACCTTGCAACATTGTGCTCCAAATACCTAATCTGAATCAAACAACATATTTATAGACAAAAGTTCTTATTTGTGTTGTATCTGAAACTCTAAACAGCATCGCCATGGAAGGTAACGTTCAATGAAAATAAAAATACAGGTATTTACAGTTCAGTTTTCGTTCTACTTTTTTATTGCTATTCACACAAAATCAGCTTTAAAGCGCCTTGTTTATCTATATTTATAAAAGAGCAAAGTAATTAACTGACTGATTTAACGATACATCAACGCCCTGACACAACGGCTGAAGCTAGAATCTGGAAAATTTTTTGGAATTTCATAGTAGAACGATATAAAAAATTATTGAACGGTACCCTTTGTATTTTAGGAAGCAGCAGATTTAGAACTATAAAATTTGGAATGGGGGTCACTGATAAGTTGTATGACAGATGTACCAAAAGTTTATAAATGTTAGTGTACGAAAAATAGTAAAATGTACTACATTTGGAACTATTTCGTTTCATGTAAACGCTTAGATCTAAAACCTTAAAGTAAAGTCGATGTAAAGAGGTAGATTCGGAAGTTGGTACTCATGTATACGAAATTATACCGAAATGTTCTACGTGGAACTAAATTTGGTACAATTTAAATTGTTGGTGAATCGGTAGAGTTTTTATCCCGAAATTTTAAAATTAGATTTCTACTGGACTGTATGATGTAGGTAAATATGAAAATTTGTACTTAAGTGTACTAAATTCGGTACAATTTGTATTAGGGCGGACCGTACTTATGTGTAGTAAATAGTGCTAAATTTTGAACATTTAGGATTTGGGTGGGCAGATAGGGCAGGAATCCTAATATTGGGAAATAAGATTTCTTATGGGTTGTATGATGCAGGTTATTATGGAAATGTGTTCTAATGTGAACTAAATTATACTAAAATGTGCACAAATTGGAAATGTGGTAAACCGATATAGCTGGAAATAACACGTTTATCGGATTGTATAATTAAGGTATGGAGTTAGTTTAGGAAATTTTGAGTGTAGGATTGGGGTATGTAGAAAGTTTGGAAATTCGTACTTATGTATAATAAATTTGATACAATTTGGATTTGTGCGAACCGATAGGGCTGCATTCCTGAACTTTGGAATTAGTATGAATGTTGTGTGTAGAAATGTATGTACTATATTGAAGTGTATGTACTAAATAGTACTATATTTGCTAAAATTCCTAAAATTTTGAATTGGAATTAGTGTGGGAGTGTGAGATTGTGGTATGTAGGTAAATAGTAAAACAATTACTTATTCATCAACGCAAAGGCGAATTGGGCGAAGCTTGATTCTTGGAATTGTTCATGTTGGTCGATTTTGGTGGCTCGGGTTGAGATAATTTTTTTGTTTTAGAATTCTACTTAAACTCAGTTAATATAAAACAATTCTTATATCCTTTGTCAAACCTTTTGTAACACTTCGAACTATACATTTTAGACCCCACAAAGTATATATATTATTGATCAGCATATAATTCTATGTCGATTTAGCGATGTCCGTCCGTCTGTGGAAATCACTCTAACTTCTGAACGAAATGAAGTGGGTTGATAAAATTTTACTCAAATGTGTATTATGTCTGCAGATCATTTGGTATTGAAAATGGGTCATGTAGGTCCATGTATTTGTATTACCCCCATATAAAGATATTTCACTTTTTCGGTATTTCGGTAATTTAAGCGACATTATTCACCGGAATTTTTTTAAATTTGATATTTGAAGTTCGTAGTGTATACTACAGCCCATGACAGAAAAATGTGTGCGAATGTCCACGTCTTCGTATAGCCCCGATATAACGGTACCTTCCGATATTCCGTATTTTAATGATTTTAGCGACATTATTCACAATTGTTTCAAATTTGGTATTTGAAGTGTGAAGTAATGGATACTACAGCCTATGACAGAGTATTGTCTATGCAGGTCCACGTCTAAATATAGCCCCCATTTAATGGTACCTCCCGATATTCGGTATGTTGATGATTTTAGCGACATTATTCCCCGGAATTGTTTCAAGTTTGGTATTTGAAATTCGTAATAGGTATTACAGCCTCAGACAGAAAATTGTCTGTGCAGGTTCACGTTTTGGCGTAGCCCCATATATAATGGTACCTACCTATATTCCGTGTTTTGACGATTTTAGCGACATTATTCACCGATTTTATTTTTTTTTTTAATTTCGCATTTGAATATGAAAAAAGTGCAGGCCCACGTCGTCGTTTATATACGGCTACATTCGGTATTTTTAAGATTTTACTAGAATTTTTAACGGATTTTATTTTTTTGAAAATTACCAAATTTGTTGCATATTGTGGAGAGTATTAAAAGTTTGGCTCTGCCGAATTTACAGTTTTTTACTTGTTTCGCATACGAAGTAGCTGGTAGTTGCTACTTTTAAATATTTGGTTGTTAAAAATATCAATGTATCAAAACGTTCACACCATATTATGAAACATCCAGCCATTTCCGTAATTTATTTCCAGGTCCGTTGAGATATATTCCAAATTTAAATAACAAAGACCCAAACCTTATATTTATCAAAGAATATTACAGATCAAAGTAAACGTTAACAGAGCTACTTGAACATTTTTGTGTGTTTAATACTATTGACTTTAACCCATTTTTTCATACAAAAAAAAACCCACTGTGCCTCTCAGGACAATGTTGCCGGTCCGAAATTGGTACCAATGGAAACATGGTGTGAACTTTTTGATAGATATATATTTTATTTCAAAATTTTAGAATTCCAGCTTTATCGGTTCACTACAGTTTCAATATGTGCATATTTTAGTATAATTTCGTTTACAATAGAACACATTTCCATAATAACCGTTGGCAGGACATGGTTTTAAACTTTCACGTGTACTTATAGCCTCATACAACAATATCTCCCAGTGCTCAGTGTTTTGATGATTAAGAGCACTTTTTCTAATAATATTGTTTAAAATTTCTTACTTAGAGTTTCTAATGGGTTCTACCTTTTGTGAAAGATCATTGCTGCATAGGTTCGCATTTTGCTCTAGCCCTCGAGTTTTTTTTTTTTTTTTTTTTTTTTTTTTTTTTTTTTGACAGGTCATTGCATACGTTCACCCACCCTCTTTTAAAGAGGACCGTTACCATCGGCCGAATTTATTAGACGATGGAAGTGGACCCAATATTCAACCCTAGTCCAATTATTTTTTTTTTAATATTTTCTTTACCTTATGGTGGAGGGTACTAAAAGTTCGTTCTGGCCAAACTTAGCTCATTTTTATACCAGACACTAAACTATGGTACAGGGTATCATGCCTTTGTGCATTTGTTTGTAACATGCACAAGGAAACCAAATAGACCTATAGTATATATAGTTCATAGAATCACATTCTGAGTCGACTTATGCATGTCCGTCCGTCTATCCATATATATTTGTAAACAAAGTAGAGTTTGCATTTATTGTCCGATTGAGATAAAATTTTCAACAAATTATGTGTTTGGTGCAAGGACAAAACCTGTTGAAATTGATTATAATCGGATCGGATTTGGATGTAGCTCCCATGTATAGTGTTGTCGGAGCATTCATAAATAATGCGCACCCAATGCGCATTTTCGTCTCATTTCAATTTTAATGTGTGCCTTATGTGGAATATTCGTCAAAATCGAATGGATTTTTGTACATACGACCGAATTTAGCCTAGAAGCAAATATGTCAATGTTGGTGAAAATTAGTTAAGATACAGCTGTAGCGCCCATATATATTTCATCGGATTTGGAGTTTAAGTCTCCGATAGCCGTAATATGAACTCCACAAAAATATGATATTGGTAGCAGATGTCAGCGGTTCAGATTTGGATATAAAGATAAAAAAACTGCAACCAACTTCAGACAGCTGTCATTTCTATGCCACCTGTCCGACAGCTCTTGAAATTATTCTAGTAACAGCTCATTATATTCTTTACGAGCGTACAAAAGCATTTTGGTGAGAATTTTACAGAAAAAAAATATTCGTGATGGAATTCAGCGCGGTAGTGTGATTTCTTTATATTTGGCTGGAAAACCATATCGTTAGAGCACTTCAGCATTTAAATGTAAATAAATCTTTTGTGTCTCGTACCATCACTCGTTATCGTGATACTGGTAGCGTAGCCTTACGTCAAGGAAGTGCACGGAAAAAAACAGCATCATCAACAGAAATGGTTCGAAAAGTAACGAAGCGACTTGATAGAAACCCGCGTTGCAATGGCCGAAAAATGGCTTGTGAGCTGAACATATCGCAATATTTCATTCGACATATATTGAAATCTGAGCTAGGGTTAAAGCCATTGAAATTCCAAAAAGTGCAAGAACTTACACCGCAAAAGAAAGAAAATAGACTCAAAAGAGCTAAGGAGTTGCTTCACTTGGCCGTAAGCTGTGAACCACCGAATTTCTCCGATGAGAAAACATTCGTTGTGCAGCAGTTGGCAAACAAACAAAATGATCGTGTTTACTTGCCAAAGACGTCAGCTGAAAATGTGACATTCGGTTGGCCACCAGAACTCAAACGCCAGCCATGGTGATGGTGTGGGCCGCTTTAACAGCCGATGGTCGCTCTTCGCTTGTATTATGCGACCGTGGCATCAGAATACCAATCCGTTATACTATTGTGTCTAAAGTTTTCTGGGAAGCAAGGTTGGCACTAAAAAATAACAAAGTGTCGATCACCTCAAGCAAGCGCTAAGCCGAGAATGGGACAAAACACCTCAGAGCAACATTCCGGCAGTATGACGGTTTCATTGCCCGTTGAAGGCTTTATTTGTGCCAGAGGTGACCAATTCGAACAAATCTAAACTTATTCTAAAATCTGATTCTATTTCCGACATTTTTTGCTTTCATCAATAGAAATAAAAAAATAAAAAATTTAGACGTTTGACTTTGTTGTAGTTTTTTTTCTCACCTTGTATCTTTCACAAATATTATCATCCGATTTGACGGTTATTATGCCCCACCATTGTATGGATTTTTGCGGAAACAAATACGACATTTGTTGAAACTCGGTTACCATATATTTATTTTTACACCCTCCAGCATAGTAGGAAGATTAATTTTGTCAATCCATTTGTAACACCTCGAAATATACATTTTAGACCCTTGATCAGCATGCAATTCTATGTCGATTAAGCAATGTCCGTCTGTCCGTGGAAATCACTCTAACTTCCGAATGAACTGAGGTAAATTAATACAATTTTACCCAAATGTATTTTATGCCTGCAGGACTTTTATTATTGAAAATGGGCCCTGTAGATCCTCGTTTTGATATAGCCCCCAAATAACGGTATCTCCCGATATTCGGTACTTTGTTGATTTTAGCAACATTATTCAACGAAATTGTTTAAAATTTGGTATTTGATGTTCGTAATGGATGTTACAGCCTATGACAGGAGATTGTCTGTGCAGGTCCACGTCTTTGTATAGCCCTCATGTAACGCTACCTCCCGATGTTTGGTATTTTAATGATTTTAGCGACATTATTCACTGAAATTGTTTCAAATTTGGTATTTCACGTTCGTAATAGATACTACAGCCTAAGACAGAAAATTGTCGACTTCGTATAGCCTCCATATAACGGTACCTGCCGATATCCGGTATCTGATAATTTAAACTACATTATTCACCGATTTTTTTTAAGTTTCGCATTTGAATATTGTAATGGCTTTTGACAAAAGTTACCTATGAAGATCTACGTCATATTATAGACCCTAATAAAACAGCTTAAGATTTTAACAGAATTTAACGGATTTTAATATTTTTGAGAATGGCCAAATTTGTTCCAAATGGTAGAGGGTATTCAAAGTTCGGCCCGACCGAACTTACAGCTATTTTACTTGTTTGTATATACATTTGTATAGAGCCTCGACTTGCGTCTTACCGATTTGTGTCCTTTCGAGTTGCGTCGCTTTTCAAATACCAGAAAATTCGATTTGCTTCGTTGCAATTTCAGGTTGCGTCGGTCCGAGCTATATTGTGGATTACTATTTTTTTGCATTTGCAGTGCCGAATTTAGCATCTTTTCTGTCGTTTAGCATTTTTACAACTTCTTGTCAATACTAATCGTCACCTATACGTTAAAAAATTTTCAAATAGCGTGAAATAAGGGAAATTCTCTTTTCCTTATGGTGCCAAGAACAACTGTCTGGTTGTGTAAAGAATTTAGTGTATGATTCGCCAGAGTTCATTCAGGACGTAAAAATGAGTTAAAATTTAAGCAAATTAATAAATTTGGAATTAAAATTGGACGTAATAAAACGTTTTAAATCGGGAGATAAGGATGTTAATATAGGAGGAGCTCTTCGACTAGGCGCTACAACAGTAAGAAGAATTTGCAACAGAAACATTGATTAAATAAAATCAATTAGCTGAAATTGTCACACCACTCCAATCTAAACAAGATACTGTAGCAAGAAATCTATTATTGGTGAATTCAATTTGTATACATGAACAAGAATGCCACTGAGCAAGGACGTAATAATAAAAAATAACTTAATAATAACTTAAATTCTGCAATGGTTTAATCGCTTTAAAATACGGGCAAATTGACATAATGTGGCATTAAAAGGAGATCCAGCCAGGGCAGTTTCAGAAGAAGTCATAATAAGTGGTGATACATTAGAAGAAAAAAATTAGCAATCGCCAATATTTCCAAAGCTATGTAATTAATTTCCCTGAAAACGATCCTGACGAAAACCGTAGCACGGGCGTAGCAGCATCTGTTGATCAAGCCATTAGTTGTTATAAAGAAATACATTAACAAAAAATGTTTAAAAATTCAACAAATTTAGACATTTTTATTCAAAAAAATTGAAGACCATCCAATCAAATAGATATAAGTGTTGTTGATTTAGATTTATCATCTGAAGAGGGTTCAATGTAAGCTAATTAAATTAAAATTTTTGAGTGCATCTCCTTTTTTCGAATATGTTAACATACATATGTAAATTAATTTAATTTTGTTATGTTGTTTTCCTAATTTATTGTTTTGTTATTTCTTTATAATAATTATAAACATTTTTTGAAATAAATGGAATAAATAAAAATGTATTTATACTTGTTTTTTATACCCTCCACAATTGTATAGAGGGTATATTAAGTTTGTCATTCCGTTTGTAACACCTCGAAATGTAAATTTAGACCCAACAAAGTTTATATATTCTTGATTAGCATAAAATTCTATGTCGATTTATCAGGTCTTCGTAGGTCTACGTCTTCGTATAGCTCCCATAAAATGGTACCCCGATATTTGGTATTTTGATGATTTTAGCGACATTATTTACTGGAATTTTTTCAAATTTGTGTTTGAAGTACGTAATGGATACTACAGCCTAAGGCAGAAAATGAGTCATGTGGGTCCACGTCTTCGTACGGCCCCCATATAACGGTACCCCCGATATTCGGTATTTGAATGATTTTAGCGACATTATTTGCCAGAATTGTTTCAAAATTGGTATTTGAAGTACGCAATGGATACTACAGTCTAAGACAGAAAATGAGCCATGTGGGTCCACGTCTTCGTATAGCCCCCATATAACGGTACCCCCGATATTCGGTATTTGAATGATTTTAGCGACATTATTTGCCAGAATTGTTTCAAAATTGGTATTTGAAGTACGTAATGGATACTACAGCCTAAGACTGAAAATGAGCCATGTAGGTCCACGTCTTCGTATAGCCCCCATATAACAGAATTTTTTAGGGATTTTATTTTATTTATTTAATTTTTTTTTTTTTTTTTTTTGAGAAAATTGCCATATTTGTAACAAATGGTGGAAGGTATTCAATGTTCTGCCCGGCCGAACTTACAGCTTTTTTGTTTGTTGTTGTTTCATTATTTGACGTAGTGCTTTAAAACAGAGTAGAACCATTTGTATAGCTTCTAGGATGGTTGTTATTGAAAATGAGATGTATGTATGTAATGTCTACGATTTGGTATAGCCACCGATTTAGTACGCATAAACGAAGGGTTTTTCCTTCGGGTTTATTAATTTCATAGCAAATGTCAAGTGTGCAAGAGACTGCAATTATTTGAAGTTGAATGCCATTTCTGTTGCAATTAGAGAACTCGAGGTAGCAACATACTTCACCGTAATAATCGTATCCTTAATTAAATTGTTTGTAGATTTTTACTGTTAGCTTAATACCATTGCGTTGTGGGTCAATGATTCTTATTAAAATCATATCCGAATCTGAACCTATTTGAATAAAATTTGACAAATTTGTTTTGCTTTTACCAAATTTAGTCACTCATGCCGAATTTCATTGGAATCAGAAATACGTATCGTGTTTGGTGCATAAAATATGTGAAATCGGCCGAAAATATATATTGGAGCTATATCCAAATCTGAACCGATTTTAATATAATTTGACAAATTTATTTTCTGATCAAATCCCGTTACACATTTCAAATTTCATCGGAATCGAAGATATATATCCTGTTTTGTGCATCAAATAAACGAAGTCGGTTAAAAATATGTATGGGAACTATATCCAAATAATTTGACAAACAATTTTTTTTATAAAAATGTCATCACACATTCCAAATTTCATTGAAATGTGGCGTACACAGCGTGTTTAATGCATCAAATACATGAAATCGACCGAAAACACATAAGGGAGCTATAAAATCTGTGCAGCAGTTTTCGAGACCATAAATTAGAAATATACACATTTTTTCCTCTTTTATAGTTTTTTAATACTTTTTTACATACTTTTGAGTGCGGGTGAGATATAGGGAAATTTTAATAATTTAATATACAAATTTCAAAATTATCAGATTCCCAGTGGCCAAGTGTATAATTCATTGTGGCCTGTGTCATAGGATAATGTGTAAGATAATAAAAGTCATAACAAACACACAGATGTCAATGCGAAAGTAGGTAGCCAAGACCACTTGAATGAAGGGACAAACAACAATGTTATATTCTTTTTTAAATCTAATAAGAGAAAATAATAGTTGTGTGGGAGCTTTTTGGCTGAAGCCATAGGATTAAATAAAAAAGAAAATAAACATGGTAACGAAGAGAAAAGCCATTGGGACAAAATAGTAATGAAACATAAGAGTGCAACAAAAAGTCCAAGTAAAAAAGAAAGTATTTTGAAAAGAGGACAATAAAAATCCAAAATAAAATAAAACTAGTAAAAAAAAGTTTGGCGTGGCCTCTATACTATCCACAATTTGAAAATAAACTAATGTAAAAGCCGACATTTAAGTATTCGGGGTTATGCGTCACTTCTATTGTAAAAAAATCCAACTCAAATTTAAAAAAAAAAAAAAAAAAAAAAAATATCTTCCTATTATGACCTCTAGCTTGATTATAACAGACGGACGGACAGACGAACATGGCGAATTTGGCTTACAAGTTTACGCTGGTCTGGAATACAAAGGGAATGACAAACGATATACCCTCAAATTATTATTTTATAAGAGGTGATATAATAGCCCCAAGCTTAACCCATTAACGCCGGCTTTAGTACGCAATGGATACTACAGCCTAAGACAGAAAATGAGCCATGTGGGTCCACGTCTTCGTATAGCCCCCATATAACGGTACCCCCGATATTCGGTATTTGAATGATTTTAGCGACATTATTTGCCAGAATTGTTTCAAAATTGGTATTTGAAGTACGTAATGGATACTACAGCCTAAGACTGAAAATGAGCCATGTAGGTCCACGTCTTCGTATAGCCCCCATATAACAGAATTTTTTAGGGATTTTTTTTTATTTAATTTTTTTTTTTTTTTTTTTTTGAGAAAATTGCCATATTTGTAACAAATGGTGGAAGGTATTCAATGTTCTGCCCGGCCGAACTTACAGCTTTTTGTTTGTTGTTGTTTCATTATTTGACGTAGTGCTTTAGAACAGAGTAGAACCATTTGTATATCTTCTAGGATGGTTGTTATTGAAAATGAGATGTATCGGTCTTCGATTTGGTATAGCCACCGATTTAGTACGCATAAATGAAGGGTTTTTCCTTCGGGTTTATTAATTTCATAGTAAATGTCAAGTGTGCAAGAGACTGCAATTATTTGAAGTTGAATGCCATTTCTGTTGCAATTAGAAAACTCGAGGTAGCAACATACTTCGCCGTAATAATCGTATCCTTAATTAAATTGTTGTGTAGATTTTTAATGTTAGCTTAATACCATTGCGTTGTGGGTCAATGATTCTTATTAAAATCATATCCGAATCTGAACCTATTTGAATAAAATTTGACAAATGTGTTTTGTTTTTACCAAATTTAGTCACTCATGCCGAATTTCATTGGAATCGGAAATACGTATCGTGTTTGGTGCATAAAATATGTGAAATCGGCCGAAAATATATATTGGAGCTATATCCAAATCTGAACCGATTTTAATATAATTTGACAAATTTATTTTCTGATCAAATCCCGTTACACATTCCAAATTTCATTGGAATCGAAGATATATATCCTGTTTTGTGCATCAAATAAACGAAGTCGGTTAAAAATATGTATGGAAACTATATCCAAATAATTTGACAAACAATTTTTTTTTATAAAAATGTCATCACACATTCCAAATTTCATTGAAATGTGGCGTACACAGCGTGTTTAATGCATCAAATACATGAAATCGACCGAAAACACATAAGGGAGCTATAAAATCTGTGCAGCAGTTTTCGAGACCATAAATTAGAAATATACACATTTTTTCCTCTTTTATAATTTTTTAATACTTTTTTACATACTTTTGAGTGCGGGTGAGATATAGGGAAATTTTAATAATTTAATATACAAATTTCAAAATTATCAGATTCCCAGCGGCCAAGTGTATAATTCATTGTGGCCTGTGTCATAGGATAATGTGTAAGATAATAAAAGTCATAACAAACACACAGATGTCAATGCGAAAGTAGGTAGCCAAGACCACTTGAATGAAGGGACAAACAACAATGTTATATTCTTTTTTAAATCTAATAAGAGAAAATAATAGTTGTGTGGGAGCTTTTTGGCTGAAGCCATAGGATTAAATAAAAAAGAAAATAAACATGGTAACGAAGAGAAAAGCCATTGGGACAAAATAGTAATAAAACATAAGAGTGCAACAAAAAGTCCAAGAAAAAAAAGAAAGTATTTTGAAAAGAGGACAATAAAAATCCAAAATAAAATAAAACTAGTAAAAAAAAGTTTGGCGTGGCCTCTATACTATCCACAATTTGAAAATAAACTAATGTAAAAGCCGACATTTAAGTATTCGGGGTTATGCGTCACTTCTATTGTAAAAAAATCCAACTCAAATTTAAAAAAAAAAAAAAAAATATCTTCCTATTATGACCTCTAGCTTGATTATAACAGACGGGCGGACAGACGAACATGGCGAATTTGGCTTACAAGTTTACGCTGGTCAGGAATACAAAGGGAATGACAAACGATATACCCTCAAATTATTATTTTATAAGAGGTGATATAATAGCCCCAAGCTTAACCCATTAACGCCGGCTCCCTTATTTGTGGGAGAAAAATTTTGAAACTTAGTGGAGGATACCATAATGTCACTCATATTCCGCGCACAAATATTCAGCCCCCTATCTCTACCCCTTGCTCTTGCAGGGGTGGTGCGTTTTCGCACCCGTCGGCGTTACTGGGTACAATTTTAGTACTAGAAAATGTTTTAATAAATTAATAGCATTGTAAAGGAAAATACATGAATTAAGTTAGAATTTTAATACAATTAGACAAAAATTGGAAAAATTAACTTTGTCATTTCGTTTGTAACATCCCTATATATTCGTTTAATACTCCATAAAATATATATATATATATATATATATATATATATATTCATAATTAGCACAAAATTCTAAGTCGAATTAACGTTGTCCGTCCGTCTATCTATCTGCCAGATGAAATCAAGATACAGCCGTAGAGCGTCAAAATTTAGCAGAACAGTTTGTATTGTGTCTAGGATGGTTGGTATTGAAAATGATATATATCCGTCCACGTTTTGGTATAGTCCCCATATAACGGTACACGCCGATATTGGGTATTTTGATGATTTTAGCCACACTTTTCGATGGAATTGTCTGAAATTCAACACAAGGAGTTCCTTGTGAGTACTATACCCTCTGAAAGAGAATTGTCTTTATAGGTACACAATATCGTATATCGGTATTTTTAATTTTCTTTTTGAAAATTTCCTAATTCCTTTCATATGGCGGAGGGTATTCAAAGTTCTGTCCGGCCAAACTTACTGCTTTTTTACTTGTTCTAATTATGAATATTGGAGAAAATTTGTTTGATCAGATTTGAATATAGTTCCCATACATAGTGTCGTCCGATTTCATAAGTAGTGCAAAATACAATACAATATAAATGCGTAATATCCGTCCGAATCAAATCAATTTAGGTACACGCAGCCAGATTCAGTCTAGAAGCATATCTGGCAATCGGTTCAGATTTCGATGCACCCATATATATTATCGTCTGATTTAAATTTTATTGTGCTCACATGTTTAATATGTATCCAATATGGATGGATTTCGACAGATCCGAGTGAATTCAACCCTGAAGCAAGTACTTCTCATTTGGTGAAAATCGGTATAGATATAGTATATATATATATATATATATATATATATATATATATATATATATATATATATATATATATATATATATATATATATATAGTATATATATGATTCATCCGATTTGGGGTTTCCCTCACATTCGTAATCTGTACAAATATAAATCAAAAACATTTCTGACAAATTTCATGGAGATCGGTTAAGATTTGAATATAGATTCCATATATATCTTCATACAATTTCATATTTATTGTGCACCAAATATGTAATTTCAGATCAAGTTGGCTGGATTTTGGCACATTTAACTGAATTTATCCTGGAGCAAATACGACACCTGTTGAAACTCTGTTCCTATATATATATAATCTCTTTAGACATTTTTAAGCGAAATGATACATTAAAGATATCGTGACAGAGAGCAGACAGTGTGAAAGCTATTTTGATTGGGAGCGCTTCATTAGCGTTCGCACATATGGTTAACCGAAAATACATTTCTTAGTAAAAAAGCACCCATTAGCGCCGACGGGTGCGAAAACGCACAACACGTATATATGCAAAGACGTTTATATGTACAATTTTGAAAATTTTATGAGTTAAATATTGGACAAAGGGCTACCGATCCATACCAATACATATTTAAAAAATATTATTTTTCTATATGTTTTCTTTGTATAATAGTGTTATTTTTTGCTTGTGGGAAAACCTGCACTTGGCGATGCGTTTATCATCATGTAGGTGACTTCTGATGAAAAAACAGTCAAAGTTAAAAAATAGACGAATCCATCTACTATCTATACCAAGAAACAGAAAAGCGATATTAAATATGGAACCGTTTCAATGCATGCTAAAAAACACGTCTATTTTTGGTGCGTTTTCGCACCCGTCGCCGTTAATGGGTTAAATTCAAAAGAACCTCCGACAAGAAATATGAATCATGAAGCAAACTCAGATTATTTCTGCACAACAGTAGCATCGGTAATACAAATATTCTAAACATGAAATAATACAAAATTCTTGTTAAAACACTTATTAAGTTTTACACAAAAAATTTTAAAAATTTTAAACAGAGCGTTCCCGATAGAACCATGTGAGTTCAATAGCAGTGAATAAATGCCTCATGTTAGCGCATTAATTAATGGCAACGATAACACGAGTTTCTAAGTCGAATCGAAATGCAGCACATACGGAAATTTAATAGTGCCTAAAACCATCAAAAGCGGAAGTTTGCAACGTGAGTACTATTTTCTTAGTCTGGAGAAAGTATCGCTGGAAGCTATGGAATGTTTTTCCTACCTTTGGGCTGACAACCAATCTGATGCCCCGCAGACAAGCGTGACACTACAGCCATTTAGACGACAAAAGGTAAGCGGAGTGTTTGAAGGTGATCGGAAGATTCTCAATATGGCCAGAAGATATTGGTTATTTAACACGCATGACTGTGGATGTGACTCGTGTGTTTTTGTTGCCGCTCAGAACATTGAGGATAGAAATATGTTCTTGCCGGCATGTCCTAACTCGGGGGAAAAAGTTAGAGCTCTTGTACAGAATAATGAAACCAAGGTAGAGGAAATTGCATCACAATTGGCCGTATCAGCCTAAGTGGAAAGTGCGGTGTTGGCATTGAAAAAAATTAACAATTTAAAATACATATTTCAGAATTGTCATATTCCCAGCGGCCATAAATTATCACATGTGTAAATTTCTGTGTTTTTTGCCTTCCCAGCAAGCAAAAACTATCCCCCAAATCCCTTAGAAGTCACGCCTAAGCGATAGAAATCATCGCGTTTGATATCACTTTCTCACCCCGGAAGGAGCATCCTTCGGGAAGAGATGTACCACGCCCGCGATAGTTTACTAATAATCGTGGAAGTCACTTCCTCGATAATTATTGGAAGTGAAAAAAAAAAAACAAAAAAAAAATTTACTCCAGACATATGCATTTTTGTTTTAGTTTTATTGTTACTTTTTCCAATGTTCATTTGCATAGAACTCTTACTTATTAGATGAAATACTCAAACCGAGGTGATCAGAGAGCAAAGCTGGCATGCTTACCACTGCGCCACAGTGTCTTATATTCCTCAGATAGAATAAAGTCTTATTTTTGTTCAATTCGTAAGTGATTGCAAACTAGCAAGTTGACAAATCAGAGGTAGTCAGCAGTTACAAACTGGAAAGGCATGAAATCCGGTGTACGTCGGTACTTCGCTGAAAGACATTTTCTCCTTGCTCTTCTCTTGTTGGTGGCTCTATTCTCTGTCTTCTCAAATTCATACCGTACAAGCTCACTTTTTGCACACTACCTCTGGTGTGTCGATTCTTTTCCACCTTGGCTTCCAATTTTTTCCTTTGCTGCTCCACTTTGACTTCCAGATCTTTGCCTTGTTTTTCCAGGCCAGATTTTCCCCCATTAGCTAGTAGGTCTCATTCAAAATTAGAGGGAAGGGACTGGACCAAGCGAGCGGCAACAAAAATACACCAGACATATTCGCAGTCATATATATGAAATAGCCAATTTTTTGTGACCATTTCGAGAATCCCTCGATCACCTTCATAATATTCCGCTTCTCTTTTGTCGTCCAAAGGGCATGTAATATCACACTTTTCATCTTTTCCACAACTCGTTTTGAGCGGGCGCCTCTGATTGGTTGTCAGCGCAAAGGTAAGAAAAATAATTTTGCACATTTCGCAGCTTCCAGTGGTACTTCCTCCGGACTGAGGATATAGTACCCACGTTAAAAGGTTCAGCCTTCTGGTGGTTTTAAGCATTTTCTATTTCCACTTGTGCAGTATCTCCATTCGGCTTACAGCCTCGTATTCATGTCGCCATTAATATATGCGCTAACACAAGACGTTTATCTACTGCTACTGAACTTTCCTGGATTATCTGGGAAACATTCATTTTTAAATTTGTATAACCTCCACCATACTATGGAGGGTATATTAACTTTGTCATTCCGTTTGTAACTCCTCTAAATACTCATGTCAGACCCAACAAAGTATATATATTCTTGATCAGCGTAAAATTCTAAGTCGATTAGCAATGTCCACCTTTCTGTCTGTGTGTGTGTCTGTTATATTCAACGATATCTTTCGAACGAATTCAGATATAAGGCTAACATTTTGCACACATGTTTATTTTGTCAGTAGACAGGTTAAGTTTGTAAAGGGGCCATGTAGGTCCAGGTTTTCATACAGCCCCATATAAAGGTACCTCCGGATATTCGGTATTTTGATCAATTTGGCGATGTTATTTACCGGAAGTGTTTCAAATCTGGTATTTGAAGTTTGAAATGGATACTACAGGCTATAACAAGAAATTGTCTGTGCAAGTCCACGTTTTCGTATCGCCCCACATAATGGTACCCCCCCTATATTCGGTATGTTGATGATTTTAGCGTCATTATTCACCGGAGTAGTTTCAAATTTGGTATTTGGAGTTCGTAAAGGGAACTAAGTCTGTGACAGAAAATTGTGTATGCAGGTCCAGGTCTTCGTATAGGCCCCATATACCAGTACCTCACTATATTCGGTATTTTAACGATTTTAGGTACAATACTCACCGAAATTTTTGAGATGTCAAATTTGAAGGTCGAAATGGATGTTACAGCCTGTGACAGAAAATTTAGTAAAAGTTGCATATGCGACATTCAGTATTTTGAAGATTTTAACAGAATTTTTAATGGATTTTACTTTTTTTGAATATTGCCAAATTCGCTTCAAATGGTGGAGGGTATTCAAAGTTTGGCCCGTCCGAACTTACAGCTCTTTACTTGTTTATTTTACACATTATCGTATATGGCAGCGCAGTTACCTTCTGCCGCACATGTACACATGCCGCATTTTACGCAGCTGAAAAATTCACAATTTTGGAATACTTATTAGTAATTGTTAGATTTTCCCAGCACGTCACCAACAATCAAATTATATACAAATTATTTTGTACTTTAAAATTTTGGCGATTTCAGTCACATTTATTTGTAGGTTTTTTTTACCAACCACAATGCTACGGAATGTATATTAACTTTGTCATTTTTGTAAATGAGAGATGTCGGTCCACGTTTGCGTATAGCACCAATATAACAGTAGCTCCCTATATTCAATATAGATAGATCACATTTTGTAACAGACTTGTTAAAAATTCGGTTCTTAGAATATGTAACGGGAAGTTTTCTTATAGCCTCCATATGACAATTCTTCTCGGTTTTCGATATTTTAATGATTTATGTCACATTTTCTAATAAAATTTCTTAAAATCTGGTACTTTGAATTTGTGGAGAGTTCCACATTTTGTGGTAGAGCATTGTCAATATAGGTTCATATGATAACAGATTTGTTTAAAATTCGTTGAGATTGCAATTGGTTTTTCACATTTCACATTTTTAAACGGAATTGCGTATAATTCGGTTTTTTTCTTCTGTAGTACTTCCCGATATTCGGTATACGTAGAGTATGTGATTGATTCTGTATCTTGTAACAGAAGACTGCTGGAATCGGCTCTTATGATAATCACTTTAACTGAATACCGGAACCATCGAATTTACGGCACCTTGAAGACTTTTTATCAACCAATTTCCTCATCAAAAATGGATGTGGAATCCGGATCCCATTATTTTTAAGAGTTTTCTTTATACCATGGTGGAGAGTATTAAAAGTTTAACCCTGCCGAACATATCACATTTTTATGTGGTGTGCGTGGGAATTGCAAGTTTTCGTTGATTTATGAGAT
The DNA here is from genome assembly GCF_030504385.1 of Musca domestica. NCBI lineage: Eukaryota > Metazoa > Arthropoda > Insecta > Diptera > Muscidae > Musca > Musca domestica. Next base: position 9,893,213 of record NW_026712293.1, on the reverse strand, counting down.
ATTCGAAATTCTGAGATTTTCGAACAAATCTGATAGAAGTGCAATTTTCAAATTTCAAAAAAAAAATAAATAAATAAATAAAATAAAATTGTGCTGAATTGTACTCGGTTTGTGCTTATTTGTGCCATTAACATTTTTTCAATATCTCCTATCAATTCCTACAAACCGACAATTTTGAAAGTATGCGAGAATTGCAATTTTCCAATTTTCGTAAAAGTTGTTGTTGTGCTTGATCTGTGCTAACTCGTGCCGTTTATTATACCCTCCACCATATTAGGGAGGGTGTATTAACTTTGTCATTCCGTTTCTAACTCCTCGAAATACTCAGGTCAGACCCAACCAAGTATATATATTCTTGATCAGCGTAAAATTCTAAGTCGATTTAGCGATGTCCGTCCGTCTGTTTGTTATAATCCCGCTATCTTTCGAACGAATTGAGATAAAAGGCTAAAACTTTGCATACATGCTTATTTCGTCAGTAGGCAAGTTCGTAAATGGGCTATGTAGGTCCAGGTTTTTATACAGCCCCCATATGAAGGTACCTTTGGATATTCGGTATTTTGATGATTTTGGCGATATTATTCACAGGAAGTGTTTCAATTTGGTATTTGAAGCTTGAAATTGATACTATAGGCTATGGGAGAAATGGACACTATAGGTCCACGTGTTTGTATCGTGTATTATGTCTGTAGGTACTTTTGGTATTGTAGGTCCACGTCTTCGTATAGCCCCTATATTTCGAATTTGGTATTTGAAGTTCGCAATGGACACTACAGCCTCAGACAGAAAATGAGCCATGTGGGTCCACGTCTTCGTATAGCCCCCATATAACGGTACCCCCGATATTCGGTATTTGAATGATTTTAGCGACATTATTTGCCAGAATTGTTTCAAAATTGGTATTTGAAGTACGTAATGGATACTACAGCCTAAGACTGAAAATGAGCCATGTAGGTCCACGTCTTCGTATAGCCCCCATATAACAGAATTTTTTAGGGATTTTTTTTATTTAATTTTTTTTTTTTTTTTTTTTTGAGAAAATTGCCATATTTGTAACAAATGGTGGAAGGTATTCAATGTTCGGCCCGGCCGAACTTACAGCTTTTTGTTTGTTGTTGTTTCATTATTTGACGTAGTGCTTTAGAACAGAGTAGAACCATTTGTATATCTTCTAGGATGGTTGTTATTGAAAATGAGATGTATCGGTCTTCGATTTGGTATAGCCACCGATTTAGTACGCATAAACGAAGGGTTTTTCCTTCGGGTTTATTAATTTCATAGTAAATGTCAAGTGTGCAAGAGACTGCAATTATTTGAAGTTGAATGCCATTTCTGTTGCAATTAGAAAACTCGAGGTAGCAACATACTTCACCGTAATAATCGTATCCTTAATTAAATTGTTGTGTAGATTTTTAATGTTAGCTTAATACCATTGCGTTGTGGGTCAATGATTCTTATTAAAATCATATCCGAATCTGAACCTATTTGAATAAAATTTGACAAATGTGTTTTGTTTTTACCAAATTTAGTCACTCATGCCGAATTTCATTGGAATCGGAAATACGTATCGTGTTTGGTGCATAAAATATGTGAAATCGGCCGAAAATATATATTGGAGCTATATCCAAATCTGAACCGATTTTAATATAATTTGACAAATTTATTTTCTGATCAAATCCCGTTACACATTCCAAATTTCATTGGAATCGAAGATATATATCCTGTTTTGTGCATCAAATAAACGAAGTCGGTTAAAAATATGTATGGAAACTATATCCAAATAATTTGACAAACAATTTTTTTTATAAAAATGTCATCACACATTCCAAATTTCATTGAAATGTGGCGTACACAGCGTGTTTAATGCATCAAATACATGAAATCGACCGAAAACACATAAGGGAGCTATAAAATCTGTGCAGCAGTTTTCGAGACCATAAATTAGAAATATACACATTTTTTCCTCTTTTATAGTTTTTTAATACTTTTTTACATACTTTTGAGTGCGGGTGAGATATAGGGAAATTTTAATAATTTAATATACAAATTTCAAAATTATCAGATTCCCAGTGGCCAAGTGTATAATTCATTGTGGCCTGTGTCATAGGATAATGTGTAAGATAATAAAAGTCATAACAAACACACAGATGTCAATGCGAAAGTAGGTAGCCAAGACCACTTGAATGAAGGGACAAACAACAATGTTATATTCTTTTTTAAATCTAATAAGAGAAAATAATAGTTGTGTGGGAGCTTTTTGGCTGAAGCCATAGGATTAAATAAAAAAGAAAATAAACATGGTAACGAAGAGAAAAGCCATTGGGACAAAATAGTAATGAAACATAAGAGTGCAACAAAAAGTCCAAGTAAAAAAGAAAGTATTTTGAAAAGAGGACAATAAAAATCCAAAATAAAATAAAACTAGTAAAAAAAAGTTTGGCGTGGCCTCTATACTATCCACAATTTGAAAATAAACTAATGTAAAAGCCGACATTTAAGTATTCGGGGTTATGCGTCACTTCTATTGTAAAAAAATCCAACTCAAATTTAAAAAAAAAAAAAAAAAAATATCTTCCTATTATGACCTCTAGCTTGATTATAACAGACGGGCGGACAGACGAACATGGCGAATTTGGCTTACAAGTTTACGCTGGTCAGGAATACAAAGGGAATGACAAACGATATACCCTCAAATTATTATTTTATAAGAGGTGATATAATAGCCCCAAGCTTAACCCATTAACGCCGGCTCCCTTATTTGTGGGAGAAAAATTTTGAAACTTAGTGGAGGATACCATAATGTCACTCATATTCCGCGCACAAATATTCAGCCCCCTATCTCTACCCCTTGCTCTTGCAGGGGTGGTGCGTTTTCGCACCCGTCGGCGTTACTGGGTACAATTTTAGTACTAGAAAATGTTTTAATAAATTAATAGCATTGTAAAGGAAAATACATGAATTAAGTTAGAATTTTAATACAATTAGACAAAAATTGGAAAAAATAACTTTGTCATTTCGTTTGTAACATCCCTATATATTCGTTTAATACCCCATAAAATATATATATATATATATATATATATATATATATATATATTCATAATTAGCACAAAATTCTAAGTCGAATTAACGTTGTCCGTCCGTCTATCTATCTGCCAGATGAAATCAAGATACAGCCGTAGAGCGTCAAAATTTAGCAGAACAGTTTGTATTGTGTCTAGGATGGTTGGTATTGAAAATGATATATATCCGTCCACGTTTTGGTATAGTCCCCATATAACGGTACACGCCGATATTGGGTATTTTGATGATTTTAGTCACACTTTTCGATGGAATTGTCTGAAATTCAACACAAGGAGTTCCTTGTGAGTACTATACCCTCTGAAAGAGAATTGTCTTTATAGGTACACAATATCGTATATCGGTATTTTTAATTTTCTTTTTGAAAATTTCCTAATTCCTTTCATATGGCGGAGGGTATTCAAAGTTCTGTCCGGCCAAACTTACTGCTTTTTTACTTGTTCTAATTATGAATATTGGAGAAAATTTGTTTGATCAGATTTGAATATAGTTCCCATACATAGTGTCGTCCGATTTCATAAGTAGTGCAAAATACAATACAATATAAATGCGTAATATCCGTCCGAATCAAATCAATTTAGGTACACGCAGCCAGATTCAGTCTAGAAGCATATCTGGCAATCGGTTCAGATTTCGATGCACCCATATATATTATCGTCTAATTTAAATTTTATTGTGCTCACATGTTTAATATGTATCCAATATGGATGGATTTCGACAGATCCGAGTGAATTCAACCCTGAAGCAAGTACTTCTCATTTGGTGAAAATCGGTATAGATATAGTATATATATATATATATATATATATATATATATATATATATATATATATATATATATATATATATATATATATATATATATATATATATATATATATATATATATATATAGTATATATATGATTCATCCGATTTGGGGTTTCCCTCACATTCGTAATCTGTACAAATATAAATCAAAAACATTTCTGACAAATTTCATGGAGATCGGTTAAGATTTGAATATAGATTCCATATATATCTTCATACAATTTCATATTTATTGTGCACCAAATATGTAATTTCAGATCAAGTTGGCTGGATTTTGGCACATTTAACTGAATTTATCCTGGAGCAAATACGACACCTGTTGAAACTCTGTTCCTATATATATATAATCTCTTTAGACATTTTTAAGCGAAATGATACATTAAAGATATCGTGACAGAGAGCAGACAGTGTGAAAGCTATTTTGATTGGGAGCGCTTCATTAGCGTTCGCACATATGGTTAACCGAAAATACATTTCTTAGTAAAAAAGCACCCATTAGCGCCGACGGGTGCGAAAACGCACAACACGTATATATGCAAAGACGTTTATATGTACAATTTTGAAAATTTTATGAGTTAAATATTGGACAAAGGGCTACCGATCCATACCAATACATATTTAAAAAATATTATTTTTCTATATGTTTTCTTTGTATAATAGTGTTATTTTTTGCTTGTGGGAAAACCTGCACTTGGCGATGCGTTTATCATCATGTAGGTGACTTCTGATGAAAAAACAGTCAAAGTTAAAAAATAGACGAATCCATCTACTATCTATACCAAGAAACAGAAAAGCGATATTAAATATGGAACCGTTTCAATGCATGCTAAAAAACACGTCTATTTTGGTGCGTTTTCGCACCCGTCGCCGTTAATGGGTTAAATTCAAAAGAACCTCCGACAAGAAATATGAATCATGAAGCAAACTCAGATTATTTCTGCACAACAGTAGCATCGGTAATACAAATATTCTAAACATGAAATAATACAAAATTCTTGTTAAAAACACTTATTAAGTTTTACACAAAAAATTTTAAAAATTTTAAACAGAGCGTTCCCGATAGAACCATGTGAGTTCAATAGCAGTGAATAAATGCCTCATGTTAGCGCATTAATTAATGGCAACGATAACACGAGTTTCTAAGTCGAATCGAAATGCAGCACATACGGAAATTTAATAGTGCCTAAAACCATCAAAAGCGGAAGTTTGCAACGTGAGTACTATTTTCTTAGTCTGGAGAAAGTATCGCTGGAAGCTATGGAATGTTTTTCCTACCTTTGGGCTGACAACCAATCTGATGCCCCGCAGACAAGCGTGACACTACAGCCATTTAGACGACAAAAGGTAAGCGGAGTGTTTGAAGGTGATCGGAAGATTCTCAATATGGCCAGAAGATATTGGTTATTTAACACGCATGACTGTGGATGTGACTCGTGTGTTTTTGTTGCCGCTCAGAACATTGAGGATAGAAATATGTTCTTGCCGGCATGTCCTAACTCGGGGGAAAAAGTTAGAGCTCTTGTACAGAATAATGAAACCAAGGTAGAGGAAATTGCATCACAATTGGCCGTATCAGCCTAAGTGGAAAGTGCGGTGTTGGCATTGAAAAAAATTAACAATTTAAAATACATATTTCAGAATTGTCATATTCCCAGCGGCCATAAATTATCACATGTGTAAATTTCTGTGTTTTTTGCCTTCCCAGCAAGCAAAAACTATCCCCCAAATCCCTTAGAAGTCACGCCTAAGCGATAGAAATCATCGCGTTTGATATCACTTTCTCACCCCGGAAGGAGCATCCTTCGGGAAGAGATGTACCACGCCCGCGATAGTTTACTAATAATCGTGGAAGTCACTTCCTCGATAATTATTGGAAGTGAAAAAAAAAAAAAACAAAAAAAAAATTTACTCCAGACATATGCATTTTTGTTTTAGTTTTATTGTTACTTTTTCCAATGTTCATTTGCATAGAACTCTTACTTATTAGATGAAATACTCAAACCGAGGTGATCAGAGAGCAAAGCTGGCATGCTTACCACTGCGCAACAGTGTCTTATATTCCTCAGATAGAATAAAGTCTTATTTTTGTTCAATTCGTAAGTGATTGCAAACTAGCAAGTTGACAAATCAGAGGTAGTCAGCAGTTACAAACTGGAAAGGCATGAAATCCGGTGTACGTCGGTACTTCGCTGAAAGACATTTTCTCCTTGCTCTTCTCTTGTTGGTGGCTCTATTCTCTGTCTTCTCAAATTCATACCGTACAAGCTCACTTTTTGCACACTACCTCTGGTGTGTCGATTCTTTTCCACCTTGGCTTCCAATTTTTTCCTTTGCTGCTCCACTTTGACTTCCAGATCTTTGCCTTGTTTTTCCAGGCCAGATTTTCCCCCATTAGCTAGTAGGTCTCATTCAAAATTAGAGGGAAGGGACTGGACCAAGCGAGCGGCAACAAAAATACACCAGACATATTCGCAGTCATATATATGAAATAGCCAATTTTTTGTGACCATTTCGAGAATCCCTCGATCACCTTCATAATATTCCGCTTCTCTTTTGTCGTCCAAAGGGCATGTAATATCACACTTTTCATCTTTTCCACAACTCGTTTTGAGCGGGCGCCTCTGATTGGTTGTCAGCGCAAAGGTAAGAAAAATAATTTTGCACATTTCGCAGCTTCCAGTGGTACTTCCTCCGGACTGAGGATATAGTACCCACGTTAAAAGGTTCAGCCTTCTGGTGGTTTTAAGCATTTTCTATTTCCACTTGTGCAGTATCTCCATTCGGCTTACAGCCTCGTATTCATGTCGCCATTAATATATGCGCTAACACAAGACGTTTATCTACTGCTACTGAACTTTCCTGGATTATCTGGGAAACATTCATTTTTAAATTTGTATAACCTCCACCATACTATGGAGGGTATATTAACTTTGTCATTCCGTTTGTAACTCCTCTAAATACTCATGTCAGACCCAACAAAGTATATATATTCTTGATCAGCGTAAAATTCTAAGTCGATTAGCAATGTCCACCTTTCTGTCTGTGTGTGTGTCTGTTATATTCAACGATATCTTTCGAACGAATTCAGATATAAGGCTAACATTTTGCACACATGTTTATTTTGTCAGTAGACAGGTTAAGTTTGTAAAGGGGCCATGTAGGTCCAGGTTTTCATACAGCCCCATATAAAGGTACCTCCGGATATTCGGTATTTTGATCAATTTGGCGATGTTATTTACCGGAAGTGTTTCAAATCTGGTATTTGAAGTTTGAAATGGATACTACAGGCTATAACAAGAAATTGTCTGTGCAAGTCCACGTTTTCGTATCGCCCCACATAATGGTACCCCCCCTATATTCGGTATGTTGATGATTTTAGCGTCATTATTCACCGGAGTAGTTTCAAATTTGGTATTTGGAGTTCGTAAAGGGAACTAAGTCTGTGACAGAAAATTGTGTATGCAGGTCCAGGTCTTCGTATAGGCCCCATATACCAGTACCTCACTATATTCGGTATTTTAACGATTTTAGGTACAATACTCACCGAAATTTTTGAGATGTCAAATTTGAAGGTCGAAATGGGTGTTACAGCCTGTGACAGAAAATTTAGTAAAAGTTGCATATGCGACATTCAGTATTTTGAAGATTTTAACAGAATTTTTAATGGATTTTACTTTTTTTGAATATTGCCAAATTCGCTTCAAATGGTGGAGGGTATTCAAAGTTTGGCCCGTCCGAACTTACAGCTCTTTACTTGTTTATTTTACACATTATCGTATATTGCAGCGCAGTTACCTTCTGCCGCACATGTACACATGCCGCATTTTACGCAGCTGAAAAATTCACAATTTTGGAATACTTATTAGTAATTGTTAGATTTTCCCAGCACGTCACCAACAATCAAATTATATACAAATTATTTTGTACTTTAAAATTTTGGCGATTTCAGTCACATTTATTTGTAGGTTTTTTTACCAACCACAATGCTACGGAATGTATATTAACTTTGTCATTTTTGTAAATGAGAGATGTCGGTCCACGTTTGCGTATAGCACCAATATAACAGTAGCTCCCTATATTCAATATAGATAGATCACATTTTGTAACAGACTTGTTAAAAATTCGGTTCTTAGAATATGTAACGGGAAGTTTTCTTATAGCCTCCATATGACAATTCTTCTCGGTTTTCGATATTTTAATGATTTATGTCACATTTTCTAATAAAATTTCTTAAAATCTGGTACTTTGAATTTGTGGAGAGTTCCACATTTTGTGGTAGAGCATTGTCAATATAGGTTCATATGATAACAGATTTGTTTAAAATTCGTTGAGATTGCAATTGGTTTTTCACATTTCACATTTTTAAACGGAATTGCGTATAATTCGGTTTTTTTTCTTCTGTAGTACTTCCCGATATTCGGTATACGTAGAGTATGTGATTGATTCTGTATCTTGTAACAGAAGACTGCTGGAATCGGCTCTTATGATAATCACTTTAACTGAATACCGGAACCATCGAATTTACGGCACCTTGAAGACTTTTTATCAACCCATTTCCTCATCAAAAATGGATGTGGAATCCGGATCCCATTATTTTTAAGAGTTTTCTTTATACCATGGTGGAGAGTATTAAAAGTTTAACCCTGCCGAACATATCACATTTTTATGTGGTGTGCGTGGGAATTGCAAGTTTTCGTTGATTTATGAGATATTCGAAATTCTGAGATTTTCGAACAAATCTGATAGAAGTGCAATTTTCAAATTTCAAAAAAAAAAAAATAAATAAATAAAATAAAATTGTGCTGAATTGTACTCGGTTTGTGCTTATTTGTGCCATTAACATTTTTTCAATATCTCCTATCAATTCCTACAAACCGACAATTTTGAAAGTATGCGAGAATTGCAATTTTCCAATTTTCGTAAAAGTTGTTGTTGTGCTTGATCTGTGCTAACTCGTGCCGTTTATTATACCCTCCACCATATTAGGGAGGGTGTATTAACTTTGTCATTCCGTTTCTAACTCCTCGAAATACTCAGGTCAGACCCAACCAAGTATATATATTCTTGATCAGCGTAAAATTCTAAGTCGATTTAGCGATGTCCGTCCGTCTGTTTGTTATAATCCCGCTATCTTTCGAACGAATTGAGATAAAAGGCTAAAACTTTGCATACATGCTTATTTCGTCAGTAGGCAAGTTCGTAAATGGGCTATGTAGGTCCAGGTTTTTATACAGCCCCCATATGAAGGTACCTTTGGATATTCGGTATTTTGATGATTTTGGCGATATTATTCACAGGAAGTGTTTCAATTTGGTATTTGAAGCTTGAAATTGATACTATAGGCTATGGGAGAAATGGACACTATAGGTCCACGTGTTTGTATCGTGTATTATGTCTGCAGGTACTTTTGGTATTGTAGGTCCACGTCTTCGTATAGCCCCTATATTTCGAATTTGGTATTTGAAGTTCGCAATGGACACTACAGCCTCAGACAGAAAATGAGCCATGTGGGTCCACGTCTTCGTATAGCCCCCATATAACGGTACCCCCGATATTCGGTATTTGAATGATTTTAGCGACATTATTTGCCAGAATTGTTTCAAAATTGGTATTTGAAGTACGTAATGGATACTACAGCCTAAGACTGAAAATGAGCCATGTAGGTCCACGTCTTCGTATAGCCCCCATATAACAGAATTTTTTAGGGATTTTTTTTTATTTAATTTTTTTTTTTTTTTTTTGAGAAAATTGCCATATTTGTAACAAATGGTGGAAGGTATTCAATGTTCGGCCCGGCCGAACTTACAGCTTTTTGTTTGTTGTTGTTTCATTATTTGACGTAGTGCTTTAGAACAGAGTAGAACCATTTGTATATCTTCTAGGATGGTTGTTATTGAAAATGAGATGTATCGGTCTTCGATTTGGTATAGCCACCGATTTAGTACGCATAAACGAAGGGTTTTTCCTTCGGGTTTATTAATTTCATAGTAAATGTCAAGTGTGCAAGAGACTGCAATTATTTGAAGTTGAATGCCATTTCTGTTGCAATTAGAAAACTCGAGGTAGCAACATACTTCACCGTAATAATCGTATCCTTAATTAAATTGTTGTGTAGATTTTTAATGTTAGCTTAATACCATTGCGTTGTGGGTCAATGATTCTTATTAAAATCATATCCGAATCTGAACCTATTTGAATAAAATTTGACAAATGTGTTTTGTTTTTACCAAATTTAGTCACTCATGCCGAATTTCATTGGAATCGGAAATACGTATCGTGTTTGGTGCATAAAATATGTGAAATCGGCCGAAAATATATATTGGAGCTATATCCAAATCTGAACCGATTTTAATATAATTTGACAAATTTATTTTCTGATCAAATCCCGTTACACATTCCAAATTTCATTGGAATCGAAGATATATATCCTGTTTTGTGCATCAAATAAACGAAGTCGGTTAAAAATATGTATGGAAACTATATCCAAATAATTTGACAAACAATTTTTTTTATAAAAATGTCATCACACATTCCAAATTTCATTGAAATGTGGCGTACACAGCGTGTTTAATGCATCAAATACATGAAATCGACCGAAAACACATAAGGGAGCTATAAAATCTGTGCAGCAGTTTTCGAGACCATAAATTAGAAATATACACATTTTTTCCTCTTTTATAGTTTTTTAATACTTTTTTACATACTTTTGAGTGCGGGTGAGATATAGGGAAATTTTAATAATTTAATATACAAATTTCAAAATTATCAGATTCCCAGTGGCCAAGTGTATAATTCATTGTGGCCTGTGTCATAGGATAATGTGTAAGATAATAAAAGTCATAACAAACACACAGATGTCAATGCGAAAGTAGGTAGCCAAGACCACTTGAATGAAGGGACAAACAACAATGTTATATTCTTTTTTAAATCTAATAAGAGAAAATAATAGTTGTGTGGGAGCTTTTTGGCTGAAGCCATAGGATTAAATAAAAAAGAAAATAAACATGGTAACGAAGAGAAAAGCCATTGGGACAAAATAGTAATGAAACATAAGAGTGCAACAAAAAGTCCAAGTAAAAAAGAAAGTATTTTGAAAAGAGGACAATAAAATCCAAAATAAAATAAAACTAGTAAAAAAAAGTTTGGCGTGGCCTCTATACTATCCACAATTTGAAAATAAACTAATGTAAAAGCCGACATTTAAGTATTCGGGGTTATGCGTCACTTCTATTGTAAAAAAATCCAACTCAAATTTAAAAAAAAAAAAAAAAAAAAAAAAAATATCTTCCTATTATGACCTCTAGCTTGATTATAACAGACGGACGGACAGACGAACATGGCGAATTTGGCTTACAAGTTTACGCTGGTCTGGAATACAAAGGGAATGACAAACGATATACCCTCAAATTATTATTTTATAAGAGGTGATATAATAGCCCCAAGCTTAACCCATTAACGCCGGCTTTAGTACGCAATGGATACTACAGCCTAAGACAGAAAATGAGCCATGTGGGTCCACGTCTTCGTATAGCCCCCATATAACGGTACCCCCGATATTCGGTATTTGAATGATTTTAGCGACATTATTTGCCAGAATTGTTTCAAAATTGGTATTTGAAGTACGTAATGGATACTACAGCCTAAGACTGAAAATGAGCCATGTAGGTCCACGTCTTCGTATAGCCCCCATATAACAGAATTTTTTAGGGATTTTTTTTTATTTAATTTTTTTTTTTTGAGAAAATTGCCATATTTGTAACAAATGGTGGAAGGTATTCAATGTTCGGCCGGGCCGAACTTACAGCTTTTTGTTTGTTGTTGTTTCATTATTTGACGTAGTGCTTTAGAACAGAGTAGAACCATTTGTATATCTTCTAGGATGGTTGTTATTGAAAATGAGATGTATCGGTCTTCGATTTGGTATAGCCACGCATAAATGAAGGGTTTTTCCTTCGGGTTTATTAATTTCATAGTAAATGTCAAGTGTGCAAGAGACTGCAATTATTTGAAGTTGAATGCCATTTCTGTTGCAATTAGAAAACTCGAGGTAGCAACATACTTCGCCGTAATAATCGTATCCTTAATTAAATTGTTGTGTAGATTTTTAATGTTAGCTTAATACCATTGCGTTGTGGGTCAATGATTCTTATTAAAATCATATCCGAATCTGAACCTATTTGAATAAAATTTGACAAATGTGTTTTGTTTTTACCAAATTTAGTCACTCATGCCGAATTTCATTGGAATCGGAAATACGTATCGTGTTTGGTGCATAAAATATGTGAAATCGGCCGAAAATATATATTGGAGCTATATCCAAATCTGAACCGATTTTAATATAATTTGACAAATTTATTTTCTGATCAAATCCCGTTACACATTCCAAATTTCATTGGAATCGAAGATATATATCCTGTTTTGTGCATCAAATAAACGAAGTCGGTTAAAAATATGTATGGAAACTATATCCAAATAATTTGACAAACAATTTTTTTTTATAAAAATGTCATCACACATTCCAAATTTCATTGAAATGTGGCGTACACAGCGTGTTTAATGCATCAAATACATGAAATCGACCGAAAACACATAAGGGAGCTATAAAATCTGTGCAGCAGTTTTCGAGACCATAAATTAGAAATATACACATTTTTTCCTCTTTTATAGTTTTTTAATACTTTTTTACATACTTTTGAGTGCGGGTGAGATATAGGGAAATTTTAATAATTTAATATACAAATTTCAAAATTATCAGATTCCCAGCGGCCAAGTGTATAATTCATTGTGGCCTGTGTCATAGGATAATGTGTAAGATAATAAAAGTCATAACAAACACACAGATGTCAATGCGAAAGTAGGTAGCCAAGACCACTTGAATGAAGGGACAAACAACAATGTTATATTCTTTTTTAAATCTAATAAGAGAAAATAATAGTTGTGTGGGAGCTTTTTGGCTGAAGCCATAGGATTAAATAAAAAAGAAAATAAACATGGTAACGAAGAGAAAAGCCATTGGGACAAAATAGTAATAAAACATAAGAGTGCAACAAAAAGTCCAAGAAAAAAAAGAAAGTATTTTGAAAAGAGGACAATAAAAATCCAAAATAAAATAAAACTAGTAAAAAAAAGTTTGGCGTGGCCTCTATACTATCCACAATTTGAAAATAAACTAATGTAAAAGCCGACATTTAAGTATTCGGGGTTATGCGTCACTTCTATTGTAAAAAAATCCAACTCAAATTTAAAAAAAAAAAAAAAATATCTTCCTATTATGACCTCTAGCTTGATTATAACAGACGGGCGGACAGACGAACATGGCGAATTTGGCTTACAAGTTTACGCTGGTCAGGAATACAAAGGGAATGACAAACGATATACCCTCAAATTATTATTTTATAAGAGGTGATATAATAGCCCCAAGCTTAACCCATTAACGCCGGCTCCCTTATTTGTGGGAGAAAAATTTTGAAACTTAGTGGAGGATACCATAATGTCACTCATATTCCGCGCACAAATATTCAGCCCCCTATCTCTACCCCTTGCTCTTGCAGGGGTGGTGCGTTTTCGCACCCGTCGGCGTTACTGGGTACAATTTTAGTACTAGAAAATGTTTTAATAAATTAATAGCATTGTAAAGGAAAATACATGAATTAAGTTAGAATTTTAATACAATTAGACAAAAATTGGAAAAATTAACTTTGTCATTTCGTTTGTAACATCCCTATATATTCGTTTAATACCCCATAAAAATATATATATATATATATATATATATATATATATATATATATATATATATATATATATATATATATATATATATATATATATATATATATATATATATATATATATATATATATATATATATATATATATATATATATATATATATATATATATATATATATTCATAATTAGCACAAAATTCTAAGTCGAATTAACGTTGTCCGTCCGTCTATCTATCTGCCAGATGAAATCAAGATACAGCCGTAGAGCGTCAAAATTTAGCAGAACAGTTTGTATTGTGTCTAGGATGGTTGGTATTGAAAATGATATATATCCGTCCACGTTTTGGTATAGTCCCCATATAACGGTACACGCCGATATTGGGTATTTTGATGATTTTAGCCACACTTTTCGATGGAATTGTCTGAAATTCAACACAAGGAGTTCCTTGTGAGTACTATACCCTCTGAAAAAGAATTGTCTTTATAGGTACACAATATCGTATATCGGTATTTTTAATTTTCTTTTTGAAAATTTCCTAATTCCTTTCATATGGCGGAGGGTATTCAAAGTTCTGTCCGGCCAAACTTATTGCTTTTTTACTTGTTCTAATTATGAATATTGGAGAAAATTTGTTTGATCAGATTTGAATATAGTTCCCATACATAGTGTCGTCCGATTTCATAAGTAGTGCAAAATACAATACAATATAAATGCGTAAGATCCGTCCGAATCAAATCAATTTAGGTACACGCAGCCAGATTCAGTCTAGAAGCATATCTGGCAATCGGTTCAGATTTCGATGCACCCATATATATTATCGTCTGATTTAAATTTTATTGTGCTCACATGTTTAATATGTATCCAATATGGATGGATTTCGACACATCCGAGTGAATTCAACCCTGAAGCAAGTACTTCTCATTTGGTGAAAATCGGTATAGATATAGTATATATATATATATATATATATATATATATATATATATATATATATATATATATATATATATATATATATATATATATATATATATATATATATATATAGTATATATATGATTCATCCGATTTGGGGTTTCCCTCACATTCGTAATCTGTACAAATATAAATCAAAAACATTTCTGACAAATTTCATGGAGATCGGTTAAGATTTGAATATAGATTCCATATATATCTTCATACAATTTCATATTTATTGTGCACCAAATATGTAATTTCAGATCAAGTTGGCTGGATTTTGGCACATTTAACTGAATTTATCCTGGAGCAAATACGACACCTGTTGAAACTCTGTTCCTATATATATAATCTCTTTAGACATTTTTAAGCGAAATGATACATTAAAGATATCGTGACAGAGAGCAGACAGTGTGAAAGCTATTTTGATTGGGAGCGCTTCATTAGCGTTCGCACATATGGTTAACCGAAAATACATTTCTTAGTAAAAAAGCACCCATTAGCGCCGACGGGTGCGAAAACGCACAACACGTATATATGCAAAGACGTTTATATGTACAATTTTGAAAATTTTATGAGTTAAATATTGGACAAAGGGCTACCGATCCATACCAATACATATTTAAAAAATATTATTTTTCTATATGTTTTCTTTGTATAATAGTGTTATTTTTTGCTTGTGGGAAAACCTGCACTTGGCGATGCGTTTATCATCATGTAGGTGACTTCTGATGAAAAAACAGTCAAAGTTAAAAAATAGACGAATCCATCTACTATCTATACCAAGAAACAGAAAAGCGATATTAAATATGGAACCGTTTCAATGCATGCTAAAAAACACGTCTATTTTTGGTGCGTTTTCGCACCCGTCGCCGTTAATGGGTTAAATTCAAAAGAACCTCCGACAAGAAATATGAATCATGAAGCAAACTCAGATTATTTCTGCACAACAGTAGCATCGGTAATACAAATATTCTAAACATGAAATAATACAAAATTCTTGTTAAAAACACTTATTAAGTTTTACACAAAAAATTTTAAAAATTTTAAACAGAGCGTTCCCGATAGAACCATGTGAGTTCAATAGCAGTGAATAAATGCCTCATGTTAGCGCATTAATTAATGGCAACGATAACACGAGTTTCTAAGTCGAATCGAAATGCAGCACATGCGGAAATTTAATAGTGCCTAAAACCATCAAAAGCGGATGTTTGCAACGTGAGTACTATTTTCTTAGTCTGGAGAAAGTATCGCTGGAAGCTATGGAATGCGCAAAAATTGTTGTTCCTGCCTTTGGGCTAGCCTAGGTGGAAAGTGCGGTGTTGGCATTGAAAAAAATTAACATTATAAAATACATATTTCAGAATTGTCATATTCCCAGCGGCCATAAATTATCACATGTGTAAATTTCTGTGTTTTTGTGCCTTCCCAGCAAGCAAAAACTATCCCCCAAATCCCTTAGAAGTCACGCCTAAGCGATAGAAATCATCGCGTTTGATATCACTTTCTCACCCCGGAAGGAGCATCCTTCAGGAAGAGATGAACCACGCCCGCGATAGTTTACTAATAATCGTGGAAGTCACTTCCTCGATAATTATTGGAAGTGAAGAAAAAAAAACAAAAAAAAAATATTTACTTCAGACATATGCATTTTTGTTTTAGTTTTATTGTTAGTTTTTCCAATGTTCATTTGCATAGAACTCTTACTTATTAGATGAAATACTCAAACCGAGGTGATCAGAGAGCAAAGCTGGCATGCCACTGCGCCACAGTGTCTTATATTCTTCAGATAGAATAAAGTCTTATTTTTGTTCAATTCGCAAGTGATTGCAAACTAGCAAGTCGACAAATCAGAGGTAGTCAGCAGTTACAAAATGGAAAGGCATGAAATCCGGTGTACGTCGGTACTTCGCTGAAAGACATTTTCTCCTTGCTCTTCTCTTGTTGGTGGCTCTATTCTCTGTCTTCTCAAATTCATACCGTACAAGCTCACTTTTTGCACACTACCTCTGGTGTGTCGATTCTTTCCACCTTGGCTTCCAATTTTTTCCTTTGCTTCTCTTGTGTCGTCCAAAGGGCATGTAATATCAACCTTTTCATCTTTTCCACAACTCGTTTTATGCGGGCGCCTCTGATTGGTTGTCAGCGCAAAGGTAAGAAAAACAATTTTGCACATTTCGCAGCTTCCAGTGGTACTTCCTCCGGACTGAGGATATAGTACCCACGTTAAAAGGTTCAGCCTTCTGGTGGTTTTAAGTATTTTTCTATTTCCACTTGTGCAGTATCTCCATTCGGCTTACAGCCTCGTATTCATGTCGCCATTAATATATGCGCTAACACAAGACGTTTATCTACTGCTACTGAACTTTCCTGGATTATCTAGGAAACATTCATTTTTAAATTTGTATACCCTCCACCATACTATGGAGGGTATATTAACTTTGTCATTCCGTTTGTAACTCCTCTAAATACTCATGTCAGACCCAACAAAGTATATATATTCTTGATCACCGTAAAATTCTAAGTCGATTAGCAATGTCCACCTTTCTGTCTGTGTGTTTCTGTTATATTCACGATATCTTTCGAACGAATTCAGATATAAGGCTAACATTTTGCACACATGTTTATTTTATCAGTAGACAGGTTAAGTTTGTAAAGGGGCCATGTAGGTCCAGGTTTTCATACAGCCCCATATAAAGGTACCTCCGGATATTCGGTATTTTGATCAATTTGGCGATGTTATTTACCGGAAGTGTTTCAAATCTGGTATTTGAAGTTTGAAATGGATACTACAGGCTATAACAAGAAATTGTCTGTGCAAGTCCACGTTTTCGTATCGCCCCACATAATGGTACCCCCCCTATATTCGGTATGTTGATGATTTTAGCGTCATTATTCACCGGAGTAGTTTCAAATTTGGTATTTGGAGTTCGTAAAGGGAACTAAGTCTGTGACAGAAAATTGTGTATGCAGGTCCAGGTCTTCGTATAGGCCCCATATACCAGTACCTCACTATATTCGGTATTTTAACGATTTTAGGTACAATACTCACCGAAATGTTTGAGATGTCAAATTTGAAGGTCGAAATGGATGTTACAGCCTGTGACAGAAAATTTAGTAAAAGTTGCATATGCGACATTCAGTATTTTGAAGATTTTAACAGAATTTTTAATGGATTTTACTTTTTTTGAATATTAGTTTGGCCCGGCCGAACTTACAGCTCTTTACTTGTTTATTTTACACATTATCGTATATGGCAGCGCAGTTACCTTCTGCCGCACATGTACACATGCCGCATTTTACGCAGCTGAAAAATTCACAATTTTGGAATACTTATTAGTAATTGTTAGATTTTCCCAGCACGTCACCAACAATCAAATTATATACAAATTATTTTGTACTTTAAAATTTTGGCGATTTCAGTCACATTTATTTGTAGGTTTTTTTTTACCAACCACAATGCTACGGAATGTATATTAACTTTGTCATTTTTGTAAATGAGAGATGTCGGTCCACGTTTGCGTATAGCACCAATATAACAGTAGCTCCCTATATTCAATATAGATAGATCACATTTTGTAACAGACTTGTTAAAAATTCGGTTCTTAGAATATGTAACGGGAAGTTTTCTTATAGCCTCCATATGACAATTCTTCTCGATTTTCGATATTTTAATGATTTATGTCACATTTTCTAATAAAATTTCTTAAAATCTGGTACTTTGAATTTGTGGAGAGTTCCACATTTTGTGGTAGAGCATTGTCAATATAGGTTCATATGATAACAGATTTGTTTAAAATTCGTTGAGATTGCAATTGGTTTTTCACATTTCACATTTTTAAACGGAATTGCGTATAATTCGGTTTTTTTCTTCTGTAGTACTCCCGATATTCGGTATACGTAGAGTATGTGATTGATTCTGTATCTTGTAACAGAAGACTGCTGGAATCGGCTCTTTTGATAATCACTTTAACTGAATACCGGAACCATCGAATTTACGGCACCTTGAAGACTTTTTATCAACCCATTTCCTCATCAAAAATGGATGTGGAATCCGGATCCCATTATTTTTAAGAGTTTTCTTTATGCCATGGTGGAGAGTATTAAAAGTTTAACCCTGCCGAACATATCACATTTTTATGTGGTGTGCGTGGGAATTGCAATTTTCGAAAAAAAAAAGTTTTCGTTGATTTATGAGATATTCGAAATTCTGAGATTTTCGAACAAATCTGATAGAAGTGCAATTTTTAAATTTCAAAAAAAAAAAAAAAAATAAATAAATAAATAAATAAAATAAAATTGTGCTGAATTGTACTCGGTTTGTGCTTATTTGTGCCATTATCATTTTTTCAATATCTCCTATCAATTCCTACAAACCGACAATTTTGAAAGTATGCGAGAATTGCAATTTTCCAATTTTCGTAAAAGTTGTTGTTGTGCTTGATCTGTGCTAACTCGTGCCGTTTATTATACCCTCCACCATATTAGGGAGGGTGTATTAACTTTGTCATTCCGTTTCTAACTCCTCGAAATACTCAGGTCAGACCCAACCAAGTATATATATTCTTGATCAGCGTAAAATTCTAAGTCGATTTAGCGATGTCTGTCCGTCTGTCTGTTGTAATCCCGCTATCTTTCGAACGAATTGAGATAAAAGGCTAAAATTTTGCATACATGCTTATTTCGTCAGTAGGCAAGTTCGTAATTGGGCTATGTAGGTCCAGGTTTTTATACAGCCCCCATATGAAGGTACCTTCGGATATTCGGTATTTTGATGATTTTGGCGATATTATTCACGGGAGTGTTTCACATTTGGTATTTGAAGTTTGAAATGGATACTATAGGCAATGGGAGAAATGGCTAAGTTCGTAATAGGCTAATTTCGTAATAAATACTATAGTCTGTGACAGAAATTTGTCTGTGAAAAAAATGTGGAATTTTTGAAATCGGCAAGTTACTCTAAATTGTGCTCCTCTAGCACTCTGTAGTCGTTACTCTTCTTCAAGTACGTATCAATAAGTCCATTTGTTCGTTTGCAATACGAAAAGTGGCACCATCCTGTTGAAATAATATTTGGATTACATCCATATCAACAAGTTTTGACAAGAAAAACTTATTGAGTATAATTCTGTATCGTTTTTCTAACACGGTAACACTTCGCACTTCCTAATTTTTAAATAAAAAAGGACCGATGACTTTACCAAACATAGCAATTTTTCTTGTTGAAATATCCATTCAACCTAAAATTCACCTCATCACTGAAGAAAAATTAGGCGGTAAAATAGCGGATCTTCGTCTAATCAAGCAACTAATTAATCATGAAATTTAATAACACTTGAAGGGTCTTGTTCCTGGTTTTAATTTATTTGCACGACACTATTATGATTTCTGCAATAAAAGGTGGGATTTTCTATTACCATTTCTCAATTGATCCATAAAACCTGGTAAATTATACATCACTGAACTTGGTAATTATACGTCACTTGTTCAACGAAAATAAATTTCATTAAAATGTACGGACTTATGCAAAATTTGCAGACTATTACTACATATGATTTGATTTTCTCTAAAGTCGAAATCTGCCAATATCCATCCATTTTGAGTTGGTGTACAACAAACCTAAAATCGGATGAAGTGATATATGTGAGCTATATCTAAATGTGAACCGTTATTGACAAATGTTAGGAAGAGGTGAATGTAGTGTCTTGTATTAAAAATCATTGTTATTTTGTATATAGTGCTTCTGCAGAAATTAATAATATATACATATGGGAGCAATAACTAGAGCAACGAATTTGAAATAGGACGAAAAGATATATATTTGGTCTAGTCAAATCCGAAACCATACCGATAAATTTGTCAAGTGGTGAATCTATGATCTTGTATTAAAAATTATTGTTATTGTGCGTATTTTAGGGCTGCTGGGACCTAATTAAAAATTCGGTTTATATATTTAAAGCAGTAGCTATATCCGAAGCCATTTCCACCAAATTTACAATTTGCAGTCGAAATTTCTTGCGTCGTTTTATAAAATGTCACAAGAATTTGTCTCTATCTCTCTTCTAGATAAATATGACCATATTTATGGAACCATCACCGTTCTATGAAATACCTGTGCTTTCAGACATGATTTGAAGGGGTTTGCCTTTATGTGTGCTTACTGCGCATATCAATGGTGTGGTAAAACACCAACAAAATTTCCACCAGACAATTGGATAGTAACCAATCATGTCTTTAATTCCATCATAGAAGCGATCAACACCGTAACACCAAGAAATTGAAATGCATTCAAAGAATATTAACCACAGCAAACAGAAACCACTTACGGCGTATGAATCCAACAATTGAAATACATACATTCCTCCCTTTAAATCAAAAGTTTTGTATATATTACCACTTATCCTCAAATATATTAAAATTTACCTGGGATATGCAAGACATTCCTAAGCAATAGCTGAGAGTACACACTATAGCTATAAAAAGTTCTTTCCGGCTTCGCAGAACTTGTGGCCATTCATCAATTATTGCTGTTATAAAGCCTTCCATTGTACAAAATTGGGAATCAAGTCCGATTAGTAAAAGCATTAGAAAAAATAAACATGACCATAACGATGACCCTGGAAGTTGCAAAACGGCTGCTGGATATACTAAAAACGCCAATCCTGGACCAGACGCCGCCACTTCTGATACCGATCGTTCTTGCTCGTGTGCCATGAATCCAACTACAGAAAAAATTACAAAACCCGCAAACATACTTGTACTTGAATTTATTGTACAAACCAGCAAAGCATCCCTTATAGATATATATATATATATATATATATATATACATATATAAAATTCAAATAAACTTCATAAATAGCATATCTCCTGTTGTATTTTACAATTTTATTTTCGTTCAACATCTTATAAATACGATACGACACCGAGTTCTTCGTGGTGGTAACAAGTAAACCAATAGTAATTAATAACTAACAAAATGCTAATTAGATTTACATAAGTACGATAACGGCAAGCACGTGATTCAATAAATGTCACATATCAAAATGAACAATCATGTTTGACAATGCACATAATATCAACCAATTCCGACTACCTAGATTTCAAGTTAAGCAATTCATATTCCTACTTGTGAACGTGAATGCCAAAAACGGGACTTACATTGTTTCTTTAAATAGTTTTAGGCAGATTAGGAGATACGGCAGTTTTTGACCATATTTACAAGTGCGTTTTAAAACTGATTACAAGCTCGTTGACAATTTATATTTTTTAAGCTAAAATTATTAAAAATAAGTAGTACCATAAAATTAGTATTATAAAAAAAATCTGCTTCAAGAGCATTTGTAACAACGGGATAACTGAAAACGAGTGACCAAAGTAGACGTTGGACATTGATAAATAGAAACAAGTAAAAAACATTATATTCGCCTGGGCCGAACTTCAAAAACCCTCCACCATTACGTAAGGAAAGCCTTTTTAAATAAAAGAGTGTGGATTCAAATGCGTTCCACTTTAAGCTACAAATATCACTGAGATGGTTGGAAAATGCAGCAAATGTTCTTAAACTCGCAAGGATAAATTTCACCTAAAAGTTATGGTTACCAATTTTAAATACCACATTTAAAAAAGTTCCATGGAAAATCTGGCTATGATCATTAAAATACCGAATAAAGATGAGTATGGGAACCATGAACCAATATGGACAATGTTCCGATACCGATTGTAGAACGAATTATGAACTACAAATATCAAATTTTTCACCGTTCATATAGAAAGTCTAGCTTTAATTGTCAAAAATACGGAATATCCGAAGGTGGCGTTATTCGAGCGCTACAGGAAACAATTCTCTGTTAATGGAGTGAACTCCAAATAAGAATTTTTAGGAAAATAAGTTTAAAAATTATACTTAATCCATTTAAATACCATATAGTCGTAGTTGATGCAGATGGTCGCAGGCAAGTATTTACGTTGCAAGGAAAAACAGAAGTGTGGCTATGAAATCCGAAGGAAAACTGACCTGTACGTAAAAAAATTACAGAAAAATAGCTTCCTTACGGAAAAACGTGACAATTAGCTCAAAATTCTGAGTTGTATAGCCTAATCTTAATACAAGAACAGTTTCTAAATAGAATATTGTAAATGGGAGTCAAGCCTTAGATCAGTAGTGATCCAACCGATAACGGTGCGCAATCAATGAACT
Source organism: Musca domestica (assembly GCF_030504385.1). Taxonomy (NCBI): domain Eukaryota; kingdom Metazoa; phylum Arthropoda; class Insecta; order Diptera; family Muscidae; genus Musca; species Musca domestica. Next base: position 9,870,433 of record NW_026712293.1, on the reverse strand, counting down.
CAGTACGTTTGTATGTGTACCTCGTAGCAATATCTTGGGATAAAGATCTGCCCCTAGTAGTAGGTCAACAGGGATCAGGGTCAGCCAAATTAAGATTTGACAATTGTGGAATGTGACACCATTGATTAAAGTTTTGGCAGATTTTCGGTAAATGTCGGCAAAACCAAAGTATTCGTTTCATTAATTTCATTCGCGCCTATACCCAATTTTTTTGCATACGGTGATAAAAAGAATTCTTCTGTAGAGGGATCTTTTAAGTTTCTAGATGGGTACATATGGGCCATAGCTCTGCTTAAAAAAACTCTTCTGTTCGGGTAGTATGAAATACTTTTCTAATTGAAGATCCTGTTATCATATCCCTAGAGGTGGTAGGTAGATGTACCTGATCTAAGATGCTACAATGAAAAACGTCAATGATTGGAGAGGCGTGACCGTGATGTGTATCTGTGTGTGATACCGTTTGTTGCATATAGTGCAGTTGTGAATGCTGTTGCATTTAGAAACTTCGTGTCCGTTAGACAAACAACGAAGACAAGAAAAATGCCGCGCATGAAAAAGTTACAAATATTTCCTCGAAGACAAAATAGATTTGTTTTTATGCTTTATTCCCAAAGCACCATATAGTTCTTAGGCAATCTCTGAAGACACGAGAAAACTAGTATAGGATCCCAGTCTTCTGTCGACACATCATAATTAGATTGGAACGAAATACACCTGTTTTATCTCTCTGTAGTTTTATAACCCCTCACTAGTTTCTTTGTCTACAATTGGAAGGTCACAGAGGAGTGTAGTGTTTCACCAAAATTGGAGGATTTTCATACGTAGAAAATAATGCACACCATTCTAAAGTTTTTGTTTGTAAGGGAAAAAGTAGACAGAATTTCATGTTTATCACCACTAGTTTTGTTTAAATGACATTAGCGCTCGATATTTATATATATATATGACAGTTAATAAGCCCCTGGATGTAGGCCAGGTTAGGAAATCGACATTGAAAACTTCGAGATATTGGGGAAGTTACTGCGGAGTCTGTAGTACACATAGCTATCTATTAATATACGCTAGAACGTTTAAAAATATTTGTAGGTGACAAAATGTTTGATTTCTTCGTCTTAAATGTCATGCTCATTAGCATCTTTATCATTTGACAACATTTCCTTGATTACCTACGTGAATCAAGGAATTTGTAAAATTCGAGTTTAAATGTTTCCCATAATGTTTAACTGCGGCTCCTAGAAATACTACGATGTAAACATCGACCTCTTCGTCCCGTTGGGAACTAAAAGTGGCATCAAATTTCGCCAAAGCGTTAGTAGCTCGGATGAATAAATCCAAAGAAGTCAGTAGCATTATATGTATATAATGCATACAGAATGTATATTCTGACACGTAATACCTAGTTTAAAAACAAATGCAGCCATTTAATACAGAACTGCCCCGAATATTAATTAAATGGTTAAACATAAACGTTCTTTATTGCTGCTGTGTTTATGTAACTTTTAGTTAACTGAAACTCAGACATTTCTTATAGTTTCGTTGTCTATGCACCTCTTTATTGACTTGTTCAACTTAATCTAAAATACCAAACAATATTTATTTTGTCTTTCCACGTTTGACCACACGTTTGATGTTTTATTTGACGCATTGAAGACTAATTTTGAAGTTCGCTTTTCTAAATTTATAACTGGATGATGAGGCAAGTAGCAAAATGTAGAATCTCCAGAAGGAATGGATACTGGTCTCATATGACCTAAATCTAAATATTCTTTTAATACATCCTCATAAAGTAGCTTAATATTTGGCCTTTTTAAAAGAGATGCATTATTACGAATAAATTGTCGTAACAATTTGTTCTAGAATGCTTAAGATCAGGTTTGACGTGAAATTCAGGTTTAATAGACAGAGTGACAATATATCTGCCATTGGAGTCCCTTCTAGTCGTGCGTCTATAATTAACTTCACAATATTTGACAGCTGGAGACAAGATTGAGCGTTTTGGAATTTCCTCTAATTCCCAAAATCTAAGAAGCGTCTTATTAAGAATATTCTACATTGGTAGAGAAAACACTTATGTTGTTGGGTGAAAGGGGACCAGTAATGATCCAGCCGAGCACAGTGTTTTGCGCATTTAATGAGCCTAGAATATTAGATTGCAAACCATCTAGCACAAGTTTGCGATATACGTCTGAACCTAGCAACATATCAACAGGTCTGCAGTCAAATAACTAAGAATCTGGCAAATGTAAATTGGACAGAGGAGATGAAATATCACTATTAACAACAAATGATGGATTTCCTGAAATGGTAAGAACCACTAACGCGGTTATCTCTATAAAAGTGACCTATGTATACATGAATTAAGACTGAACGAACACAATTTGTTGGACTGTGTGGACACAGTTTGATTCACCCCTGAAGTAGTAGCATGGGTGGATGATGTACAAAGACCTATACGTTTTTGCAACCTTTCAGTAATAAAGAATGCCTTGGAGGCTGGATCAATCAGTGCACGAGCTGGATACATAGTACACTGGTGAACTATATTCACCATTGCTGTGCCCAAAAGAACTGTTCTATTTTGCGATTTATGAAATACCTGTCGATTCACTGAACTTGATGATTGGCCAGACGAAGTGGATGGAAGGTTTGGATTGTGATTGACAGATTCTGGAATATTACTTGTGGAAGAAGGGCCATTGGAAGAAGGCGGTACTTTATTGGCTGAGATGCCAATTGTAGGAGTTTCACGACTATATGCGCTACTACAGTTTTTGACATCATGACCTCGGGAGAGGAAATTGATGCAACAAAGGTGACATTTTACAATACAAAAGCGATCAGGTAATGAACGATTTCTAAACTCCGGACATATTCTTAAATGGTGAGATTGCCTTCGACATAACAAGCAACATTTATCAGCAGATGTTCTAGTGGAATGAGAAGAAAATGCAGGAAGTGGGTTGGCAAAATTTGTAAAATGTGATTTTACCAGTTTACTGTCACCCCTTTTTGACTCCTCTATAACTTCTAGATCTCGAAGACAAGTTAAAGTTTGGATTCTTTCCGAAAGAAAGAAATCCAAATCCTTCCAAGACGACAAAGCAGACTTGCCTTTTACATATTGTTCCCATATGGTAACAGTTTGTTTGGGAAGTCTTGGCAAGCAAAGAAATACCAATATGGGATCCCAACCGTCGGTCAGAACATCGTACAAAGCCATAGCGGAGAAACAACTTTTTATTCCACGCTGCAAATTTTAAACCTGAACTTGACTCGCGCTCAAGCACTGGAAGATCGAAAATAACTTTTAATTGATTGTTCACTACAATACGCACATTATTGTAGGTTTCCTTCAAAGCTTTCCAAACTAAACTAAAACTTTTATGTGTCATGGGAAACTTAGCGACAGTATCTCAACCTTCTCCACTCGTCTTTTTGTGAAGGTGACACAGTTTTTCTATTTCGTTTAAACGAGATAAGTTTATATAGACCGCTGAAAGAAATCCGTGAAGGTTGGCCAGGAAAGAAAATCGCCATAGAATACATCGATGTTGCACGGTGGTACATTTATGCTATGCTATTCTGAAAGTTCGTTGATCGATTTGAAACTTCTGATATTGAAATAACATCTTCAGATCGACGGGAACGGATATGTGATGTTCATAGGGGTGCGTTCACCTTAGGAGTGGTAGGTGCAGTATTGGACCTGTTTTAAATTTCATCTGCTTTCCTATTGATTGTGGGCGACATCATACTTGCTATCAGCTGATATAATATCTTCGCTACAGGCATCGTCAGAAGTTTGGAAATAATTTAAGCATTTGCCAAACATTTCTTTAACCTTACTCCACAGTTCGCGAGCTCCATTTCCTTGAATTTATGAAGAATAAATATCAAGATCGCCGTCACGTAAGGATTAAGAAATCAAGGGGAGTTAGCACCATTTTGACAAATTAAAACCAAAAAGTAAATATGAAACCATAGGCTACTTAAAAATAAATTGGAAGAGAAAGAAAATTAGAAAATTAGAACTCTCTGTTCTCCAAAACCGAAGATGAAATGTGCAAAAATTTGATACGTTGTATCGAAAAATTCACTTTTTGTAAATAAATGCAGTATAAATATTTTACAATTCAAGAAAAGTATCTCCCAAAAAAATTATGTTTATAAAATAAAATACACTGAAATTCCCTTCAGTGAATTATGTTAAACTCCAAAAGATTTTTTATATTATCAAAATGAATGAGAAGTAATTGTATTTTAAAGTATATGATTAAATTAAAAAAAAAATAAAATTATATATATATATATATATATATATATATATATATATATATATATATATATATATATATAGATGTAAGACAGATAGACAAGCTTTTACTCTAAATACATCCCTTAAGATGATTTTCGGAGGAATCGAAATATTGGATGAATAAAAACAAGTAAAAAACATTAAGTTCGGCCGGGCCAAACGTTTAATAACCTCCACCTTAGGGTAAAGGAAACATTTGAAGAAATGTGGTGAAAACCATCAAAATACCGAATATCGGGAGGTACCTTAAATAGGGACTATACCAAAATGTGGACCTATACATGCAATGTTTTGCCACACGTACAGGGACCCAATATGACCTACAAATACCAATTTTCAGACAAATCCGTGAAAAAATGTGGCATAAATAATCAAAATACCGAATATCGGGAGGTACCGTAACATTTGGACTATGCCAGAACGTGGACCGATATATCTCATTTTCAATACCAACCATCCTAGACACAATACAAATACCTCTGCTAAATTTTGGCGCTCTACGTCAAATAATGTGGGCTGTATCGTGATTTCAACAGACAGACGGACAGACAGACGCACATCGATAAATCGACTTAGAATTGTATGCTGATTATGAACATATATACTTTATTGGGGTCTACGACGAATATTTAAGGATGTTACAAACGGAATGACAAAGTTAATATACCGTCCTTTCCAATGTGGAGGGAATAAAAAGAAAAATTCAAAAATAAAAACATAGCAATTAACCAAATAAGTTAAATAAATATAACAGGTCAACAATATACAACAACAACATTTAACACGGAAAAATTAAAAATTAATTTATACGTTAAAAATTAATTTATACAAAGAAATTAAACAAAAATACGAAACTGCAGTAGGTAATGGACGAAGAAGATTACAACAAATATATTGAGAGCGAAAATGTTCTCCGTCGCAGCTACGACAACAAAAACAAAACAAGACACATCAACAAATACCAAATATTAAAACAAGAACAAATATCAATGCTGAATATTCAACATAACAACCAATGGTTCATCAACAACACCAACGTAATCATACCAAACGACGTTCAGTGGCTTTTATCGATGGGTCCCAAAGATGCTTTGCCAACAACAAGAACGGCATTGCCCTTACTGAATGTCATTGCAGAAAGTGAAAAATTCATTCAAACCTTATACGACAAAGAGGATCAAGAGAATGCGAGAAATGCAATAGTCTCTCTAATTGACGACCACTTACAACAGACGAAATTGAGTATGAGAGAGAAACTAATAATGGACACTGTGGGTAGAACAAAACAATTTTTAAAAGAAAATAAATATGAGTTTTGCCTTGTTAAGGCGAAGATCATATGTTTTTTGATTTATGTGTTTGTTTTTTCTCTTTCGAGACGAGCTTAATGATCTGAAATTTGCAGTGAAAAGGAAAGCCAGATAGACACTATCACACACTCACCACTATGCGACGCGTTTCGCCGTTGGTTAAGCGGCTCATCAGGCATATTTGGTGTGGGATGATGGCTTACAAGGGCCGTTCTCTGGAAAGTAGTATATATTTCGAACTTATTGCAAATTAGCATATGCAAATTATACACTAGAAACTCTCCAGGTTCGACTCAAGTTCTATTGGCAGATCTTTTTTCACAGCAAAGTTTTGTTTTTGTAGTGATGGATTTTTTGTCCACAACAACTACATTGCTTCCAATGCAATACAACAACTACATTGCTAATTTGCAATAAGTTCGAAATATATACTACTTTCCAGAGAACGGCCCTTGTAAGCCATCATCCCACACCAAATATGCCTGATGAGCCGCTTAACCAACGGCGAAACGCGTCGCATAGTGGTGAGTGTGTGATAGTGTCTATCTGGCTTTCCTTTTCACTGCAAATTTCAGATCATTAAGCTCGTCTCGAAAGAGAAAAAACAAACACATAAATCATAAAACATATGATCTTCGCCTTAACAAGGCAAAACTCAAAAAATTCAGCCGAGCCTGGCTGTGGGATTTCAACCGCGGACCTTGGTGTGCAGCCAACTAGAAGTTGCCGTCTCTACGTTCAGAGCCATTAACCCGTCTTCCTAAAGCAGCACTAAAACAAGTGTATGCATTGGAAGCAATGTAGTTGTTGTGGACAAAAAATCCATCACTACAAAAACAAAACTTTGCTGTGAAAAAAGATCTGCCAATAGAACTTGAGTCGAACCTGGAGAGTTTCTAGTGTATAATTCGCATATGCTAATTTGCAATAAGTTCGAAATATATACTACTTTCCAGAGAACGGCCCTTGTAAGCCATCATCCCACACCAAATATGCCTGATGAGCCGCTTAACCAACGGCGAAACGCGTCGCATAGTGGTGAGTGTGTGATAGTGTCTATCTGGCTTTCCTTTTCACTGCAAATTTCAGATCATTAAGCTCGTCTCGAAAGAGAAAAAACAAACACATAGAAAATAAATATGTATTGATATTAAATGCTGATAAAGGGGGAAAGACGGTTGCAATGTACAAGATGGACTTTGATATGAAAATGAAAACTATTTTAAATGATATGTGCAACTACAAAAGGTTAAAGCGGGACCCAACTACGACATTACAGAAAACAAGTAAGTGGGAGTAATTTATATGATGGAGAAAAATGAATTGACAATCAATGCTGCAAATGCGCCAAGATTTTACGGGCTTCCAAAAGTACATAAAGAAAGTACACCTCCAAGACCAATATGTTCTTCAATAAATCCACCAGCACACGGACTTTCCAAGTACATTGTAAATATTTTAAAACATTTGACTGGGGATTCACCATATAACATTAAGGACGCAATTGATTTTGAAAAAAATATAACGAATTTGGAGATTGAAGAAGACGAAGTAATAATATCATTTGACGTAGTTTTGTTATTTCCCAGCATACCGATAAACCTAGCTTTAAGAACAATAGATGAAAATTGGAACATTTTACAAAAATACTCGAAAATACCTAAAGAAGTTTTTAAAGAAATACTGACCTTTTGTATAAACGACTGTAGATATTCCATATGCTCGGATAAGGTATACGAACAACGAAAAGGACTTCCTATGGGATCACCAGCGTCACCGATCATTGCTGACATCGTAATGGAGGAATTATTGTACGCTTCTTTAGAAAAACTGATGACAAAGCCGAGAGCAGTAACTAAATACGTAGACGACATTTTTTTGTATAATGAAGAGATCGGAGATCAACACCACATTAAATATTCTAAACGCATTCAACCCGAGCATACAATTTATACACGAACTGGAGAAAAATGATAGGCTACCCTATTTGGACTCAATAATAATCAGACAAGGAAGAGAACTTAAATTATATTGGTACCAAAAACCAACGGCGTCAGGACGATTGATAAACTCTTATTCTAAACACCCCCGACGAATAAAAATAAACACAGCGCCTAATTTTATCAAAAAAGTTTTCAACAAAGTGACGAACAATTCCACTCAGAGAACGAAAGAAAAATACGCCACATATTAAGCCAAAATGATTTTTCAAAAAGCACCATTGACGACCTAATTAAACACGCAAAAAGGGAACAAAAAAAGGAGGCAAGACAAGAAAAGATATATAAAGCTGTTGCTTACATCCCGGGATTCTCAGAAAGACTTTGTAAATCCAACATCTATAATAAGGACCACTATCAATTAGCGTTTAAATCATGTAATAATGTCGACAGTCTAAATCTAAAATTAAGAAGGAGGACAAGTGCAATGTAGTTTATAGGATAACATGTAAGGGGGCGACGCTGACGTATGCCAAAAGTCGGCACGACAAAGACGAAATTAAAAACTTTCCTTTCCGGACATAAATCGGATCAAAAAAGTGACAAGCCTCTCGAACAGAAGACTGCTTTAGCTGCCCATTGCATATTTACAGGACATAAACCCGACCTTAAAGCCGTCGACATATTAGCACATATTAGCAAATAATTACAAAAGACGATTTACATTGTCAATGTTACATATTATAAGTTTACCAAATGACAAAAGAATTAATTATAAAACCGATACAGACCATTGTGCTCAAATTTACAAAGCCTAGTTCATAAACACCGACGAAAGAAAACTTAGTTTGATAGTGACATTTAAACTCAATAGACGAGCTTTTACTTTAAAAATGTATGTTATTTATTGTGTTATATATTGTTAAAATCAGTTTATAATTTGTGTTTTTTGTAAAACATATCCCTGAAGATGATTTCCGGAGGAAAAAAAAGAGTTTGATAGTAACATTTAAACTCAATAGACGAGCTTTTACTTACTTTATATAGAAAACATAGTTTTTTAATGACCTTAAGCCAAGGAATTTACCAAATAAGTAAAATAAATATAACAGGTCAACTATATACAACAACAACATTTTAAAAATCTATAAAAAAAAGTATTAAAAAATATATTCGATTACCACTGTATTTCCACTGGCTAAACGAACCTCGTATATAAACAGATGTTGTGTGTGTGTGCGCGCGCAGCATCAACCCATCAAAAAAGCACTGCAGTGGTGGGTATTTATTTTGCTTTTTTATGACCACTCAACGCAAACGAATAGCCTTGATTATTGTTGGTGTTTTTTTTTTTCTTATTTTCTTTTGCTTTAAATTTTATTTCTTGCAAGCACACTAATATTAATATTTTTAGAGAATAAAAATCACCAATGACCACAGCACTCTCTTAATGCACTTTGTTGGTATCTTTTATTTTTCTTTCTTCTATTTTCGCGTAACGAAAATATGAATATTATCTCAAACTGAGCGACACAACAACAACACTACGTACGTACCTTTTTGTTATTATGAAAACTTTACTAGAACTAGGTGTAACTAGAAAAAGAAAACGCCGCGAGATAATGTTACTCGTTCCATGGCTGGAAGTGAACTCAATTTATTGACAACATTTTCTTAACACCAAACTTTACATCTAATACATTTACGCAAGCATTTCTTTACTAAATCACGCTGTGCCTAAATACGTACACATTACGTTGCGGGAGAAAACGAAACGTACAATAATTTGTGATCGCCCCTTTAATATCTTCTATTTATGGCCGTGGCATTTATTACATAATTTATTACCGACCATAGACATAGCATATGGAAAACACATGTATCATAAGTGTTTTCTTTATTTAACTAATTTACATTCTTCAGAAAAGACAAATAAAATGAGATAATAATTTAAAGAAGCACATTAAACATACAAACTATTTATACAACAAGTACAGTTTCTACAAAACTAAGCATTTTCTGGCCTTAACAGATACTAATCTTTTAACAAAATTAGATGGATCGATTCTAAGTTTTTAAAAATTATATAAAATAAACATCATTTCCTTAATATTAAGAATTGGATAAAGCTGTGCTAAAGTTATATCTTATTTCATAATTAATTTCTAACGTAATAATAGTCTCCGAAGAATGCTACTTGTAACAAGGTAATTGCACCCATGACATCCACCAATCACTTGAAGTCTGGATCTCTCCGCCAACGATGACCAGATACCTGGGATATGTTTACATCCTCGCCATAATCCAATGACACATCTTCTGCATGGATACGTCGTTTACTTATACCCATGTTGTTATATTCACCACGACTTCTGAACCATCCCGGACGTTTCAGATGGAAATTATCAATCTTCTCTTTGTCTCCATCGACAATACAACCTTTGGCCGGGGTTTCACTTTCTTCTTCGTCAGGAGGAGCAAATACAGGATTCTTTTTTCCTGCATATTCCTTGTTGGCAGCCCTTCTTCAATTTCAATTTTACTCGTTATTTATCCTTCGACTCGCGGAACATTAAGGTGAACGTTTTAATTTTTTCTTTCGATAGCTTTTAAGTCCTCAACTACTTTTTGCTGAGTCCCTAAGCCACCTGAAACATAATCTTTCATGTTCACCTTTTAAGGTGCTATTCTTGTAATGTCCCCACTTCTCACTATGCGGTAACAGATTTTACGAAAATTGTTATGACTTGTATAGTCATCCTGTTTTCCAACTACATCCAAATACCGCACGTATTGTGACGATAATGTCTGAAAATTCTTATCGATGTTTTCTGTTCTTGAGAAAAAACCTCTTCTAATCTCCTCCCAAAAATCAAATGATGCATCGATAAGTTTAACCTTAATCCTACTATCTGGCGGCTGTGAATGGAACAGTAAGGCATTTTCCCCACACTGTTCCGATGAACTTGAGCTGTTTACCTCAGCTAAATAATCGATATCTAAACTTGGAATATCTATGGACACAAAAATATCTATGCCATTTAGAACTCTGTCGATAACTTTAGTCGCATACCGCACTCCCAAGGCGTCTATGCAATCCGAGTGTGTACATTTTTTCATACGACGAAGTTCCCTCTCGTTATCTAAATATTCCTTTCTTTCTTCTGGAAAGGAAGTACCTAATATGGTAAATTTTTCCCTAATTTCTTTTGTTACAGCACACAAAACAATTTTTTCCAGTTCTAAATAAAGCGACACAATATACTAGCCCAACATATTTTGATGTTGAATGAATTCTACAAAATTCATATTGACGAAATATATGTGCGCTCAAAAAATAAACTAATACTCTAGTCACTTGTAACTACACGTCTATTGCCTTAGTATATGGAGAGATAGATCGACAGAATCTTTCACTGCTACCTATCATGTCTCCTTTTACACAACGAAAGGATCTAACACTATCTTTGCTTCAACAGAGCATCTTTTACGTCGCTACAACATATAAGCCTAACACACTTCACTACTACGAAAATGCGTGCTTATTTCGCATAGACTAATAATTTCACGAACACTGAAAATATAGCCTATCGAATCACTTCCTTCACTAACTACACGCGATACTATCACGTCGGAGTCACCAAATGATGAGGTCGACTCCTAATCTCATCACAAAGCGGTGTAACTAGAAAAAGAAAACGCCGCGAGATGATGTTACTCGTTCCGTGGCTGGGAGGGAACTCAATTTATTTACAACATTTTCTTAACACTAAACTATACATGTAATAAATTAACCCAAGCATTTATTTACTAATGCACGCTGTGCCTAAATACGCACACATTACGTTGCAAGAGGAAACGAAACCTACGATAATTTGTGATCGACCCTTTTTTATCTTCTATTTATAGCCGTGAGGGTGTTAGATGGACATCAGAGTGTGTGGTGTCTGCCCTTGCAATTTCGGCAAGCAGAATCCTTCTTGCAGTGACAAAGGGATTGGCCGGAGTCCAGGCAATTTGAGCAATGATGCAGTCTGACAATGGTCCTAATGCGCTGGTCTAGTGGCATACTTTGAAAGACATTGCATTGCCGCAAGTTGTGTCTCTGATAGCACTTACGATACCGGATCCTAGATGAATCTTTAGAGTCCGCAGTAGATTTCGGCGTCGCCACTGTGTCGTTGCCTCAATTTTGGTACCAGTGCCATCTAATGGTGTCGGATCCAAATCAGTTAATGTGACCATCACAATGTCTGCGTCATCTCTTTCCTCGTCTGACATGGGGACGTCATTCTCATAGTCGGGGAGCGAAGTGGCTACCATCTTGTTTAAATTTTTCATTCTGTGAAAAATAGAGATTTAGCTACAGCGAAAGACTAAATAATATATTATTTGGTCAAAACGACCAGCTTTACTACGGGTCGTCGTACAATGCCATTTTTGGTTTTCACGTCAGCAACTCGAACTCGAACGCAAGTGGCCGAGAGTTTAAACAAGCTTCAATTTGGATACGATTGTTAAAAATTCTTTATGTGTATATTTGAAATTCTTAGCGTGTTTGCGAAAATGTTGTTTAAAACTTTTTACTGCAGCTTCCCAAAGACCTGCCATATGTTGGGCCCCCGCTGGGATGAAAGTTCTTGATATTGATATGCAGAAGATATCCTATCGCAACTTGCTTGAGCTACCGATTTGATATCAAACTCTAATGCTCTGGATGCGCCAACGAAATTAGTACAATTGTCAGAGAAGATAGTACTAGGACATCAGCGTCGCGAAATTAACCTATAAAACGCTGCTAAATATGTTGTCTGATGTTCCTTTTAGTTGTATTGCTTTTGTAGAAAAGCAGACAAAAACACAAACATAACATTTTGTTACTTTACAACATCGACCAGAAAAGGACTTAAGATCGAATGGACAAGCAAAATCTAAACCTGTAGTGGTAAATGGTCAAGCTATGGTCGTTCTCTCCGGAGAGAGAGCAGCCATAATTTGTGTGCAAGATTGTTTCTTTTCCAATATGCAAGGTTTACAATGACTGCGAATAAGTGAAGTCAATCGTGGAATCCAATACTCTCTGCGTATTAGTAGTAATAATAATTGAATTCTACCATGAATAGAAACACCGAGAAGTTTTTCAACTATAAGACGGGAATAGCGACATTTATAAGGTAATAAAATAGGATGTCGCGTGGAATAAGAGAGAGTAGGCGAACGAACTAATCTCCCATTAAGTCTCATAAGACCAGCTTCATCCAAAAATGGATTTAATATCAAAATTGAACTTTTCGATTCTAATGGTCTACCATAATGGTACTTTTTGAGACAAAATTAGAAGACATATTTTTACTTTATTAAGCTTAGTCATCGTTGGTGAGTTTTCGTGAAATGTGTGTTGTTTGAGGTTCGGGCGTATCTTATAATAATATCTGAAAACGAACGCTATTTTTCTGAAAGCTTTATCTAAAGATTAAAACCGGTCCAAAATATCGACATAATTTTCAAAGTAAGAGAAATGCGCCTTTACGTGACGCATTTCCAAATCTGTCTCAAGAACCGACAAATCACGAAACCTCCACTGAGAGCTATCTAAACGAAGCCATTGCACAGTGATCGCTGCCATTGGCCAAAATTTAAAAAATGAAAATCAAATTTTTATTGCCAAATGTGTATACATGAACTCTTAAATTATTTTTAAAATAACTTCTGGGAAGAATATTCCAGACAAAAACCAGGGGAACTGATGAGGATTGGGGGCTCTTTCCGAAACCTAGTATTCCGTGCCTTAAGCCTGGTAAAAATTACCATCTTTCTCCACCAATAAATTTTTAGAAAAGATTATTCTTTAACTCTTTAGAACGTAAAATGTCAAATAACAGAACAATCTGGTGTAGAAATGTGGCAAGAACTGGGCAAATAACCCTTATTCGGTAGGTACGTTGTAAGGGGACCATGCCAAAACATGCATCGAACATATCCATTTTATCACATTTTTTATTTTTATCCCATAAAGGTACCATAACCAAAGATTCATATTGATATCTGCACTGAAAGAATTTTTGGTCGCTGTTCCCATACGACCTCGACCACTGTGCATTGTAGTCCGTGCCACCAGATTGGGGGGGGTGCCAATTCAGCGGCACCCAAATCGGCGGGGTTGTTTTTTGAACGCAAATGGTACCAGATATTTTGACCTAAATTTTCTTATATTTTAGACACCCTATTCGCAACAAAAGTGGACCAAGTCAATGGAATTTTCTTCAACCATGAAAGAACAATCGTAGAATCAGTCCTAAAGCAAATTTTTTGAAAATCTATATCTACCTCAGCAGTAATTGACTTAAAGAGTTCTGATGCTAAAACCGCACCACACAATTCTAAACGTGGTAGCGAGATCGACTTAAAAGGAGCGACTTTCGTCTTACATCAAAGCAAATGTGTAAAAATTTCACCATTAGAAGCTAATATACGAATATATACCAACCCTGCATATGCCTTTCCAGAGGCATCTGAAAAAATATCAAGCTGTACAATCAGGGGCATACTTTATCCAACGTGGGACTTGAATCGAATTGACGTCCTGGTACGTCTCAACAAATTTTTGCCAATAACGTAGTGTAGTGGATGGAAGAGAATCATACCAATCTATTCGATCTAACCATATGCGTTGCATTATAATTTTTGCAATTATTAAAACAGGACCGAACCACCCAATAGGATCAAACAATTTAGCAATGGTGGAGAGTACTTCCGTTTGGTATAAGTCAATTTTTTAATAATAGGCTTGAGTAGAAAACGTCCAATTTCGCATTCCATCGAATGCCTAGTGGTTTAGAACAACTTGTTTCGACGAAATCAAGGAGCTTAGTGCTTATTAAGTGCTCAGCTGGAAGACATTCCAGTATATAACAATCATTCGCAGTCCATTTCCGCAAGTCAAATTTAGCTGATTTTATTGCACGAATTAACTGATCCCTAGAGTGGCACGCTGTTTCCAAGTCATGGTTAGAACATCGTCGACACACTTGCACTTCCGTGGGAAATGTGCAGCAAGTAGAAACTGCTTTTCAGTTTCATCTGCTAACTGCAATAAGGTACGAATGGCAAGGTATGGAGCTAAATTAACTCCAGAGGTTGTCGTTTGTAACTCAAAGTCTTGAATGGAGAATCCCGAAATATAATTCTTTGAAGAGGCGTATGAAGTGGATCTATTAGAATTTGACGATACGTTTGGGTAATTTCACAAGAACCTCCACCTCAGTATGTGGAAGACAAGATGTAGTTAATGTGTCGGACCGACGTACGACGAAGTGTCATTGAGACTATTCTCGTTTGATTTTTTATTTGACGCATTGAAGACTACCCTTTAATTTTAAAGTTTGCTTTTCTAAATTTATAACTGGATGATGAGGCAAGTAGCAAAATGTAGAATCTCCACAAGGAATGGGTACTGGTCTCAAATGAGCTAATTCTAAATATTCTTTTAATACATCATCATAAAGTTGCTTAATATTAGACCTTTTTAAAAGAGAAGCCTCATTACGAATGAATTGTCGTAAACAATTTGTTCTAGAATGCCCAAGGTCAGGTTTGATAGGGACAGTGGCAATATATCTGCCATTTGAGTCCCTTCTTGTCGTGCGTCTGTAATTAACATCACAATATTTGTCAGCGTCTAAGAAGCGTCTTATTAAGAGTCCCTTCTTCAGATTATTCTATATTGGTAGAGAAACCCCTTATGTTATTGGGGGAAAGGGACAAGTTATGACCCAGTCGAGCACAGTGTTTTGCGCAATTAATGAGCCTAGAAAATTAGATTGCAAACCATCTAGCAGAAGTTTGTGATATACGTCTGCACCTAGCAACATATCAACAGTCAAATAACTGAGAATCTGGCAAATGTAAATTGGACAGAGGAGATGAAATATCACTATTAACAACAAATAATGGATTTCCTGAAAAAGTAAGAACCACTAACGCCGTTATCTCCATAAAAAATTGAGCTATGTATACATGAACTAAGACCGAACGAACACAATTTGTTGGACTGTGTGGACACAGTTTGATTCACCCCTGATATAGTAGCATGGGTGGATGATGTACAAAGTATGATAATAAAGGATGCCTTGGAGGCTGGATCAACCAGTGTATGAGCTGGATACGTAGTACCCTGGTGAACTAAATTCACCATTGCTGTGCCCAAAAGAACTGTTCTATTTTGCAAAGTATGAAATACCTCTCGATTCACAGAACTTGATGATTGGCCAGACGAAGTGGATGGAAGGTTTGGATTCTGATTGACAGCTTCTGGAAGATTATATATATATATATATATATATATATATATAATCTCCCAGAAGCTGTCAATCAGAATCCAAACCTTCCATCCACTTCGTCCATCCACTTCGTCTGGATATATATATATATATATATATATATATATATATATATATATATATATATATATATATATATATATATATATATATATATATATATATATAAGTGGGAGTAATTGAATAAATTCAATAAATCCACCAGCACACGGACTTTCCAAGTATATTGTAAATATTTTAAAACACTTGACTGTGGATTCACCATACAACATTAAGGACGCAATTGATTTTGAAAAAAATATAATGAATTTGGAGATTGAAGAAGACGAATTAATAATATCATTTGACGTAGTTTTCTTATTTCCCCGCATACCGATTAACCTAGCTTTAAGAACAATAGATGACAATTGGAACATTTTACAAAAATACTCGAAAATAATTTGACTATTAAAAATTGTTCTGTTCATTTATGGACAGATTCAACAATTGTATTGGGATGGTTGCAAAAACATCCATCCACATGGAATACGTATGTTGCAAACAGAACTGCATTAATATTTCAGAATGTTGAAAATGGTAAATGGAGACACGTTTACACAAAGTGTAATCTAGCAGATCTTGGAACTAGAGGTTCCAGTACTGAAGATTTATGTAGTAATTCGCTATGGTGGAATGGTCCAATATGGTTACATAGTCCTGGAAATAATTGGCCAAAATCAAGTATAATTTTACAAAATCCACCAGAACAACGAAAAATAGTTGTTCATTGTGCACCAATTATTGATAAAGATAATTTGATAATAAACAAGTTTTCTTCTTACAACAAAGCATTGTGGGTTGTAGGATACATATTTCGTATGAAGAAGCGTAACGAAAAAATGAAAAGTCTGAGTTGTCAAATGGTAAGATTCTGTCTCACGAAGAGTTAAATCATGCAAAATTGGTTCTTGTCCGAACAACCCAAATGTTTCATTATCCGCAAGAGTATAATGATTTAAGAAATTCGAAAGACATTTCACGTCACAGCTCATTGCGCGCACTAAATCCGTTTTTGGATAAAGATGGCATAATAAGAGTTAATGGTCGATAACTAGCGATGATAATTAGCAATGTAGTTGTTGTATTGCATTGGAAGCAATGTAGTTGTTGTGGACAAAAAATCCATCACTACAAAAACAAAACTTTGCTGTGAAAAAAGATCTGCCAATAGAACTTGAGTCGAACCTGGAGAGTTTCTAGTGTATAATTTGCATATGCTAATTTGCAATAAGTTCGAAATATATACTACTTTCCAGAGAACGGCCCTTGTAAGCCATCATCCCACACCAA
This sequence comes from Musca domestica, assembly GCF_030504385.1. Taxonomy (NCBI): domain Eukaryota; kingdom Metazoa; phylum Arthropoda; class Insecta; order Diptera; family Muscidae; genus Musca; species Musca domestica. The sequence continues at coordinate 9,853,200 of NW_026712293.1, read as the reverse complement.
ATATGCCTGATGAGCCGCTTAACCAACGGCGAAACGCGTCGCATAGTGGTGAGTGTGTGATAGTGTCTATCTGGCTTTCCTTTTCACTGCAAATTTCAGATCATTAAGCTCGTCTCGAAAGAGAAAAAACAAACACATAAATCAAAAAACATATGATCTTCGCCTTAACAAGGCAAAACTCATATTTATTTTCTTTTAAAAATTGTTTTGTTCTACCCACAGTGTCCATTATTAGTTTCTCTCTCATACTCAATTTCGTCTGTTGTAAGTGGTCGTCAATTAGAGAGACTATTGCATTTCTCGCATTCTCTTGATCCTCTTTGTCGTATAAGGTTTGAATGAATTTTTCACTTTCTGCAATGACATTCAGTAAGGGCAATGCCGTTCTTGTTGTTGGCAAAGCATCTTTGGGACCCATCGATAAAAGCCACTGAACGTCGTTTGGTATGATTACGTTGGTGTTGTTGATGAACCATTGGTTGTTATGTTGAATATTCAGCATTGATATTTGTTCTTGTTTTAATATTTGGTATTTGTTGATGTGTCTTGTTTTGTTTTTGTTGTCGTAGCTGCGACGGAGAACATTTTCGCTCTCAATATATTTGTTGTAATCTTCTTCGTCCATTACCTACTGCAGTTTCGTATTTTTGTTTAATTTCTTTGTATAAATTAATTTTTAACGTATAAATTAATTTTTAATTTTTCCGTGTTAAATGTTGTTGTTGTATATTGTTGACCTGTTATATTTATTTAACTTATTTGGTTAATTGCTATGTTTTTATTTTTGAATTTTTCTTTTTATTCCCTCCACATTGGAAAGGACGGTATATTAACTTTGTCATTCCGTTTGTAACATCCTTAAATATTCGTCGTAGACCCCAATAAAGTATATATGTTCATAATCAGCATACAATTCTAAGTCGATTTATCGATGTGCGTCTGTCTGTCCGTCTGTCTGTTGAAATCACGATACAGCCCACATTATTTGACGTAGAGCGCCAAAATTTAGCAGAGGTATTTGTATTGTGTCTAGGATGGTTGGTATTGAAAATGAGATATATCGGTCCACGTTCTGGCATAGTCCAAATGTTACGGTACCTCCCGATATTCGGTATTTTGATTATTTATGCCACATTTTTTCACGGATTTGTCTGAAAATTGGTATTTGTAGGTCATATTGGGTCCCTGTACGTGTGGCAAAACATTGCATGTATAGGTCCACATTTTGGTATAGTCCCTATTTAAGGTACCTCCCGATATTCGGTATTTTGATGGTTTTCACCACATTTCTTCAAATGTTTCCTTTACCCTAAGGTGGAGGTTATTAAACGTTTGGCCCGGCCGAACTTAATGTTTTTTACTTGTTTTTATTCATCCAATATTTCGATTCCTCCGAAAATCATCTTAAGGGATGTATTTAGAGTAAAAGCTTGTCTATCTGTCTTACATCTATATATATATATATATGTATATATATATATATATATATATATATATATATATATATATATATATATATATAATTTTATTTTTTTTTAATTTAATCATATACTTTAAAATACAATTACTTCTCATTCATTTTGATAATATAAAAAATCTTTTGGAGTTTAACATAATTCACTGAAGGGAATTTCAGTGTATTTTATTTTATAAACATAATTTTTTTGGGAGATACTTTTCTTGAATTGTAAAATATTTATACTGCATTTATTTACAAAAAGTGAATTTTTCGATACAACGTATCAAATTTTTGCACATTTCATCTTCGGTTTTGGAGAACAGAGAGTTCTAATTTTCTAATTTTCTTTCTCTTCCAATTTATTTTTAAGTAGCCTATGGTTTCATATTTACTTTTTGGTTTTAATTTGTCAAAATGGTGCTAACTCCCCTTGATTTCTTAATCCTTACGTGACGGCGATCTTGATATTTATTCTTCATAAATTCAAGGAAATGGAGCTCGCGAACTGTGGAGTAAGGTTAAAGAAATGTTTGGCAAATGCTTAAATTATTTCCAAACTTCTGACGATGCCTGTAGCGAAGATATTATATCAGCTGATAGCAAGTATGATGTCGCCCACAATCAATAGGAAAGCAGATGAAATTTAAAACAGGTCCAATACTGCACCTACCACTCCTAAGGTGAACGCACCCCTATGAACATCACATATCCGTTCCCGTCGATCTGAAGATGTTATTTCAATATCAGAAGTTTCAAATCGATCAACGAACTTTCAGAATAGCATAGCATAAATGTACCACCGTGCAACATCGATGTATTCTATGGCGATTTTCTTTCCTGGCCAACCTTCACGGATTTCTTTCAGCGGTCTATATAAACTTATCTCGTTTAAACGAAATAGAAAAACTGTGTCACCTTCACAAAAAGACGAGTGGAGAAGGTTGAGATACTGTCGCTAAGTTTCCCATGACACATAAAAGTTTTAGTTTAGTTTGGAAAGCTTTGAAGGAAACCTACAATAATGTGCGTATTGTAGTGAACAATCAATTAAAAGTTATTTTCGATCTTCCAGTGCTTGAGCGCGAGTCAAGTTCAGGTTTAAAATTTGCAGCGTGGAATAAAAAGTTGTTTCTCCGCTATGGCTTTGTACGATGTTCTGACCGACGGTTGGGATCCCATATTGGTATTTCTTTGCTTGCCAAGACTTCCCAAACAAACTGTTACCATATGGGAACAATATGTAAAAGGCAAGTCTGCTTTGTCGTCTTGGAAGGATTTGGATTTCTTTCTTTCGGAAAGAATCCAAACTTTAACTTGTCTTCGAGATCTAGAAGTTATAGAGGAGTCAAAAAGGGGTGACAGTAAACTGGTAAAATCACATTTTACAAATTTTGCCAACCCACTTCCTGCATTTTCTTCTCATTCCACTAGAACATCTGCTGATAAATGTTGCTTGTTATGTCGAAGGCAATCTCACCATTTAAGAATATGTCCGGAGTTTAGAAATCGTTCATTACCTGATCGCTTTTGTATTGTAAAATGTCACCTTTGTTGCATCAATTTCCTCTCCCGAGGTCATGATGTCAAAAACTGTAGTAGCGCATATAGTCGTGAAACTCCTACAATTGGCATCTCAGCCAATAAAGTACCGCCTTCTTCCAATGGCCCTTCTTCCACAAGTAATATTCCAGAATCTGTCAATCACAATCCAAACCTTCCATCCACTTCGTCTGGCCAATCATCAAGTTCAGTGAATCGACAGGTATTTCATAAATCGCAAAATAGAACAGTTCTTTTGGGCACAGCAATGGTGAATATAGTTCACCAGTGTACTATGTATCCAGCTCGTGCACTGATTGATCCAGCCTCCAAGGCATTCTTTATTACTGAAAGGTTGCAAAAACGTATAGGTCTTTGTACATCATCCACCCATGCTACTACTTCAGGGGTGAATCAAACTGTGTCCACACAGTCCAACAAATTGTGTTCGTTCAGTCTTAATTCATGTATACATAGGTCACTTTTATAGAGATAACCGCGTTAGTGGTTCTTACCATTTCAGGAAATCCATCATTTGTTGTTAATAGTGATATTTCATCTCCTCTGTCCAATTTACATTTGCCAGATTCTTAGTTATTTGACTGCAGACCTGTTGATATGTTGCTAGGTTCAGACGTATATCGCAAACTTGTGCTAGATGGTTTGCAATCTAATATTCTAGGCTCATTAAATGCGCAAAACACTGTGCTCGGCTGGATCATTACTGGTCCCCTTTCACCCAACAACATAAGTGTTTTCTCTACCAATGTAGAATATTCTTAATAAGACGCTTCTTAGATTTTGGGAATTAGAGGAAATTCCAAAACGCTCAATCTTGTCTCCAGCTGTCAAATATTGTGAAGTTAATTATAGACGCACGACTAGAAGGGACTCCAATGGCAGATATATTGTCACTCTGTCTATTAAACCTGAATTTCACGTCAAACCTGATCTTAAGCATTCTAGAACAAATTGTTACGACAATTTATTCGTAATAATGCATCTCTTTTAAAAAGGCCAAATATTAAGCTACTTTATGAGGATGTATTAAAAGAATATTTAGATTTAGGTCATATGAGACCAGTATCCATTCCTTCTGGAGATTCTACATTTTGCTACTTGCCTCATCATCCAGTTATAAATTTAGAAAAGCGAACTTCAAAATTAGTCTTCAATGCGTCAAATAAAACATCAAACGTGTGGTCAAACGTGGAAAGACAAAATAAATATTGTTTGGTATTTTAGATTAAGTTGAACAAGTCAATAAAGAGGTGCATAGACAACGAAACTATAAGAAATGTCTGAGTTTCAGTTAACTAAAAGTTACATAAACACAGCAGCAATAAAGAACGTTTATGTTTAACCATTTAATTAATATTCGGGGCAGTTCTGTATTAAATGGCTGCATTTGTTTTTAAACTAGGTATTACGTGTCAGAATATACATTCTGTATGCATTATATACATATAATGCTACTGACTTCTTTGGATTTATTCATCCGAGCTACTAACGCTTTGGCGAAATTTGATGCCACTTTTAGTTCCCAACGGGACGAAGAGGTCGATGTTTACATCGTAGTATTTCTAGGAGCCGCAGTTAAACATTATGGGAAACATTTAAACTCGAATTTTACAAATTCCTTGATTCACGTAGGTAATCAAGGAAATGTTGTCAAATGATAAAGATGCTAATGAGCATGACATTTAAGACGAAGAAATCAAACATTTTGTCACCTACAAATATTTTTAAACGTTCTAGCGTATATTAATAGATAGCTATGTGTACTACAGACTCCGCAGTAACTTCCCCAATATCTCGAAGTTTTCAATGTCGATTTCCTAACCTGGCCTACATCCAGGGGCTTATTAACTGTCATATATATATATAAATATCGAGCGCTAATGTCATTTAAACAAAACTAGTGGTGATAAACATGAAATTCTGTCTACTTTTTCCCTTACAAACAAAAACTTTAGAATGGTGTGCATTATTTTCTACGTATGAAAATCCTCCAATTTTGGTGAAACACTACACTCCTCTGTGACCTTCCAATTGTAGACAAAGAAACTAGTGAGGGGTTATAAAACTACAGAGAGATAAAACAGGTGTATTTCGTTCCAATCTAATTATGATGTGTCGACAGAAGACTGGGATCCTATACTAGTTTTCTCGTGTCTTCAGAGATTGCCTAAGAACTATATGGTGCTTTGGGAATAAAGCATAAAAACAAATCTATTTTGTCTTCGAGGAAATATTTGTAACTTTTTCATGCGCGGCATTTTTCTTGTCTTCGTTGTTTGTCTAACGGACACGAAGTTTCTAAATGCAACAGCATTCACAACTGCACTATATGCAACAAACGGTATCACACACAGATACACATCACGGTCACGCCTCTCCAATCATTGACGTTTTTCATTGTAGCATCTTAGATCAGGTACATCTACCTACCACCTCTAGGGATATGATAACAGGATCTTCAATTGGAAAAGTATTTCATACTACCCGAACAGAAGAGTTTTTTTTAGGCAGAGTCCATTTAGTTCAGAAACGATCTACGTATCCATCTAGAAACTTAATAGATCCCTCTTGGATATTGGGTATAGGCGCGAATGAAATTAAAGCTTAAATCTCGTTGCACAGTGGTCGAGGTCGTATGGGAACAGCGGCCAAAAATACTTTCAGTGCAGATATCAATATGAATCTTTGGTTATGGTACCTTTATTGGATAAAAATAAAAAATGTGATAAAATGGATATGGTCGATGCATGTTTTGGCATGGTCCCCTTACAACGTACCTCCCGAATAAGGGTTATTTGCCCAATTCTTGTCACATTCCTACACCAGATTGTTCTGTTATTAGACATTTTACGTTCTAAAGAATTAAAGAATAGGTAGAGTCCCCCTGTAAAGGTACCTCCAAAAATAGAAGTATTTTTTATTCAAATCACTTTAAAATTTGATTTTTTTGTATACAAAATAAACCTTCATCACCCATTTCAACATCAAAAGTCCTGCTATGGTGGAGGCTATAAAAAAAAAACACAAGGAAAAAAGTTGTCAGTTCGGCCGGGCCGAACTTTGATTACTCTCTACCATTTGAAACGAATTTGGCAATTTTCAAGAAACTAAATTCGTTACGAACTGTGTTAAAATCTTAAAAATGTAAAAATGTAGCCGTTTTATTAGGGTATATATGACAATGTGGACCTTAAATAAAATTTTTGTCGTAGGCGATTACGGTATATCAGAACAATGCTCTGTTAATGGAGTAAACTGGAAATACCAATTTTTTGGAAAATCGGTTTAAAAATTTTACTTAATCCAATAAAATACCATATAGTTGTAGTCGATCCAGATGGTCGTATACAATATTTACGTTGCAAGTAAAAACAGAAGTGTGGCTATGAAATCCGAAGGAAGACTGACCTGTACCTAAAGAATTTATAGAAAAATAGCATCATTACGGAAAAACCTGACAATTGGCTCAAAATTCCAGTTGTATTACGTAATCTTAATTTAAGAAGAGTTTCTAAATAGATAATGTTAAATGGGAGCTTTGGACCAGTAATGGTCCAAACGATAACGGTACTCTGCGCTATCAATGAACCCAGTATGTTTGTATGTGAACCACGTAGAAAGATCTTCGGATAAAGATCTGCACCTAGTAGTAGGCCAATAGGGCGAGAAAAAGCGGGATCAGGGTCAGCCAAATGAAGATTTGCCAATTGTGGAATGTGACACCATTGATGAAAAATTTTGGCAGATTTTCGGCAAGTGTAGACAAAACCAAAGCATTAGTTTCCATTATCTGGGTGCCTCCCAATGTAAAACTGGTAAAAATGGGACATTGTTTACGGAAAATTTGTGAAACGGACTAACTAACCAACGCAGAGTGATCGCTGCCATTGGCCAAAATTTAAAAAATGAAATTCAGATATTTATTGCCAAATGTGTAAACATGAACTCTTAACGGATTAAGCTTTTTAGAAAACATAATAATCATATCTTCATTCTAACGGCCCACTTCGAGAATAGCATCAAAAAAGAGAAAATGTAGTTAGTTGCTTTTTTTCAGTGGGTTCAGTGAAAAAGTGGAGTAAAAATACAACTGTATTACAAAATTAAATACTTTTTAAGATGACAAATCTTGGCATAATTAATGAAAATCAAGGTATTAACTTATTTTTAGTGCTGTAATTTGTGTGTTTAGTAGTTGTGTGTAATATAGACGATGTGGGTGTTCTGAGTTGCCTTTAAGATTATTTTGAAAATAAAATTGGATTTCAGTTAAAGCTAAAGTTCGGTGCAATTTTGTCAGTTCTATGGCGCTAGTGACATACAATATGTTTTTGTTGTTTGGGATTGATAAGGATGTAATTGAGGGGTGTTCAATAAAGTTGCAAACATTGTCTTCTGGATATAATATTAATGTCGAAAAATTTAAGGATTTTGCACCGGAAACTGCTAAAGCGTTAACAAATAGATATCCATGGCAATATCTACCACCCGCATCTCATAAAATTTTAATACACGCACCCAACATTATAAATTTGTCATTATATCGATTAGATAACTATAGGAGGAGGCCGTGGAGTCAACAAAGATATAAAAAAGTTTCGACTAAATCATACCCGAAAAAAATGCTCGTGTTTCAAAAAACAGATCTTGTTGTTGCAAAATGATCAGGCTTAATCCCTTAATTGTTGTTTTTATAAAAACAAAGTTTGTGTATTAGTGGAGAACGATGGTAATTTTTAACAGGGCGTAAGGTAGGGAAGACCTAGAGTTCGGAAAGAACCACCAATCCTCATCAGTTCCCTTGTTTTTCGTGTGGGATATTCTCCCCAGGAAAACTAAAAAATAAGATTTCATAGAAATCGACTAAACAAAGTGAAACACAAAAGACAATATAATACACCAAAAAGAATTTTAAGTCTAGTGTGAAAAACTAAATGATAAGATTTCATAGAAATCGACTAAATAGAGTGAAACACGAAAGACAAAGTAATACACCAACAAAAATCAAATAAAAGAAAAGTCGGTCGGACTTTCAAAATAAAGTCGGACAGACTTTAAAGAGAAAAGCCGGGCGGGCTTTAAGGTAAACTCAACAACTCAACAAAGCAGATACTATCAACTCAACAAAGCAGATAATATGATGAAATTAATGTAAGTACCACTTCATTTTCAGTTATTTGTGTTAAACAAAAGATACTTATTTTTAATTGTTTGTAAAAAAAGACTCAATAAAAGTGAAGTGAAGTTGGAAATCTGATAAATTTAAATTTGGCTTAAATAGAAAAAAAAAATGGCTACTAGAGACGAAATCGTAGGGTTAGTCACGGCTACTGTCGATGTTATGACAGAGGAACTTAAAGCTCAACTAAATATTATAGCGAGCCAACTTCAATAGTTGCAAATAAAAAAGTAGAGACATACGAGCTAGTTTCATTAGGCGGTGCTAGGGGAATGTCATTAGGTTTGATTAAATCCCTCCCGGAATTTAAAGGGGACCTAGCAGCCTACCCGGCCTGGCGAGAAGCCGCCCATTTTGCCATTAATTACTACAAAGAAAATACGGAACCGAACTACATAGCCATTGGTATATTTAGGAATAAAATAGTTGGAACGGCAAACGACAAGTTGTCTGCCTTCAATACTATTTTCAATTTCAAAGCGATAATCGCTCGCCTTGATCAGTGTTTTGTTGATAAGAGATCGGTCCAGGTTTTAGAGAATGAACTGAGCATTTTAAGACAAGGTAAATTGTCAATTAATGAATTTTATGATGAAGTTGATAAACACCTGACATTAATAATAAATAAAAATAAAATGACTTACTCCAACAATGAGGAGGTAAGCAAAGCTTTAAATGAGAGGGTCAGAGAAAATGCTCTTAGAATATTCATATCGGGACTAAGAAAGCCACTTAGCGATATCTTATTTTCGACAAAACCTTCAGATCTGCCAACTGCATTGGCCACAGGACAATCGCAGACAGGAGTTTGCGCGGAGGGCAGCATTGCGAACAAGTCGAAACCTAGTTATTCGCAGAATAGTCATCCAATTTTCCGGCGCACAGCGCCGAATGCTCATACATCTGAGACAAATAAACAAGATATCGTACAGATGGAAGTTGACCCAGGGTCATCAATGTTTAGACGTCCCACTGCTTTTAATTCAAATAACAACCGAAATGCTTATCAAAATAATACAAAGCGGGAGCGGGAAGTGGATTCTGGGAGAAGTGCGCCTCTCTAGAAACAGCAGAGAGTAAATCATATTAATGCGGAGGAAGAATCAGAGGACTCAACCTTTGAGGAGGATTTCCCTCAGGATGAGGACGACGAAGATCATGTCGTGGAAGAGTTGCATTTTTTAGAGTAAAACCGCTCCTACCTTTTATAATAAAGACTATAAACGGAAGGGAGCTAAAATTGTTAATAGACACTGGTTCATCAAAAAAAAATTCATTAAACCATTAGACGGACAAATTAATGCAGTACATTTGAGTAAACCCTTTAATGTCAACGGCACGAACACCATCGAAAAAAATACACTATGGTTTTATTCGGACATATCACGACATTTTATTTGATTGACACACTAAAGACTTTTGACGGAATAATAGGATATGAGTTCTTGAAGCAAATCAATTGCAAATTGGACACTGGAAACGACACTCTGAAATATGACAAAAATAAAACAGCTATATCAAAAAATTGTGAGCAAATAAACTTTCACGCTATAGATCAGGAATCCGTACCTGACTCTGTGGTGGAGGATTTTAGCAGGGTTATTAGGGCTAATGCCAATGCCTTTGCAGATCCAAACCGGCACTACCCTACAACACATGCGTTGAAGCAACCATAAAAACAAAAACCGAAGAACCAATTTACTCGAGATCCTATCCATACCCAGTACAAATGGCGGATTTCGTAAACAAAGAAATCGATGGAATTATTAGGAAATCATTTTCCGCATATAATTCCCCGGTACCGGTTGTGAGAAAAAAGGGTACCGACGACAATGGGAATCCTAACCACAGGTTAGTGATTGACTTCAGGAAACTAAATGAACAAACTGACAACTACAAATATCCCATGCCTGAAATTCCGGTATTGCTATCTACGATAGGAAGATCGTCGTACTTCACGACACTAGATCTTAAATCAGGATACCACCAGATTCGACTAGCTGAACGCGACAGAAGTAAAACAGTTTAGTGTCAATAACGGCAAATATGAATTTTGTAGACTACCATTTGGTTTAAAAAATGCGCCGAGTATTTTTCAGATAGATACGCACGATAGATGATATATTGCGAGAACATATTGGGAAAATATGTCAAGTTTATATGGACGACATTATTATTTCCAAAACCTGAAAATTTGAAAAGTCTCAGATCGTTCTTAGGAATTTCAGGTTTCTATAGGAGATTTATAAAGGCTTATGCAGTTATTGCTAAACCTCTAACTAGATTGTTAGAGGCCGAAAATGGTAACATCTCGGCGAAGAAATCGAAGGGTGTAAGAATAGATTTGAAAGAAGATGCATTAGCAGCATTCGAAAAATTAAAACAAATTCATTCATCAGAAGATGTTATTCTAGCATATCCTGACTTTGAAAAGAAGTTCGAACTAACAACGGACGCTTCTGCAATCGCTCTTGGAGCAGTTTTAACACAAGATGGTATACCAATAACCATGATATCTAGGACTTTGTCTGCAACCGAAGCAAACTATGCTGCAAACGAACGAGAGTTACTCGCAATCGTCTGGGCATTGAAAGATTTATGGTATTACCTATACGGTGTTTCAGAAATTCATATTTTCACAGATCACCAACCATTGACATTTTCGATGTCAGATAAGAATCCGAACTCAAAAATGAAAAGATGGCGATCTTTTATAGAAGAATTTTCTCCGAAATTTTTCTATAAAACTGCCAAAGAGAATGTTGTCGCTGACGCACTCTCCAGGCAGAACGTAAACCATACTCAAGACGAGTCGGATGATGGAACAGTTCACAGCGAAATTTCTTTATCACAAGTTATAACTTCTGTTAAATACCCAGTAAACCAATATAAAACACAGATAATATTATCTAAGGAGCAGTCAGCCTCTAAGACAAGAAAGATTTTATTCCAGCGTTTTTTCAAGACATACAATAACATATGATACTGTGAAAAATTTGATAACTCTTCTCTTAGAAATCATTAATCCAGGGACGGTAAATGCAATTTGTTGTGACCTTTCAGTTCTTGCTGAAATACAGACTTGCATAAGGACCAAATTTCCATCAGCTAAATTTACTCATACAAAAAAACTGGTCATGGATGTTATCCAGGAAGATGATCAACGGGACATAATAACGACAGAACATAATCGGGCACACCGATCGTTACAAGAAAATTATGAACAAATTATTAATGAATATTATTTTCCGGTAACAAGTAAAAGAACATTAAGTTCGGCCGGGCCAAACTTTTAATACCCTCCACCTTAGGGTAAAGGAAACATTAGAAGAAATGTGGCAAAAACCATCAAAATAACGAATATCGGAGGGTACCGTTATATGGGGCTATACCAAATCATGGACCCATACATGCAATGTTTAGCCACCGGAGCTAGAACCCATTATGACCTACAAATACAAATTTTCAGACAAATACGTGAAAAAAATGTGGCAAAAATCATCAAATTACCGAATATCGGGAGGTACCATTATATGCGGGCTATACCAAACCGTGGACCTATAATTACAATGACTCGCCATACGAACTGGGACTCATTATGATTTACAACTACCATATTTTCAGAGAAATTCGTAAAAAAATGTGTCAAAAATCATCAAAATATTGAATATTGGGTACCGTTATATGGGAACTATACCAAAACGTGGACCTATACATACAATGTTTCGCCACACGAACTAGGACCCATTATGACTCACAAATACCAATTTTTAGACAAATCAGTAAAAAATGTGACAAAAACCATCAAAATACCGAATATCGGGAGGTTATATGGGGGCTATACCAAATCATGGACCCATACATGCAATGTTTAGCCACCGCAGATAGAACCCATTATGACCTACAAACACCTATTTTCAGACAAATACGTAAAAAATGTGGCAAAAATCATCAAATTACCGAATATCGGGAGATTCCGTATATGGGGCTATACCAAAACGTGGACCCATACATGCAATATTTTGCCACACGTACAGGGACCCGCTATGACCTACAAATACCAATTTTCTGACAAATCAGTGAAAAAATGTGACAAAAACCATCAAAATACCGAATATCGGGAGGAACCGTTATATGGGGGCTATACCAAAACGTGGACCTATACATACAATGTTTCGCCACACGAACTAGGACCCACTATGACTCACAAATACCAATTTTTAGACAAATCAGTGAAAAAATGTGGCAAAAACCATCAAAATGCCGAATATCGGGAGGTACCGTTACATGGGGGCTATACCAAATCATGGACCCATACATGCAATGTTTCGCCACCGGAGCTGGAAACCATTATGACCAACAAATACGAATTTTTAGACAAATCCGTCAAAAAATGTGGCAAAAATAATCCAAATACCGAATATCGGGAGGAACCGTTATATGGGGGCTATACCAAACCGTAGACCTATAATTACAATGACTCGCCATACGAACTGGGACCCATTATGATCTACAACTACCAAATTTTCAGAGAAATTCATAAAAAAATGTGTCAAAAATCATCAAAATACCGAATATTGGGACTATACATACAATGTTTCGCCACACGAACTAGGACCCATTATGACTCACAAATACCAATTTTTAGACAAATCAGTGAAAAAAATGTGACAAAAACTATCAAAATACCGAATATCGGGAGGTACCGTTATATGGGGGCTATACCAAATCATGGACCCATACATGCAATGTTTAACCACCGCAGATAGAACCCATAATGACCTACAAATACCAATTTTCAGACAAATACGTAAAAAATGTGGCAAAAATTATCAAATTACCGAATATCGGGAGATACCGTTATATGGGGGCTATACCAAAACGTGGACCTATACATACAATGTTTCGCCACACGAACTAGGACCCACTATGACTCACAAATACCAATTTTTAGACAAATCAGTGAAAAAATGTGGCAAAAACCATCAAAATGCCGAATATCGGGAGGTACCGTTACATGGGGGCTATACCAAATCATGGACCCATACATGCAATGTTTCGCCACCGGAGCTGGAAACCATTATGACCAACAAATACGAATTTTTAGAAAAATCCGTCAAAAAATGTGGCAAAAATAATCAAAATACCGAATATCGGGAGGTACCTTTATATGGGGGCTATACCAAAACGTGGACCCATACATGCAATATTTTGCATTTTACAAATCCCAATTTTTAAACAAATCAGTGAAAAAATGTGGCAAAAACCATCAAAATACCGAATATCGGGAGGTACCGTTGTATGGGGGCTATACCAAAACGTGGACCCATACATGCAATATATTGCCACACGTACAGGGACCCGCTATGACCTACAAATACCAATTTTTTGACAAATCAGTGAAAAAATGTGACAAAAACCATCAAAATACCGAATATCGGGAGGTACCGTTATATGGGGGCTATACCAAAACGTGGACCTATACATACAATGTTTCGCCACACGAACTAGGACCCACTATGACTCATAAATACCAATTTTTAGACAAATCAGTGAAAAAATGTGACAAAAACCATCAAAATACCGAATATCGGAAGGTACCGTTATATGGGGGCTATACTAAATCAAGGACCCATACATGCAATGTTTCGCCACCCGAGCTGAAAACCATTATGACCAACAAATGCCAATTTTTAGACAAATCCGTGAAAAAATGTGGCAAAAATAATCAAAATACCGAATATCGGGAGGTACCTTTATATGGGGGCTATACCGAAACGTGGACCTATACATGCAATGTTTTGCCACACGTACAGGGACCCGTTATAACCTACAAATGCCAATTTTCAGACAAATCCGTGAAAAAATGTGACATACCGAATATCGGGAGGTACCGTTATATGGGGACTATACCAGAACGTGGACCGATATATCTCATTTTCAATACCAACCATCCTAGACACAATACCAATTGCTCTGCTAAATTTTGGCGCTCTACGTCAAATAATGTGGGCTGTATCGTGATTTCAACAGACAGACAGACGCACAGACAGACGGACATCGTTAAATCGACTTATCGGGCCGAACTTTTAATACCCTCCACCATTTGCAACGAATTTGGGAATTTTTAAAAAATAAAATCCTTAAAAATTCTTTTAAAATTTTAAAAATACAGAATATAGCCGTTATATTGGGGTCTATACGACGTGGACATACATAGGCATTGTTTGTCATAGGCCATTACCATATTCAAATTCGAAACTTGAAATAAACAGTGAATAATGTAGCTAAAATCATCAAAATATCGTATATAAGGAGGTGCCGTTATATCGGAGCTGTGCGAAGACCTGGACCAGCATAGACAATTTTTTGTAACAGGCTGTAGCATCCATTACGAACTTCAAATACCACATCTCAAACAATTTCGGTGGGTATTGTACCTAAAATCGTCAAAATACCGAATATAGGGAGGTACTGATATATGGGGCCTATACGAAGACCTGGACCCGCACAGACAATTTTCTGTCACAGACTGTAGTTCCCATAACGAACTTCAAATACCAATTTTGAAACAATTCCGGTGAATAATGTTGCTAAAATCATCAAAATACCGAATATAGGGAGGTACCGTTATATGGGGGCTATATGAAGACGTGGACCTGCACAGAAAATTTTCTGTCTTAGGGTGTAGTATCCATTTTGAACTTCAAATACCAAATTTGAAACAATTCCTGTGAATAATGTCGTTAAAATCATCAAAATACCGAATATCGGGAGGTACCGTTATATGGGGGCTATACGAAGACGTGGACCTGCACAGACAATATTCCGTCTTATGGTGTAGCATCCATTTTGAACTTTAAATGCCAAATTTGAAACAATTCCCGTGAATAATGTCGCTAAAATCATCAAAATACCGAATATAGGGAGGTACCGTTATATGGGGGCTATATGAAAACATGGACCTACATGGCCCACTTACGAACTTAACCTGCCTACTGGAAAAATAAACATGTGTGCAAAATTTTAGCCATCTATCTCAATTCATTCGAAAGATAGCGTGATTACAGCAGACAGACAGACGGACAGACAGACGGACAGACAGACGCAAGACAGACAGACGGACATCGCTTAGAGTTTTACGCTGATCAAGAATATATATACTTTGTTGGGTCTGATATGAGTATTTCGAGGAGTTACAAACGGAATGACAAAGTTAATATACCCTCCATAGTATGGTGGAGGGTATAAAAATGGTTATAGCTAATTGTAAGATTTGCAAAGAAAATAAATACCAGAGAAAACCGGAAAATACAGTAATATCCCCTACTCCAATACCTGAATATCCCGGTCATATCCTGCACATTGACATACTAATAACAAATAAAAGCAATTTTTTGACAGCAATAGACAAATTTTCGAAATTTGCGATTACTGTCCCAATTGCATCCAGGAATGCAATCGATATCAAAACGGCTCTTTCCCAAATACTAAACAGATTTGGAAACGTGAGACTTATTGTATTGGACAATAAGAAATCTTTCAAATCAAGTCTAATTGGTACCTTTCTCAGAGACTATTACGGTGCGGAACAACATTTTGTACCTCCAATGCACAGTCAGAGTAATGGCCAAGTTGAAAGATTCCACTCCATTTTATTAGAAATTGCCAGAGGTGTTAAAGCACAGCAAAATGTAGAAGATACAGTCGAACTGCTGCTTTTGTCCACATTTAAATATAATACCATCCACTCTGTAACATTAAGAAAACCAATAGACATTATTAATTAAAGGAAAATTGAACGTTGCTCAGAAAAAAACTCTAAAGATTCATAACGAAAACGCCTCGTTTAAAGTTTACCATCCAGGTGAAAAAGTGTTCGTTAGGAGAAATCGTAGGCTTGGGAATAAATTTGATAAATGGTACGTCGAAGGGACAATTGAACAAGACTTAGGCTCGACAGTGTTGATTAATGGATGGAAAGTTCATAAAAGTAATTTACGGTAATCTATTTTTTTTTTGTTTGTTCTCTACTAGACTTCTAATGAGATTGACAGTACTGACATCGGAAACAATACTGGACTACACGGACTCTTACTTCATAGCTGTAAAAGATGGAGACGTAGCAATTTATAATGACCACAAATACATTCTGCACAGGATAAATTTAACGGAGTACGAAATGATTTTGGAAGAAACAAATGGGTTATTAAAAAATTTTTCAGACAGAAGGGAAATTGACTTTGTAATCGGCCGACACGCACGCTCACTGGATTTTATAGGATCAACTCTTAAGTTCATAGCCGGAACACAAGACCGTGTTGATTTTGAGTTATTAACTACAGAAGACAATATGATTATACATGACATCAATAAACAGACAATTATCAACTCGGCCCTTCAAGACAAAATCAACGAACTGACGGAAAGAATAATCGAACTGCAAAAAATATCCAGGACTTCCAATTCCATTAATGTTGATGAGCTAGTATTTCTTGAACTTTTGAGTGCCAGGAATAGTGAAATTATTTTTTGAGCCAAATGTATTTATCAATAACTCTCGCTAAGGCTAACATTGTAAATCCTATTATACTTGACAATGCCGAAGTAAGTTATATTCTCGAGAATGGAATGGTACCGTTAAGTATAAATAATCTACTTAAAGCTAGTGATGTAAGCATTTACGAAAGTAATAACACTATTTACTACACTATTAAGTTGCCCCTAATTGAGCGAAAATTTAATTTTGTAAGAATTTTTCCAGTCATTCACAACAACACTATTATCCAACTAAGTGTAAAGACCTCAGCGGATTGTAACAAACAATATATCCCTGTAACTGATTGTATAAATGTGGGGAACACAAATATTTGCAAAAGTATAGATAACGAATGTTTATCTCAAATTTTAAATTCGAATTTTGCAACTTGCCCTACTGAGCCTGCTGATAACATTCCGCAAATTCAAATGATATCGGAGGGTTCAATATTACTTAATAATGTTAAAAATACTAAAGTGGTTGATATAAAACCAATGATGATTGAGGGAACCGCGTTAATACGCTTTGCAGAGAATGTTACTATAAATAACACTGTTTATCTTAACAAACGTCGTCAAATTGATTTTACTGAGCCACACCCACCAACAATTTTAAATATAACATAAGCTCACAACGTAAATCTTTCTTTGCCGTATCTTCATAGAATTTATTTGGATAATAGTAATTTACTGCAAATAATAGAAGTTAAGATATCACATCATAAACTGTTATTCATACTTACTTTAATTTTCATTTTATCAATTACTATTGGAATTTTCTGTTATAAATTAATTAAGAAGCAAAAACCATATTTCATCACGCCACCACCTGGTCGTTGAAATGCTGATGCGCTTATTAGTGGTGCGGGTATTCGACCGGTAAATATTGATGTTTGCTGGAAGAATGCAAAGTAAGCATTATCTCACACTTCTGTCAAACTATATTAAGCTACAAAATGAAATAATAAATCAGATTGTTTTTACACGTCCACATAAGTGGACATCAATCCCAAAAAATCGTTGTTTTACTAATTCAAAATATCACCATATGTGATAAACGTTAAAAACGTTAACTTAAACAAACTTTGTTTTTATAAAAACAACAATAAAGGGATTAAGCCTGATCATTTTGCAACAACAAGATCTGTTTTTTGAAACACGAGCATTTTTTTCGGGTATGATTTAGTCGAAACTTTTTTATATCTTTGTTGACTCCACGGCCTCCTCCTATAGTTATCTAATCGATATAATGACAAATTTATAATGTCAGGTGCATGTATTAAAATTTTATGAGATGCGGGTGGTAGATATTGCCATGGATATCTATTTGTTAACGCTTTAGCAGTTTCCGATGCAAAGGCCTTAAATTTTTCGACATTTATATTATATCCAGAAGACAATGGTTGCAACTTTATTGAACACCCCTCAATTACATCCTTATCAATCCCAAACAACAAAAACATATTCTATGTCACTAGCACCATAGAACTGACAAAATTGCAGCGAAGCCACTATTTTTTTGCGCATAACATACACATCTGACAAAATCTGAAAGTTAAATTAGCACTTTTAGAATCTTAGGACCATTACTTATTTTATTTTCAAAATAATCTTAAAGGCATCTCAGAACACACAAATTACTGCACAAAAAATAAGTCAATACCTTGATTTTCAATAATTATGCCAAGATTTGTCATTTTAAAATGTATTTAATTTTGTAATACAGTTGTATTTTTACTCCACTTTTTCACTGATCCCACTGAAAAAAGCAACTAACTACATTTTCCCTTTTTTGATGCTATTCTCGAAGTGGGCCGTTAGAATGAAGATATGATTATTATGTTTTCTAAAAAGCTTAATCCGTTAAGAGTTCATGTTGACACATTTGGCAATAAATATCTGATTTTAATTTTTTGAATTTTGGCCAACGGCAGCGATCACTGTGCGTTGGTTAGTTTGTCCGTTTCACAAATTTTCCGTAAACAATGTCCCATTTTTACCAGTTTTACATTGGGAGGCACGCAGATAATGGAAACTAATGCTTTGGTTTTGCCTACACTTGCCGAAAATCTGCCAACATTTTTCATCAATGGTGTCACATTCCACAATTGTCAAATCTTCATTTGGCTTACCCTGATCCCGCTTTTTCTCGCCCTATTGGCCTACTACTAGGTGCAGATCTTTATCCGAAGATCTTTCTACGTGGTACACATACAAACGTACTGGGTTCATTGATAGCGCAGAGTACCGTTATCGTTTGGAGCATTACTGGTCCAAAGCTCCCATTTACAATATTATATTTAGAAACTCTTCTTAAATTGAGATTACGTAATACAACAGGGAATTTTGAGCCAATTGTCACGTTTTTCCGTAATGATGCTATTTTTCTATAAATTCTTTAGATACAGGTCAGTTTTCCTTCGGATTTTATAGCCACACTTCTGTTTTTACTTGCAACGTAAATATTGTATACGACCATCTGGATCGACTACAACTATGTGGTATTTTATTGGATTAAGTAAAATTTTTAAACTGATTTTCCAAAAAATTCGTATTTCCAGTTTACTCCATTAACAGAGCATTGTTCTGAAATACCGTAATCGCCTATGACAAAAGTTGTATTTAAGGTCCACATTGTCATATATACCCTAATAAAACGGCTACATTTTTACATTTTTAAGATTTTAACACAGCACAGACAATTTAAGCCAGATTTTCTACAGAAATTGTGAAAAAATTGGTATTTGTAGTTCATAATTGGTTCTACAATCGGTATCGGAACTTCATCCAGCACCAAACCTTGCATCATGTGTAAGGGTATTAAACAATTTCTTCACGAACAATTATTCAATAAATATACAATCCACAACTGTTGTGTTTATTTTCCTTATTATTTCCCTTTCTTTATGGCATACTACAGCCTATTAGAGAAAATTGTCTGTGCAGGTCCACGTTTTGGTATAGCCCCAATGAATATATTCGGTATCATGATGATTTTATCTACATTATTCGCCGAATTTTCTTTTTTAAGTTTCGCATTAGAATATTGTAATGGCTTATGACAAAAGTTGTATTTAAGGTCCACATTGTCATATATACCCTAATAAAACGGCTACATTTTTACATTTTTAAGATTTTAACACAGCACAGACAATTTAAGCCAGATTTTCTACAGAAATTGTGAAAAAATTGGTATTTGTAGTTCATAATTGGTTCTACAATCGGTATCGGAACTTCATCCAGCACCAAACCTTGCATCATGTGTAAGGGTATTAAACAATTTCTTCACGAACAATTATTCAATAAATATACAATCCACAACTGTTGTGTTTATTTTCCTTATTATTTCCCTTTCTTTATGGCATACTACAGCCTATTAGAGAAAATTGTCTGTGCAGGTCCACGTTTTGGTATAGCCCCCATGAATATATTCGGTATCATGATGATTTTATCTACATTATTCGCCGAATTTTCTTTTTTAAGTTTCGCATTAGAATATTGTAATGGCTTATGACAAAAGTTGTATTTAAGGTCCACATTGTCATATATACCCTAATATAACGAAATTAATTTCCTCAAAATTGCGAAATTCGTTTCAAATGGAGGAGAGTATTCAAAGTTCGGCCCGGCCGAACTTACAGCTTTTTTACTTGTGTTTTTTATAGCCTCCACCATAGTCTGCAGGACTTTTGGTGTTGAAATGTGTGATGAAGGTCCACGTTTTGGTATATTGCCTATGTAATGGTAACTCCCGTTTTTCGGTATTTTGGTGATTTAAGCATTAAATTAACATTATTATTTATTATTATATATTAACATTATTCATCGGAAATGTTTCAAATTTGGTATTCGTAGTTTGTAATGAATACTGCAGCCTAAGACAGAAAGCTGTTTGTGCAGGTCCCCTATATAACAGTACCTCCCAAATTCGGTATTTTGATGCCTTTGGCGTCATTATTTACCGGAATTGTTTCAAATTTAGTGTTTGAAGATCGTAGTGGATACCACAGCCTATAACAGAAAATTGTCTCTGTAGTGTATTCAAAAATAGGCCCGGCCGAACTTACAGCATTTTACTTGTTTTTTGTATACCCTCCACCATAGCATGGACGTTCGCTTGTAACACCTCGAAATATACACTTTCAACCCTACAAAGTATATAAATACTTGATCGGCATACGGTTCTAAATCGATTTAGCGATGTCCGTTCGTCTATCAGTCTGTGGAAATCACTATAGCTTCCGAACGAAATGAAGTAGGTTGATGAAATTTCACTCAAATGGTAATTACGTCTTCAGGACTTTTGGCATTGAAAATCCTTGGATTTGTATAACCTCATATAAGGGTAAGTCCCTGTTTTCGGTATTTTGGTGATTTAAGCGACATTATTCACACGAAATGTTTCAAACTCGTTATTTGAAGTTCGTAATGGATACTACAGCCTACGACAGAAAATCGTCCGTTCAGGTCCACGCCTTCGTTTCAAATTTTATATTTGAATTGTTTAAAATTTGGCATTTGAAGTTCGTAATGGATACTACAGCCTAAAACAGAAAATTGTCTATGCAGTTCCACGCTTAGCTATATTATTCACGGATTTTTTTAAGTTTGGCATTTTAATGTTGTAACTGCTTACGACAAAAGTTGCCTATGCAGGTCCACGTCGTCGTATAGACCCTAAGATAACGTCTATTTTTAAGATTTGTCTGTCTGTGTAAAAAGTTGATTATGCTGGTCCACGTCTTCTTATTTTTTTGAAAATGTTGAAGGGCAAGGCCTATATAAGGGCGGGCAGTAAGACCATCTAACGACCAAGTTTTCTGTCAAAATATATTCTGAAATCGCACTATGAATACAAAAACAAAATTTGTGACATTCATGTGAAAAAATTGCGAAATGATTTAAATTAGTAAAGGAATTTGAAGACAAATCTATATGAATTATAAATAAACAGGAAAATTTTGTGAATTTGTTAATTTGATAATGAGAACTTGCCAAATATGCAGAACGAGGGAGGTTCCAGGAAAGAGTACACTTTATCGGTTCCAAAGGCTGGAGTGTCGAGGGCAGAATGGAGTGACGTTTGCCAAGTATAATTTAAAGCAACATCTTCTGTATGCTCTGAACACTTTGACGTTGCTCATGTGGTGAAATCTGGAAGAGAATATTATCGCGAAAATATTCTAAAGCCTTGGGCACGCAAAAATTTTGACCGCAGACCTTGGACATTCCCACAGAACTCAGCACATGCCTCCAATGGTTACAAAATGAGGTTCCTCAGGATACCAATCCGTTGGACTATTGTATTTGGAGTATTTTGGAAAGCAAGGATGGCACTTAAAAACTACCAAAGTGTCGATCGCTTCAAGCAAGCGCTTCGCGGGTAATGGACAAAAATATCGCATATCAATATTCGGGCAGCGGTCACGCCAAAGGTGACTGTTTGCTTTGGAAAATGAAAGTAAAGAAAATAAAAACGCAAGCAATTAGATCTTTTAAAATGCAGTCGAGGACTGATATTTTATTGATAATTGCTCGTAAAACAATTCAATTTCTTTTTTTTTTACAGAATGTAGGGGTTTGATGCTTTTTGGACGTGAATCAGTGAGCGAGTAATCTTAGGGAATTAAAAAAGCTAAACTGTCGCTAAGCGGGGTTTAAAAAGCTACTCGTTACATTTTGTTACTGCATTTGTCTTTGTCTACGAAATAAACTAAGACGTGTAATGAGTAGTGGGCAAAATGTAACGAAGGGATAATAAAGGACCCGTGGGTAAATTTTAAATCAAATGAATCACAATTACTTTGAAAATATACATTGCCGTCCGAGTTGAAACATCCTACGTCTGTGAAATCACTCTAGCCTCCGAACGAAATGAAGTAGGTTGATAAAATTTCACACAAATGTATATTATGTCTGCAGGACTTTTGGTTTCGGTTCTTTGACGATTTTAGTGACATTATTCACCGGAGTTGTTTCAAGTCTGGCATTTGAAGTTCGTAATGCATACTAGAGCCTATTACAGAAAATTGTCTGTGCAGGTCCCCAATGTATTAGAACCTCTCTACATTACACCGACATTATTCACCGGAGTTGTTTCAAATTTGGTATTTGAAGTTCGTAATAGATACTGCAGGTTTTTACAGAAAATTCAAAAGTAAGTAACACCTTATTTTCGGTATTCTGGTGATATAAGCGACATTATTTACCGGAAAATACGAAAATACTGTACTACATCCTATGCCAGAAAATTGTCAGTGCAGATTCACGTCTTCGTATAGCCCCCATATAACATTACCTCCCGATATTCGGTATTTTGATGATTTTAGCGACATTATTCACCGGAATTGTTTCAAATTTGGTATTTGAAGTTCGTAATAGAAACTGTAGGCTTTAAGTTTGGCATTTGAATGTTGTTATTGCTTACGACAAAAGTTACCTTTGCAGGTCCACGCCGTCCTACAGACCCTTATATAGCGCCTATTTTCCGTATTTTTAAAATTTGTATGTGTAGGTCAACGTCTAGAGATAACCCACATAATAGATACTGCAGGTTATTACAGCAAATTCAAAAGTAAGTAACACCTTATTTTCGGTATTTTGGTGATATAAGCGACATTATTTACCGGAAAATACGAAAATATTGTACTACATCCTATGATAGAAAATTGTCAGTGCAGATTCACGTCTTCGTATAGCCTCCATATAACGTTACCTCCCTATATTCGGTATTTTGATGATTTTAGCCACATTATTCACCGGAATTGTTTCAAATTTGGTATTTGAAGTTAGTAATAGATACTGCAGGCTTTAAGTTTGGCATTCGAATGTTGTAATTGCTTACGACAAAAGTGGCATATGCAGGTCCACGTCGTCTTACAGACCCTTATATAACGACTATTTTCCGTATTTTTAAAATTTGTCTGTGTAGGTCAACGTCTAGAGATAAACCATATATAGCTGCACCTTCTTTTATTTGTTTTTTTTTACGATTTTAGCTACATTATACAGCTGATTTTTTTTTCAAGTGTCGTATTTGAATATTGTAATTTTATGTGAAAAAATTTGATTATGCAGGTCTACGTCTCCGTATGGACCATAATATAACAGCTATTTTCGCTCTTTTTAAAATTTTAACTGTATTTTTAACGGATTTTATTTTTTTGAAAATTGTCAAATTCGTTCCAAATGGTGATGGAAACCTTACGACCAAGGTTTTTGTCAAAATATATTTTGTATTCGCCCTATGAATTCAAAAACCAATTTGTGACACTCTTGTAAAAAAATTTGGAAATAATTGAAATAAGTAAAGGAATTTGAAGACAAATCGATATAAATTATAAATTAACAGGAAAATTTCTGAATTTCAAAATGAGAATTTGCCAAATATGCAGAAAGAGGGAGGTTCCAGGAAGGAGTACATTTATTTCGGTTCCAAAGGCTGAAATGTCGAGGGCAGAATGGAGTAACGTTTTCCAGGTAGAATTTAAAGCAATGTCTTCGACGTTGCTCATGTGGTGAAACCTGGAAGAGAATATTATCGCGAAAATATTCTAAAGCCTTGGGCACACAACAATTTTGACCACAGACCTTGAACATACCCACAGGACTCAGCAAGTGCCACCCATGAATGGTTACAAAATGAGGTTCCTCGCTTCATTTCTAGCGCACAATGATTTCAAAAATCTCAGGACCAATCCGTTGGACTATTGTGTCTGGAGTATTTTAGAAAGCAATGGTAACTCCCGTTTATCGGTATTTTAATGATTTAAGCGACATTATTCACCGGAAGTGTTTAAAATTTTGTATTTGAAGTTCGTTATGGATATTGCAGCCTATTACAGAAAATTCTCTGTGTAGATAAACATTTTGGTATAGCCCCCATACAATAGTACCGCCCTATATTCGGTATTTTGATGATTTCAGCTTTATTATTCACCGAATTTATTTCAAGTTTAGCATTTGAATGTTGTTATTTCTTACGACAAAAATTGCCTATACAGGTCCTCGTTGTCGTATGGACCATAAGTTAACGCCTATTTTCTGTGTAGGTCAACGTCTACACCTAACCCATATATAGCTGTTCCTTTTTTATATGTTTTTTTTTTTTTTTTTTTTTGATGATTTTAAGTGTGTTTTAAGTACATTATTCAGGTTTCGTATTTGAATATTGTAATGTTATGTTAAAAAAGTTGATTGTGCAGGTCCACGTCTTAGTATGGATCATAATATAACAGCTATTTTCGGCATTTTTAAGATTTTAACTGAGTTTTTAACGGATTTTATTTTTTTGAAAATCGTCAAATTCTTTTCAAATGGTGAAGGGTAAGGCCTATATAAGGGCGGCCAGTAAGACCATCTGGCGACCAAGTTATTTAAATTAGTAAAGGAATTTGAAGACAAATCTATATAAAAAATAACAGGAAAATGAGAATTTGCCAAATATGCAGAAAGAGGAGGTTCCAGGAAGGAGTACAAAGGCTGAAGTGCCGAGGGCAGAATGGACTAACGTTTGCCAGGTAGAATTTAAAGCAACGTCTTCTGTATGTTCTGAACACTTTAACGTTGCTTATGTGGTGAGAACTGGAAGAGAATATTATCGCGAAAATGATATATACCAAAGTGTCGTTATCCCAAGCAAGCGCTTCGCCGCGAATGGACCAAAATACCGCAGATCAACATTCGGGCAGCGTAACAGCGGTGACTGAAAGTAAACAAAATAAAAACACAAGAGAATAGAATTTTTCATATGCAGTCGTTGACTGATATTTTATTGATAATTGTTCGTAAAACAATCAAATTACCTATTTTTACTGATGTACCAGTTTGATGCTTTCTAGTCGTGAAACAATGAGCGAGTAATCTTTGGGAATTGAAAAAGCTAAAATGTCGAAAAGCGGGGTTTACTCATTACATATTGTTACTACATTTGTCGTTGTTTACGAAATAAAAAAGACGTATAAATGAGTAGTGGACAAAATGTAATGAAGGGATAAAAAAGGACCCATGGGGAAATTTTAAATCATATGAATAACAATTACTTTGAAAATATGCATTGCCGCCGAGTTGCAACATACAACGTCTGTGGAAATCACTCTGGCTTCCGAACGAAATGAAGTAGGTTGATAAAATTTCACTCAAATGTATATTATGTCTGCAGGACTTTTGGCATTTAAAATAGGTCATCTTAGGTTTGGTATAGCCCCCATATAATGGATGTATAAGTTCGATACGTTCCACCACAAATTTCCAATGCTCGATCAATCACGGATGTTGATTGGCGCATAGGCATCTCCTCTACAACTCCCCTGGCGAAGGCCGTAGTGAGCGGATCTTCGCTGGGCATTGGTTGTTGTCGGTAGGCTCAGTTTGCTCTCATTGGAAGTAGTTGTAGTTGTAATTGTAGACAGACATGGGACCCTCAGCGGTCACTCAGAACCATTGCGTTCACTTGTCTTTAGTCTTCGAAGCGAAACCCAACACGGCCACTGTCGCCAACACCATATTTGAAAAGAGGTAATTTTGTTGTTTGAAAAGAAAGAGTCACAATAAAGCATAAATTATAATTAGGAAAATAGTAATCTATCATTGTTTCATTTCTTGATTTTGTCTTTCTTTTATCCTAAACCACACGCGCGAATCACCCGCACCTCACCAAATTCCTCAACTACACACCTCACACCTCTCATCATAAAAAACTCTGGTGAGTTTTTGTTGTCTTACCGCTGTCGAAGCCATTCCCCCATTCCCCGGAGTTAAACATTTAGTCGTATCGAGACAGATTCGAGCCAAAATTTGTTGTCGTTTGTTTGGATTAAGAAATCACTGGATCCCTCTCATCATCACCAAAATATTTGACGAAGAAACAGGTACGTAAATTCAGTTTTCCATTTGAAGTGAACTACCCGCAATTCTTAGTGCATACTAAAATGGTTTCGGTTTGGTCGAATCTCAATCGTACTACGCGTGTATTTGTTGCATTCAATATACAGCCCACTCTCGTCTTTGTACAAGAAAAAATAATATTTGTACTGATCATCCAACGCCGCGGTGATCATACATTTGCCTTTCGTTTGAAAAGAAGTAAGTTGTCGACTCGTATTAACACTTCTTGTGTTAATCAAATGCATTTCCCTACACCAAGTAGCTTTTATTGTTGTGAAAATACTCGTAATTAGCTTCTCTTGTACTGATCATCCGTCGTCGCTTTGATCATACAAAAAATATTTGGTGTTGTTCTATTCTATTTCGTTTTGTAATCTTTTTGTTACGGACAGAGTTTTCTCAAAAACCTCCTTCCATCGAGTTGTCGATGTTGTTTTATTCCCCCTCGTTCATTCTCTATCCCCTCCCTGGACTGTAACTTAATCTTGAACCAAGAATTGAAATCGACCAATTTAGAAAAGAATCGTTGCATTTATAATTGGCATTTACTGAAAACATTATTTGCGCTAAATATTGAAATTGTAGACCGAATCTATCGGTAATTCGGTAATCGCTTTGATGAAAATACGAAAATCTGCAACAACAGCTCACGTAGGAATCTGAATTTACGTTCTCTTCTAACTTATAATAAAGTGATATTAATTGCTAGACTCGTAGTTCTAGCAAGGGGGCCGGAATGTATAAGTTCGATACGTTCCACCACAACTTTCCAATCACGGATGCAGATTGGCGCATAGGCATCTCCTCTACAACTCCCCTGGCGGGGACCGTAGTAAGCGGATCGTCGTTGGGCATTGGTTGTTGTCGGTAGGCTCACCTTGCTCTCATTGGAAGTAGTTGTAGTTGTAATTGTAGATAGACATGGGACCCTCAGCGGTCACTCAGAACCATTGCGTTCACTTGTCTTTAGTCTTTGAGGCGAAACTCAACACGGCCACTGTCGCCAACACCATATTTGAAAAGAGGTAATTTTGTTGTCAGAAAAGAAAGAGTCACAATAAAGCATAAATTATATTTAGAAAAATACTAATTTATCATTGTTTCATTTCTTGATTTCGTCTTTCTTTTATCCTGCACCACACGCGCGAATCACCCGCACCACACCAAATCCCTCAACTACACTCCTCTCATCATAAAAAACTCTGGGGATTTTTTATTGTCTTACCGATGTCGATGCCATTCCCCCATTCCACGGAGTTGTGTAATGGATACTGCAGCCTATTACGGAAAATTGTGTGTGCCGGTTAATGTTTTGGGTTAGCCCCCATATAATTGTACCGCTCTATAATCGCTATTTTAAAATATTCAAAAGCGAAACTTGAAAAAAGCGATGAATAATGTGGCTGAATCTTCAAAATAGCGAAAATAGGGTGGTACAATTATATATTATATTTGTCACGAGCTATTACAATATTCAAATTCGAAACTTGAAAAAAATATGTTTATATTGTAGCTAAAATCGCCCAAAATACCGAATATAGGGAGGTACCATGGGGGTTATAAATGGACATGCCAAGACAATTTTCTGTCATAGGCTTTAGTATCCATTACTAAGTTCAAATACAAAATTTGAAGTAATTCCGGTAAAGAATGTCATTAAAATCATCAAAATACCGAATATTAGGGGTTCCGTTATATGGGGGCTATACGAAGACGTGGATCTGCAAAGACAATTTTCTGTCATAGGCTGTAGTATCCATTACGAACTTCAAATGCGAGATTTGAAACAATTCCGGTAAATAATGTCGCTATAATCATCAAAATACCCAATATCGGGAGGTACCGTTATATGGGGGCTATAGGAGGACGTGGACCTACATGATTCATTTTCTGTCGTAGGATGTAGTAATCATTACGAACTTCAAATACCAAAATTGAAACAATTCCGGTAAACAATGTCGCTAAAATCATCAAAATACCGAATATCGGGGCGCACCGTTATATGGGGGCTATACGAAGACGTGCACCTACCGTTTTCAATACCAAAAGTCCTGCAGACATAATACACATTTATGTAAAATATTTTCAACCTACTTTATTTCGTCCGAAAGCTAGAATGATTTCCACAGACGGACGGAGATTGATAAATCGACATAGAATTTTATGCTGCTCAAAAATATATATACTTTGTGGGGACTAAAATGTATATTTCGATGTGTTACAAACGGAATGACAAACTTAATATACCTTCATACTGTGGTGGAGGGTATAAAAAGTTGATTCAAATCCACGTCTTCGTATAGACCATAATATATTTTAGGTATAAGTATAGCCTTTTATAGAAAATTATCTGTGCAGGTCCCCAATATAATAGAACCTCTCTATATTCTTTATTTTAATGATTATAGCGACATTATTCACCGGAATTATTTCAAATTTGGCATTTGAAGTTCGTAATGGATACTGCAGCCTATTACAGGAAATTGTCTGTGCAGATAAACACTTTGGTATAGCCTCCATATAACAGTACCGCTCTATATTCGGTATTTCGATGATTTCAGCTACATTATTCACCGATTTTTTTTTAGGTTTGGCTTTTGAATGTTGTAATTGCTAACGACAAAAGTTGTCTATGCAAGTCAACGTCGTCGTATAGACCCTAATATAACGTCTATTTTCGGTATTTTGAAGATTTGTCTGTGTAGGTCAACGTCTACAGATAAACCACATATTTTGTTATGTTTGATGATTGTAGCTACATTATTCAGCTGATTTTTTCAAGTTTCGGATTTGAATATTGTTATGTTATGTGAAAAAAAGTTGATTATGCAGGTCCACATCTTCGTATAGACCATAATATGCAGGTCCACAATATAATATAACCTCTTTATATTCTTTATTTTGATTATTAAATTTGATTTTTTTTCAAGTTTTGAATATTGTAATGACCTTTGACAAAAGTTGAATATGCAGGTCCACGTCGTCCTGTAGACCCTAATATGACGGCTACATTCTGTATTATTAAGATTTTAGTTTTTTAGCGGATTCTATTATTTGAAAAATGCCAAATTCATTCCAAATGGTGGAGGGTATTCAAAGTTCGGTCCTGTTTTTCAAAATATTCAAATTTAATTACTTTTTTTATACGCTACACAGTATGGATGGTATAACAAGTTTATCATCCCGTTTGTAACACTTCAATATATACATTTTACACCCCACAATGTGTATAAATTCTTGATCAGCAACAAATTCTACATCGATTAAGCGATGTCAGTACGTCTACCTGTCTGTGGAAAACACTCTAGCTTCACAACGAAATGAAGTAGGTTGATGAAATTTAACTCAAATGGACAAAAATATCGCATATCAACATTCGGGCAGCGTGTCAGCGGTCATGCCAAAGGTGACTGTTTGCGTTGCAAAATGAAAGAAAAGAAAATAAAAACGCAAGCAATTAGATCTTTTGAAATGCAGTCGAGGACTGATATTTTATTGATAATTGTTCGTAAAACAATAAAATTACTTTTTTTTACAGGATGTAAAGGTTTGATGCTTTTTGGACGTGAACCAGTGAGCGAGTAATCTTAGGGAATTAAAAAAGCTAAACTGTCGCAAAGCGGGGTTTAAAAAGCTACTCGTTACATTTTGTTACTGCATTTGTCTTTGTCTACGAAATAAACTAAGACGTGTAATGAGTAGTGGACAAAATGTAACGAAGGGAATTTTAAATCAAACGAATCATAATTACTTTGAAAATATACATTGCCGCCCGAGTTGAAACGTCCTACGTCTGTGGAAATCACTCTAGCCTCCGAACGAAATGATGTAGGTTGATAAAATTTCACTCAAATGTATATTATGGCGTCTTCGTATAGCCCCCATATAACGGTATTTTTAAGATTTGTATGTGTAGGTCAACGTCTAGAGATAAACCATATATAGCTGCACCTTCTTTTATTTTTTTTTTATGATTATAGCTACATTATACAGCTGATTTTTTTCAAGTGTCGTATTTGAATATTGTAATTTTATGTGAAAAAATTTGATTATGCAGGTCTACGTCTCCGTATGGACCATAATATAACAGCTATTTTCGCTATATTTAAAATTTTAACTGAATTTTTAACGGATTTTATTTTTTTGAAAATTGTCAAATTCGTTCCAAATGGTGATGGAAACCTTACGACCAAGGTTTTTGTCAAAATATATTTTGTATTCGCCCTATGAATTCAAAAACCAATTTGTGACACTCTTGTAAAAAAATTTGGAAATAATTGAAATAAGTAAAGGAATTTGAAGACAAATCGATATAAATTATAAATAAATAAATTATAAATTAATAAAATGAGAATTTGCCAAATATGCAGAAAGAGGGAGGTTCCAGGAAGGATTACATTTATTTCGGTTCCAAAGGTTGAAATGTCGAGGGCAGAATGAAGTAACGTTTTCCAGGTAGAATTTAAAGCAATGTCTTCGACGTTGCTCATGTGGTGAAATCTGGAAGAGAATATTATCGCGAAAATATTCTAAAGCCTTGGGCACGCAAAATTTTTGACCACAAAACTTGAACATTCCCACAGGACTCAGCACGTGCCACCCAAGAATGGTTACAAAATGAGGTTCCTTGCTTCATTTCTAGCGCACAATGGTTACAAAAATCTCAGGACCAATCCGTTGGACCATTGTGTCTGGAGCAATGGTAACTCCCTTTTTCGGTATTTTAATGATTTAAGCGACATTATTCACCGGAAGTGTTTCAAATTTTGTATTTGAAGTTCGTTATGGATATTGCAGCCTATTACAGAAAATTCTCTATGTAGATAAACATTTTGGTATAGCCTTCATATAACAGTACCGCCCTATATTCGGTATTTTGATGATTTCAGCTTTATTATTCACCGAATTTATTTCAAGTTTAGCATTTGAATGTTGTAATTTCTTACGACAAAATTTGCCTATACAGGTCCTCGTTGTCGTATGGACCCTAAGTTAACGCCGATTTTCGGTATTTTAAGATTTGTCTGAGTAGGTCAACGTCTACACCTAACCCACTTATAGCTGCACCTTCCTTTATATGTTTTTTTTTTTTTTTTTTTTTTTTTTATGATTTTAGCTACATTATTTAGGTTTCGTATTTGAATATTGTAATGTTATGTTAAAAGAAGTTGATTGTGCAAGTCCACGACTTAGTATGGATCATAATATAACAGCTATTTTCGGCATTTTTAGGATTTTAACTGAATTTACAACGGATTTTATTTTTTTGAAAATCGTCAAATTCGTACCAAATGGTGAAGAACAAGGCCTATATAAGGGCGGCCAGTAAGACCACCTGACGACCAAGTTTTCTGTCAAAATATATTTTTAATTCGCCCTACAAATACAAAAACAAAAATGTAAAATTCTTGTCAAAAAAAAATCGAAATAATTTAAATTAGTAAAGGAATTTGAACACAAATCTATAAAAATTATAAATAAACAGGAAAAATTGTGAATTTGAAAATGAGAGTTTGCCAAATATGCAGAAAGAGGGAGGTTCCAAGAAGGAGTACAAAGGCTGAAGTGTCGATGGCAGAATGCAGTGACGTTTGCCAGGTAGAATTTAAAGCATCGTCTTCTGTATGCTCTGAACACTTTAACATTGCTTATGTGGTGAAATCTGGAAGAGAATATTATAACGAAAATATTCTAAATGGTATATTGACGCCTTGGGCACGCAAACATTTTTGCGCAGACCTTGGACATTCCCACAGGACTCAGCACCATCGCACTCAGCACGCGCCACCCAATAATGGCTACAAAATGAGGCTCCTCGCTTCATTTCTAGCGCACAATGGCCACCAAAATCTTAGGATATCAATCCGTTGGTCTATTGTGTCTGGAGTATTTTGGAAAGCAAGGCTGGCACTTAAAAACTACCAAAGTGTCGATCACCTCAAGCAAGCGCTTCGCCGGGAATGGACCAAAATACCGCAGATCAACATTCTGGCAGCGTATCAACGGTGACTGCCAAAGGTGAGTGTTTTCGTTGCAAAATGAAAGTAATGAAAATAAAATTACAAACAATTAGAAGTTTTCAAATACAGCCGTGGACTGATATTTTATTGATAATTGTTCGTAAAACAATCAAATTACCTTCTTTGACAGGATGTAGGAGCTTGATGCTTTCTGGTCGTGAGCCAATGAACGAGTAATCATAGGGAAATAAAGAAGCTAAATTGTCGCCAAGCGGGGCTTAAAAATCTTCTCGTTACATTTTTTTTACTACATTTGTCTTTATGAAATAAACTAAGACGTATAAATGAGTAGTGGACAAAATGTAATGAAGGGAAAAAAGAGGACCAGTGGTTAAATTTTAAATCAAATGAATCACAATTTGAAAATATACCTTGCCGGCACTTAAAAATACCAAAGTGTCGGTCACCTCAAGCAAGCGCTTCGCCGGGAAAGGACCAAAATACCGTATATAAACATTCGGGCAGCGTGTGAAAGGTGATTGTTTGCGTTGCAAATTGAAAGTATAGAAAGTAAAAACACAAGCAATTATAACTTTTCAAATACAGTCGTGGACTGATATTTTATTGATAATTGTTCGTAAAACAATCAAATTACCTTTTTTACTGAATGTAGGAGCCAATGAGCTAGTAATCTTAGGGAAATAAAAAAGCTAAATTGTCGCGGGGCTTAAAAAACTACTCGTTATATTTTGTTACTACATTTCTCGTTGTCTACGAAATAAACTAAGACATATAAATGAGTAGTGGACAAAATGTAACGAAGGGTTAAAAAAGGACCCGTGGGTAAATTTGAAATCAAATGAATCCCAATTACTTTAGCAGAAAATTGTTTGTGCAGGTCCCTTACATAATACAACCTCTATGCATTCTTTATTTTGATGATTATACCCACATTATTTACCGGAATTGTTTCAAATTTGGTATTTGATGTTCGTAATGGATACTGCAGCCTATTACAGAAAACTTTATGTGCAGGTAAATGTTTAGATGTAGCCCCCATATAATTGTACCGCTCTATATTCGCTATTTTGATGATTTCAGCTACACTATTCACCGCTTTTTTATGTTTCGCTTTTGAATATTGTAATGACTTATGACAAAAGTTGAATATGAAGCTCCACGTCATCATATTGACCCTAATATAATCATTACATTCTGTATTTTTAAGATTTTAAAAGAATTTTTAGCGGATTCTATTTTTTTGAAAATTGCCAAATTCGTTCCAAATGGTGGAGGGTATTCAAAGTTCGGCTTTCATTTTCAAAGTATTAAAAACTACTTGTCTTTCTTATACCATCCACCATAGTATGGAGGGTATATTAAGTTTGTCATTCCGTTGTAACACCTCAAAATATACATTTCAAACACCACAATATATGTAAATACTTGATCGGTATAAAATTTTATGTCGATTTAGCGATATACGTCCGTCTGTCTCTCTATCCGTCTGTGGAAATCACTATAGCTGCCGAACGAAATGAGTTAGGTTGATATAATTTTACTCAAATGTATATTATGTTTGCAGGACTTTTAGTCTTGAAAATAGGCCGTGTAGGTCCACGATTTGGTATAGCCCTCATATGATGGTAATTCCATATTTTCGGTATTTTGGTGAATTAAGTGACATTATTCACAGGAAAAGTCTCAAACTTTATATTTGAAGTTCGTAATGGATACTACAGCCTATGACAGAAAATCGTCCTTACATGTCCACGCCATCGTATACCCCCATACTACGGTACCTCCCGATATTCGGTATTTTGATGAATTTAGCGACATTATTCACTGGGAGTGTTTCAAATTTGGTATTTGACGTTCGTATTGCATACTATAGCTTATTACAGAAAATTGTCTGTGCAGGTCCCCAATATAATGGAACCTCTCTATATTCTTTATTTTGATGATTATAGCGACATTATTCAGCGGAATTGTTTCAAATTTGCTATTTGACGCTTGTATTGCATACTATAGCCTATTACAGAAAATTGTCTGTGCAGGTCCCCAATATAATAGGGCCGCTCTATATTAGGTATTTGGATGATTTCAGCTGCTTTATTCACCGATTTTTTTTTTCAAGTTTCGCTTTCGAATATTGTAATGACTTTTGACAAAAGGTCCACGCCGCCGTATAGTCCCTAATATAACGGCTACATTCTGTATTTTTAAGATTTTAAAAGAATTTTGTAACGGATTTTAATTTTTTGAAAATTGCCAAATTCATTCCAAATGGTGGAGGGTATGCAAATTTCGGTCTTGTATTTAAAATATTAAAATTTACTTGTTTTTCTTATACCCTGCACCATAGCATGGACGGTATAACAAGTTTGTCATTCCGTTTGTAACACTTCAAAATTTACATTTTACACCCCACAATGTGTATAAATTCTCGATAAGCAAAAAATTCTACGTTGATTCAGCGATGTCAGTACGTCTATCTGTCTGTGGAAATCAGTCTAGCTTCCGAACGAAATGAAGTAGGTTGATAAAATTTAACTAAAATATATATTGTCTCTGCAGGCCTTTTGGTATTGAAAATAAGTCAATTAGGGTCCATTTTTGGTATAGCCCCCATGTAGTGGTAACTCCCTATTTTCGTTATTTTGGTGATATAAGCGACACTATTTACCGGAAATACGGAAAATACGAACATACTGCACTACATCATATGACAGACAGGCAGATTCGATATTTTGATGATTTTAGAGACATTATTCACTGGAATAGTTTCAAATTTGGTATATGAAGATCGTAATGGATACTACAGACAGAAAATTGTCTGTGCAGGTGCACGCTTATCTATATTATTCATGGTTTTTTTCAAGTTTGGCATTTTAATGTTGTACTTCATTACGACAAAAGTTGCCTATGCAGGTCCACGTCGTCGTATAGACCCTAATATAATGCCTATTTTCCGTATTTTTAAGATTTGTCTGTGTAGGTAAACGTCTATAGATAACCCACATATAGCTGTACCTTCCTTTATTTGTGTTTTTTTTTATGATTTTAGCTACATTATTCAGCTGATTTTTTTCAGGTTTCGTGTTTGATAATGCCATGTGAAAAATAGTTGATCATGCAGGTCCACGTCTTCATATAGCCCATAATATAACAGCTATTTTAGGTATTTTTAAGATTTTAACAGATTTTTTTACGGATTTTATTTTATTTTATTTATTTATTTATTATTATTATTATTATTATTATTTTTTTTTTTTTTTGAAAATTGTCAAATTCTTTCCAAATGTTGAAGGGCAAGACCTATATAAGGGCGGCCAATAAGACCATTTTACGACCAAGTTTTCTGTCAAAATATATTTCAAAACTGTGATAAAATTTCGAAATAATTTAAAATAGTAAAGTAATTTGAAGACAAATCTATATAAATTATAAATAAACAAGGAAATTTATGAATTTGAAAATGAGAATTTGCCACATATGCAGAAAGAGGGAGGTTCCAGGAAGAGTACATTTTTTTCGGTTCCAAAAGCTGTAGTGTCGAGGGCAGAATGGAGTAACGTTTTTACTACATTTGTCTTTATGAAATAAACTAAGACGTATAAATGAGTAGTGGACAAAATGTAATGAAGGGAAAAAAGAGGACCCGTGGTTAAATTTTAAATCAAATGAATCACAATTACTTTGAAAATATACCTTGCCGGCACTTAAAAATACCAAAGTGTCGGTCACCTCAAGCAAGCGCTTCGCCGGGAAAGGACCAAAATACCGTATACAGTATTTTTCGGTTAATTGCACATCAAAATTTGCACATTTTTTTGTTCAATTAACCGAGAATCCAATTAACCGATACCCGCTTAAGTGAACGGTTTGTTCAATTACATAAATCACTTATAATTTGAACTACCAATGGATTAAAATAAATCGCATATGAGCATTTTAAGTATTTAAAATTATTTATTTATTTATGTCCATATTAGATGTACAAAGAAATCACATTTATAAACTAAAAAACAATTCATATGTAGGTATTACAAAAAAGAACATAAACTTAAAGCATAAAAACAATTCATATATG
Organism: Musca domestica; assembly: GCF_030504385.1. NCBI lineage: Eukaryota > Metazoa > Arthropoda > Insecta > Diptera > Muscidae > Musca > Musca domestica. The sequence continues at coordinate 9,816,526 of NW_026712293.1, read as the reverse complement.
TACATATACATAAAGCTCCTTCATTCACGTAGGTATTAAAATATTACATAGTGTTTAAAAAATAAAAAGGACAAATAAATTCATGTCGTACATATTCACACTTTTCGAGATCATTATTTAAAAAGAAAAACAAACATCTTGTTTACATTTTAAAGGAATTACTTGAAAAAGTCTGTAATTTTCGTTTGTGTATTTTTTAATTTATTTGATAAGATATAAGACTCCATATTACCTAACTCACATAGGAACTTATTTTCGGTACAAAAAAATGTCTGAAGTTCTTGTATGTATTTTAAAGCTTCTAGAACTGATGGAGGTTTTAGATTATCATGTTCTTGCTCTTCATCCTCATCTTCAGCCGAATCCAAAATATTTTTAATAATTTCCATATCAGTGAGCACTCCATTACATTCTACGTTGTCGTCACATGTTACGAATTTTTCAAATTCTTCTCTTAAATTGTCCGCTATTTCAAACTCATCGGAACTTTCAGTTTCCTCATTTTCTTCTTCGGGTGACGTCTTCATTAACTTCGCCTGTAAAATTACACCTAGCATTGCTAACATGAACAAAAACAAAATCCGATTTTTTAATACCTTTTTAAAACAGTTTGTTTAACCATCCAAAAACTGCGCTTTATCATATGCATTGCTTGTAGAATATTAATTGACTTCGAAAACTCTTCAACTGTCTTCCCTAGCTCCATAGCTACAATCTGCTTTCTAACAATATTCTGTCTATAATATGACTTGAAGGCATGAATTATACCCTGATCTAAGGGCTGGCTTATTGCTGTTGTATTTGCTGGTAAAAACTGTATATTTATGTGCTTCAAATTTTGGGGCTTCTTGTGGCAAGACGCATTGTCTACAAACAGAACAATGTTTCGTTTCTGTGAAGCCATTTCTTCTTCTAAATTAAGAATAATTTCGCTCCATAGATCGGCTGTCATCCATGCTTTTTGATTCGAATAGTATTTTAAGGGCGATACTTTACTTTTCAGACAACGTGGGTTTTTAGCCTTTCCGATTACAATAACTTTTTTGTAATTACCCGTCGCATTGCATATAAAAAGTAATGTTACGCGCTCCTTAGATGACTTGAATCCAGTGTTACGGTATCCTTGTTTGCAAAGACTTTTTGGAGGCAAAGCTTTAAAAAATAAAGCGCTCTCATCCGCGTTGAAAATGTCGGCCTCCTCGTATTCTGAAATTATATTTGGTACAACTGAACTTAAAAAATCTTCCGTCGCATTTGAATCCGCAGATTTTTGTTCCCCATGTATTTTTCTCAGCTTAATTCCTTGTCGCTGTTGCCAGCGCCATAACCAACCTGTTGATGGTGTAAAATCACAATTCATTTGTTGAGCCAACTGCTCTGCTTTTTCCATCAACATGTGTGTGGAAATCACTGCACCAGATGATTGCATTTGTTCGAACCAAATTTGAAGCGCTCTTTCAACGTCAATATTGTTTCCATTCCGTACACGCTTGCTTGACAATTTCCACTTGGAGGCTTTAGACTTAATTTCGGACTCATTTCGCAAAATTCTATTCAATGTGTTAAGAGAGCACCCATACTTTTTGCACAGCTCAGACTTCTGTTTGCATTTAGCTTCAGATAAAATTTTAAGCTTATCCTTTAGTGTAAGAGTTACGTATCGTTTTCCACTCATAGCCTACAAAAAATTAACAATAAAATAAAATGTATTTCCAATGTTATTGTCAAATACTACAAATTAAACACTTACGTTTTCTCGCGGTTTTCCTTAGCAATGAACATATGTTTTCAATTAGTAGAGATGCCACCTAATGTTTTTTACAAGTGATGTCACATGTGTATATAAAAAGATGCCAGATTATTTTTCAATAATAATGCAATTATCCGGGGAAAAATATGAGGAAATTTATTTTTGATGACAAGAATTTTGAACCAATTAAGCGGGAAAATCAATTAACCGGATTTAATTATCCGAGGAAATTTACATGTGTTTTCCTATTCAATATTTTTTTGCCCTATCATGTGGTTCAATTAAGCGGGGAAACCAATTAACCGTAGGTTCAATTAACCGAAAAATACTGTATAAACATTCGGGCAGCGTGTGAAAGGTGATTGTTTGCGTTGCAAATTGAAAGTATAGAAAGTAAAAACACAAGCAATTATAACTTTTCAAATACAGTCGTGGACTGATATTTTATTGATAATTGTTCGTAAAACAATCAAATTACCTTTTTTACTGAATGTAGGAGCCAATGAGCTAGTAATCTTAGGGAAATAAAAAAGCTAAATTGTCGCGGGGCTTAAAAAACTACTCGTTATATTTTGTTACTACATTTCTCGTTGTCTACGAAATAAACTAAGACATATAAATGAGTAGTGGACAAAATGAACGAAGGGTTAAAAAAGGATTAAATTTGAAATCAAATGAATCCCAATTACTTTAGCAGAAAATTGTTTGTGCAGGTCCCTTACATAATACAACCTCTATGCATTCTTTATTTTGATGATTATACCCACATTATTTACCGGAATTGTTTCAAATTTGGTATTTGATGTTCGTAATGTATACTGCAGCCTATTACAGAAAATTTTATGTGCAGGTAAATGTTTAGATGTAGCCCCCATATAATTGTACCGCTCTATATTCGCTATTTTGATGATTTCAGCTACACTATTCACCGCTTTTTTAAGTTTCGCTTTTGAATATTGTAATGACTTATGACAAAAGTTGAATATGTAGCTCCACGTCATCATATTGACCCTAATATAATCATTACATTCTGTATTTTTAAGATTTTAAAAGAATTTTTAGCGGATTCTATTTTTTTGAAAATTGCCAAATTCGTTCCAAATGGTGGAGGGTATTCAAAGTTCGGCTTTCATTTTCAAAGTATTAAAAACTACTTGTCTTTCTTATACCATCCACCATAGTATGGAGGGTATATTAAGTTTGTCATTCCGTTGTAACACCTCAAAATATACATTTCAAACACCACAATATATGTAAATACTTGATCGGTATAAAATTTTATGTCGATTTAGCGATATACGTCCGTCTGTCTCTCTATCCGTCTGTGAAAATCACTATAGCTGCCGAACGAAATGAGTTAGGTTGATATAATTTTACTCAAATGTATATTATGTTTGCAGGACTTTTAGTCTTGAAAATAGGCCGTGTAGGTCCACGATTTGGTATAGCCCTCATATGATGGTAATTCCATATTTTCGGTATTTTGGTGAATTAAGTGCCATTATCCACAGGAAAAGTTTCAAACTTTATATTTGAAGTTCGTAATGGATACTACAGCCTATGACAGAAAATCGTCCTTACATGTCCACGCCATCGTATACCCCCATACAACGGTACCTCCCGATATTCGGTATTTTGATGAATTTAGCGACATTATTCACTGGGAGTGTTTGGTATTTGACGTTCGTATTGCATACTATAGCTTATTACAGAAAATTGTCTGTGCAGGTCCCCAATATAATGGAACCTCTCTATATTCTTTATTTTGATGATTATAGCGACATTATTCAGCGGAATTGTTTCAAATTTGCTATTTGACGCTTGTATTGCATACTATAGCCTATTACAGAAAATTGTCTGTGCAGGTCCCCAATATAATAGGGCCGCTCTATATTAGGTATTTGGATGATTTCAGCTGCTTTATTCATCGATTTTTTTTCAAGTTTCGCTTTCGAATATTGTAATGACTTTTGACAAAAGGTCCACGCCGCCGTATAGTCCCTAATATAACGGCTACATTCTGTATTTTTAAGATTTTAAAAGAATTTTGTAACGGATTTTAATTTTTTGAAAATTGCCAAATTCATTCCAGATGGTGGAGGGTATGCAAATTTCGGTCTTGTATTTAAAATATTAAAATTTACTTGTTTTTCTTATACCCTGCACCATAGCATGGACGGTATAACAAGTTTGTCATTCCGTTTGTAACACTTCAAAATTTACATTTTACACCCCACAATGTGTATAAATTCTTGATAAGCAAAAAATTCTACGTTGATTCAGCGATGTCAGTACGTCTATCTGTCTGTGGAAATCAGTCTAGCTTCCGAACGAAATGAAGTAGGTTGATAAAATTTAACTAAAATATATATTGTCTCTGCAGGCCTTTTGGTATTGAAAATAAGTCAATTAGGGTCCATTTTTGGTATAGCCCCCATGTAGTGGTAACTCCCTATTTTCGTTATTTTGGTCATATAAGCGACACTATTTACCGGAAATAGGAAAATACGAACATACTGCACTACATCATATGACAGACAGGCAGATTCGGTATTTTGATGATTTTAGAGACATTATTCACTGGAATAGTTTCAAATTTGGTATATGAAGATCGTATTGGATACTACAGACAGAAAATTGTCTGTGCAGGTGCACGCTTATCTATATTATTCATGGTTTTTTTCAAGTTTGGCATTTTAATGTTGTACTTCATTACGACAAAAGTTGCCTATGCAGGTCCACGTCGTCGTATAGACCCTAATATAATGCCTATTTTCCGTATTTTTAAGATTTGTCTGTGTAGGTAAACGTCTATAGATAACCCACATATAGCTGTACCTTCCTTTATTTGTGTTTTTTTTATGATTTTAGCTACATTATTCAGCTGATTTTTTCAGGTTTCGTGTTTGATAATGCCATGTGAAAAATAGTTGATCATGCAGGTCCACGTCTTCATATAGCCCATAATATAACAGCTATTTTAGGTATTTTTAAGATTTTAACAGATTTTTTTACGGATTTTATTTTATTTTATTTATTTATTTATTATTATTATATTTATTATTATTATAATAATAATATTATTTTTTTTTTTTTGAAAATTGTCAAATTCTTTCCAAATGTTGAAGGGCAAAACCTATATAAGGGCGGCCAATAAGACCATTTTACGACCAAGTTTTCTGTCAAAATATATTTCAAAACTGTGATAAAATTTCGAAATAATTTAAAATAGTAAAGTAATTTGAAGACAAATCTATATAAATTATAAATAAACAGGGAAATTTATGAATTTGAAAATGAGAATTTGCCACATATGCAGAAAGAGGGAGGTTCCAGGAAGAGTACATTTTTTTCGGTTCCAAAAGCTGTAGTGTCGAGGGCAGAATGGAGTAACGTTTGCCAGGTAGAATTTAAAGCAACGTCTTCTGTATGCTCTGAACACTTCGACGTTGCTCATGTGGTGAAATCTGGAAGAGAATATTATCGTGAAAATATTGTAAATCCTTGGGCACGCTAAAATTTTGACCTCAGACCTTGGACATTCCCACAGGACTCAGCACGTTCACCCAAGAATGGTTTCAAAATCAGGTTCCTCGCTTCATATCTAGCGCACAATGGCTACAAAAATCTCAGGATACCAATCCGTTGGACTATTGTGTCTGGAGTATTTTGGAAAGCAAGGTTGGCACTAAAAAACTACCAAAGTGTCGGTCACCTCAAGCAAGCGCTTCGCCGGTCACCGGTGACTGCCTAAGATGACTGTTTGTGTTGCAAAATGAATGTAAAGAAATAAAACACAAGGAATTAGAGTTTTTCGTTGACTGATATTTTATGGATAATTGTTCGTAAAACAATTAAATTAAATTTTTTTACAGGATCTATGTGTTTGGTGCTTTTGGTCGTGAACCAATGAGCGAGTAATATTAGGGAATTATAAAAGCTAAAATATCTCAAAGCGGGGTTTAAAAATCTACTCGTTACATTTTGTTACTACATTTGTTTTTGTCTACGAAATAAACTAAGACGTATAATGAGTAGTGGGCAAAATGTAACGAAGGAAAAAAAGGACCCGTGGGGAAATTTAAAATCAAATGAATCACAATTACTTTCAAAATATACATTGCCGCCCAACTTCCAACATCATACGTCTGTGGAAATCACTCTAGGTTGATAAAATTTCACTCAAATGTATATTATGTCAACAGGACTTTCGGTATTAAAATAGGCCGAGTAGGTCCACGATTTGGTATAGCCTCATATAATGGTAACGCCCTATTTTGGGTATTTTGGTGATTTAAGCGACATTATTCACAGGAAATGTTTCAAACTTGCCAATGACAGACATTCGTCCGTACATGACAACGCCTTCGTATATCCCCATTCAACGGTACCTCCCGATATTCGGTATTTTGATTATTTTAGCGACATTATTCACCGGAAGTGTTCCAATTTTTTTATATGATGTTCGTATTGTATACTATAGCCTATTACATAAAATTGTCTGTGCAGGTCCCCAATATAACAGAACCCTCTATGTTCTTTAATTTGATGCTTATAGCGACAATATGCACCGGAATTGTTTCAAATTTGGTATTTGAAATTCGTAATGGGTACAGCAGCCTATTACAGAAAATTGTCTGTGCAGAGAAACTTTTTGGTATAGCCCCCGTGTAATAGTACCGCTCTATATTCGGCATTTTGATGATTTCAGCTACATTATTCACCGATTTTTTTCCGTCCGTTTTCAGTCATTTTATCTGTCTGTGGAGAACACTTTAACTTCCGAACGAAATGAAGTAGGTTGATAAAATTTAACTCAAATGTATATTATGTCTGCAGAACTTTTGGTATTGAAAATAGGCCATGTAAGGCCACTTTTTTGTATAGTCCCCATATAATGGTTACTCTCTATTTTCGGTAGTTTGGTGATATAAGCGATACTATTTACCGGAAATACGGAAAATACAAATATACTGTACTACATGCTATGACAGAACATTGTGTGTGCAGTTGCATGCTTAGCTATATTATTCACGATTTTTTTTTCAAATTTGGCATTTGAATGTTGTTATTGCTTACGACAAAAGTTGCCTATGCAGGTCCACGTCGTCGTATAGACGCCATATAACGTTATTTTATTTTTGATGATTTTAGCGACATTATTCACCGGAATTGTTTCAAATTCGGTATTGGAAGTTCGTAATGGATACTACAGCTTAATTGCTTACGACAAAAGTTCCCTATGCGGTTTCACGTCGTCGTATAGACCCTAATATAACGCCTATTTTCGGTATTTTTAAGATTTGTGTGTGTAGGTAAACGTCTATAGATAACCCACATATAGCTGCACCTTCTTTTTTGTGTTGATTTTAGCTACATTATTAAGATGATTTTTTTTTTCATTCCTTTTGTAACTCCTCAAAATACTCATGTCAGACCCAACAAAATATATATATTCTTGATCAGCGTAAAATTCTAAGACGATTTAGCCATGTCCGTCTGTCTGTCCGTCTGTCTGTTGTAATCACGCTATCTTTCGAACGAATTGAGATAGAAGGCTAAAATGCACACATGTATATTTTGTCAGAGGCCAGGTTAGGTTCGTAAATGGGCCATGTCCACGTTATCATAAAGCCGCCATATAACGGTACCTCCCGATATTCAGTATTTAGATGATTTTATGGAAATTATTTACCGGAATTGTTTCAAATTTGGTATTTGAAGTTCGTAATATATACTACATCCTATGACAGAAAATTACCTGTGCAGGTCCACGTCTTCGTATAGCCCCCATATAACGGTACTCCCCGATATTCGGTATTTTGATGATCTTAGCGAAATTATTTACCGAAATTGTAGTATCCATTACGAACTTCAAATTTGGTATTTGAAGTTCGTAATAGATACTACATCCTAAGTAAAAAAATGAACCATGTAGGTCCACGTCATATAGCCCCCATATAACGGTACCCCCGATATTCGTTATTTTGATGATTTTAGCGACATTATTTAACGGAATCTGGCAACGCCATGACTGAATAAAAGTGAGAAATCGTGCAGCTGATCATATTTCGCATTTGTCTTGCTAAAGCGTATGTACATCTCTAAATTTTGTGTTTGCTTTTATGCATTTTGTAAGAGCATTGTGGAGAAATTGAAATTTTGAAGATAAACTTTGGATTTTTGTGAAAAAATCATACAAGCTTTAACCGGAGTTTGGTGTGTTGCTGTGAAGATTATAATACATTGCTGAATTGGATTCTATCTGTAGTTGCTTTGCTTTTTACGCTACTTGTTGCTGTTGTATGCTGTTTGTTCTTGTTCAATATGCCGGGTGCCGCTAAAATTGTATGTGGTGTGTGCTCTGAAAATGTTGGGAAGAGTGGTAGCATCAAATGCATAATTTGCTCACACTGGGTACATGCATCATGTGCCCAGCTATCTGATAAGGAATTGTTGGCTATGAAGGCGATTAAAGTAGCAGCATTTGTTGTTAGCTCTTGTGGAGACAAACTTGCCAATCCAGGAAGTATTGCTGATGATATCCCTCAGCTTAATATGAAATTTGACAATTTTATTACTACAAATCAAGCTGAGCAGAATACTATTAAAAGTGCACTTGATAACATAAAAGCTGAGATGGTTTCATGTTTGAATGGCATGAAAGAAGATATTGTTAGTTGCAACAACCGCATTGATGATGTTGATTCTCGCACTTCATTAAAAATGAAATCTTTGGAAGCGGAAAATAATATACTTCATCGGAGGCTTAACCGGGCAGATTTTATTATTGGAGGTTTGCCTGAACATTTAAATGATTTTTTGTTGCTTTGGGTGAATTCTTCAAAATACCCATTACGGGAAACGATATCCATCATGTGTGCTATATGCATAATCGCAAGGCGGTCTTGGTAAAATTCAATTATGTACTGATTCGTGATAAAATTATGAAGGAGTACTTCCGGACTCGCTCCGGTTTTTTCTTTCTACATATTTAACCTAGTTTTGATGATACAATGGCATAATATTATAATATCAGTTCTTAAAAAGGGTTCTAGCTTTTGTTAAATCTAGGTTATAATTTTTTTTGTGTCACTATAACTATAGGTTTTGAATTTTTTCTTTTCTCATAACATGAGTTTACAATTATATTGATCTCGTAAGTTTTATGATTAGCTGTGTCTTTCGCATCTTAATGGAATTTCTGGAATTTTTTAATAATACTCTGAATTTGTATAATTATTTTTGTTGGTACCCCATCTTACGTGCTTTGTATAATTTTGATGTCTTTTAACATGAATATGGGTGAGGCGATTAGTGGAAACACGTATTTTAGATCTATTTTTAATTCAAGCGAAGGAAGATTTAATGTGGCTCATTTAAATTGCCAAAGTATAAGGCCTTCTAGTAATTCAGTTAAATTCGATGAACTTAGTGCAATGTTGGCTGGATCTAAAATTGATGCTTTTGGTATCTCGGAAACGTGGTTGAAGCCTTTTGTATCCAGGAAAGCTATTAGTATTCCAGGATATAACTGTTACAGGAATGATCGTGAGCAGTCAAGAGGTGGATGTGTGTGCATTTTTGTATCTAAATACCTCAAACACAAACTGGTTTTTAAGTCCTCAGTATTGGGAAAGTGTGAATCGCTCTTTTTAGAACTATACTCTGGTAACACAAAGTGTGTTTTTGGGGTTGTTTATTTACCACCTGTAGGGGATCTGGTGGCTTTTGAAGAAATTCACTATGATTTGTTAATGAGTTTTTCAAATGTGATTGTTGTTGGTGATTTTAATTGTGATATGTTCAAAGTTGCGAGAAGTGGTTTAATGCGTGCTATGTGCTCTAGGTTAAACTTATCCTTTTTACATACCTCAATACCGACACACTTTGATGTGGCTCATGCTTCCTTTTCTTTGCTTGATTTTATGCTAATAAGTGACAGCTTAAAGCCCCATTATTCTAATCAAGTCCAATGTCCCTCATTATCACACCATGCTTTAATTTTTTCCTCTTTTGATATTAATATGAAAACCTTGGATGAAATTATAGAGTACAAGGATTACAATAATATAAACTGGAAGGCTTGCTACAAACCTTGAGTAATTTCGACACACCTTTATTCTACTCAACTAGTGACGTTAATGCTAAATGTTTACTACTTGATTCGCTGATAAAAGAGCTATTTGTTTTTTCTACCTACAGTTAGAAGAAAAATTCATTCGTTTCATCATAAATGGATGAGTAGAAGAGAAATTGTATTTGCTCAGTCTTTAAGAGATGCGTCATATAAAGCATTCCAAGAGAATAGCACTAATGAGAATTGGAGTATTTTCAAAAGATATCGAAACCGGGCTAAATCAGTGATTAGAAAGGTGCGGCGTCAGTTCTATTCTAGACATTTTAATGGAATGAATTGTAAAGAATTATGGCGGGCTTTAAAAAGGTATGGTTGTGCAGGTGCTGAGGGGGCTGATTATGATGGTGATGTTAATGCGCTGAACAACTTTTTCGCATCAGGTGCTGGTCCTGATGTGGTTGGATTGATTGATATTGATCACTTTGAAGATGTTAGTAATTCGCACTCATTTGAGTGTGTAAGTAGCGAGGATGTTGCAATTGCTTTAGGTAAAATTGAGTCGAAGTCTGTTGGCGTGGATAAAATACCACTTGAGTTTTTAAAGATTTCATTTCCTCATATTTCTCACTTGATCTTGGACTTGTTTAACTTGATTATAACTACATCAGTTTTTTCTGTAGCCTGGAAGACAGCGCGTGTTGTTTCTATCCCGAAAACTTCTGCTTTAAGTTCCTTTGATGATATGCGGCTCACATCAATTTTACCCGTATTATCTAAGGTATTTGAACATATATTAAAGAATCAAATTCTGTCTTTTACCAGGAATAAAATTTTTGAATCACAATATGCTTTCCGTGCTGGTCATAGTACCACATCTTTGCTGTTGCATCTCACCGAGTCTATCAGACGCAACATAAATAAGAACTATGACAGCATCTTAATTTCTTTGGATCTATCTAAACCGTTTAATTCCATATGTTATGCTACTATGATACGTAGACTAAGGCATGGCTTTAATTTTTCCTATACAGCGTGTAAACTGATTATGGATTATATGAATCATGGGTTTCAATTCGTTGAATTGAATAGTATGAGATCTAGGGTTGCACGCCTGACTTCTGGGGTACCACAGGGCTCTGTTTTAGGACCACTCTTATTTATACTTTATATTAATGATTTCTCTGCGTGTTTGAATCCAAACTCCTGTGATGCATTCGTTTTTGCTGATGATATTTTCTTATTGTTTATTGCTGATAAGGGGTGTGGGACTATTTTGGAAAATAATATTAATGTGTGTCTTAATTCAATGCTCCAATGGACTAGCAGCAATTCTTTGACGATAAATCCTTCGAAAACAAAAGCAATTCAATTTACTTCTAATGAGATGGTAATAAATATTTTCATTGGACAAACTATGGTACATTTTTTAGATCAGCATAATTGCTTGGAAGTCATTACTGATAGAAGGCTTAATTTTGGACCTCATATTGACTCCGTTCATGCCAAAGTTTACGGAATTTTGCGTAGACTTTACTCAACTTGTTCCTATTTTCCAACATGGATCAAGTTCAGAATTGCTTATGCGCTATTAATGCCGTTGGTTTCCTACGCCTTAGAAGTCATATCTGGAACTGTCTATTACAATGTTCTTCAATTGAAATGCATTGTTAACTCTACTATCCGATATGTCTATAATATACGCCGGCGTGATCATGTTTCCCCATTTGTTAAGCAGTTTCTGGGACTGCCTTTCGAACGATATATTGACCTTCGCAATTTGCTTTTTTTTACAAAATTATTAAAACTGGTATACCCTTGCCTCTGTGCGATATGTTTAAATTTACCCGTTCCACTAGAAACACCCAGATTGTTTTACCAAGGATTTTTAACTCTCAATTTGAGAAGTCTTTTGTAATTCGCGTTGCAAGATGCTGGAACTTCCTACCTCTTGACCTGCGTATTTTTTTCGCATTCTAATAATGTGCTTCGTTTAAAGTTATGTAACCATTTAAATACTACTGAATTGTAACTTTGCATAATTTTTTTTCTATCATTATGTATTTAATCTTAAAGTATTTGCGGCTGGGGAGCCAACAAACTCAAACTTAAACTTAAACAAAACTAGATAGAGTAAAATAAATTAATTTATAGTAATGTGTCATAAAATAAATATTTGTATTATTATAATTAAGATTTTTTCTATTTGGTAATATTACACTGTAATGCTATTTTTGGCCTAAAAAGGCTGCTGTGTTACGAAATATTGAATAAATAAATAAATAAATCGTTCCAAATTTGGTAGTTGAATAGATACTGCAGCATAAAACAGAATATGGGTCATGTAGGTCCACGTCTTCGTATAGCCCCCATATACCGTACCCCCGATATTCAAAATTTTGATGATATTAGCGGCATTATTTACCGGGATTGTTTCAAGTTTCGCATGTGAAGTTCGTAATGGATACTTCAGCCCATGTCAGAAAATTGTCTGTGCAGGTCCACGTCTTCGTATAGCCCCCATTTAACGGTACACCTATATTCGGTATTTTGATGATTTTAGCTACATAATAAACAGATTTTTCTTCAAGTTTCGCATTTAAATATTGTAATAACTTATGACAAAAGTTACCAATGCAGGCCCACGTCGTCGTATAGGCATTCGGTATTTTTAAGATGTTTACAGAATTTTTAACGGATTTTTTAGTTTTTGTAAATTTCCAAATTTGTGCTAAATGATGAATGGTATTAAAAGTTCGGCCCGAACTTACAGCTTTTTTTTTTATAACGGCGGGAAATCTGCGTGATGCCGCAGTTATATACAAATTTAAATAATCTCCACTTAAGAAAAAGGAATACTAAGTCTAATTGCAGAGTGGGAGCCACAAGTAAAATATCATAAAGACTTCTCCCGTTCGAAGTTTTATTCGAGGCGTTGAAAACCAATCGAAGCTTGGTAGTCTGCATGTCAGGATTTATTACTGGATGCTGGGGGAGGTAGCAAATTGAAGATTTAGTTGACGCGGCAACTACTGGCCTTATATGGTCCAAATCTAAATACTCATTGACCACTTGGTCGTAGACTGTCTTGATTTGTGGCTTTCGAAAAAGAGATGCCTCATTTCGAAGTAATTGTCGTTAAAAATTATTTCGGGAAAATCCCTAGTTTGTGTATCCAACTAACTCTGTCTTGAGTAGAAGGCTGACCACGCACCTGCCCTCTGAATCCCGACGTGTGGTACGTTTATAATTCCTCCAGAACCTTGTTAGGGTTTTCTTCGTCAGATAGAATGACTTTGACGGAAATGACTGATAGCTGTTGAGGGTGAATAGAACCAGTAAGGATCCAACCAAATACGGTATTTTGTGCTATTAGGGAGCCTATTATATTATTGTGAATTCTATGTAGCAGAATCTTCGAATAAAGATCTGCTCTCAGCTAATGGTCAACAGAGCGATTGTTGAACAAATTTGGATCAGATAAGCCTAGATTTAGTTAACTAAAAACGCTATTGATGGCAGATTGCCAGAGATGGAAGGTAAAATCAGGTCAGTAGTTTCCATTGAAAGCGAAGCATACAATGGAGAACTTATACAAATTGACTGTCTGATTAATACCAAAAATTGTAGCAACGGTTGTAGTGGAGGCCTAGCGGCGTGCCTAATAGGACATTTCGACTTTGAGCGGCATGAAATACCTGCCTAGAGCTAGAAGTTAGACCTAATGAAGTGAAGTGTTGATTGGACAAAGCTACGTTCCTGACTTCAGAAGTTGCTGCAGTCGAAGACGTGGAATTATCTCTATGTAATAGAGTGTGATGTCTTTTATTACATTTACTACAATTGTATGGAATCCTGCAGTTCTTGATTAAATGTTTACGGGAGAGCAATTCTTTCAGGAACTGAAAGTTTTAGAATTTTTTTGGCATGCTCCGATATGATGCATTTGTCATGGACATAGAATGCATGTTTTATTGGAGGGTGCTCGGGATGGCCTAGATGAAAAAGGTGAATTACGAGGTGTAAAAGTGGGGGATCGGTTCGTGTCAGCATTCGTGAAATGTGAACGAACTTTTTTACTACTTTGAGGATTAACGTTGTCAATGCCTCCAATGTCACCCCAAAGGGTGACCCTATTTTGAAGACATTTGAACACTTTCCCGCCTTCAGTTGATACGTCATAATTTAACATGACCGAAATACATCCATTTATGCACCTTTGCAATTTCTTTAAACCGAAACTAGTCTCACTGTCTAAATAAAGTTGAAGTTGGTGGTTCACCAAAATATGTGGATTGTTGTAAGCTTGTTTTTGGGCTTTCCACGCAAGACCAAAGTATTTGTGGATAAGTAAATGTCTTGGGCGTCGCCACTGGTCTTAATGTTTAATTGACATAGACGTTCAATGTCACTAATGCCAGTATTGTTAATATACACTGACGAGAATAAGTCTCTAAATGTAGGCCAATATAGAAAGTCGCCGTTAAATATATCTATGTCACAAGGCGGCAAATTCAACCAATGAACAGAATTATCACAACCACAGGATGTGAGTGATGAGTTATAAGATATGGGCGAATGAGGCGAAGCCTTCAAAATCGAAGCTCTATCCTCGGAACGAGATATAGTCCAATTACCTACGCTAGCCTGAGGAGACGATGTCGCCATTGATGACTTAGGCGGAGCCCGAAGTTCATATAACTTCCTGTTTATGGAATCTAATACTTTCAGATAAGATCTAAATGCGACATCGTAATAATGTATCGTAGATATGGCGTAAAAATTGAGTTTAACGGTGTTAAACCATAGACATATAGAAATTTTAAGAAAATAATTAAATACAAACTTAAAATTTCTCTCATCGTATTCCATATTTCGTAAAATGTTTACAGTGTATCGTAGAATACCTGCAAACTATGGCTAAGTAGAGATGATAACAATAGCCAACGAAAAAATATCAAAAACCTTTAATAAAAATCAAAAATTCGAGAAAAAAAATGTTACTAAAACCGACTGTAGGGTGCACGGACTGTAAGATGCAGGTTTTAAATCGGTAGCGGACAACAACAAAAAATGAAACCAAAAAAGTTTTATAAAAAAATTAAATAGTTTTTGATTGAATATATAATATGTTACATTATATTTATGTAAAAATAATAATATATTAATAAATAAGATGGGATATAGAGTGCACAGTGTCGAAAACACAAACTCCATTTAATCATACCTCCCAAACAAAAGTCGACATTGTGATACATGATGTTTTCCTTTCGGTTTTGTTTTTCTACGTTGGCAATTAACAAATTTGAAATGATTATTAGATGTCAGGGCGAAGCTAGTTTTTTCGCCTAGAGAAAAAAAAAACAAAAAATTGGCATTAAAATTAAAAGACAGGTCCGTATTTTTACCAATTCGCTTCCTGGTGAAGGGTATTTTCTAAGTTCGGCCGGACTTACATCTTCTTTACTTATTTCTTTTACACTCTCCACCATACCAAGGGCGGTATATTAAGTTTGTCAAGCCTTTTGTAACACCTTGAAAAATACATTATAAACACCACAAAGTATATAAATATTTAATAAGCATATGTCGATTTAGCGATGTCCGTCCGTCTATCCGTCTGTGGAAATCCCTCTAGCTTCCGAACGAAATGATGATGGTTGATAAAATTTTACTCAAATGTATATTATGTCTGAAGGACTTTTGGTATTGAAAATAGGCCATGTAGTTCCACGGTTTGGTATAGCTCCCATATAATGGTAACTCGTTATTTTCGATATTTTGGTGATTTAAGCGACCTAATTTACCGGGAATATTACAAACTTGTTATTTGAAG
Source organism: Musca domestica (assembly GCF_030504385.1). NCBI lineage: Eukaryota > Metazoa > Arthropoda > Insecta > Diptera > Muscidae > Musca > Musca domestica. Next base: position 9,800,863 of record NW_026712293.1, on the reverse strand, counting down.
TTCGTAATGGGTACTACATTCTATGACGGAAAATTGTGCGTACAGGTCCACCCTTCGTATACCCTATACAACGGTACCACCCGATATTCGGTATTTTGATGATTTTAGCGACACCGGAATTGTTTCAAAATTGGGTTTTAAAGTTCGTAATGACTACTGTTTAAGTTGGCCTTCAACTTTCCGAGTCCAGTCAATCACGGATGCTGATTGACACAACGGGCATCTCCTCAGCATACTTCCCTCGGCGGAGACCGTACAGCGCAGATGCCACCGGGCGGTGGTTGTTGTTGGTTAGCTCACTTTGATACATACGAGACTCTGCTCTCGTTGGAAATAATTGTAGATGTAGTAGTAGTAATCGACAATGATCCTCGGCGATCACTGCGATCCTCTGCGATTGCAAGAACCTCAGCGTTCACTTGTCGTTTAGTAGTTGACACATAAACACAAAGGTCTCTGCGCCACCCCAAATTACACAAGGTAATTTTGTTTGTTGTTAAGAAAAGAATCTCTCAATAAACCACCAAACTTATTTGAATTTAAAACTAATCACTACTTGTGTGTTTTTATTTTCCTCCTTTCACCTCCTCACAATTCCCCGCCTAAACATTTGGTCGTATCGAGTCGGATTTGTGAAAAAGCGAAGTTTGGCTGGTATTAATTGCTGTCTGTACTTTTCTATACAAGGAATCACCATCACCTACAACACATCCCCCTCATATCCCTCACCACCGCATCAATACATCTCCTCATAACACATCTCCACCAAGAACAAGGTACGTAAGTTCAGTGTTTTTGTTATTGTGAGCTTCTCCAAAGAAAATTACAAAAGATCAAAGTGCAAAAGTGTTGTGGTTTAAATTGTTCCGCGGTACTGGTCGATTGCTACACCCTATTTCGCGATATCATACGCTTCATCATATTTATTTACAGTCCACTTTTGCTCCATATCGTGAAGTAAATTTAGCCTAAAACTGTGTTGTCAAAGAATTATTTCTCCTTCGGCGCTGGACCATAAAACTCTCCAAATTATTTCCTTAAAATCTACCTTATTAGTTAAAATATTGACTTTGCCGACGTAGAGTGTTTTTGTGTTTGCCTTTTGCCATATTCCCCACACTCTATTTGTTCTGTTGAGACAACATTCTTCTATTTCATCTTTGCTCTCAACAAGAATACATCAATATTCCAATTGGTGTTTCCATCATCGGCTTAACATATAATTCGAACAACAACTTCATCTCCCCAACTCTCAAATTTGCTTAGTTGTTGTCTGTTCTCACCAACAATAATTCCCCAATATTCCACGCGCCTTTATTAGCGTCGGTTTACTAATACACAATCACACCAACAATTATTAGCTCTCTCACCAATCACTGTTGCTTTACTGTCAGTGATCTATTTGTAGTGTGGTAGTCAACCCCCCGTCACCGTCCTATCAATAAACACTGCTTGTGTTTTATTCCGTTTTGTGCGATATTCTTAATAATAACTGTCAGTGATCTGCTTGTAGTGTGTTAACTAACCCCTCCACTGATTCGTTCGCTCCACAAACACTGCTTGTGTTTTATTCCCTTTTGTGCGATATTCGTAATCACCATTGTCAGTGATCTGTTCGTAGTGTGATAGTTAACCAACCCCCGTCGCCGTTCGATCAACAAACACTGCTTGTGTTTTATTCTCTTTTGTGCGGTATTCTTTATTCACCACTGCACAGTAGGTCAGTCTGACAGAAATTGTGAATTTTGAAAAAAAAAATAAAATCTTAAAATATTTTTTTGTACATTTTTGAAAATATAGTTGATTTGTAGCAGGTTTTTTGTAATTTTTAGACAAATACTCTCTACATTGGGCATTTTGGACGAACTTATTGCTTTTTCTCCCTAATCACATTACTTTTTTTGACATTTCGTACAAAATTCTGCTTAGTTTTTTGGACATTCACTTGTGTAAAAACATTGTTAAACATATTTCGTAAAAAACGTGCACCCTACAACCGGAATTTACTCAAATAAAAAAGGTTTTAAGTTTTTTCCTACTATAAAACGTTGCACCTTTCTTCAGATTTTGATATTTGCTTAATTTTTCAAAATGTCAGTCACTCCATTTTCCCAATTTATCCGTGCCTCTGATAATGTAGTCAAGTTTATTGCATCATTTCACCTACTTGATTCTGAAAGGCATACAGTTTTTAACCTTGAAGTTCGGCGTTCAGAACTTCAAGACTTATGGGACAAGGTCAAAAACACTTATGACCAATGTCTTGACTTTTTGATGACCTTAGAAACTACTACAGATGAAATATCCTCTGCCGATGCGAAATTTCGGTCTTCGAGTCAGAGCTACATTGATTGTTTGGCAGAAATTAACGAGAAGTTGCAAAGTCTAAAGTCGGTGAAATCTCCTTCGTCCACAACGACCGTTGTCAACGTCAGCCCGCAAAACACTCCATTTCAAAACTTCGAGTCAAATCGTGTAAATAATGCTCAGTCACGTATTTCTAATTGTGAAACTATGTCTAGCCAAAGTTTAAATTTGTCCAACATCGTGAACCCTAATATTCAATCCCCTGCTGACTTTTCGATTTCCAATGGTAGTTTTCCGCCTGATAATTGCAATAACATGCACAACTTAAATCTACCGCCGTGTGAAATAGATGATTTCCATGGAGATTTCCTGTCGTGGCCGACATTTCGTGATCTTTTCTCGGTCATGTACATAAATAATAATCGGCTAAGTGACATTGAGAGGTTATGTCACTTAGTGCAGAAAACTAAAGGTGAGGCAAAGGAAATTGTTTCTAAATTTCCACTTACCCACAGAAGTTTTCCTCTAGCTTGGAAGTCTCTGCATGATACTTATGATAACAAACGCATTCTTGTGAATAGTTATTTGAAAAAGTTGTCTGATCTCCCCTCGTTAACAAGTGAGACGAGTTCAGGTTTAAAACCTTGCAACGGGGCATAAACGGCTGTTTGTCTGCCATATCAGTCTATGACATTGTTACGGATCACTGGGATCCTATTCTGGTTTTTATTTGTATTCAACGTCTGCCAGAACTTACTGTGACACTCTGGGAACAGAGTCTCAAAGATAAGTCGTCCTTATCGTTATGGTCCGAGCTCGATTCTTTCCTCACTGAAAGAATACAGACGCTTGCCTGTCTGCGTGATCTAAAATGCATCGATTCTTCTTCTGAATCAAGATCAAATTCACGCAACGTTAGGGCACCTTTGGTGAAAAATTCTTCTAATATAATAAAACCACGTTCTAAACATCGTTGTTTCTACTGCCCCAATGAAACTCACGCACTTTACTGCTGTCCACCCATAATTGTAATTTTTGTCATGGGAGACACCACACCCTTTTACACAAACCGAATAGAAGTCCATTCTCCAATACCAATCCTAGTGCTACAGTTCTGCCCTCTAGTCCGCAATCTATTCCTAATTTAGCTAACGGGACTTCCACCTTCACTGGTTCAAATTTGACACCAGTTAATCGCCAGGTGTATCACACTACCAACAATTCTAAAGTTCTTCTCAGCACCGCTATAGTTCATTTAATACATAAAGGCAAATCCTACCTTGTTCGAGCCCTTGTTGACCCTGCGTCCGAGGCAACTTTCATAAGTGAGCACCTCCAAAAAAGATTAAAATTGCCCTCCCGTTCCTCTCCTGCTAGAATATCTGGTGTAAATTCTTCATCTACCGCTACCTCCAGGGAAAATTGCATCATTAATATTAGCTCTGGTTTAGATTCCACAATTTTATTGAAAACCAAAGCATTTGTTCTCCCAAAGATCAAATGTCTCCCAAATGTCAATATTTCCCCTTCAAGGGTTTTTTGTAATATCCGTCTAGCAGATCCAAAAATTTTCGATTCTCGTCCTGTGGATATATTGTTAGGTGCAGACTTGTATCCCCAAATTGTGTTGCCAGGTGTCCAACAGAACATACTTGGTTCATTGTTGGCACAATATACGGTCTTCGGATGGATTGTATCTGGTCCAATTCCTGGTCCACTCCTGAAGGTCTTTACGACCACTATTCAATCACGTGAGAAAGCTAACTCCCATAAAATCCTTAAACATCTTCACCCACAAAAAGTTCCAAAGCACAAATCGTGTTCGTCAGAACACAATACCACTTTGTCGGGTATTTCCTTGCCCAGTTATCCACCACTGAGCACCGCGAGTCCAACCTATGGTTTAATATCACGCCGTACTTCTACTGCACCCCACTTCAATAAAGATTTAAATAGTTATTAGCCCTCTATACAATACAAACCATATTCTCCTCCTAAGACTCCTTAAATACTGGCCTATAACTTCTACTTCAATTTCCCGCTTTTCACAAGCCTAAAGTACACCCAAGTTCAAAGATTCCCCTTCTTTTTTCTAAATGGTTCACCCTCACCTCAAAGTATTCACCACTAATTACGCTACATTCACCTAAAAATTCGCCATTGCACATCATTCGCCAAAAAACCATGCTTGTATATTCACAGAGGAGTATTAAACATTCACCAACCTCTCCCAATTGTTGTCTATCCCGCTCAAAACGTTAACTTAAATCATACCTGCTTTCCTTTCGATAGGTTAATTAAGAAAACTTATTCGGGAACTACCACCTACATTTCATCTTCGGAATTCAGTATTGCTTCCGGTATAGTTATGTGATCAGTCGTCATATTTATGCATTAATCTTTGTTCATTGTTTGGTCCAGAACACTTGTACAACTTATTTGTTCTTTAAATCTTGCATAAAATGTACCTGTAGTAAAATATACTAAAACGCTCACATAAACCTGAACTTACGATCCTGTCTATACTCTATTTTTGTTAAAAATTTAATTGTTGAAATATCACTGATATAAACTTGCTTTTGTTAATACATTGAAATGTATCAAGGTGGGCGGCAATGTTTAAGTTGGCCTTCAACTTCCCAAGTCCAGTCAATCACGGATGCTGATTGACACAACGGGCATCTCCTCGGCATACTTCCCTCGGCGGAGACCGTAGGGCGCAGATGCCACCGGGCGGTGGTTGTTGTTGGTTAGCTCACTTTGATACATACGAGACTCTGCTCTCGTTGGAAATAATTGTAGATGTAGTAGTAGTAATCGACAATGATCCTCGGCGATCACTGCGATCCTCTGCGATTGCAAGAACCTCAGCGTTCACTTGTCGTTTAGTAGTTGACACATAAACACAAAGGTCTCTGCGACACCCCAAATTACACAAGGTAATTTTGTTTGTTGTTAAGAAAAGAATCTCTCAATAAACCACCAAACTTATTTGAATTTAAAACTAATCACTACTTGTGTGTTTTTATTTTCCTCCTTTCACCTCCTCACAATTCCCCGCCTAAACAACTACTATAGCCTATTACAGAAAATTATCCGTGCAGGTCCCCAATATAATAGAATATCTCTATATTCTTTATTTTGATGATTATAGTGACATTATTCATTGTTTCAAATCAAATCAATTATCAATTGTTTCAAATTTTTTATTTTGAGTTCGAAATGGATACTGCAGCCTTTTACAGAAAGGTGGCTGTGCAGTAGTACCGCTCTATATTCGGTAATTTGATGATTTGAGCTACATTATTCACCGAATTTTTTCAAGTTTTACATTTGAATATTATATTGACTTATGACGAAAAGTTGAATATGTAGATCAACGTCGTCGTATAGACCCTAAAATAACGGCCACGTTCTGTATTTTTAAGATTTTAACAGAATTTTGTAACGGATTTTATTTTTTTGAAAATTGACAAATTCATTCCAAATGGTGGAGAATTCAAAGTTCGGTCTTGTTTTTAAAATACTCAAATTTACTTGTTTTTCTTATACCCTCCACCATAGCATGGTATAACAAGTTCGTCATTCCGTTTGTAACACTTCAAAATTTACATTTTACACCCCACAATATGTAAAAATTTTTGATCAGCAAAAAATTCTACGTCGATTTAGCGATGTCAGTACGTCTATCTGTCTGTGGAAATCAGTCTAGCTTCCGAATGAAATGAAGTAGGTTGATAAAATTTAACTCAAATATATATTGTTTCTGCAGGACTTTTGGAATTGAAAATAGGTCATGTAGGTCCACTTTTTGGTATAGCCCCCATATAATGGTAACTCCCTGTTTTCGGTATTTTGGTGATATACCATATACCGTTACCTCCTGATATTCGGTATTTTGATGATTTTAACGACATTATTCATTGGATTTGTTTCAAATTTGGTATATGAAGTTTGTAATGGATACGACAGCCTTATGCAGAAAATTCTCTGTGCAGGTCCTCGCTTAGCTATATTATTCACGGATTTTTTTTCAAGTTTGGCATTTGAATGTCGTACTTGCTTACGACAAAAGTTGCCTATGCAGGTCCACGTCGTCGTATAGACCCTAATATAACGCCCATTTTCAGTATTTTTAAGATTTGTCTGTGTAGGTAAACGTTTATAGATAACCCACATATAGCTGCACCTTCCTTTATTTTTGTGTTTTTTTTTTTTTTTTTTTTTTTTTTTTTTTTTTTTTTGATGATTTTAGCTAAATTATTCAGCTGATTTTTTTTCAGCTTTCGTATTTGATAATGTTATGTGAAAATAGTTGATCATGCAAGTCCACGTCTATTTTAGGTATTGTTAAGATTTGAACAGAATTTTTAACGAATTTTGTTTTTTTTAAATTGTCAAATTCGTTCCAAATGTTGAAGGGCAAGGCCTATATAAGGGCGGCCAATAAGACCATCTAACGAGCAAGTTTTCTGTCAAAATATATTTTGAATTCGCTCTAATGAAAAAAAAAACTGTGATATTCTTGTCAAAAAATTTCATTTCATTTCATTTATTTCATACAATTCAATATAAATAAGCCAACATGGCCAAAATCTTATATTAACATACAACAGTATAAAAACAGTCTATAACCAAATTAATCTAAAAAAACTAAATAAATAACAAAAATTATCAACGAATAGTAAAATATATACAAAAAATAATAATAATAATTTAAATTTAATAGCAATTTAGCAATTAGATCCTCAGACAAAACTCCTCTACCAAGTTGAACAACAGTTTAGCAAGGTAGAGAGGAAAAGGCAAGAGGCATCAATACACTTAAGCGCTAATCATCACTCGTTTCAAACCGAGCGAACGTAGCTACTACAAGTATAGCAAAACAAAATCCTTAAAAAAGAAAAAAACAATAAAATTATATACTACATGGAAAATAAACAACCATAAAAACTAAAACAACTAACAAAAGAAAAGAAATAACAAAAAATAACCCGCAACCAGAAACTCAGTGAACAGACAAATATTCAAAACACCTCTTCTTGTACATGTCAAAAGAACAGGTAAAATTACGCAGGGTCAGAGGGAGCTGATTCCACAATCTCGCAACTCTCACAACAAACGCCTTCTCACCAACTACAGACGGAAACCTTGGAAACAGCAATTGCGGATTTCGAGATGATCTACAAAACACAAACTTATTATACAAAGGAGAATTAACATTCCTCATAATTCGGTAATGACACAAAAGAAGGCGATATTCAACATATCTGTCAAATGACAGTCCAAGAAACTTAATAACATACTGTGTTACACGATCACTACAGCGCAACCCAAACACATATCTAACAATAGAGTTAACAAGTTTGCGTACGCGCAGAATTAGGGAAGCATTCGCCCAGAGATGACTTCCAAACAATAGTTGACATGAGACATTAATAAAGATCTGGCAGCCATCATCCTAACACTAAGAGGCAAATGAGCTTGAAGACTATATAGCCTCCGCATCTGAAAACGCACACGAGACAGCAACGAATCAACATACGCTGAAAAATTAAGTTTGGTGTCAATGACTACACCCAAACATCTCATCCACAACATTAACCACAAAGGAGCCAACACAGATGCACGGCGTAGGAACATAACGAGGACTATTAAACAGAACAGCTTCTGTTTTATTCCAATTTACAGACAAACCATTAGAGGAGATCCACATAGAAAGCAATCTCAAAGTAGTCTTTGCCACATTTTCCAACTCAAAGAGATCTGCACTTCTAACGAAGACATGAATGTCATCCGCATACATGAAAACTTCACAACTGAAATTAGACATAGACCCCACAATGTCATTAATGAACATAATAAAAAGCAGAGGGCCAAGCACAGATCCCTGTGGGACACCACACCGCACAGCACAAACATCAGACTGAACACCCCTGTGCACAACAAACTGAGTTCTTCCACTCAAATACGACGATATCAATCTACACGAAGAAGGAGAGAAACAAAACTTGTCTCTCAGCTTACAGAGCAGAAGCGTATGATCAAAGGCCTTAGACAAATCAAGGCCAACAAGCAAACCAACATCAAATTTCGAAATAATTTAAATTAGTAAAGTAATTTGAAGACAAATCTATATCTATAAAAGAGGAAAATGTTTGTTTGTAATTTAGGGACTCGAAAACCGCTGAATAGATTTTCCTGAAAATTTCCATATATACTGCAACATCGCCTGAAAGTAACATAGGCTATATACAGTTTTGAATTTCCACTTGGAACTGGAGATATAGCATCAGAATCGGAGGTACCTCCCAAAAATTTAGATTTTATATGCACATATCTATTGATTGGTTAAAGATACAGTCTCCAAAATTGGAATACGTAACGGAATTTGGAACAAAAATAAGTTTGCCAAATTATATTGTAATCGGTTCAGATTTGGATATAGCTCCCATATGCATTTTCGACCGATTTCATGTATTTGATGCACCAAACACGCTATGCATCTCTAATTTCAATGAAATTTGGAATGTGTAGCGGAAATTAAAACAAATATACATTTGTCAAATTAAAATCGGTTCAGATTTGGATATAGCTCTCATATATATTTTCGACCGATTTCATGTATTTTATGCACCATACACGATATGTATGTTCGATTCCAAAGAAATTTGGAATATGTAACGGGATTTTGATTAGAAAATAAATTTGTCAAATTATACTAAAATCGGTTCAGATTTGGATATAGCTCTCATATATATTTTCGACCGATTTCATGTATTTTATGCACCATACACGATATGTATGTTCGATTCCAAAGAAATTTGGAATATGCAACGGGATTTTGATTAGAAAATAAATTAGTCAAATTATACTAAAATCGGTTCAGATTTGGATATAGCTCCCATATATATTTTCCGCTGATTTCACGTATTTGATGCACAAAACACGATACGTATTTCCGATTCCAATGAAATTCGGCATGAGTGGCTAAATTTGGTACAAAAATAAATTCGACAAATTATATTTAAATAAGCTGAGATTTGATTATAGCTTATAGCTATATACTCATCCGATTTCACATATTTGATGCACCCAAAGCGAGAGAGACAAAATCTGGCACCAGAAAAAATTGCCAAATTATATTGAAATCTGTTGAGGTTTGGGTATAGCTAGCATATATGTTTCGGCCGATTTCATACATGTTATGCACCAAACATGATATATATGACCGATACCAATGAAATTCAGAATGTGTGGCGGAATTTGGTTACAATAATAAATGTGAAAAATTAATTGGAAATTAGTTAAGATTTGGATATAGCTCCAATATATATATTCTCGGACGATTTCACATATTTGACGCACCAATTTCAATGAAATATGAAAGGTGTGGCGGAATTTGGTGTAAAAGTATTTTTTTTTTAATTATATTTAAATCGGATCAGATTGGGATATGATTTTAATAAGAACCATTGACCCACAACTCCTAGGCTAACACTAAAAAACAACACAATAATTAATTTGAAATACACTTATTACGGCGAAGTACGTTGCTTCACTAATTGCAATACAAATGCCACTCAACTTCAAAAGATTGCAGTTTACTGCACTCTTGGTATTTGCTATGAAATAAATAAATCCGAAGGACAAACCCTTCGTGTATGTATGTCATGTTACTGCTTTTCTAATGGTTTTGGTTATTTACGCATTAAAGTAGTGCAATATTTTTTTTTTTTAATTTTTAAATTTGTTTTTTTTTTAACCAACACATATTCGTAAATAAAATTTTGAATGCATATAAAATCAAAAGGGGTAGCGAAGCGCACCGGGTTCAGCTAGTAAATTATAAATGAACAGGACAATATGTGAATTTGAAAATGAGAATTTGCCACATATGCAGAAAGAGGGAGGTTCCAGGAAGAGTACATTTCTTTCGGTTCCAAAAGCTGTAGTGTCGAGGGCAGAATGGAGTAACGTTTGCCAAGTAGAATTTAAAGCAACGTCTTCTGTATGCCCTGAATACTTTGACGTTGCTCATATGGTGAAATCTGGAAGAGAATATTATCGTGAAAATATTCTAGGGGGTGTATTTAAGCCTTGGGCACTCAAACATTTTGGCCGTGGACCTTGGACATTCCCACAGTACTCAGCCTCATCGCACTCAGCACACGCCACCCAAGAATGGTTACAAAATGAGGTTCCTCGCTTCATTTCTAGCGGTATCTCAGGATAACAATCCGGTGGACTATTGTGTCTGGAGTATTTTGGAAAGCAAAGTTGGCACTTAAAAACTACAAAAGTGTCGATCAACTCAAGCAAGCGCTTCGCCGGAATGGACCAAAATACCGCATATCAACATTCTGTCAGCGTGTCAGCGGTGACTGCCAAAGGTGACTGTTTGTTTTGCAAAATGAATGTAAAGAAATAAAAAAACACAAGGAATTAGAATTTTTCAAATGCAGTCGTTGACTGATATTTTATGGATAATTGTTCGTAAAACAATTAAATTAATTTTTTACAGGACCTATGTGTTTGGTGCTTTTGGTCGGGAACCAATGAGCGAGTAATATTAGGGAATTATAAAAGCTAAAATGTCGCAAAGCAGGGTTTAAAAAACTACTCGTTACATTTTGTTACTACATTTGTCTTTGTCTACGAAATAAACTAAGACGTATAAATGAGTAGTGGGCAAAATGTAACGAAGGGAAAAAAGGACCCGTGGGGAAATTTAAAATCAAATGAATCACAATTACTTTGAAAATATACATTGCCGCCCGACTTCCAACATCATACGTCTGTGGAAATCACTCTAGGTTGACAAAATTTCAATCAAATGTATATTATGTCAACAGAACTTTTGGTATTAATATAGGCCGAGTAAGTCCACGATTTGGTATAGCCTCATATAATGGTAACACCCTATTTTGGGTATTTTGGTGATTTAAGCGACTTTATTCGCAGGAAATCTTTCAAACTTGTTATTTGAAGTTCGTAATGGATACTACAGCCTATGACAGACAATCGTCCGTACATGACTACGCCTTCGTATACCCCCATACAACGGTACCTCCCGATACTCGGTATTTTGATTATTTTAGCAACATTATTCGCCAGAAGTGTAATTTTATATTTTATACGTCTTCATATAGACCATAATTTAGCAGCTTTTTTTAGGTATTTTTAAGATTTATACCGAATTGTTAACCAATTTTATTTTTTGAAAATTGCCAAAATCGTTCCAAATGGTGAAGGGCATTCAAAAACCGGCCCGGTCGAAGTTACAGGTTTTTATGCCCTCCACCATAGTATGGAGGGTATATTAAATTTGCCATTCCGTTTGTAACACCTCGGAATAGACATTAGACCCCACAAAGTATATATACAGGATTAGATGAAAAAACTACAAAAACTTCAGATTGCTTTCATTTCTAAGCCACTCGTCCAACAGCTGTGACCTGATCGAAACCGGCGTCGCAGTGGTCGAAAAATGGTCCGTAAGCTGAACATATCACAATATTCCATTCGGCAAATATTGACAAATGAGTTCGGGAAAAAAGCCATTGAAGTTCAAAAGCTGTACGAACTTAAACCGCAACCGAAAGTAAATAGACTCAAAGAGCTAAAGAGTTGCTCGCTTTGGTTTCTCCTATGAGAAAATATTCGTTGTCCAGCAGTTTGTAAGCAAACAAAATGATCGTGTTATTTCCAAAGGAGTCATCTGAAAATGTGACATTCGGTTGGCCACTAGAACTGAATCGCCGGCCATGGTGATGGTGTGGGGTGCCATAACAGCCGATGGTCGCTCTCCGCTCGTGTTAATCGACCGTGGCATCAGAAAAAATTCTTTATATTATCGCGAAAATATTCAGGAGGGTGTATTAAAGCCTTGGGCACGCAAACATTTTGGCCGCAGACCTTGGACATTCCAACAGGACTTAGCACCATCGCACTCAGCACGCGCCACCCAAGAATGGTCACAAAAAGAGGTTCATCTCTTTATTACTAGCGCACAATGGCCACAAAAATCTCCGGATACCAATCCATTCGACTATTGTGCCTGGAGTATTTTGGAAAGCAAGGTTGACACTAAAAACACCAATGTGTCGATCACCTCAAGCCAGCGCTTCGCAGGGAATGGGCCAAAATACAGAAGAGCAACATTCGGGCAGCGTGTGACGCTTTCATTGACCTTTTGAGGGCCATAATTCGTGCCAAAGGTGACCGATTCGAACAAATCTAAACCTATTCTGAAATTTGATGCTATTTGCGACATTTTTTGTTTTTATGCAACAAAATTAAAAAAGAGTAAAATTATGGCGTTTGACTTTGTTGCAGCTTTTTTTATCCCACCCAGTATATTCTTAAAACAGCATAAAATTCTATGTCGATTATGCGATGTTCGTTCATCTGTTTGTCTGTCCGCCTGTGGAAATCACTCTAGCTTCCGATCGAAATGAAGTAGGTTGATACAATTTTACTCAAATGTGTATTATTATTATTGGTAATTTAAGCAACATTATTCACCGGAAACGTTTCAAATGTGGTATTTAAAGTTCGTAATGGGTACTACAGTTTATGACAGAAAATTGCAGGTCCATGTCTTCATATAGCCCCCATAAAACGGTACCCACCCGATATTCGGTGTTCTGATGATTTTAGCGACATTATTCACCGAAAATGTTTCAAATTTGGTGTTTGAAGTTCGTAATAGTTACTACAGCCCATGACAAAATATGGTCCGTGAAGGTCCAATATAATGGTACATCCCTATATACGGAATTTTGCAGATTTTAGCTACATTATTCACCGATTTTTTTTATTCAAGTTTCGAATGTGAATATTGTAATGGTGTATGACAAAAGATACCTATGCAGGTCTACGTCATCGTATAGACACAATAAAACTGCTACATTCGGTATATTTGAGCTTTTGACAGATTTTTAACGGATTTTATTATTTATATATTTATTTTTTTTTTTTTTGAAAATTGCCAAAATCGTTCCAAATGGTGGAAGGTAACTACAGATCGGCTCGGCCGAAATTACAACTTTTTATACCCTCCACTATAATATGGAGGGTATATTAAGTTTGTCTTTCCGTTTGTAACAAATCAAAATATACATTTCAGACCCCGCAAAGTATATATATTCTTAATCAGAATAAAATCCTATGTCAATTTAGCGATGCTCGTCCATCTGTCCGTCCGTGGAAATAACTCTAGCTTCCTAACGGAGTGAAGTAGGTTGATAAATTTTTACTCAAATGCGTATTATATCTACAGGACCTTTAGTATTGAAAATGGGTGATGTAGATCCACGTTTTGGTATAGCACCCATATTGTGGTACCTCGCTTTTTCGGTATTTTGATGATTTAAGCGACATTATTTAACGGAATTGTTTCAAATTTGGTATTTGAAGTTCGTAACGGGAACTACAGCCTAAGACAGAAAGTACCGATATTCCATATTTTGATGATTTTAGCGACATTATTGACCGGAATTGTTTCAAATTTGGTGTTTGAAGTTCGTAATTGTTACTACAGCCTATGAAAGATTATTGTCTGTGAAGGTGCAATATAACGGTACATCACTATAATTGTAATTTTGATGATTTTGTATACATTATTCACCGATTTTTATACCCTCCACCATGGAAAGGAGGGTATATTCACTTTGTCATTCCATTTGTAACATCTTTAAATATTCGTCGTAGACCCCATAAAGTATATATATATATATATATATATATATATATATATATATATATATATATATATATATATATATATATATATATATATATATATATATTCATAAATTCTAAGTCGATTAAACGATGTCCGTCTTTCTGTCTGTTGAAATCACGATATAGCCCACATTATTTCACGTAGAGCGCCAAAACTTAGCAGAGCAATTTGTACTGTGTCTAGGATGGTTGGTATTGAAAATGAGATATATCGGTCCACGTTCTGGTATAGTCCCCATATAACGGTACCTCTCGATATTCGGTATTTTGATGATTTATGCCACATTTTTTCACGGATTTGTCTGACAATTGGTATTTGTATGTCATAATGGGTCCTAGTCTGGTATAGCCCCCATATAAAAGTACCTCACGATATTCGGTATTTTGATTATTTTTGCCAAATTTTTCACGGATTTGTCTAAAAATTGGTATTTGTTGGTCATAATGTGTCCCGGTTGCGGTAGCGAAACATTGCATGTATGGGTCCACGATTTGGTATAGCCCCATTTAACGGTACCTCCCGATATTCGGTATTTTGATGGTTTTTGCCTCATTTTTTCACTAATTTGTCTAAAATTGGTATTTGTGGGTCATAATGGGTCCTAGTTCGTGTGGCGAAACATTTTATGTATAGGTCCACGTTTTGGTATAGTCCCCATGTAACGGTACCTCCCAATATTCGGTATTTTGATGATTTTTGACACATTTTTTCACGAATTACTCTGAAAATTGGTAGTTGTAGATCATAATGGGTTCTAGCTCCGTTGGCGAAAGATTGCATGTGTAGGTCCACGATTTGGTATAGCCCCCATATAAAGGTACCTTACGATATTCGGTATTTTGATTATTTTTGCAAAATTTTTCACGGTACCTCCACGATTTGGTATAGCCCCATTTAACGGTACCTCCCGATATTCGGTATTTTGATGGTTTTTGCCTCATTTTTTCACTGTTTTGTCTAAAATTGGTATTTGTGGGTCATAATGGGTCCCAGTTCGTGTGGCGAGTCATTGTAATTATAGTTCCACGTCTTGGTATAGCCCTAATATAACGGTACCTCCCAATATTCGGTATTTTGATGATTTTTGACACATTTTTTCACGAATTACTCTGAAAATTGGTAGTTGTAGATCATAATGGGTTCTAGCTCCGTTGGCGAAAGATTGCATGTGTAGGTCCACGATTTGGTATAGCCCCCATATAAAGGTACCACACGATATTCGGAATTTTGATTATTTTTGCAAAATTTTTCACGGTACCTCCACGTTTTGGTATAGTCCCCATGTAACGGTACCTCCCAATACTCGGTATTTTGATGATTTTTTACACATTTTTTCACGAATTACTCTGAAAATTGGTAGTTGTAGATCATAATGGGTTCTAGCTCCGTTGGCGAAAGATTGCATGTGTAGGTCCACGATTTTGATTAGTTTTGCAAAATTTTTCACGGTACCTCCACGATTTGGTATAGCCCCATTTAACGGTACCTCCCGATATTCGATAATTTTATGATTTTTGCCACATTTTTTCACGTATTTGTCTGAAAATTGGTATTTGTAGGTCATAATGGGTTCTAGCTCCGTTGGCGAAACATTGCATGTGTAGGTCCACGATTTGGTATGGCACCCATATAACGGTACCTCCCGATATTCAGCATTTTAATGGGTTTTGCCACATTTCTTCTAATATTTCCTTTACCCTATCTCCGGATACCAATTCATTGGTCTATTGTGCCTGGAGTATTTTGGAAAGCAAGGTTGGCACTAAAAATACCAAAGAGTCGGGCAGCGTGTGACGGTTTCATTGACTTTTTGAAGGCCATAATTCGTGCCAAACGTGACCAATTCGAACAAATCGAAGCTTATTCTGCAAGAGAAAATTGTCTGAGCAAGTCCACGTCTTCATATATCCCCCATATAACGGTACCTCCAGTAGCGACATTAATCACCGGAATTATTTTAAATTTGGTATTTGAAGTTCGTAACGGGAACTACAGCCTAAGACAGAAAGTACCGATATTCGGTACTTTGATGATTTTAGCGACATTATTCGCCAAAATTGTTTAAAGTTCGTAATGGTTACTACAGCCTACGACAGAATATTGTCTGTGAAGGTCCAGTATAACGGTACATCCTTATATTTCCAATTTTGATTCGATTGTTTGTAATCAAGTTTCGCATTTGAATATTGTAATGGTTTATGACAAAAGTTGCCTATGGAGGCCACGTTATCGTATAAACCTTAATTTAACAGCTACATCCAGTATTTTAGAGATTTTAAACGGATTTTTTTTTGGAAAATTGCCAAAAACGTCCCAAATGTTCGAGGGTATTCTGTCCGTCCGTGGAAATCACTCTAGCTTCTGAACGAAATGAGGTAGGTTGATAAAATTTTACTCAACTGTTTATTATGTCTGCAGGACTTTTGGTATTGAAAATGGGTGATGTAGGTCCACGGTTTGGTATAGCCTCCATATAATGGTACCTCCCTTTTTCGGTTTTTTGGAGATTTAAGCGACAGTATTGACCGGAAATTTTTCAAATTTGGTATTTAAAGTTCGTAATGGGTGCTACAGCCTAAGACAGAAAGTTGTCTGCGCAGGTCTTAGTCTTCGTATATCCCCCATATAGCGGTACCCCCCGACATTCGATATTTTGATGATTTTAAAAATCGTTGCCAAAATCGTTCCAAATGGTGGAGGGTATTCAGAGATCGGCCCGGCCGAACTTAAAGCTTTTTACCATTATACCCTCCCTCGGCGGCGGCTAAGCACAAAAAAATCGGCGGCGGCTAAAAGTCCAATGCAGCCGAAAGAGAATTTGCGGCAGCTAAAGTAATATACGGCCGGCGGCGGCTAAAAGTCGGCTACTGTCGACGAATGTAACTTTAAAAAATGATTTTGTTGGTTTAATAACTTTCCATTCATTTAATTTAGAATAAAAATTAGTATATACTTTTTATGTACATTTGTTACTTATACCACTTCAATAATTATTACAAAAATATACTAATTTGATAGAAATGGTTCGACGGCCGCATTGTTATCGTAAAAAAACAATTGTATTTTTTAATATTGCAGAATACAGGATGGTTTTATAAAACTTTCATTAATACTTTTCCTACTTTTGATGAACAAGCAAAAACACAACGACTTTTTTGCAAACCATGTATCTGCCACTCTATCAAAATTCGTAAAATAAAAAAGTTGCCAAAGATTTTGTAATAGAAAATAAATGCACAATGACATAATACCCTTACCACTATGAAATAATAAATTTATTAATCGATAAGATTAAAAGGCATATTTATACAAACATGCTGCAAGCATTTATTCGACGGCTTAGCCGACTCAGTTGGCTAGGAGTTTGAGCCGATGAGAGCCACATGCCTCGGCGGCGGCTTAGATGACTTACAAAAAGTCGGCGGCGGCTGTACCGATCGGCTTCGTGCTCTGGCCTCAATGTGTTTTTCCAAGGTGTCAATTTGCAGACAAGTGAGTTGCAACACCGTCCCAGGTAATAAGGTGCACAATTTTTTTAAGGCACGATTTACACGGCTAATTGACTGGGCCCGATCCGCAAATAAAATTTTTACCGTCATCGTCTTGTTGAGACCAGCTTTCATGCAAGTCAACGTTTTTGAAAAAAAAAAAAAAAAAAAAAAAAAAAAAAAAAAAAACGGTTGATATCATGGTAACACTCGTCATTCTCAATATTTTTGAATAAATGTGGGCCAATGCTACCACAAGGTCAGCGACAGTGTGATGTATTGTAAAGCTTCTAGCTAATCTTCACTTCCATTCCGAAAAATCGGCTTTTTTCGTACCTATCGAAAAATGAGCTTCATTACGCACTTTGAGCAACTGTGCATTTATAGACCAAAATGGAGCGGTAAATTATGAACTTATAGTAGCCGATATCGTCGACGAAGTCATAGTCTCCAGACACGACATCTACATGAGTTACGGATTTTTGGTTGTTTGCACGTATTACACTCGATTCGAACCAAATTTTTTCAGCATAACTGTCAAACTTCAATGACTGACAAAGAAGAATCAAGAACTGATACACCTGCTTTGTAAAATTCTTCTTTTGACAAACTCAATACCGGACAACAATAAGAGTGAGGAACGGATTTTAGCGCTTATGGCGTATGCTGTTGGTGTATGTGGTGTATGCGACGGACAAGAAAGAAATATCGGATACTATAGCCGAACATTGTGGGATTGTGAAAGAAAATAAACCCAATCGTTATTCCTGATTCGAAGTTAAAGCATGTCTCTATGGAGTTTTAGGATGGGCTACGCGGGGACACCTTGAGGCACCGGAAATATGAAACAGAGGATTGGTTTCCAGAATTCTATGTGTGAGCAGATACAGAAATGCGAATTGCTATGGAATTGCTATGGATGGGCTGCATTATGGATAATGTGGCCATATCTGCCATAGCCTCAAAGGAGACTCAGTCAACGTAGAAGGCGGGTGGGAGTTATAGAATTAAACCGCCACCTTTTCACAAGGAATCACAATAGGGACGAGGTGCGTTCTTTCTCCAGAGTTGTCTACGTCGGACGCGACATACTGAATCAAGCGAATTGCAACATATACCTGCTCCCGGGATATGTGGCGTTCGATTCCCCAATATTACCACCGACGTCATCATTGCAGTGCCTGGCAAGGAAAGTGAAGCCAAATAGCAATAAGGTACTCGTTTGTGGTGATGCTAACTCACACCATATACCAAGGGATAGTACTACAACAAATAAAAGAAGCATTTTAAATATACAACATAATAAATTTTAAAATGAGCAACAGACAAACTTTTAATAATAAAATTAGGGAAGAAGTTTTAGAAATAATTATATAATTATTATAACATCACATAAAATAAGTGCATGATATCAGAAGAGTACTCGTTTTTTAACCACTTTTCTTATACATTAGATAAATATAGCGCGGCCTCCGCAAAACCCAAAATGCGGAACGCGTGTTTACTATTTGAGTACACACTCAAGGCCTAGCCCGAAGCAAGGGGCTTCTTATATCTAAACTCTACAAGGCTAGTTATGCAAGATCAGAAACGATTCGCTTATCCGGACTAAGACAATTAATAGCTCCAGTAAAGTCAAACACCTAGGACTAATCTTGTATAAAAAACACTAACTGGAAAGACAGCATTGGGAAAAGATTAAACAAAGCTCATTGATGCTGGCAAACTTCAAAAGGGCCATAGATGATTGACAGCGAATAAAAAAAAGGTTAAGTTCGTAAATGGACAACATTTTGTATAGCCCCCATATAACAGCACCTCCATATATTCGATATTTTGACAATTTATATCACATTTTCTAATATAATTGTTTAAATCCGGTAATTGCTTGTCCTGTGCATAGAGTTTGTAGCGGTTTCTACATTCTATGGCAGAACATTGTCCATCAAGGTTTACGTTTTCTTATAGCCCCCATATAAGAGTATCTCACGATATTCGGTATTTTGGTGATTTAGATCACATTTTTCAACATAATTCTTTACATTTTTAACGCAATTGTTAAAAATTCGGTATTTAACTTTTTTTAACGGGTTCTACCACCTGTGGCCGAAAATTGTTTATGTATGTCCCCATATAAATGTACCTCCCCAGGGTTTAAGCCACATATTTGAACGGAACTGTTTAATATTCGTACTTAGAGCGTCTATGGCTCCATATAACTGTACCTCCCCTGAAATTCGGTACATTTGGTTCGGAATGGGGTTTTCTTTCTGCGGTAGATAATGCGATTTAACTTTGTCCGCCTGTCTTTCTCTCCATATGTCTGTTGAAATCAGAAAATTGGTATTTGTAGTATTTAAAGTTCGCCCCCGTCGTTTTATCACATTATAGTAAGATTATAATATGTAATTAAGAAATATCTAGAAGCAATTATTGTTCCTCTTTATTGCAAAAGGTAGTTCTCAAGAGCGGTAATGGACATTCATAAATACAAATTTAAAGGTAAACATTAACGATATTAGAGATTATTGGTACCATTGGGAGTGCAAGCTATTTGCCAATACAGGACGACCGAGATTCAGTATTATATGTCGAAAAAAGTAGTTTCAAAACTAATTAAAAAGCACAAGAGATTGTTAATAGAAGATTTTATGCAGAAAACGTGGAATGCAAATAATGCCAGGTAAGACATAGAAAATTAAGTCATCAATCCAACTGACACCATAGTGAAGTCATTCGAACATAATTGTCCACATAGATGAAATCTGCCTTCGAAAAGGCATGTGTAACAGGTGAAATTCGTAAAAAATGGAATTCGCAAACCAACAAGAATTTTCATTTCTTGCCTACCATCTCAAAGCCAAGTTCTTATAAACAAAGTTTTTCAGGGAATGCCACAAGAGAGGTCTTGTCAATTCATTTGTAAGAAACTACTGTAATCCCTGTTACGTTATAGCACTTCTTGTATAACTGGGCGAGGTCAAGAGGACTAAATGTAAAACCGAAAAAGGGAACAATATGGTTTCACCAGTAACACTAAAATCAGCAACTAAGCGAAACAATTTTCTGATATAAGGCACTTAGTGCCTCCGGTAAAGTCAAACACCTAGGAGTAATCTGGGATAAAAAAAAGTGGAAAGACTGGAAAGACCACATTAGTTAAAGAGGAAACTGTTTTTAATTTAAATAATGTTTCCCAACCCAATGGAACCATCCTAAGTCTTTCAGTTTCCGAGATATTTGCGATCGTTTGAAGTTGAAGGGTACTAGCCAATTTTCAGTACAATTTCTCACTTATTGAAATAAACGCTGTTATCTCTTTGTTCGAATAAAAGACAACTAATATTAGAACTTGTTTTAGTGTAAAAATGTTCCTCGATAAAATGAAACCATTCCCAGAGATATAAGTCTGTTAGTTTCCGAGATAATTGCGATCGCTTGAAGTTGCAGGGCACTAGTCAATCTCCAGTACAATTTCCCACTTCTTGAAATGAACGCTGTTATCTCTTTGTTCGAATAAAATACAACTAATATTAGAACTGTTTTTAGTGTAAAAATGTTCCTCGATACAATGGAACCATCCGCAGAGTCATAAGTCTGTTAGTTTTTGAGATATTTGCGATCGTTTGAAGTTGAAGGCACCAGTCAATTTTTAGGAAAATTTCCCACTTCTTAAAATGAAGGTTGTTATCTCTTTGTTTGAATAAAATACAACTAATTTTAGAACTCTTTTAGTATAAAAACAGGTTTCTCGACACAATGAAACCATTCCCAGAGTCCTAAGTGTTTTAGTTTCCGAGATATTCGCGATAGTTTGAAGTTGAAGGGCACAAGCCAATCTCCAGTACAATTTCCCACTTCTTGGAATGAACACTGTTATCTCGTTGTTTGAAAAAAATACAACTAATATTAGAACTGTTTTTAATTTAAAAAATGTTTCCCAACCCAATGGAACCATCCTAAGTCTTTTAGTTTCCGAGATACTTGCGATCGTTTGAAGTTGAAGGGTACTAGCTAATTTTCAGTACAATTTCTCACTCATTGAAATGAACGCTGTTATCTCTTTGTTCGAATAAAATACAACTAATATTAGTGTAAAAATGTTCCTCGATACAATGGAACCATTCCCAGAGTTATAAGTCTGTTAGCTTCCGAGATAATTGCGAACGCTTTAAGTTGCAGGGCACTAGTCAATCTCCAGTACAATTTCCCACTTCTTGAAACGAACGCTGTTACATCTTTGTTTGAATAAAATACAACTAATATTAGAACTGTTTGTAGAGTAAAAATGTTCCTCGACACAATTGAACAATTCACAGAGTCATAAGTCTGTTAGTTTCCGAGATATTTGCAATCGTGTGCAGTTGAAAGCACTAGTCAATTTTCAGGAAAATTCCCCACTTCTTGAAATGAAAGTTGTTATCTCTTTGTTTGAATAAAGCACAACTAATTTTAGAATTCTTTTAGTGTAAAAAACGGTTTACGACACAATGGAACCATTCCCAGAGTCCTAAGTGTTTTAGTTTCCGAGATATTCGCGATCGTTTGAAGTTGAAGGGCACAAGCCAATCTCCAGTACAATTTCCCACTTCTTGGAATGAACGCTGTTATCTCATTGTTTGAAAAAAATACATCTATTATTAGAACTGTTTTTAATTTAAAAAATGTTTCTCGACACAATGGAACCATCCTAAGTCTTTTAGTTTCCGATATACTTGTGATCGTTTGAAGTTGAAGGGTACTAGTCAATTTTCAGTACAATTTCTCACTCATTGAAATGAACGCTGTTATCTCTTTGTTTGAATAAAATACAACTAATATTAGAACTGTTTTTAGTGTAAAAATGTTCCTCGATACAATGAAACCATTCCCAGAGTCCTAAGTGTTTTAGTTTCCGAGATATTCGCGATCGTTTGAAGTTGAAGGGCACAATCCAATCTCCAGTACAATTTCCCACTTCTTGGAATGAACACTGTTATCTCTTTGTTTGAAAAAAATACAACCTTAAGTATTGAAAATGGGTGATGTAGATCCACGTTTTGGTATAGCACCCATATTGTGGTACCTCGCTTTTTCGGTATTTTGATGATTTAAGCGACATTATTTAACGGAATTGTTTCAAATTTGGTATTTGAAGTTCGTAACGGGAACTACAGCCTAAGACAGAAAGTACCGATATTCCATATTTTGATGATTTTAGCGACATTATTGACCGGAATTGTTTCAAATTTGGTGTTTGAAGTTCGTAATTGTTACTACAGCCTATGAAAGATTATTGTCTGTGAAGGTGCAATATAACGGTACATCACTATAATTGTAATTTTGATGATTTTGTATACATTATTCACCGATTTTTATACCCTCCACCATGGAAAGGAGGGTATATTCACTTTGTCATTCCATTTGTAACATCTTTAAATATTCGTCGTAGACCCCATAAAGTATATATATATTCATAATCAGCATAAAATTCTAAGTCGATTAAACGATGTCCGTCTGTCTGTCTGTTGAAATCACGATACAGCCCACATTGTTTCACGTAGAGCGCCAAAACTTAGCAGAGCAATTTGTACTGTGTCTAGGATGGTTGGTATTGAAAATGAGATATATCGGTCCACGTTCTGGTATAGTCCCCATATAACTGTACCTCTCGATATTCGGTATTTTGATGATTTATGCCACATTTTTTTACGGATTTGTCTGACAATTGGTATTTGTATGTCATAATGGGTCCTAGTTTGTGTAGCGAAACATTGTATGCATAGGTCCACGTTTTGGTATAGTCCCCATGTAACGGTACCTCACGATATTCGGTATTTTGATTATATTTGCCAAAATTTTCACGGATTTGTCTAAAAATTGGTATTTGTTGGTCAGAATATGTCCCGGCTGCGGTAGCGAAACATTGCATGTACGATTTGGTATAGCCCCATTTAACGGTACCTCCCGATATTCGGTATTTTGATGGTTTTTGCCTCATTTTTTCACTGATTTGTCTAAAATTGGTATTTGTGGGTCATAATGGGTCCTAGTTCGTGTGGCGAAACATTGTATGCATAGGTCCACGTTTTGGTATAGTCCCCATGTAACGGTACCTCACGATATTCGGTATTTTGATTATATTTGCCAAAATTTTCACGGATTTGTCTAAAAATTGGTATTTGTTGGTCAGAATATGTCCCGGCTGCGGTAGCGAAACATTGCATGTACGTTTTGGTATAGTCCCCATGTAACGGTACCTCCCAATATTCGGTATTTTGATGATTTTTGACACATTTTTTCACGAATTACTGTGAAAATTGGTAGTTGTAGATCATAATGGGTTCTAGCTCCGTTGGCGAAACATTGCATGGTCCACGATTTAGTATAGCCCCCATATAAAGGTACCTCACGATATTCAGCATTTTAATGGGTTTTGCCACATTTCTTCTAATATTTCCTTTACCCTATCTCCGGATACCAATCCATTGGTCTATTGTGCCTGGAGTATTTTGGAAAGCAAGGTTGGCACTAAAAATACCAAAGAGTCGGGCAGCGTGTGACGGTTTCATTGACTTTTTGAAGGCCATAATTCGTGCCAAACGTGACCAATTCGAACAAATCGAAGCTTATTCTGCAAGAGAAAATTGTCTGAGCAAGTCCACGTCTTCATATATCCCCCATATAACGGTACCTCCAGTAGCGACATTAATCACCGGAATTATTTTAAATTTGGTATTTGAAGTTCGTAACGGGAACTACAGCCTAAGGCAGAAAGTACCTCACGATATTCGGTATTTTGATTATTTTTGCCAAAATTTTCACGGATTTGTCTAAAAATTGGTATTTGTTGGTCAGAATATGTCCCGGCTGCGGTAGCGAAACATTGCATGTACGATTTGGTATAGCCCCATTTAACGGTACCTCCCGATATTCGGTATTTTGATGGTTTTTGCCTCATTTTTTCACTGATTTGTCTAAAATTGGTATTTGTGGGTCATAATGGGTCCTAGTTCGTGTGGCGAAACATTGTATGCATAGGTCCACGTTTAGGTATAGTCCCCATGTAACGGTACCTCCCAATATTCGGTATTTTGATGATTTTTGACACATTTTTTCACGAATTACTGTGAAAATTGGTAGTTGTAGATCATAATGGGTTCTAGCTCCGTTGGCGAAACATTGCATGGTCCACGATTTGGTATAGCCCCCATATAAAGGTACCTCACGATATTCAGCATTTTAATGGGTTTTGCCACATTTCTTCTAATATTTCCTTTACCCTATCTCCGGATACCAATTCATTGGTCTATTGTGCCTGGAGTATTTTGGAAAGCAAGGTTGGCACTAAAAATACCAAAGAGTCGGGCAGCGTGTGACGGTTTCATTGACTTTTTGAAGGCCATAATTCGTGCCAAACGTGACCAATTCGAACAAATCGAAGCTTATTCTGCAAGAGAAAATTGTCTGAGCAAGTCCACGTCTTCATATATCCCCCATATAACGGTACCTCCAGTAGCGACATTAATCACCGGAATTATTTTAAATTTGGTATTTGAAGTTCGTAACGGGAACTACAGCCTAAGACAGAAAGTACCGATATTCGGTACTTTGATGATTTTAGCGACATTATTCGCCAAAATTGTTTCAAATTTGGTGTTTAAAGTTCGTAATGGTTACTACAGCCTACGACAGAATATTTTCTGTGAAGGTCCAGTATAACGGTACATCCTTATATTTCGAATTTTGATTCGGTTTTTTGTAATCAAGTTTCGCATTTGAATATTGTAATGGTTTATGACAAAAGTTGCCTATGGAGGCCACGTTACCGTGTAAACCTTAATTTAACAGCTACATCCAGTATTTTAGAGATTTTAAACGGATTTTTTTTTTTTTTTTTGGAAAATTACCAAAAACGTCCCAAATGTTCGAGCGTATTCTATCCGTCAGTGGAAATCACTCTAGCTTCTGAACGAAATGAGGTAGGTTGATAAAATTTTACTCAACTGTTTATTATGTCTGCAGGACTTTTGGTATTGAAAATGGGTGATGTAGGTCCACGGTTTGGTATAGCCCCCATATAATGGTACCTCCCTTTTTCGGTTTTTTGGAGATTTAAGCGACAGTATTGACCGGAAATTTTTCAAATTTGGTATTTGAAGTTCGTAATTGGTGCTACAGCCTTAGACAGAAAGTTGTCTGCGAAGGTCTTAGTCTTCGTATATCCCCCATATAGCGGTACCCCCCGACATTCGATATTTTGATGATTTTAAAAATCGTTGCCAAAATCGTTCCAAATGGTGGAGGGTATTAAGAGATCGGCCCGGTCGAACTTAAAGCTTCTTACCATTATATCCTCCACCATAGTGTAGAGGGTATGTTAGGTTGGTCATTCCGTTTGTAACACCTCGAAATATACATTTTAAACCCCACACAGGATATAAATACTTTATCAGCAGTAGATTTAGCGACATTATTCGCCAAAATTGTTTCAAATTTGGTGTTTAAAGTTCGTAATGGTTACCACAGCTGTGAAGGTCCAGTATAACGGTACATCCTTATATTTGAAATTTTGATTCGATTTTTTTCTGTCCGTCTATCCGTCTATGGAAATTCCGAACGAAATGCAGTAGGTTGATAAAAAAATGTCTGCAGGACTTTTGGTGTTGAAAATAGGACATCCTAGGTTTGGTATAGCCGCCATATAATGGTAACTTCCTATTTTCTGTATATTAATGATTTAAGCGACATTATTCACCGAAATTGTTTCAAATTTGGTATTTGAAGTTCGGAATGGATACTACAGCCTAAGACAGAAATTGTCTGTGCAGGTCCACGCTAAGCTATATTATCAGCGGATATTTTTAAAGTTTAGTATTCGAATATTGTAATGTTATATGAAAAACGTCATCGTCAAGTCAGTCAATATAACGCCTATTTTCAGTATTTTTAAGGTTTTGTTGGATTTAGTTTTTTTGAGAATTGTCAAATTCGTTCCAAACGGTAAAGGGTGTTGAAAGTTCGGCGTTTTCCATAAAAACGGAAAATACGAGCTTTGTAGACTGTCCTTCGGTCTGAAGAATGCTCCAAGCATTTTTCAGAAGGCTATAGATGATGTGTTAGGAGAACACTTTGGGACGAGGTGTTTTGTTTACATAGACGATGTAATCGAAAAACGAGCAACAACACTTACAAGATGTGGAATTATTACTGAGAAGTATATTTGAAGCCAATATGAGGGTTTCAGCTGAAAAAGAAACAAGACCTAGGGACAACAATTCTGACAATCTTCGGTGAAGTTCCTTTCACTATAATGTAAAGAAAGAAGATATATTATATTGAACGTAAGTTAAAGGAAATATTGTTTACATTTTTTAGGATTGCCTTAAGATTGGTCATAGCCATATTAGTGTCGACATTTTATGATGACTTCGACAAACTGACCAACACAGTTGACCAACTAATCATCTCACAGGAGAGACAGTTTACTATCAACACCGAAGTGCAGAAAGAAGCCTCACCACTACAGTAAACAAAATTTTTAAGGCAGAAAAACAAAGTGAAGTTGATACAGGAAATCTTTATGATTCACAGATGGTATATCCACTAAGTCCAACTTTTTTTTTATTAAAATATTCGTCTATCAGTATACAATTAAACAATATATAATACATAACAATTTATGAGATAAAACTAAAAGTATTGCAGCAAATAGGATCTCTTTAAATTTTATAAGGAAACATTTTCTTAATAGTTATATACAAATTTAAGGCAAAAAGATAGGTAAAAACCTTTTACAATGCAAATAGCCAAGATTTAAAATGTTTTTTTACATTAATATTAATTTCTCAATCATGCAATTTTTTAGCAATGTAAAATTTGAAGATCTATTACGCATTTCAAAATTGTTTGTGATTTTTTCGATGAATGGGATGATCATATCCTCTTGGTGCCGTTGATGGAGAAGTTCTGTGGAATATCGTCTATTAAGACCATATATAATTTTAAGATTTTTATTTTGAATTATTTGTAACTTTTTCATGTGAGTTTTTGCACACAAACCATATCATACCGGACAGCCATAACATATAATTGTGCGGATGCACATTTTATAAAGTAACAACTTGTTTTTTATATCAAGTTTGGATTTGCGGTTAAGTAGTGGAAATAGAGCTCGACCACATTTGACAGCTTTTCTGATGAAGTTATAACGTGATCTCTAAATGTGAGATTTTTATCTAATTGTATTTCGAGATACTTTACAGATGTTTGCAGATTTATATTGTTGCTGCAAAATATCAAGGGTTGATTTGGAATGCGTTTCGGGGATTTGTTGAAGGGAAAAATTATTGCCTGGGTTTTCGCTTCGTTTATTTTTATTTTCCACTTGTCAAAATACTTTTTAATATGATTTAATGACAACTGAAGTTTCTTGATTATTGAATTGGAAACCTTTCCATTGGTAATGATAGCCGTGTCATCAGCATACAATGCGACATCGTGTTGTTTAAGAAGTTTTAAATCTGATGTATATATCGAATTTAAGATCGGGGACAACACAGATCCTTGTGGTAAACCTGCAGTAATTTCTTTTTGATCTGAATGCTCATCATCAATATGTACAGCAAAATGTCTCTATTTCAGAAAACTGTGTACAATCTTTTGTAGGTAAACAGGATAACCAAACTTGTGAAGTTTAAAAATCAAACCGTTGTGCCATATAGAATCGAATGCCTTCTCAATGTCTAGGAATACTGCACCTGTACTTTTACGATCTCTTTTATTTGTTTTAATAATGTTTACTATTCGTTTAACCTGGTGGACAGTCGAGTGTTGTTTGCGAAATCCAAATTGTTCTTCTTTGATGATATTGTGGTTTTCTGCGAATTCTTTAATACTATGCAAAATAGATTTTTCAAAAACCTTATCCAAACAGTTTAGCATACTTATTGGTCTATAGCCATTAGGATTTTGTGAATTTTTTCCATTCTTTAGTACTGGTAATATTTTAGCCTTCTTAAATACAGTTGGAAAATAACCATTTCTTAAACACCACGTAAACACCTTTGAAACAATCATGAAAAAAGAGTTTGGCATATTTTTAAGGACTACGGGTTTTATACCATCTAGACCCGGGGCTTTCGAATTTTTAAGGTTTTTGGTGAACCATTTGACTTCTTCAACTGATATTGAGTCAATATTCTCTGTTATTATATTTTGTTTATCAAGCCACCGAATATGTAGTTCAACAGGCCGATCCTTTGATGATACCACATGTGCAGTAATCTTGTGAGATTCTTCAAATACTTTTGCAATAATGTTAGCCTTTTCAAGACTGTTGCTTACAACAACGCCATCTACCGCTTATGTCCCAACACTTGTTCGAGTTCCCCTTATAGTCCTGGACAACCACCAAAATTTCTTGCTTCCACGTGGCAACGATTTCAAGAAGTTACTCCAGCTGACATTTCTATCTTCTAACACGTGGAATTCTATCAGCTTATCTAGCTGCTTTGGTAAACCAATGAGTGTTGTTCTCTCCGATACCACGTAACATCTTTGAAGTTTTCGGCGGAATCTTCTTCGTTGTCCAATTAAATATAAAGTTAGTTGAGAGAGCCTTTTTTTCCAGCTGACTTTCTCACACTTTGGAACCATTTTCTCAGCAGTTTGCATTATTGTTATAATTTCATTAAGAATTCCATCGGCATTTAAATAGGTCACCACTGAATTTTCAAGGTGTTTTTGGAGTATAGCGCCTTCAACATATCTGTGGATAGACCTCCAGTTTGTCTTATGATAGAGACGAGTTTGCATGGCTTTCACGTTAAAGGAGCCAGAAATTTTACAGGTCATCGGAATATGGTCCGATTTTAAAATATTTGGATGAAAATTGAAGTCCAGAATTCGTGAGCATAATATCGACAACAGAGGGCAGTTGTGGTGCTTGACGCTGTGTATATCGCGTAAAACCATCGGGATAGTGAATGTAAAAATTGGAGCTCAGTTGATGATGGTACAAACGTTGTCCAGCCGTATTATTTTGTGTACAATGCCTCCGAAAATAAAAAAGTCATTTGAAGAGTTTGTTAGACTTTTTATATCATTAATAAAGTGCGCTGTATATTTGGGGCAATAGGCTGTCGTCAGCCTGACTGGTTTTCTATTAATGTTTATAATTATAGAAATGTTTTCTATAGAATGGGTAGGAATTTTAGGCAATTTTTGATGAGGAATATTGTTTTTTACTGCTATAAGAACTCCTTCACCATGTCCTGGTCTGTCTTCTCTATATATTATGAAATTTCGCAGTTTCATTTTATGATTTGCTTTCAAAAATGTTACATTCAGGAGTAAAATATCTATATTCCTTTCATTTATTGTGTGCTCTAATTCTAAAATGGATGCTGGTTTTGTTATGCCTTGGACATTAAAATGCATAACATTTATATCATGCTGAATTAATTGGTTATATGACATGTCTGAGCATCATTCCAAGAACTCGCATTTTGTCATATTTGTTTTGACATTTCTGTAGGGCATCTATAGCCTCGAAATAAATTTGAAGGATTTTTTCATTTGATAAATCATCATCCTTTTTTTCATCATTATTTTTAACTTTTGAAGCATATGATGTTGACAAATTTGGCATTATAAAAGGGTCACTAGAATGTTCATTATGTACCCTTTGCTGGTTATTATCTGGTCCAATATTTTGCACAGGGAAGGCTCTTTTCAATTTATTAGAGTTATGTTTTGAAGTAACTTTTGCTCTAATTTGAAGGTACTCGTTTCGCTGTGGGCAATTTTTGTCATCTGCTCTGTGTTAACATTGCTTAGACCTTTTGCAATGCAATTATATCACTTATATATCACGGGCCCCTTATTAGCAGTTTTGTTTAATTGACAAGTGGAGTAGTCGTGGTTCCCTGCACAAAGCAAGCACACCTCCTTTCGGTAACAATTTGTGGAACCATGTCCATGCATCGCACATTTGGAGCAATGAGTTGGACCTCGTTTCTTTCTAAGAGGATTCCTCCAGTGCACTACAACGTCACAGAGAAACCTTATTTTCCTTACTTCATTTTTACTTACATGGTTCTTGTCAAATTCGATCATATATAAAGCGTCGTCTGGGTTACTTCGTTTAGTTGGAATTTCCTTTAAGTCTACAAGTTCAATGTTGAAGGTATTCTTAAATTCATCCTGAAGGGTTCCGATACTTATTCTGGGCAATCCAAACAGAGCAAGCTTAAATTTCTTCTGATCGACCAAGGAATGGGTGAAGAATTTCATGCCATTGGCTTTTAGTTTTTCAACCGCCTCGTAGAAGTTCGCTATTGTTTCTGGAAATACTTTGGTTCCAATTGACATTCTTTTGTATTTGGAGCTGTGTCCAAGAAGTATCATAACTTTTGTTAGGCTGTGTTGGCTGTCAACTACTATCGACGGAACCTTAATTCTGTTTTCCGCAATCTCACCACCCTCAATACTACCATCATCATCTATGTCAGATAAATCCTGGTATCTTTTGAAACTCACCGCTTCGCCTGGCTTTGGTTGTTTAAACCTAGTTCTATTACCCCAATGCTTCTTTCTTTTTTGAGACATTTTTACAAAATTTTCTAAAAAATTGTTGTTTGAATTTTTTCTTTTTAGTCAGGGTGAAAAACAGCTGATTTTATACGTCTTGTTGCTTCACCTGTTAGCAAATGACTTGAAGTCCAACTTTGGCATACTATTTCCTATATATTTAGGGTATATCACGAATCAATGACTCAATCAGAGGGCGAAGCCGATGTAAAATTCCTCGCGGCGGCGGCAGCTAAGCACAAAAAAAAAAATCGGCGGCGGCTAAATGTCGAATGCAGCCGAAAGAGAATTTGCGGCAGCTAAAGCAATATACTGCCGGCGGCGGCTAAAAGTCGGCTACAGTCGACGAATTTAACTTTAAAAAATAATTTTGCTGGTTTAATAACTTTCCATTCATTTAATTTAGAATAAAAATTAGTATATACGTTTTTATGCACATTTGTTGCTTATAGCACTTCAATAATTATTACAAAAATATACTAATTTGATAGAAATGGTTCGACGGCTGCATTGTTATCGTAAATAAATAATTTTTAATATATATTTGACACATTTTATAAACCTTTTATTAATACTTCTCCTACTTTTGATGAACAAGCAAAAACACAATGACTTTTTTGCAAACCATGTATCTGCCACTTCATCAAAATTCGTAAAATACAAAAAGTTGCCAAAGATTTTGTAATAGAAAATAAATGCACAATGACATAGTACCCTTACCACTATGAAATAATAAATTTATTAATCGATAAGATTAAAAGGCATATTTATACAAACATGCTGCATGAATTTATTCGAAGGCTTAGCCGACTCAGTTGAGCCGATGAGAGCCACATGCCTCGGCGGCGGCTTAGATGACTTACAAAAAGTCGGCGGCGGCTGTGCCGATCGGCTTCGTGCTCTGGCCTCAATGTGTTTTTCCAAGGTGTCAATAGACCAAAATGGAGCGGTAAATTATGAACTTATAGTAGCCGATATCGTCGACGAAGTCATAGTCTCCAGGCACGACGTCTACATGAGTTACGGATTTTTGGTTGTTTGCACGTATTACACTCGATTCGCACCAAATTTTTTCAGCATAACTGTCAAACTTCAATGACTGACAAAGAAGAATCAAGAACTGATACACCTGCTTTGTAAAATTCTTCTTTTGACAATCTCAATACCGGGCAACAATAAGAGTCAGGAACGGATTTTAGTGCTTATGGCGTATGCTGTTGGTGTGTGTGGTGTATGCGACGGACAAGAAAGAAATATCGGGTACTATAGCCGAACATTGTAGGATTCTGAAAGAAAATAAGCCCAATCGTTATTCCTGATTCGAAGTTAAAGCATGTCTCTATGGAGTTTTAGGATGGGCTACGCGGGGACACCTTGAAGCACCGGAAATATGAAACAGAGGATTGGTTTCCAGAATTCTATTTGTGAGCAGATACAGAAATGCGAATTGCTATGGAATTGCTATGGATGGGCTGCATTATGGATAATGTGGCCATATCTGTCACAGCCTCAAAGGAGACTCAGTCAACGTAGAAGGCGGGTGGGAGTTATAGAATTAAACCGCCACCTTTTCAAAGGAATCACTATAGGGACGAGGTTGTCTACGTCGGACGCGACATACTGAATCAAGCGGAATGCAACATATACCTGCTCCCGGGATATGTGTCGATTCCCCAATATTACCACCGACGTCATCATTGCAGTGCCTGGCAAGGAAAGTGAAGCCAAATAGCAATAAGGTACTCGTTTGGGGTGATGCTAACTCACACCATATACCAAGGGGTAGAACTACAACAAATAAAAGAAGCATTTTAAATATACAACATAATAAATTTTAAAATGAGCAACAGACAAACTTTTAATAATAAAATTTGGGAAGAAATTTTAGAAATAATTATATAATTATTATAACATCAAATAAAATAAGTGCATGATATCAGAAGAGTACTCGTTTTTTAACCACTTTTCTTATACATTAGATAAATATAGCGCGGCCTAAACCCAAAATGCGGAACGCGTGTTTACTATTTGAGTACACACTCAAGGCCTAGCCCGAAGCAAGGGGCTTCTTATATCTAAACTCTACAAGGCTAGTTATGCAATATCAGAAACGATTCGCTTATCCGGACTAAGACAATTAATAGCTCCAGTAAAGTCAAACACCTAGGACTAATCTTGTATAAAAAACACTAACTGGAAAGACAGCATTAGGAAAAGATTAAACAAAGCTCATTGATGCTGGCAAATTTCAAAAGGGCCATAGATGATTGACAGCGAATAAATCAAAAAAGGTTAAGTTCGTAAATGGACAACATTTTGTATAGCCCCCATATAACAGCACCTCCATATATTCGATATTTTGACAATTTATATCACATTTTCTAACATAATTGTATAAATCCCATAATTTCTAGTCCTGTGC
This sequence comes from Musca domestica, assembly GCF_030504385.1. Classification (NCBI taxonomy): domain Eukaryota; kingdom Metazoa; phylum Arthropoda; class Insecta; order Diptera; family Muscidae; genus Musca; species Musca domestica. The sequence continues at coordinate 9,767,325 of NW_026712293.1, read as the reverse complement.
ATAGAGTTTGTAGCGGTTTCTACATTCTATGGCAGAACATTGTCCATCTAGGTTTACGTTTTCTTATAGCCCCCATATAAGAGTATCTCACGATATTCGGTATTTTGATGGTTTAGATCACATTTTTCAACATAATTCTTTACATTTTTTAACGCAATTGTTAAAAATTCGGTATTTAATTTTTTTTAACGGGTTCTACCACCTGTGGCCGAAAATTGTTTATGTAGGTCCCCATATAAATGTACCTCCCCAGGGTTTAAGCCACATATTTGAACGGAACTGTTTAATATTCGTACTTAGAGCGTCTATGGCTCCATATAACTGTACCTCCCCTGAAATTCGGTACATTTGGTTCGGAATGGGGTTTTCTTTCTGCGGTAGATAATGCGATTTAACTTTGTCCGCCTGTCTTTCTCTCCATATGTCTGTTGAAATCGGAAAATTGGTATTTGTAGTATTTAAAGTTCGCCCACGCCGTTTTATCACATTATAGTAAGATTATAATATGTAATTAAGAAACATCTGGAAGCAATTATTGTTCCTCTTTATTGCAAAAGGTAGTTTTCAAGAGCGGTAATGGACATTCATAAATACAAATTTAAAGGTAAACATTAACGATATTAGAGATTATTGGTACCATTGGGAGTGCAAGGCAATTTGCCAATACAGGACGACCGAGATTCAGTATTATATGTCGAAAAAAGTAGTTTCAAAACTAATTAAAAAGCACAAGAGATTGTTAATAGAAGATTTTATGCAGAAAACGTGGAATGCCAGGTAAGACATAGAAAATGAAGTCATCAATCCAACTGACACCATTGTAAAGTCATTCGAACATAATTGTCCATATAGGTGGAGAAATCTGCCTTCGAAAAGGCATGTGTAACAGGAGAAATTCGTAAAAAATGAAATTCGCAAACCAACAAGAATTTTCATTGCTTGCCTACCATCTCAAAGCCAAGTTCTTATAAACAAAGTTTTTCAGGGAATGCCACAAGAGAGGTCTTGTCAATTCATTTGTAAGAAACTACTGTAATCCCTGTTACGTTATAGCACTTCTTGTATAACTGGGCGAGGTCAAGAGGACTAAATGTAAAACCGAAAAAGGGAACAATATGGTTTCACCAGTAACACTAAAATCAGCAACTAAACGAAACAATTTTCTGATATAAGGCACTTAGTGCCTCCGGTAAAGTCAAACACCTAGGAGTAATCTGGGATAAAAAAAGTGGAAAGACTGGAAAGACCACATTAGTTAAAGAGGAAACTGTTTTTAATTTAAATAATGTTTCCCAACCCAATGGAACCATCCTAAGTCTTTCAGTTTCCGAGATATTTGCGATCGTTTGAAGTTGAAGGGTACTAGCCAATTTTCAGTACAATTTCTCACTTATTGAAATAAACGCTGTTATCTCTTTGTTCGAATAAAAGACAACTAATATTAGAACTTATTTTAGTGTAAAAATGTTCCTCGATAAAATGAAACCATTCCCAGAGATATAAGTCTGTTAGTTTCCGAGATAATTGCGATCGCTTGAAGTTGCAGGGCACTAGTCAATCTCCAGTACAATTTCCCACTTCTTGAAATGAACGCTGTTGCATCTTTGTTTGAATTAAATACAACTAATATTTGAACTGTTTTTAGTGTAAAAAATGTTCCTCCACACAATGGAACCATCCGCAGAGTCAAAAGTCTGTCAGTTTTTGAGATATTTGCGATCGTTTGAAGTTGAAGGCACCAGTCAATTTTCAGGAAAATTTCCCACTTCTTAAAATGAAGGTTGTTATCTCTTTGTTTGAATAAAATACAACTAATTTTAGAACTCTTTTAGTATAAAAACAGGTTTCTCGACACAATGAAACCATTCCCAGAGTCCTAAGTGTTTTAGTTTCCAAGATATTCGCGATAATTTGAAGTTGAAGGGCACAAGCCAATCTCCAGTACAATTTCCCACTTCTTGGAATGAACACTGTTATCTCTTTGTTTGAAAAAAATACAACTAATATTAGAACTGGTTTTAATTTAAAAAATGTTTCTCGACACAATGGAACTATCCGCAGAGTCATAAGTCTGTTAGTTTTCGAAATATTTGCGATCGTTTGAAGTTGAAGGGCACTAGCCAATTTTCAGGAAATTTTCCCACTTCTTGAAATGAAGGCTGTTACCTCTTTGTTTGAATAAAATACAACTAATATTAGAACTCTTTTAGTGTAAAAAAAGGTTTCTCGACACAATGGAAGCATTTTTTTCTCTTAGTTTCCGAGATATTTGCGATCGTTTGAATTTGAAGGCACTAGTCAATTTTCAGGAAAATTTCCCACTTCTTGAAATGAAGGTTGTTATCTCTTTGTTTGAATAAAATACAACTATTTTTAGAACTCTTTTAGTGTAAAAAAAGATTTCTCGACACAATTGAACCATCCTAAGTCTTTCAGTTCCCGAGATACTTGCGATCGTTTGAAGTTGAAGGCTACTAGTCAATTTTCACTACAATTTCTCACTCATTGAAATGAACGCTGTTATCTCTTTGTTTGAATAAAATACAACTAATATTAGAACTGTTTTTAGTGTAAAAATGTTCCTCGATACAATGGAACCATTCCCAGAGTTATAAGTCTGTTAGTTTCCGAGATAATTGCGATCGCTTGAAGTTGAAAAGCACTAGTCAAATTTCGGAAAATTTTCCCACTTCTTGAAATGAACGCTGTTACCTCTTTGTTTGAATGAAATAACACTAATATTAGAACTGTTTTTAGTGTAAAAAGAATTCCTAGATACAATGGAAGCATTCGTATAGTCCTTAGTCTGTTAGTTTTCGAGATATATGAGAGCGTTTGAAGTTAAATGGCACAAGCCAATCTCCAGTACAATTTTCCACTTCTTGAAATGAACGCTGTTACCTCTTTGTTTGAATGAAATACAACTAATATTAGAACTGTTTTTACTGTAAAAAATGTTCCTCGACACAATGGAACAATCCGCAGAGTCATAAGTCTGTTAGTTTCCGAAATATTTGCGATCGTTTGAAGTTGAAGGGCACTAGCTAATTTTCAGGAAATTTTCCCACTTCTTGAAATGAAGGCTGTTATCTGTTTGTTTGAATAAAATACAACTAATATTAGAACTCTTTTAGTGTAAAAAAAGGTTTCTCGACACAATGGAAAAATGTAAAAATATTCCTAGATACAATGGAAGCATTCCTATAGTCCTTAGTCTGTTAGTTTTCGAGATATTTGAGAGCGTTTGAAGTTAAATGGCACAAGCCAATCTCCAGTACAATTTTCCACTTCTTGAAATGAACGCTGTTACATCTTTGTTTGAATAAAATACAACTAACATTACAACTGTTTTTAATGTAAAAAATGTTTCTCGACACAATGGAACGATCTGCAGAGTCCTTAGTCTTTTAGTTTCGGAGACATTATCACATTATAGAAAGATTATAATATATAGTTAAGAAATATCTAGAAGCAATTAGTGTTCCTCTTTATTGCAAAAGGTAGTTTTCAAGAGCGGTAATGGACATTCATAAATACAAATTTAAAGGTAAACATTGACGATATTAGAGATTATGGGTACCATCGGGAGTGCAAGGCAATTTGCCAATACAGGACGACCTAGATTCAGTATAATATGTCGAAAAAGGTAGTTTCAAAACTAATTAAAAAGCACAAGAGATTGTTAATAGAAGATTTTAGCAGAAAACGTGGAATGCCAAAAAAAAATGTCAGGTTAGACATAGAAAATGAAGTCATCAATCCAACTGACACCATAGTGAAGTCATTCGAACATAATTGTCCACATAGGTGGAGAAATCTGCCTTCGAAAAGGCATGTGTAACAGGTGAAATTCGTAAAAAATGGAATTCGCAAACCAACAAGAATTTTCATTGCTTGCCTACCATCTCAAAGCCAAGTTCTTATAAACAAAGTTTTTCAGGGAATGCCACAAGAGAGGTCTTGTCAACTCATCTGTAAGTAACTACTATAATCCCTGTTACGTTATAACACTTCTTGTATAACTAGGCGAGGTCAAGAGGACTAGATGTAAAACCGAAAAAGGGAACAATATGGTTTCACCAGTAACACTAAAATCAGCAACTAAACGAAACAACTTTCTGATATAAGGCACTTAGTGCCTCCGGTAAAGTCAAACAACACCTAGTATCTGGGATAAAAAAAAAAAAGTGGAAAGACCACATTAGTTAAAGAGGAAACAAAGCTTATAGACGCTGGTAAACAAAGATGACAATAGTTTAGTGATATAGATTAAATGAAAAAACTCACTGGCTTGCAATATTCTAGCATAAGAACTAGTGGGCATAAAAAGTGCAATATAAACATCTTGCAAAAGTCCAAAGAATGTGTTGCCTAGAAATCAAGGGGAATTGAAGGCTACACCAACGAGGACTCCAGAGTCTATTTTTATACGCGTCACCTTAAAAAGGAGGGTATATTAACGTTGTCATTTTGTTTGTAACATCCCTAAATATTCGTCGTAGACTCCATAAAGTATCCAAATTCTTGGTCAGCATAAAATTTTAAGTCGATTTAACAATGTCTGTCTGCCCGTTTGTCTGATAAAATCACTATACAGATATTTTTTGGAACAATTTGTATTGTGTCTAGGATGGTTGGTATTGAAAATGAGATACATCGTTTCACATTTTGGTATAGTCGCCATATAACGATACCGATTTGATAATTTTTGCGACCTTTTTCCACGGATTTGTCTGAAAATTGGTATTTGTTGGTCATAATGGGTTCTAGGTCGAGTGGCGAAATATTGTATAGCCCCATGTTTCTTTATAGCCCCAAGTATATGTTGTCCTTCAAATTCACGGATGGTGATTGACACCAAGGGCATCTCCTCGAAACTCAATAAACCAAGCTGAGATAATCTTAAAACTAATTACTGTTTTGTTTTTTCGTTGATTCTGTTTCCTCCCCACAACCCCTTGCGCATAAACACCCTATATAACGGTACCTCCCGATATTCCGATATTTTCACGGATTTGTCTAAAAATTGGTAATTGTAGTTCATAAATGGATTTTCCGGTGGCAGGACATTTACTATTCAAGTCCAATTTTTCGTATATCCGCCATAAAACAATACCAACCGATCTTCCGTATTTTGATAATTCTGATCACATTTACCAACGAAATTGTTCCAAATTTGGTATTTAAGAAGATTTGGTAGATGACAATCCCTAAAGTATAAAATTGTCTATTGAGGTTCCCGGTTTGATATGGCCCTTATATAGCGGCCTCACCCACTTTATAGTTTGTTGAAAAGTTTAACAGCATTATTTAATCGACCTTACTGGTATTTCTTATTTAAAGTGGAACACGTTTGGATTCAGATCCTTTTTTGTTTGTTTTCTTCACCCAATGGTGGAGGGTATGAAAAGATCGGCCCAGCAGAATTTCATGTTTTATACCCTCCACCATATATAGTGTGGACGGTATATTAAGTTCGTCACTCCGTTTGTAACTGATCGAAATAATAATTTTAGACCCAAAAAAGTATATATACTCTTGATCATCGTAAAATTCTAAGCCGATTTAGTACTGCCCGTCTTTCCGTCCGTCTAAAATTTTGCACAGATATGTCTTTAGTCTGCAGACAGTTCAAGTTCGAAATTGTACACAAGGAGTTCTTTATGAGTACTTTATTCCCTGTCAGAGAATTGTCTATATAGGTCAATGAAATTGTTTGAAAATGTACACAAGGAGTTTCTTATGGGTACTTTATTCCCTGCCAGAGAATTGTCTATATAGGTCCACGATATCGTAGATTCCCCATACAACGGTACCCCTTCTAAGGAGAGAATAGGGCCCTGGGTCCCTAAACCCTTGTTGATCGCCGCAATCCTTGTCCCCGTTCGTCGACATTTGTAGCAAATGATGATGCGGATGATTCCGGGAATCCTAGCAATGAAGTAAGTGTCGAAGAAGCTTGTATGTCCTCATACCCATGTGTAGAGACGAGTGGAGTTGAAATTGTTCGGTCTGTTCTAGCTCAATCTCTGAGTTAGTTGTCTCCATGTCCTCTTCATCTTGTTCGATTACCGATTCTTTTTGTTCGTCGGGGACGATGCTCGAACCAGCTCCGTAGCTATTCGGACGATTCACAGAGTTTGCCTTCCTTAGTCGAATGAGGAAAATTCGTGTACTGTCTCAGGAATTCGTTTAGATTCTCCTTCAATGTCATTTTCATTGTGCACATAGCCTTTAATACATTTTTCACCGTTTGGACACTTTGCTCTGCTTGGCCGTTAGTTGCTGGGTGATAGGGAGCAGTAAATTTGTGGTACTTAACTCCACTTCTTTGTATAAAATTCTTCAATTCATCCGAAGAAAAATTCGTTCCATTATCGGAAACTACTATATATGGTACTCCGTATGTAGCAAACACTTCACCCAGCAATGTAATCGTCGCAGCTGCGGTCAAGTCAATGGTAATCTTTACCTCCAACCATTTAGAGAAGGCATCGCTAATGATGAGTAACATGATTTCCTCGAAGGGACCCGCATAATCTATGTGCACTCTTTCTCACGGAGCCTTGGGGTACTCCCAATGATGATCTGTGCACTTCTTCGAGACATTATTATACTTTGCACATTTCTCACATTCCCTCGCAGTGCTCTCAATATCTTTGTCAATGCCCGGCCAGTAAACGAAGGACCGGGCTATGTCTTTCATCTAAACCGTCCCTAGATGTGCGCCATGCAAATCTTTCATTAAATCGCCCCGAAACCTAGAAGGGATCACAATTCGGTGTTCAAACATTAAACACCCTGACGACACTTTGTAGTTCATTTCAGGTGTTTTTTAACCAGCTTTTGACAAACACTGTCCACTTTCCAATAACTTTGTAATCTTACCAAGATGTTGATCCTTTCTCGTTTCCAGCGCAATTCGTTCAGCAGTTACGGGTAATTGAATAATTTGGCGAATCACGAAACTGTCGAATTCATCAAGGTCATTACATATGGACTTATCAAAACTGAGCTTGCTCACTCTGTTGGCTGGAGTTACTCGAGACAAAAAATCGGCATTACTGTTTTCATTCGAGGTTTTGTGGACCACTTCAAAATCGAAATTAAAAAGGAAATCGGCGTAGTTTGTCATACGGGATATGCATAAAACAGACAGCGTCTTACTCGGATGTAGGATTTGTACCTGCGGTTTGTGGTCAGTAATCAGAGACCAATGACGGGCATACAGGTACTTGAAAAACTTTTGGACGGCCTACACTATGGCCAGCGCCTCTTTATCGATTTGTGAATATCGTTGCTCCGTCGCGTTCATGGTACGGCTCGCATAAGCAATTGGACGTTCCTGTCCATTAGAAAGACGATGCGACAGAACAGCTCCCAGTCTCGTTTTACTGGCGTCCGTTGCAAGTAGACTAGGCAATGCTGGATCGTACGGGATCAGAACTAGCGGAGATATCAACAGTTGCTTGATTTTGGTGTATGCCGCATCTTTATTTTTATTGCAATAGAAAGTTCCTCTTTTCAAAACGTCCCGAAGTGGCCCCTTAAGTGTAGACAGTTTTGGTATGAAATTCGAGTAATACGACGCCTTTCCCATAAATGATTGTAACTCCTCCAACGTTCTTGGTTTTGTCGCATGCATAATCGCTTCAATGTGTTTGTTGGATTTATCAATTCCCTTGGCGTCGATTTTGTGACCTAAAAATTCAATCGATGATGTCACACATACGCACTTCTTTTTGTTTAACTTAAATCCAAATTCCTTTATCTTGCATACTGCAGTCCTAAGAACTTTCAACAGATCATCAGCATCTGTTGCAAACAGCAGAATATCGTCAAAAAATGAAGAATATTAGGAATGCCATGTATAGCCATTTCTATCGTTCTTTGACAAATGGCCAGAATGTTGGCGGCTCCATAAACTAGTCGAGTTAGACGTATCAGTCCACGTGTTGGAGTATTCTGCGTCAGGACACGGGCAAATTTCTTGTCAAGGACCAAGTGTGAATACGCGTCAGTAATATCCAAATGGGCAAACACCGTTAAGCCCTTCATCCTGTTGAAAATATCCTTCGCTTTCGGAATTGGGTGTTCGTCTATTACAATTTGCGGATTTACGGTTTGTTTGTTACCCGTAATACGTATACCTCCATTCTTCTTCGTCACTACATGTGTTGTAGATGCCCATTCTGAATACTCTATTCTTTCGTAAAATCTCGCCGCAATCTTAGCATCTATTTCTTTGGCATACGCATACCGTAATGAGAATGGGATTTCTCGGGGTCTAAAAAATTTTGTCTTAGCATCTTGCTTTAATTGCACTTTAATAGGAGGACCTTTGAACTTACACGCTACATCACTGAATATATCTTTATGTTTGGCTAATAGCAGCTGTAGCCGTTGATGTTCAAACAGTATCTTTTTTTTAACTGCTATAGATGCTATCTTCTCTCCTGCCGATGCTGACAACTCCGTCTTTACTTTTGCGTATTTTTTTTATGGAGTTTTCTGAAAATTGGTGTTTGTAGGTCATAATGGGTTCTAGCTCCGGTGCCGAAACATTGTATAGACCCATGTATAAGTTTTCCTTCATCTTCCCGAGTCGTCAATCACGGATGGTGATTGGCACCAAGGGCATCTCCTCGGCAACTCAATAAACCAAACTTAGATAATCTTAAAACTAATTACTGTTAATTAATTTTTTTTTTTTCCTTTATTCTTTTTCCTCCCCACAACCCCTTGCGCATAAGCATCCCATATAACGGTACCTCCTGATATTCGGTATATTGATGATTTTTGCCATATATTTTCACGGATTTGTCTAAAAATTGGTATTTGTAGTTCATAAAGGGCAGGATATTTAATATTCAAGTCCATTTTTTTCATATATCCGCCATAAAACAATACCCACCGATTTTCCATATTTTGATAATTCTGGTAACATTTACCCACGAAATTGTTTCAAATTTGATATTCAAGAAGATTTGGTAGATGACAATCCTTAAAGTATAAAATTATCTATTGATCTATTATCCCATATAGCGACCTCACCCACTTTATAGTTTTTTGAAAAGTTTAACAGCATTATTCAATCGGTCTTACTGGTATTTCTAATTTAAAGTGGAACACGTTTGGATTCAGATGCTTTTATATGCAAATGTTTTCTTTGCCCAATGGTGGAGCATATTAAAAGATCGGCCCGGCAGAACTTTATGTTTTTATACCCTCCACCATGCATAGCATGGACGGTATATTAAGTTCGTCACTCCGTTTGTAACTCATCGAAAAAAATTTTGCACAGGTATGTCTTTAGTCTGCAGACAGTTCAAGTTCGAAATTGTACACAAGGAGTTCTTTATGAGTTCTTTATTCCCTGTCAGAGAGTTGTCTATATAGGTCCACGATATTGTATATCCCCCATACAACGGTACCCCCGATATTCAGTACTTGGATGATTTTAGTCACATTTTTCAACGGAATCGTCTGAAAATTCACGCAAGTAGTTCCTTGTGAATACTTTATCCCGTAGAAGAGAATTGTCGATAGAGGTGAAAGATATCTTATAGCCCTAATATAACGATACCCCCGATATTCGGTATTTTGATAACATTAGCCAAATTTTTTAATGGAATTGTCTGGAATGATTTTAGTCACATTTTTCAATGGAATTTCTGAAATTACATACAAGGAGTTCCGTGAGATTACTTTTTTTCCTGAAATAGAATTGTCTAGATAGGTCTACAACATCGTATATCCCCAATATATCGGCACCTTCCGATATTTGGTATTTTTGAGATTTTAGCAGAATTTTTAATGGATTTTATTTTTTTGAAAATTAAGTCGTCACAAATGGTGGAGGCTATTCAAAGTTTGTCCCAGGACAAAGACTTGTATAACGGACGACTCTAAATTGGAAGGGACCTGAAAACTAAAATCTCTCTCCATCTTCCGAATCACACTACAGTTCTCCGGACGGAAAACCATTCACATAGATCCTGAAGTGGTTTCTTACTAACACGAGGCCAACTTCCATAAATATCTTAGCGGAAAATAAAGCCGTCATCAAGGCATTTACTGCCGAAGTCAAGATCTGCGTTGGATTGCATAACGACGATATTCACGTTTGTTGTCGGCTAAATAAATAAAACACTTTTATTCAAAATACTGACACTGGCGGTAAAACACGATTGTTTTATTAAAACAACTAAAATAATTGAGGTATGGATCTGACGATCTGCACTCGATACTTTCAAGAAGAAGAGTGATGTTTTGTTTTTGGTGACGGGACCTAATCTATCGAGGTCTGTGAGGTCCATTTCGATGTTATCATCTAAGGGGTTGGGTAGATTCGCAACATGCCGGGCCCCTTGCAGTGGTGTAACTGATAATGCAGTCGCTATTCTTTCCAGCACATAAAAACTCTGTCACATTGAGCCGGTGCTGGCACTATTTTGTTTCCCCCGATGATGCCCTGTTCCTAAATAATTTTGGATTGTTTTTGCAGATCTCTCGCTTCTTCTCGTGTTGAAGTCGTTTTGCTTTTTGCTGCTTAATTGTTGACCACTAAGTTTTTTTGTTGTTATCGGCCTTGTGCCTCCTTCTGATTGGCTTTTGGGTGAAATCTTGTTGCAGGTAGGTTTTCAATAATAAGGTTATTGCAATTTTCCATTTTTGTTGGTTGCGGTGAATGGCGAAGCATATTGTTGTGCCGAGAATCACACAGCCTACAATTAGCCGTATTCATGATTATACAACTGCAATAGATGTAAAGAGAAAAACAATACAGGCGTAAAGAGTGTCATTTAAGGCATGACAGAGTTATGGTAGAGTTATGTCTTTTCTAAACACATACACTACATTCTACTAACAACCACTGACTGGAATTACACACAATTTAACAATCGGACGAGATATCATACCTGTGTAGTTTTTACATCAACTACTCTTACGTGGGCATGCCCTTTATACAATTTTAAACCGCGTCCCATCTTCCAGTCATTCGGCGTTAAGAGTTCATCTTTTATTAAGACCATGTCGTTTTCCTTCAGACTCCGTTGGGGTACTTTCAATTATATCGCTTATGCAGCTATTGAATATATTCATTTTTCCATCTCTTGTTGAACGCGAGATAAATAGCTGTAACCTTTTCCCATCGATTTATAAGTGATAAATATTCTCTTGGCATTTCTGGAGCAAATATCGGTGACCTACCTCTCAGAAAGTGCGCTGACGTTAAAGTTTCCAAATCCTCTGCATCATCAGATAATGGTGTTAAAATTCGCGTGTTTAGAACACTTTCAATTCTAACTAAAATCGTTGAAAATTCCTCAAAATTTAATTTTTTATCGTTCACTACCTTATGAAAATTAAATTTATATCATTAAAACTTGCTTCCCGTAACCCCCCATATGTGGAACACTGGGAGCGATGAATTTCCATTCGAAGCCATTAACTATATACTTTTCACACACTATTTGCCCCTACAAAATCTGTTCCATGGTCAGACATTTAATATCTAGGTTAGCCTCATCTACCTATGAATCTAGCATATGTTAAAAGAAAAGCTTCGCTTGATAATGCTAAACAAGCTTCGAAAAGCATACAAATACACAAACATACGACTTTGGATTGGAGTTAAAATAAAGTTAAAGAACATTGTTTATGAATGCTTGATTTGTTTATCTTGTACAAAGTTTGACATCGAAAGTTTGACATCATTAACGACATGTCTATTTAAAAAAAATGCTGTGATTTTGGCAATATTATAGGGTATCGTTTATCATAAGAAGTGTTAGCGGTCCCCAATCGACCATTAACTCTTATTAAGCCATCTTTATCCAAAAACGGATTTAGTGCACACATTGAGATTTAACGTAAAATATCTTTCGAATTGCTTATATCGTTATACTCTTGCGAATAGTGAAACATTGGGGTTATTCGGACAAGAACCAACAGTGCTTTGTTGTACGAAGAAAATTTGTTATTATAAATCATCTTTCTCAATATTTGATGCGCTATGTACAATTATATTTCGTTATATTTATTTTGGCAAATTTTTTTCAAGACTAAGTAACCACAGTGGACCATTCAGTACTGGAACCTCCAGATCTGCTGGATTACACTTTGTCCATTTGCAACTTTGTACTTTTTGAAATGTTAATGCAGTTCTGTTTGCAACATATGTATATATTGGATGGATGTTTTTGCAACCATGCCAATACACCTGTAGAATCTGTCCATAAATGAGTAGGACAACTGTTAACATTCAAATTTTGAGATAACATATCATAGCAATACGGCAGCACAAAGCTCTAGTCTTGGTAACCTTATATTTTTATTTTTTTTTTTGCAGTTGTGCTGGTCTCTGTATTCATACAAACATTAATGTAGCACAATAGGCTTTCTCAAATACATCACAAAAACCATCTATTTCAATTGTGCCACCTAGTCAGAAATTAATCTATCTTGGCATCTGTATTGAATCAATTTTTGAAAATTGATCCACTAAATTTTCCAATTAAATAATTGCCTTCTTACAAAAGATCTTGTAATAAAATTTTTGCCTGTACGATTAAAGGCGTTAACCACCCTGCTGGGTCAAATAGTTTTGAAACTGTTGACAAGATTTCCCTTTTAGAAATTTGGCGAGTGACCTCTTGTGACTTATTATTATAAATATTAGTTGAACTCATATCTCCAATCCACAAAAATTCTTCATTCAATAATTCCTCTGGTCGGACGTTTGAAGACAAACTCGGATGATTTGTCGTTATCTTTTTCAACGGAAATCCTGCCGAATGCAATGTATCAATTAGTTGTCCTTGCACTTTGAGGTCTGAATCAATTGTATGACCTCAAGTCAAAACATTATCAACGTTTTCTCGTTGTTCTACCTATAGCAACAATGAATCGAAAGGAGCATAGTTTATACCAAAAGTTACTGTGCATAACTCATAATCTTTAATTTCTTCATTAATACATTTCCTGAATATTATTCTTTGATACTCTCGATGCACAAATATCTGTCCGTACATTTTCTCGATCTCACCGTTGAAAACATACTTATAAAGACGCCAATTTAAAATTACAGACAATTAATCATTTTGTAATATTGGCCCTGAATGCAAAACATCAATTAAGGCATACGAGCTTTTCGTTTTACTTGATCCATTAAAAGCCAATCTAACTGTTTGGCTTGTACTCTCTTGTCGAAAGACAGTTGTATAATTTCAAAGCCATTTTCATAACTTATTTGATTTAAACTTTCCCCACAGGCTTTTTCCATCCCTGCGTTACATGTTGTACACTACACTTTTTATACGTCTTTGTTTACTTCCTAGACAAAGACAAATGTAGTAACAAAATGTAACGAATAGCTTTTATAACCCCGCTTTGCGACATCTTAGCTTTTTTAATTCGCTAAGATTACTCGCTCGTTGGTTTGCAACCGAAAAGCATCAAACCCTGTAATCAAGCCGGATTATTTTCATCGAAAATTAACCCGTCTCCTTTCTCTCCTTTTACAAGGCACAAACATCGACTTCGTCGAGGACAACAACACCCACAGAAAGATCTCCGATCATCCAAATATTCTTTATTTATGTAAATAAATTTATATCAGCAACACAGGTATGTACACATCTTTATTTCACAAATAAATAATGACATACAATAATTCTCGTGTTGTGATAAATAATAAAAACCGTCGGTCGTTTTACAGCGCGTCCGTCCGTCCATTTGCCGTCGGTAAATTTCATTTTAAAAACAATAATATTTTGTGTCAAATCGGTCACTGTAAATTTTTGTTTACAAGAAAAAATATACACACACAATCTCAGTTTTTTAAAGTCATTTTAATTTCATTTTATCGCGTTTTCGCGCATTTCTTCTATTTTTTATCAGTTTTTGGTGTTTTGTTTTTCATTTATTTCTTCTTCTTTATCAAAACACCAAAATCATCACAACAACAATTACCATATGCAAGAGTAATTGTCATCTTTGCTGATTGTTGCCACATTGTGACATATGTGACACTTACATATAAGTAACATATGATCACATTTATTAGGGATGTTCACACTTCCTAATATTATCCAACAAATTGATCAAAATATTTTAGTGCCATTTTTGGGTATTTTTTGTGTTGAATCCTACGGATATCAATTTAAATTAAATATTCGGTCTTATTTATTAAAATATTATTTTTATATAAATAAAATATAATATATTATATATTTGATCAAAAATTATTCAATTTTTATAAAATATTTTTGATTTATTTTTTTTTTGTTGTTGTCCGCTACCGATTGAAAACGTGCATTCTACAGTCCGTGCACTCTACAGTCGGTTTTATTGAAATTTTTAATATTTTTTGGAATTTTTGATTTTTTATTAAAAATGTTTGATATTTTTTCGTTGGCAATTGTTATCATCGATACTTTGCCATAGTTTGCAGGTATTATACGATACACTGTAAACATTTTACGAAATTTTGAATACACTGAGAGAAATTTTGAGTTAACATTAACTTCTTTTCTTAAAATTTCTATATATTTGTGGTCTAATCACTTTAAACCTCAATATTTTCGCCGTATCTACGATACTTTATTACGATTAGTCAACGACTAATTAGAAAATCAGTGTATTTCTAATAAAGCACATTATTTTTCTTCCAGCATCTCGTGCTTTAAAGTACATTTTATTAATATTTTTGTAAAAAACTAACTTTTTTTGGATTTTCACACAAATTATTCGACATTACGTGTCACTTTATAGAAATTTAAGTCTTTGTTGCAAATTTTTCTATATTTTTATATTTCTGCTGTATTTTCGGTACATATTTTTAAAGATTTTCATAGTACAAATTGTTTTTCAAACAATTCTTTGAACATTCTTGGTGTTTTTGCTACTTTTCCTACAGTTTTCTTAAACAAAATACAGTTTTCCACGAAAACTTTAGACATTTTTCTAATTTTTTTCTGAATTACGTTCATTTATTTGAAATAAAATGCCACTCACACCTATAGATTTGTTCATCCGAGCTACTGATGCTTTGGTTAAATTTGATGCCAACTTCAGTTCCCAACGGGACGATGAACTCGATGTCTATATTTTAGAATTACAGGGAGCTGAGGTCAGAACGTTATGGGAAAAGGTGAAAACCGTTTTTGACAAGTGTCTTAATTATTTTGCAGAAGAAGGCAGTTCAGATGAGGACATCACTGCCGCTGATACAAAATACGATGTCGCATTTAGATGTCATCTAAAAGTATTAGCTTCCATAAATAGGAAGTTACATGAACTTCGGGCTCCGCCTAAGTCATCGATGGCGACATCGTCTCCTCAGGCTAGCGTAGGTAATAGGACTATGTCTCGTTCCGAGATTAATACAATCAATCAGCCTAGTCCTCGTTCCGAGGATAGAGCTTCGATGTTGGAGGTTTCGCCTCATTCTCCAATATCTTATAACTCATCACTCGCATCCTGTAGTGGTGATAATTCGGGTCATAGGTTGAATTTACCGCCTTGTGACATAGAAATATTTAATGGCGACTTTCTTTCTTGGTCTACATTTAGAGACTTATTCTCGGCAGTGTATATTAACAATACTGGCATTAGTGACATTGAACGTCTATGTCATTTAAACAATAAGACCAGTGGTGACGCCCATGACATAGTGGCTAAATTTTCACTTACCCACAAAAACTTTGGTCTTGCGTGGAAAGCTCTAAAACAAACTTATGACAATCCACGTATTTTGGTGAACCACCAACTAATACTTTTATTTGACCTGCCAGTATTGGAGAGTGAGACAAGTTTAGGTTTAAAGAAATTGCAAAGAGGCATAAATGGGTGCATTTCGGCCATGTTAAACTATGATGTGACAACTGAAGGCTGGGACCCTATTCTAGTGTTCATATGTCTTCAAAGGCTTCCCAAAAATAGTTTCACACTTTGGGAACAATGTATTAAAGATAAGTCAGCCTTGTCTTCCTGGGAAGATTTGGATAAGTTTCTTACAGAACGCATCCAAACTCTTACCTGCCTTCGTGACATTAGAGGTATTGACAATGTCAAACCTCAAAGTAGTAAATAAGTTCGTACACATTTCACGAATGCTGGCACGAACCGATCCCCTAATTTCACACCTCGTAATTCACTTTCTACATCTAGGCCATCCCGAGCACCCTCCAATAAAACATGCATTTTATGTCCACGACAAATGCATCATATCAGAGCATGTCAAAAATTTTTAAAACTTTAAGTTCCTGAAAGAATTAACACCATTAGGCGACATAATTGTTGTTTAAATTGTCTGTCACCTAAACATTTAGTCAACCACTGCAGTAGTCCATACAATTGTAGTAAATGTAATAAAAGACATCACACTCTATTACATAGAGATCATTCCACGTCTTCGACTGCAGCAACTTCTGAAGTTAGGAACGTAGCTTCTTCTGATCCACCCTCCACTTCTTCCGGTCTAACTTCCAGCTCTGCTAATAGACAGGTATTTCATACCGCTCAAAGTCGAAATGTTCTATTAGGCACGGCAATGGTGAACATCGTTCACCAGGGTATCACGTACCCTGCCCGAGCATTAATTGACCCTGCTTCTGAAGCTTCTTTTATTACAGATCGCTTACAGCACATACTAGGCATCGCCTCCACTACAACTGTTGCTACAATTTCTGGCATTAATCAGGCAGTTTCGACTACGTCGCGCAAGTTGTGTTCAATTTGTATAAGTTCTCCATTGGATGCTTCGCTTTCAATGGAAACTATTTCCCTGATTTTACCTTCTATCTCTGGCAATCTGCCTTCGTTTTCTGTCAATTGCGACTTCGTTTCTCGTTTGCCAAATCTACGTTTGGCTGATCCAAATTTGTTCAACAGTCGCCCTGTTGACCTTTTGCTGGGAGCAGATCTTTATTGGAAGATTTTACTACAGGGAATTCACACTAATATATTAGGCTCCCTAATAGCACAAAATACGGTCTTTGGTTGGATCATTACAGGTTCTATTCCCCCTCAACATCTATCAGTATTTTCCGTTAAAGTCAGTATATCTGACGAAGAAAACCTTAACAAGGTTCTTCTTCGTTTTTGGGAACTGGAGGAAGTTCCTAAACGTCCAATTTTGTCGCCCTCCGACCAGTTTTGTCAGGCAAATTATAAACGTACCACACGTCGGGATTCAGAGGGCAGGTACGTGGTCAGCCTTCCCCTCAAGACAGAGTTAGTTGGACAGGCAGACTTAGGATTTTCCAAAAATAATTGTTTACGACAATTTCTTCGGAATGAGGCATCTCTTCTTCGAAAGCCACAAATCAAGGCAGTCTACGACCAAGTGGTCAATGAATATTTAGATTTGGAGCATATGAGGCCAGTAGTTGCCGCGTCAACAAACTCTACGGTTTGTTACCTCCCCCACCATCCAGTAATAAATCCCGACAAGCAGACTACCAAGCTTCGAGTGGTTTTCAACGCCTCGAATAAAACTTCCAACGGGAAAAGTCTTAATGATATTTTACATGTGGGCCCCACTCTGCAATTAGACTTAGTATTCCTCATTCTTAGATGGAGATTATTTAAATTTGTATATAACTGCTACATCACACAGATGTATCGCCAAATTCGTGTCGATCCGGCACATACTCCACTACAGAGAATACTCTTCCGGGATTCTCCTCAAAAACCTGTTCAGGATTGTGAGTTGCAGACGGTGACTTTTACAGTTAGCTGACGATACTGACGATGAATATCCTCTCGCTGCACACATACTACGTAGGTGCATGTACGTCGACGACGTGCTAACAGGATATCATGACTTGCGTACAGCTTTAAATTCTCGCGATCAATTAAGATCTGCTCTTTCGTCCGCTAAATTTGAGTTGAGGAAGTGGACAGCAAATGACCGTGCTATTTTGCAAAATCTTCCTACGGAAGATTTAATAGATGCCAAAGTTCTTTCCTTTGTGGAAGCTAGCAGTTCCAAGCCGTTAGGTATACGTTGGAATGCTCAGCTTGATTTGTTTTACTTTAGTGTGAATGCTCTCCCCACAAAAGCCCACTATACAAAACGAGAAACTTTGTCCACTATTGCCAAACTGTTCGATCCTTTAGGTTGGTTAGGCCCCGTAATTGTGACAGCTAAAATAGTTATGCAGAAAATCTGGACAGATAAAATCGGCTGGGATGATGCACTTCTGTCTACGACAGAACGTGATTGGCAAAATTTTGTGGATTGCTACCAGGATGTGAATTCCATTCAAGTTCCTCGGTGGGTCCATTATACGCCAAGTTGTTCCGCCGAACTTCATGTCTTTTCTGATGAATCAGAAAAGGCATACGCGGGGGTGATATATATTCGGATTATAACGCCGAATAAAGACATTTATACTCACCTCCTGACCTGCAAAACTAAGGTACCCCCCCTAAAGACAATTTCCTTACCACGGTTGGAACTTTGCGGAGCCGTTTTGGCCTCCAAATTATTAAAAAATATTATAGATGAAATAGACATTTCATTCCAAAAAATTTACTGTTGGACTGATTCTACGATCGTCCTCTCCTGGCTCAACAAAAGTCCATCTACGTGGACGACATTTGTTGCCAACCGTGTCAGCAAAATTCAGGAGATAGCAGACGTAGGTAATTGCCATCACGTGCGCTCTGAAGATAATCCCGCTGATTTAGGCAGCCGGGGGGTTTCGCCTTCCGAGCTGGCCTCCTCTAATCTTTGGTGGTATGGACCACATTGGCTACGCCAAAATAGTTCTCATTGGGATTTATCCAGTTTTCCTCTGCTTGACACCGAAATTGAAATGCGTGCTGTCAAGACTCATGCCTCTTTCTTTAATAATTATTGTGACCCCTTAGAAGATTTATCTTCGTTAGATAGGGCTCTTCGAGTCCTCTCCTATGTTTTTAGATTTTTCCACCGGACTCATCCTGCTCATAGAGGTCGATACATTTACAATGAGAAGGCCCTTATCAGTTCAGAGATAAAAGCGGTTAGATTACGTCTGGCTATTTTATCTCAAAAAGTTCACTTTGCAGATGAGTACCAGTCTTTGTCAGATAAGGTTCCCTTAAATGCAAAGAGTTCTCTTTTACCCTTAAATCCTTTTCTGGATGAATTCGGGGTAATTAGGCTTAATGGACGCTTGTCGCAATCACCTACTCTGTCTTACACAGAAAGGCATCCCATTATTCTGCCTCGCCAAAGTCGTTTCACGCACTTACTACTTCAATTCATACATGTTCTTTCCATCCACTGTGGAAATCAACTGATGTTACGCATCATTAGAATTGAATATTGGGTCCCACGACTCACATCACTAATAAAAACCACCATTACTAAAAGTAAAACATGTTTCTTGGACAAAAAACGGTCTTGCTCTCAGATAATGGCTGCTCTTCCTCCGGAAAGAACAGTATTATCTCGACCATTCACAACTACTGGTGTTGATTTTGCAGGTCCCTTCGATCTTAAATCTTTTACAGGCCGCTTTTCTAAAATCACTAAAGGTTACGTCTGTGTTTTTGTTTGCTTTTCTACGAAAGCAATACATCTTGAGGCTACTTCTGATTTGTCTACGGCAACATTTTTAGCAGCCTTTCACCGCTTTATCTCCAGACGTGGTTGTCCAAAAACAATTTTCTCTGATAGCGGCACCAACTTCGTTGGAGCTTCTAGGGAAATCGAAAATAATTTTAAAACAGTTCTCCGTGAAAGTCGTACTAACTTGTGTTCCACATTGCAGTATCAGGAGCTTTCATGGCAATTTATTCCCGCTGGCGCCCCCCATATGGGTGGTCTATGGGAGGCCGCCGTAAAAAGTTTTAAGTTGCATTTTCGTAAGCAAGCTAAGAACTTCAAATTTACGTTTGAAGAACTTTCTACGACTCTTTCCAGAATCGAAGCTTGTTTGAATTCACGTCCTTTATGTCCCATAAATGACAATCCCCAGGATATAGTAGCACTAACACCAGGTCATTGTCTCTTTGGAACCCCAATCCTTGCTCCTCCGGAGCCAGTAATTGACGAAACGCCTTTGCATCTGGTAAATCGGTTTCGGAAACTTAAAGCTCTCACTCAGCAGCTCTGCCTACGGTGGAAGGATGAGTATTTGAAGAGCTTGCACAAAAGGTACAAATGGAAGTTTCCGCAACGCGGCCTCCAAAAAGGCGACTTAGTCGTGGTTCGGCATGAAAATCTTCCTCCCACTTCGTGGAAATTAGGTCGAGTTATAGCGGTGCACCCGGGTTCTGATGGTCGAGTACGAGTCGCAGATATCCATACGGATAATGGCACTATCCGACGGCCAATTGTAAAATTAATTGCGCTTCCATAATTGTCATTGTCCATGTTTTTCGATTCGTATTTGTATCCTCTATATTTTTTCGGGAAAAGAAAAAAATTATAATGATGGCCGCGAACGCGTCGCGAATTCTCGGGCCATGACAATTTAAAAGGACCTACGGTTTTTGATGGTCATCCTGCCCAATAATTCCAATAACTCTCTCCTCATCGTTGTATTATTGCATCCTCTCTATTTTCACAGAAGATGGAAAATTTAGGAAAGATGGCTGCAACTCTACCCGACTATGAGGACGACGTCCCCATGTCTGATGAGGAAAGGGAGCTCGACGCCATTACTACCCCCATCTCCGATGAGCCAATGGTATCTGTGCCCCCTGAAGCTGCTTCTCCCTCGGAGGAAAATCCAATATTAAAAAATCCGTCTACGACGGTCCCTGAAGCTCCTTCAGGCGAACCAGTGGTCTCGCCACAACTTTCGGCATCCTGTCGGAAGAACCAGGGTTCGAAAAAGGTTTGCGCAAT
The DNA here is from genome assembly GCF_030504385.1 of Musca domestica. Lineage (NCBI taxonomy): Eukaryota > Metazoa > Arthropoda > Insecta > Diptera > Muscidae > Musca > Musca domestica. The sequence goes on along the minus strand of NW_026712293.1, from coordinate 9,746,471 downwards.
ATGCAACGGCACACATCTTCTCAGGGACTGCAAAGAATTTCGAGTGATGCGAGTTGAGAGAAGGTTGAGGGTGGTCGCATTTCACAAATGCTGTGGCAATTGTCTGTCCACTACTCACCCAATTCGTGACTGTCCCAGTCCGTACAGTTGCAAAATTTGTAAGAAAGGGCGTCACACATTGCTCCACCAGCCTTCTCCCAACGAAGTTGCTCCAACGTCCGCACCAGAACCAATTCCCTTACAAGTCTCCAATACTGCAGTCAAGCCTTCTAAGAAATCACGGAAGCGTAGATCTTCAAAACGTCCGCCCGTTAACTCTTCAAAACCTCCTGCTCCTGTCCTTCCGTTGTCCGCAGGCCCATAGCTGCCATCCAGTCCGTAGCCACGCTCGGGCCAACAGTGGTGGTGGAGCTGATGTACAATGGTCATCGGATACCTGTCAGAGCTCTCATAGACCCGTGCGCAGGACATAGTTTAATCTGTCGGTCATTGGCTGATAGTATTAAGCTGTGTCCTGTCTTCGTGGGACCCGAGAGGTTCTGCCAATTCTCCGTTGCATCATCATACGTCATCACTCAGCGGATTTCAATTTCGGCGCGAGTTATTAATCTTGGGAACCCTGTCGCTCCTACGGAGTCTGTGTCCGCCGGTCTGAAAGAACACTATGCTGGCCTGCAGTTAGCCGATCCTCGGTTCCATGAAGCAGCAGCGATTAGTGTCATTCTTGGCCCTGAAGTCTACAATAAAATCATGAAGCCGCAAACTTATTCAAGCCCTGGTTTTCCATGGGCGCAGCTCACCATATTCGGATGGGTTATATCGGGCCCATGTAACGTATAATGTGAGGGGCAATCTTCAATTGCCTCTGGCTCGTCGAGCCCCTGTCACAAGACTTTTCGAGTCACTTGCGTATCCAATAAAAAGTTAATGGATCTGGTCTCCTCGAGCCACGATATGATCCTGCTTCTCGAGCAAATAACTTTTTGTATTTATAAATAAAATGTTTATGAAAAAATGAAAAAAAAAACTTTATATACGTATTTGTTTTTTTGTTAATTTTGCAACACAGCTGGATGTTGCAACGCGGGCGGCAATGTATAGTTTCAAAGCCATTTTCATAACTTATTTGATATAAACTTTCCCCACAGGCTTTTTCCATCCCTGCGTTACATGTTGTACACTACAATTTTTATACGTCTTTGTTTACTTCGTAGACAAAGACAAATGTGGTAACAAAATGTAACGAATAGCTTTTATAAACCCGCTTTGCGACATCTTAGCTTTTTTAATTCGCAAAGATTACTCGCTCGTTGGTTTACAACCGAAAAACATCAAACCCTGTAATCAAGGTAAATAAAATTGTTTAACGAACAATTTTAAATAAAATATCAGTCCACGATTGTTCTGAAATAAAATACTAATAATCTTTTGTTTTATTTATCTTCTTTCAATTTGCAACGCAAACAACAGTATTGATCGATTTAACGATGTCCGTATGTCCATCTGTCTGTCTGTTGAAATCACGATGCAGCCCACATTATCTGACGTAGAGCTTTAGAATTTGGCAGAACAATTTGTATTGTGTCTAGAATTTTGAAAATGGCATATATTCATATTTCATATAAATGACATATTTTTGGCACATTTTCCATGGATTTGTCTGAAAATTGGTGTTTGTAGTTCGCATTGTGTTCTAGCTCCGGTGGCGGAACATAGTATATATAGATACACGTTTTCGTGTAGCCCCCACATAATGATACATTCTGATATTTAGTATTTTAATGATCTTTGCTACATTTCTTAAATAAAAATTGGTATTTTAATGTCATACTTTTGTTAATATAGTTAGAGGTTTATTTATTGTCAAAGTGTATTAAATCAGGTGTAATTGATAATCATATGGGTTTACACTTTTCTATTTTTGTTTGTAGTGTTTGGATTTGCAGAACTGCAAATTTATTTCTTTAGGAGTCAGCTCAGGAGAATTTATGAGAAATTTCATTTTGGATTTATTTTCTATTGACTCGTGTACCTATCCCAGGGGTGGGACATTAAAAGCCTTTTCATCTAGCTTTTTAGTGGTGGACACATACATAGGGCTGTTGCAATTGCTATGACTTTGGTTGATCAGATAAGTCTAATCCGTATGGTTATGTATATTGTGGCTCAATGTATGGATTCGGCAGCTGGCGCGTGTGTACTTAAACTGCTGCTAGACTAGACATATTACAATGGTTTGACCCAACTGCGTAGTCGAAAACATCTCTAAGCTACAAAACACGGGTATATAAATTATACCTTGATTAATGTTGTATCTGCTTTTGGAGCTTTTCACTCTAGCCGACAGGGCTAGGTTTATTGTCCCCTTTAATAAGTGTATGACAGCAACCCTATGACATGTTTTGCAGGAAGTAGTGAGAATCCAGCCCGACCATTGCAACGGATCGTTGGGAATAGCAATGGGTCTATTGGTGTTGTTGCATATATGATTTGTTCATATTTCTCAGCCTAATTGACAAATTAAGGCCATCGAGGGACCCGATAAGTAACGCATATGCGTTCATAAAGCTGCTGCGAACATAGCTTTTAATAATTTTTGGTTTAATCCGCAAGAATACTTCGTCAATTTAAAGCCCCTCGTAATGGCCCCAGAACGGTTTTTTTGGGACATTTAATTTGTTATCTCGCAGGACAGATAATAAACTTTTATTTTCCTCAGGATGAGATTTCAAGTTATACGTATAAGAACAACACTAATAACAGCGACTAAGCTACAAACAAAAATCAAATGAATATGTTTCAATGAAAAGTTTTGTTAATATTTGTTTTTATTTTCATATCCCAACCAATGGTCAGAATGACTTTATAGTTTCTATAAATATAATGTTGTTATTGTAAAATATTATTTGTTGTAGTTGATGCATACACCATATTTATTGTAACAACATGTTCACAATATCTAATGAGCGAAGTGCAGGGTCTCAGAAAAGTACTCGGTATCTGACCCATAAATATTAGGTTTAACATAGAGAGGCCTCTGCTAAACCCAACAATCTTCCACAATAACTTCAAAACTAACTAAAAAGCAGAAGAGATTGTTAATAGAAGATTTTATGCAGAAAACAACGAATGCCAAAAACAATAAAGTCATCAATCTAACGGACACCATAGTAAAGTCATTCGAACATAGTTATCCACTTATGAGGAGAAATCTGCCTTCGAAAAGGCTTGTGTAACAGGTGAAATTCGTAAAAAACGGGAATCCGCAAACTAACCAGAATTTTTATCGCTTGTCTACCATCTCAAAGCCAAGGAACGTCACAAGAGAAGTCTTGTCACTTCACCTGTAGGTAACTACTACAATCCCTGTTACGTTATAACACTTCTTAGATGAAAGCCACTGCGCATAAGGCCTAATCGGTCTTCAAGATAACTTACAACTGGGAGAGATCAAGAGGACTAAATATAGACTAGAAAAAGGGAACAAATGGTTTCACCAGGGAAAGGGAACAAACTAAACGAGCCCGGCTTCTGGTAAAGTCAAACACCTAGGTGTAATCTTGCATAAAAATCCTGACTGGAAGGACCACTTTAGTTAAAGAGGAAACAAAGCTCATGGATGCTGGCAAACAAAGATGACAATATTTTAATGATATTGACTAAATAAAAAACTCACTGTCTGCATAGAAGCGCGATTAGCACTATTCTAATATACGAACTAGTGGACACAAAAAGTGGAATATCAACATCTTGCAAAAAGTACAAAGAATGTGTTACCTACGCATCAAGGGGCATTGAAGACCATACCAACTAGGACTCTAGAGTCTATCTTTACACGCGCCACCTAGAAAAGGAGGGTACATTAACTTTGTCATTCCGTATTCGTCGTAGTATGTAAATTCATGATTTGACGATGTCTGTCTATCCGTCTGTCTGTTGAAATCACGATACAGGGCACATTATCTGACGTAGGGTTTTGGTATAGACGCCATATACCCATACCTTCCGATATTCAGTATTATGATTGTTTTCGCCACATTTTTCCACGGATTTGTCTGAAGATTGGTATTTGTGGGTCATAATGGGTTCTAGCTCCGGTGGCGAATCATTACATAGCCCCATGTTTCTGTATAGCCATGTACATGTTTTTCTTCAGCTTTCCAGTCAATCACGTATGGTGATTGACACCATGAGCATCGTCGCGGCAACTCAATAAACCACCAGACTTAGATAATCTTAAAACTACTTACTGTTTTGATTTTTCTTTGATTCTTTTTCCTCTTCAGAACCACTTGCGTATTTTCATGATTTTTGCCACATTTTCCACCGATTTCTCTAAAATTTTGTACTTGTAGCTAATAAATGGTTTCTCCGGTGGAAGAATACTTAATATTTAAGTCCACGTTTTGCTACAGCGCACACATAATGATACCCACCGATATTCGGTATTGTGAAAATTCTAGTCGCATGTACCCACGAAATTATTTCAATTTTGTTATTAAAGAAGATTTGGTAGATGACAATCCTTAAAGTATAAAATAGTCGATGGAGGTTCGCGTTTTGTTATGACCCCATATAACGGCCTCGCCCACTTTATAGTTTCTTGAAAAATTTAGCAGCATTATTCAATCGATCTTACTGGTTTTTGTAATTTAAACACATTAGGATTCAGATGCTTTTATATGCAAATGTTCTCTCTACCCTATGGTGGAGGGTATAAAAAGATCGGCCCGGCAGAACTTAATGTCTTTTTATTTGTTATTTTACGAGGTAGCCAAAAGGACAAAGACTTGTATAGCGAAGCTGTTGCTTCTCGGACTACTCTAAGTTGGATGAGACCTGGAGACTAAAATTTCTCTCCGCCCTCCAAATCACACTACAGTTCTCCGGACGGAAAACAAAGCAATCACAAAGATCCTGAGGTAGTTTCTTACTAACACAAGGCCAACTTCCGGACAGTAAAGTCGTCATCGGGGCAATTACAGCCGAAATCAAGATCTGTGTTGAATTCCATAACGGCGAAGAACAACTAATCTAAAAAGAATCAGTGCGCATAATATGGGTATCAGGTCATAGAGGAGTTAGAGGTAACCAACGGGCAAACTTAATGATTTAATGTGTGATACAGACATGTAATGTTTCAAACCATACTGGGTAGGAGGACTAGATTTCAGGGTCTGGGGGAAAATGTTAACACATCCTTATGGAAATACTAGAACAGACATAGCAGGGGACCCCGGATACCTGTTCAACAGTATAGAGGTTAGTATAGCTTAAGTTCCCCTAATCATGTTATAATTTCGAAAGCATTGCATCTCTCACAATTTAGTAATAGCTGTTGGATTACGGTTCAATACGGCCGATTGTACTTGTAGGGGTTCACATTCCACTGGCTAGATTCTTAAATAAGTACACATATGTTGTTGAGGAAAGACGGACAACAATCGGAATATTTTATCTACGAAAACACAACAAGTAATTAGAGATACTCACATTTGTTGTCTGCCAAATAAATAAAACACTTATTCAAAATACTGATATTGGCGGTCAAACACGATTGCTTTATTAAAACAATTAAAATAAATGATCTGGCGGTCTGCACTCGAAACTTTAAAGAAGAAGAGTTATGTTTTGTTGTTGGTGATGGGATCCATCGATTATTCATTTATCGAGGTCTGTGAGGTCCATTTCGATGTCATCATCTAAGAGGTTGAGCAGATTCCCAACATGAAGGGCCCCTTGCACTGGTGTAACTGATAATACAGTTGCTATTCTCTCCAGCACATCTGAAAATATGTTCATTCGAGCCGGTTGTTGTTTAGTTTCCGGAACTTTGTTGTTATTTTCTTTTTAGGATGGTTGTGTTTTTGTATATGGGGTTTCTTTTGGCTATATCGTGTTAGCAATGTCCCTAAATAATTTTGTTTTTGCAGATCTCTTGCCTTATGGAGTTTTTAGACTTCGTGTTGAAGTCTTGCTGCTTCTTGCTGCTTAGTTGTTGACCACTAAATATTTGTTGTTGTTATCGACGTGGTGCCTCCCTTTGATTGGCATTTGGGTGAAATCTTGTTGCCGGTAGGTTTCCAATAATAAGGTTATTGACATTTTCCACTTTTATTGGTTGCGGTGAGTTGTGTTGTGCCAAGCACCACACAGTCTGCAATTACCTGACCATAAGCAATTGCGGACAAAATGAGTTTGCCCCATGCAATTAATTCAGTACTTGTTGGAAAGCACTATGCCTCCCCTCTGCTCCACATGCATCATTTTAAAGGCTGCGCAAAATGACCCTGCGTTGCTCTATGTGGCCCGTATTCATGATTATACAACTGCAATTGATGTAAAAAGAGAAAACAATACAGACGAAAAATATATTCATATTTCATATAAATGACATATTTTTGGCACATTTTCCATGGATTTGTCTGAAAATTGGTGTTTGTAGTTCGCATTGTGTTCTAGCTCCGGTGGCGGAACATAGTATATATAGATACACGTTTTCGTGTAGCCCCCACATAATGATACATTCTGATATTTAGTATTTTAATGATCTTTGCTACATTTCTTAAATAAAAATTGGTATTTTAATGTCATACTTTTGTTAATATAGTTAGAGGTTTATTTATTGTCAAAGTGTATTAAATCAGGTGTAATTGATAATCATATGGGTTTACACTTTTCTATTTTTGTTTGTAGTGTTTGGATTTGCAGAACTGCAAATTTATTTCTTTAGGAGTCAGCTCAGGAGAATTTATGAGAAATTTCATTTTGGATTTATTTTCTATTGACTCGTGTACCTATCCCAGGGGTGGGACATTAAAAGCCTTTTCATCTAGCTTTTTAGTGGTGGACACATACATAGGGCTGTTGCAATTGCTATGACTTTGGTTGATCAGATAAGTCTAATCCGTATGTTTATGTATATTGTGGCTCAATGTATGGATTCGGCAGCTGGCGCGTGTGTACTTAAACTGCTGCTAGACTAGACATATTACAATGGTTTGACCCAACTGCGTAGTCGAAAACATCTCTAAGCTACAAAACACGGGTATATAAATTATACCTTGATTAATGTTGTATCTGCTTTTGGAGCTTTTCACTCTAGCCGACAGGGCTAGGTTTATTGTCCCCTTTAATAAGTGTATGACAGCAACCCTATGACATGTTTTGCAGGAAGTAGTGAGAATCCAGCCCGACCATTGCAACGGATCGTTGGGAATAGCAATGGGTCTATTGGTGTTGTTGCATATATGATTTGTTCATATTTCTCAGCCTAATTGACAAATTAAGGCCATCGAGGGACCCGATAAGTAACGCATATGCGTTCATAAAGCTGCTGCGAACATAGCTTTTAATAATTTTTGGTTTAATCCGCAAGAATACTTCGTCAATTTAAAGCCCCTCGTAATGGCCCCAGAACGGTTTTTTTGGGACATTTAATTTGTTATCTCGCAGGACAGATAATAAACTTTTATTTTCCTCAGGATGAGATTTCAAGTTATACGTATAAGAACAACACTAATAACAGCGACTAAGCTACAAACAAAAATCAAATGAATATGTTTCAATGAAAAGTTTTGTTAATATTTGTTTTTATTTTCATATCCCAACCAATGGTCAGAATGACTTTATAGTTTCTATAAATATAATGTTGTTATTGTAAAATATTATTTGTTGTAGTTGATGCATACACCATATTTATTGTAACAACATGTTCACAATATCTAATGAGCGAAGTGCAGGGTCTCAGAAAAGTACTCGGTATCTGACCCATAAATATTAGGTTTAACATAGAGAGGCCTCTGCTAAACCCAACAATCTTCCACAATAACTTCAAAACTAACTAAAAAGCAGAAGAGATTGTTAATAGAAGATTTTATGCAGAAAACAACGAATGCCAAAAACAATAAAGTCATCAATCTAACGGACACCATAGTAAAGTCATTCGAACATAGTTATCCACTTATGAGGAGAAATCTGCCTTCGAAAAGGCTTGTGTAACAGGTGAAATTCGTAAAAAACGGGAATCCGCAAACTAACCAGAATTTTTATCGCTTGTCTACCATCTCAAAGCCAAGGAACGTCACAAGAGAAGTCTTGTCACTTCACCTGTAGGTAACTACTACAATCCCTGTTACGTTATAACACTTCTTAGATGAAAGCCACTGCGCATAAGGCCTAATCGGTCTTCAAGATAACTTACAACTGGGAGAGATCAAGAGGACTAAATATAGACTAGAAAAAGGGAACAAATGGTTTCACCAGGGAAAGGGAACAAACTAAACGAGCCAGGCTTCTGGTAAAGTCAAACACCTAGGTGTAATCTTGCATAAAAATCCTGACTGGAAGGACCACTTTAGTTAAAGAGGAAACAAAGCTCATGGATGCTGGCAAACAAAGATGACAATATTTTAATGATATTGACTAAATAAAAAACTCACTGTCTGCATAGAAGCGCGATTAGCACTATTCTAATATACGAACTAGTGGACACAAAAAGTGGAATATCAACATCTTGCAAAAAGTACAAAGAATGTGTTACCTACGCATCAAGGGGCATTGAAGACCATACCAACTAGGACTCTAGAGTCTATCTTTACACGCGCCACCTAGAAAAGGAGGGTACATTAACTTTGTCATTCCGTATTCGTCGTAGTATGTAAATTCATGATTTGACGATGTCTGTCTATCCGTCTGTCTGTTGAAATCACGATACAGGGCACATTATCTGACGTAGGGTTTTGGTATAGACGCCATATACCCATACCTTCCGATATTCAGTATTATGATTGTTTTCGCCACATTTTTCCACGGATTTGTCTGAAGATTGGTATTTGTGGGTCATAATGGGTTCTAGCTCCGGTGGCGAATCATTACATAGCCCCATGTTTCTGTATAGCCATGTACATGTTTTTCTTCAGCTTTCCAGTCAATCACGTATGGTGATTGACACCATGAGCATCGTCGCGGCAACTCAATAAACCACCAGACTTAGATAATCTTAAAACTACTTACTGTTTTGATTTTTCTTTGATTCTTTTTCCTCTTCAGAACCACTTGCGTATTTTCATGATTTTTGCCACATTTTCCACGGATTTCTCTAAAATTTTGTACTTGTAGCTAATAAATGGTTTCTCCGGTGGAAGAATACTTAATATTTAAGTCCACGTTTTGCTACAGCGCACACATAATGATACCCACCGATATTCGGTATTGTGAAAATTCTAGTCGCATGTACCCACGAAATTATTTCAATTTTGTTATTAAAGAAGATTTGGTAGATGACAATCCTTAAAGTATAAAATAGTCGATGGAGGTTCGCGTTTTGTTATGACCCCATATAACGGCCTCGCCCACTTTATAGTTTCTTGAAAAATTTAGCAGCATTATTCAATCGATCTTACTGGTTTTTGTAATTTAAAGTGAAACACATTAGGATTCAGATGCTTTTATATGCAAATGTTCTCTCTACCCTATGGTGGAGGGTATAAAAAGATCGGCCCGGCAGAACTTAATGTCTTTTTATTTGTTATTTTACGAGGTAGCCAAAAGGACAAAGACTTGTATAGCGAAGCTGTTGCTTCTCGGACTACTCTAAGTTGGATGAGACCTGGAGACTAAAATTTCTCTCCGCCTTCCAAATCACACTACAGTTCTCCGGACGGAAAACAAAGCAATCACAAAGATCCTGAGGTAGTTTCTTACTAACACAAGGCCAACTTCCGGACAGTAAAGTCGTCATCGGGGCAATTACAGCCGAAATCAAGATCTGTGTTGAATTCCATAACGGCGAAGAACAACTAATCTAAAAAGAATCAGTGCGCATAATATGGGTATCAGGTCATAGAGGAGTTAGAGGTAACCAACGGGCAAACTTACTGATTTAATGTGTGATACAGACATGTAATGTTTCAAACCATACTAGGTAGGAGGACTAGATTTCAGGGTCTGGGGGAAAATGTTAACACATCCTTATGGAAATACTAGAACAGACATAGCAGGGGACCCCGGATACCTGTTCAACAGTATAGAGGTTAGTATAGCTTAAGTTCCCCTAATCATGTTATAATTTCGAAAGCATTGCATCTCTCACAATTTAGTAATAGCTGTTGGATTACGGTTCAATACGGCCGATTGTACTTGTAGGGGTTCACATTCCACTGGCTAGATTCTTAAATAAGTACACATATGTTGTTGAGGAAAGACGGACAACAATCGGAATATTTTATCTACGAAAACACAACAAGTAATTAGAGATACTCACATTTGTTGTCTGCCAAATAAATAAAACACTTATTCAAAATACTGATATTGGCGGTCAAACACGATTGCTTTATTGAAACAATTAAAATAAATGATCTGGCGGTCTGCACTCGAAACTTTAAAGAAGAAGAGTTATGTTTTGTTGTTGGTGATGGGATCCATCGATTATTCATTTATCGAGGTCTGTGAGGTCCATTTCGATGTCATCATCTAAGAGGTTGAGCAGATTCCCAACATGAAGGGCCCCTTGCACTGGTGTAACTGATAATACAGTTGCTATTCTCTCCAGCACATCTGAAAATATGTTCATTCGAGCCGGTTGTTGTTTAGTTTCCGGAACTTTGTTGTTATTTTCTTTTTAGGATGGTTGTGTTTTTGTATATGGGGTTTCTTTTGGCTATATCGTGTTAGCAATGTCCCTAAATAATTTTGTTTTTGCAGATCTCTTGCCTTATGGAGTTTTTAGACTTCGTGTTGAAGTCTTTTTGCTTCTTGCTGCTTAGTTGTTGACCACTAAATATTTGTTGTTGTTATCGACGTGGTGCCTCCCTTTGATTGGCATTTGGGTGAAATCTTGTTGCCGGTAGGTTTCCAATAATAAGGTTATTGACATTTTCCACTTTTATTGGTTGCGGTGAGTTGTGTTGTGCCAAGCACCACACAGTCTGCAATTACCTGACCATAAGCAATTGCGGACAAAATGAGTTTGCCCCATGCAATTAATGCAGTACTTGTTGGAAAGCACTATGCCTCCCCTCTGCTCCACATGCATCATTTTAAAGGCTGCGCAAAATGACCCTGCGTTGCTCTATGTGGCCCGTATTCATGATTATACAACTGCAATTGATGTAAAAAGAGAAAACAATACAGACGAAAAATATATTCATATTTCATATAAATGACATATTTTTGGCACATTTTCCATGGATTTGTCTGAAAATTGGTGTTTGTAGTTCGCATTGTGTTCTAGCTCCGGTGGCGGAACATAGTATATAGATACACGTTTTCGTGTAGCCCCCACATAATGATACATTCTGATATTTAGTATTTTAATGATCTTTGCTACATTTCTTAAATAAAAATTGGTATTTTAATGTCATACTTTTGTTAATATAGTTAGAGGTTTATTTATTGTCAAAGCTCTTTAGGAGTCAGCTCAGGAGAATTTATGAGAAATTTCATTTTGGATTTCCTTTCTATTGACTCGGGTACCTATCCCAGGGGTGGGACATTAAAAGCCTTTTCATCTAGCTTTTTAGTGGTGGACACATACATAGGGCTGTTGCGATTGCTATGACCTTGGTTGATCAGATAATTCTAATCCGTATGGTTATGTATATTGTGGCTCAATGTATGGATTCAGCAGCTGGCGCGTGTGTACTTAAACTGCTGCTAGACTAGACATATTACAATGGTTTGACCCAACTGCGTAGTCGAAAACATCTCTAAGCTACAAAACACGGGTATATAAATTATACCTTGATTAATGTTGTATCTGCTTTTGGAGCTTTTCACTCTAGCCGACAGGGCTAGGTTTATTGTGCCCTTTAATAAGTGTATGACAGCAACCCTATGACATGTTTTGCAGGAAGTAGTGAGAATCCAGCCCGACCATTGCAACGGATCGTTGGGAATAGCAATGGGTCTATTGGTGTTGTTGCATATATGATTTGTTCATATTTCTCAGCCTAATTGACAACTAAAGGCCATCGAGGGACCCGATAAGTAACGCATATGCTTTCATACAGCTGCTGCGAACATAGCTTTTAATAATTTTTGGTTTAATCCGCAAGAATACTTCGTCAATTTAAAGCCCCTCGTAATGGCCCCAGAACGGTTTTTTTGGGACATTTAATTTGTTATCTCGCAGGACAGATAATAAATTTTTATATTCCTCAGGGTGAGATTTCAAGCCATACGTATAAGAACAACACTAATAACAGCGACTAAGCTACAAACAAAAATCAAATGAATATGTTTCAATGAAAAGTTTTGTTAATATTTGTTTTTATTTTCATATCCCAACCAATGGTCAGAATGACTTTATAGTTTCTATAAACATAATGTTGTTATTGTAAAATATTATTTGTTGTAGTTGATGCATACACCATATTTATTGTAACAACATGTTCACAATATCTAATGAGCGAAGTGCAGGGTCTCAGAAAAGTACTCGGTATCTGACCCATAAATATTAGGTTTAACATAGAGAGGCCTCTGCTAAACCCAACAATCTTCCACAATAACTTCAAAACTAACTAAAAAGCAGAAGAGATTGTTAATAGAAGATTTTATGCAGAAAACAACGAATGCCAAAAACAATAAAGTCATCAATCTAACGGACACCATAGTAAAGTCATTCGAACATAGTTATCCACTTATGAGGAGAAATCTGCCTTCGAAAAGGCTTGTGTAACAGGTGAAATTCGTAAAAAACGGGAATCCGCAAACTAACCAGAATTTTTATCGCTTGTCTACCATCTCAAAGCCAAGGAACGTCACAAGAGAAGTCTTTTCACTTCACCTGTAGGTAACTACTACAATCCCTGTTACGTTATAACACTTCTTAGATGAAAGCCACTGCGCATAAGGCCTAATCGGTCTTCAAGATAACTTGCAACTGGGAGAGATCAAGAGGACTAAACGTAAACTAGAAAAAAGGGAACATATGGTTTCACCAGGGAAAGGGAATAAACTAAACGAGCCAGGCTTCTGGTAAAGTCAAACACCTAGGTGTAACCTTGCATAAAAAGCCTGACTGGAAGGACCACATTAGTTAAAGAGGAAACAAAGCTCATGGATGCTGGCAAACAAAGATGACAATATTTTAATGATATTGACTAAATAAAAAACTCACTGTCTGCATAGAAGCGCGATTAGCACTATTCTAATATACGAACTAGTGGACACAAAAAGTGGAATATCAACATCTTGCAAAAAGTACAAAGAATGTGTTACCTACGCATCAAGGGGCATTGAAGACCATACCAACTAGGACTCTAGAGTCTATCTTTACACGCGCCACCTAGAAAAGGAGGGTACATTAACTTTGTCATTCCGTAGTCGTCGTAGTATGTAAATTCATGATTTGACGATGTCTGTCTATCCGTCTGTCTGTTGAAATCACGATACAGGGCACATTATCTGACGTAGGGTTTTGGTATAGACGCCATATACCCATACCTTCCGATATTCAGTATTATGATTGTTTTCGCCACATTTTTCCAAGGATTTGTCTGAAGATTGGTATTTGTGGGTCATAATGGGTTCTAGCTCCGGTGGCGAATCATTACATAGCCCCATGTTTCTGTATAGCCATGTACATGTTTTTCTTCAGCTTTCCAGTCAATCACGTATGGTGATTGACACCATGAGCATCGTCGCGGCAACTCAATAAACCACCAGACTTAGATAATCTTAAAACTACTTACTGTTTTGATTTTTCTTTGATTCTTTTTCCTCTTCAGAACCACTTGCGTATTTTCATGATTTTTGCCACATTTTCCACGGATTTCTCTAAAATTTTGTACTTGTAGCTAATAAATGGTTTCTCCGGTGGCAGAATACTTAATATTTAAGTCCACGTTTTGCTACAGCGCACACATAATGATACCCACCGATATTCGGTATTGTGACAATTCTAGTCGCATGTACCCACGAAATTATTTCAAATTTGTTATTTAAGAAGATTTGGTAGATGACAATCCTTAAAGTATAAAATAGTCGATGGAGGTTCGCGTTTTGTTATGACCCCATATAACGGCCTCGCCCACTTTATAGTTTCTTGAAAAATTTAGCAGCATTATTCAATCGATCTTACTGGTTTTTGTAATTTAAAGTGAAACACATTAGGATTCAGATGCTTTTATATGCAAATGTTCTCTCTACCCTATGGTGGAGGGTATAAAAAGATCGGCCCGGCAGAACTTAATGTCTTTTTATTTGTTATTTTACGAGGTAGCCAAAAGGACAAAGACTTGTATAGCGAAGCTGTTGCATCTCGGACGACTCTAAGTTGGATGAGACCTGGAGACTAAAATTTCTCTCCGCCTTCCAAATCACACTACAGTTCTCCGGACGGAAAACAAAGCAATCACAAAGATCCTGAGGTAGTTTCTTTCTAACACAAGGCCAACTTCCGGACAGTAAAGTCGTCATCGGGGCAATTACAGCCGAAATCAAGATCTGTGTTGAATTCCATAACGGCGAAGAACAACTAATCTAAAAAGAATCAGTGCGCATAATATGGGTATCAGGTCATAGAGGAGTTAGAGGTAACCAACGGGCAAACTTAATGATTTAATGTGTGATACAGACATGTAATGTTTCAAACCATACTGGGTAGGAGGACTAGATTTCAGGGTCTGGGGGAAAATGTTAACACATCCTTATGGGAATACTAGAACAGACATAGCAGGGGACCCCGGATACCTGTTCAACAGTATAGAGGTTAGTATAGCTTAAGTTCCCCTAATCATGTTATAATTTCGAAAGCATTGCATCTCTCACAATTTAGTAATAGCTGTTGGATTACGGTCCAATACGGCCGATTGTACTTGTAGGGGTTCACATTCCACTGGCTTGATTCTTAAATAAGTACACATATGTTGTTGAGGAAAGACGGACAACAATCGGAATATTTTATCTACGAAAACACAACAAGTAATTAGAGATACTCACATTTGTTGTCTGCCAAATAAATAAAACACTTATTCAAAATACTGATATTGGCGGTCAAACACGATTGCTTTATTAAAACAATTAAAATAAATGATCTGGCGATCTGCACTCGAAACTTTAAAGAAGAAGAGTTATGTTTTGTTGTTGGTGATGGGATCCATCGATTATTCATTTATCGAGGTCTGTGAGGTCCATTTCGATGTCATCATCTAAGAGGTTGAGCAGATTCCCAACATGACGGGCCCCTTGCACTGGTGTAACTGATAATACAGTTGCTATTCTCTCCAGCACATCTGAAAATATGTTCATTCGTGCCGGTTGTTGTTTAGTTTCCGGAACTTTGTTGTTATTTTCTTTTTAGGATGGTTGTGTTTTTGTATATGGGGTTTCTTTTGGCTATATCGTGTTAGCAATGTCCCTAAATAATTTTGTTTTTGCAGATCTCTTGCCTTATGGAGTTTTTAGACTTCGTGTTGAAGTCTTTTTGCTTCTTGCTGCTTAGTTGTTGACCACTAAATATTTGTTGTTGTTATCGACGTGGTGCCTCCCTTTGATTGGCATTTGGGTGAAATCTTGTTGCCGGTAGGTTTCCAATAATAAGGTTATTGACATTTTCCACTTTTATTGGTTGCGGTGAGTTGTGTTGTGCCAAGCACCACACAGTCTGCAATTACCTGACCATAAGCAATTGCGGACAAAATGAGTTTGCCCCATGCAATTAATGCAGTACTTGTTGGAAAGCACTATGCCTCCCCTCTGCTCCACATGCATCATTTTAAAGGCTGCGCAAAATGACCCTGCGTTGCTCTATGTGGCCCGTATTTATGATTATACAACTGCAATTGATGTAAAAAGAGAAAACAATACAGACGAAAAAGTTATATTTAGGCAGAGTTTTGTCTTTTCGAAACACATACACTAATTTCTACTAACAACCACTGACTGGAAGTACACACAATTTAACAATTGGACGAGATATTATACCTGTGTAGTTTTTACATTAACTACTCTAAACCGCGTCCCATCTTCCAGTCATTCGGCGGTAAAAGTTCATCTTTTATCAAGACCATGTCGTTTTCCTTCAGGCTCCGTTGGGGATACTTCCATTAATATCGGTTATGCAGCTCTTGGATTTATTCATTTTTCCATTTCTTGTGAACGTATGTTGAATAGCTTTAACCTTTTCCCATCAATTTATAAGTGATAAATGAATATGTTCAAAATATCTAATGAGCGAAGGGCAGGGTCTCAGAAAAGTACTCGGTATCTGACCAATAAACAGTAGGTTTAACATAGAGAGGCCTCTGTTAAACCCAACAATCTTCCACAATAATTTCAAAACTAATTTAAAAGCAGAAGAGATTGTTAATAGAAGATTTTATGCAGAAAAAAACGAATTCCAAAAAAACATTGAAGTCATCAATCTAACGGACACCAAAGTAAAGTCATTCGAACATAGTTGTCCACTTATGAGGAGAAATCTGCCTTCGAAAAGGCTTGTGTAACAGGTGAAATTCGTAAAAAAAGGGAATCCGAAAACTAATCAGAATTTTTATCGCTTGTCTACCATCTCAAAGTCAAGGAACGCCACAAGAGAAGTCTTGTCACTTCACCTGTAGGTAACTACTACAATCCCTGTTACGTTATAACACTTCTTAGATGAAAGCCACTGCGCATAAGGCCTAATCGGTCTTCAAGATAACTTACAACTGGGAGAGATCAAGAGGACTAAATGTAGACTAGAAAAAGGGAACAAATGGTTTCACCAGGGAAAGGGAACAAACTAAACGAGCCAGGCTTCTGGTAAAGTCAAACACCTAGGTGTAATCTTGCATAAAAATCCTGACTGGAAGGACCACTTTAGTTAAAGAGGAAACAAAGCTCATGGATGCTGGCAAACAAAGATGACAATATTTTAATGATAAAGACTAAATAAAAAACTCACTGTCTGCATAGAAGCGCGATTAGCACTATTCTAATATACGAACTAGTGGACATAAAAAGTGGAATATCAACATCTTGCAGAAAGTACAAAGAATGTGTTACCTACGCATCAAGGGGCATTGAAGACTACACCAACTAGGACTCTAGAGTCTATCTTTACACGCGCCACCTAGAAAAGGAGGGTATGTTAACTTTGTCGTTCCGTATTCGTCGCAGTATGTAAATTCATGATTTGAAGAGGTCTGTCCATCGTCTGGGCAACTCAATAAAACACCAAACTTAGATAATCTTAGAACTACTAACTGTTTTGATTTTTCTTTGATTCTTTTTCCTCCCCACAACCACTTGCGTATTTTCATGATTTTTGCCATATTTTCCACGAATTTCTCTAAAATTTTGTACTTGTAGCTAATAAATGGGTTCTCCGGTGGCAGAATACTTAATATTTAAGTCCACGGTTTGCTACTCGGTATTGTGTTCGGTATTGTGACAAATCTAGTCGCATGTACCCACGAAATTGTTTCAAATTTGTTATTTAAGAAGATTTGGTAGATGACAATCCTTAAAGTATAAAATAGTCTATGGAGGTTCGTGTTTTGTTATGACCCCATATAACGGCCTCACTCACTTTATAGTTTCTTGATAAGTTTAGCAGCATTATTCAATCGATCTTACTGGCTTTTTTAGTTTAAAGTGAAACACGTTAGTATTCAGATGCTTTTATATGAAAATGTTCTCTTTACCCTATGGTGGAGGGTATAAAAGGTTCGGCCCGACAGAACTTAATGTCTTTTTAGTTGTTATTTTATGAGGTAGCCAAAGGGACAAAGACTTGCATAGCGAAGCTGTTGCTTCTCGGACGACTCTAAGTTGGATGAGACCTGGAGACTAGAATCTCTCTCCGCCTTCCAAATCACACTACAGTTCTCCGGACGGAAAACAAAGCAATCACAAAGATCCTATAGTAGTTTCTTACTAACACAAGGCCAACTTCCGGACAGGGCAATTACAGCCGAAATCAAGATCTGTGTTGAATTCCATAACGGCGAAGTACAACTAATCTAAAAAGAATCAGTGCGCATAATATGGGTATCAGGTCATAGAGGAGTTAGAGGTAACCAACGGGCAAACTTACTGATTTAATGTGTGATATAGATATGTAATGTTTCAAACCATACTAGGTAGGAGGACTAGATTTTAGGGTCTGGGGGCAAAATGTTAACACATCCCTATGGAAATACTAGAAAAGATATAGCAGTGGACCCCGGATACCTGTTCAACAGTATAGAGGTTAGTATAGGCTTAAGTTGCCCTAATCATGTTATAATTTCGAAAACATTGCATCTCTGAAAATGTAGTAATAGCTGTTGGATTACGGTCCAATACGGTCGATTGTACTTGTAGGGGTTCACATTCCACTGGCTAAATTTTTAAATAAGTACACATATGTTGTTGAGGAAAGCCGGACAACAATCGGAATATTTTATCTACGAAAACACAACAAGTAATTAGAGATATTCACATTTGTTGTCTGTCAAATAAATAAAACACTTATTCAAAATACTGATATTGGCGGTCAAACACGATTGCTTTATTAAAATAATTAAAATAAATGAAGTATGGATCTGGCGATCTGATCGGACAAAATGAGTTTGCCCCATGCAATTAATGCAGTACTTGTTGGAAAGCACTATGCCTCCCCTCTGCTCTACATGCATAATTTTAACGGCTGCGCATAATGACCCTGCGTTGATCTATGTGGCCCGTATTCATGATTATACAACTGCAATTGATGTAAAAAGAGAAAGCAATACAGACAAAAAAAATCTATTTAGGCAGAGTTATGTCTTTTCGAAACACATACACTAATTTCTACTAACAACCAGTGACTGGAAGTACACACAATTTAACAATTGGACGAGATATTATACCTGTGTAGTTTTTACATTAACTACTCTAAACCGCGTCCCATCTTCCAGTCATTCGGCGGTAAAAGTTCATCTTTTATCACGACCATGTCGTTTTCCTTCAGGCTCCGTTGGAGATACTTCCATTAATATCGCTTATGCAGCTCTTGGATTTATTCATTTTTCCATTTCTTGTGAACGTATGTTGAATAGCTTTAACCTTTTCCCATCAATTTATAAGTGATAAATGGCATTTTTGGAGCAAATTTCTGCTAGACTCAAACTGCTGCTAGACTAGGTATATTACAATGGTTTGACCCATCTGCGTAGTCGAAAATATCTCTAAGCTACAAAACACGGGTATATAAATTATACCTTGATTAATGTTGTCTCTGCTTTTGGAGCTTTTCACTCTAGCCGACAGGGCTAGGTTTATTGTCCCCTTTAATGAGTGTATGACAGCAACCCTATGACATGTTTTGCAGGAAGTAGTGAGAATCCAGCCCGACCATTGCAACGGATCGTTGGGAATAGCAATGGGTCTATTAGTGTTGTTGCATATATTATTTGTTCACATTTCTCAGCCTAATGCACAACTAAAGGCCATCGAGGGACCCGATAAGTAACGCATATGCGTTCATAAAGCCGCTGCGAACATAGCTTTTAATAATTTTTGGTTTAATCCGCAAGAATACTTCGTCAATTTAAAGCCCCTCGTCACGGCCCCAGAATGGTTTTTTTGGGGACATTTAATTTGTTATCTCGCAGGACAGATAATAAACTTTTATTTTCCTCAGAATGAGATTTAAAGGCATACATATAAGAACATCACTAATAACAGCGGCTAAGCTACAAACAAAACTCAAATGAATATGTTTCAATGAAAAGTTTTGTTAATATTTGTTTTTATTTTCAAATCCCAACCAATGGTCAGACTGACTTTATAGTTACTATAAACATAATGTTGTTATTGTAAAATATTAGTTGTTGTAGTTGATGCATACACCTTATTTGTTGTAACAATATGTTCACAATATCTAATGTGCGAAGTGCAGGGTCTCAGAAAAGTACTCGGTATCTGATCAATAAACAGTAGGTTTAACATAGAGAGGCCTCTGCTAAACCCAACAATCTTCCACAATAACTTCAAAACTAGCTAAAAAGCAGAAGAGATTGTTAATAGAAGATTTTATGCAGAAAACAACGAATTCCAAAAACAATAAAGTCATCAATCTAACGGACACCAAAGTAAAGTCATTCGAACATAGTTGTCCACTTATGAGGAGAAATCTGCCTTCGAAAAGGCTTGTGTAACAGGTGAAATTCATAAAAAAGGGAATCCGCAAACTAACCAGAATTTTTATCGCTTGTCTACCATCTCAAAGTCAAGGAACGCCACAAGAGAAGTCTTGTCACTTCACCTGTAGGTAACTACTACAATCCCTGTTACGTTATAACACTTCTTAGATGAAAGCCACTGCGCATAAAGCCTAATCGGTCTTCAAGATAACTTACAATTGGGAGAGATCAAGAGGACTAAATGTAGACTAGAAAAAGGGAACAAATGGTTTCACCAGGGAAAGGGAACAAACTAAACGAGCCAGGCTTCTGGTAAAGTCAAACACCTAGGTGTAATCTTGCATAAAAATCCTGACTGGAAGGACCACATTAGTTAAAGACGAAACAAAGCTCATGGATGCTGGCAAACAAAGATGACAATATTTTAATGATATAGACTAAATAAAGAACTCACTGTCTGCATAGAAGCGCGATTAGCACTATTCTATTATACGAACTAGTGGACATAAAAAGTGGAATATCAACATCTTGCAAAAAGTACAAAGAATGTGTTACCTACGCATCAAGGGGCATTGAAAACTACACCAACTAGGACTCTAGAGTCTATCTTTACACGCGCCACCTAGAAAAGGAGGGTATATTAACTTTGTCGTTCCGTATTCGTCGTAGTATGTAAATTCATGACTTGACGATGTCTGTCTATCCGTCTGTCTGTTGAAATCACGATACAGAGCACATTATCTGACGTAGAGTTTTGGTATAGACGCCATATACCCATACCTTCCGATATTCGGTATTATGATTGTTTTCGCCACATTTTTCCACGGATTTGTCTGAAGATTGGTATTTGTAGGTCATAATGGGTTCTAGCTCCGGTGGCGAAACATTACATAGCCCCATGTTTCTGTATAGCCATGTATATGTTTTTCTTCAACTTTCCAGTCAATCACGGATGGTGATTGACACCACGAGCATCGTCTCGGCAACTCAATAAACCACCAAACTTAGATAATCTTAAAACTACTTACTGTTTTGATTTTTCTTTGATTCTTTTTCCTCCCCACAACCACTTGCGTATTTTCATGATTTTTGCCATATTTTTCACGGATTTCTCTAAAATTTTGTACTTGTAGCTAATAAATGGGTTCTCCGATGGCAGATTACTTAATATTTAAGTCCACGTTTTGCTACTCGGTATTGTGTTCGGTATTGTGACAAATCTAGTCGCATGTACCCACGAAATTGTTTCAAATTTGTTATTTAAGAAGATTTGGTAGATGACAATCCTTAAAGTATAAAATAGTCTATTCAGGTTCGTGTTTTGTTATGACCCCAT
Organism: Musca domestica; assembly: GCF_030504385.1. NCBI lineage: Eukaryota > Metazoa > Arthropoda > Insecta > Diptera > Muscidae > Musca > Musca domestica. The sequence goes on along the minus strand of NW_026712293.1, from coordinate 9,725,042 downwards.
ATAACGGCCTCACTCACTTTATAGTTTCTTGATAAGTTTAGCAGCATTATTCAATCGATCTTACTGGCTTTTTTAGTTTAAAGTGAAACACGTTAGTATTCAGATGCTTTTATATGAAAATGTTCTCTTTACCCTATGGTGGAGGGTATAAAAGGTTCGGCCCGACAGAACTTAATGTCTTTTTAGTTGTTATTTTATGAGGTAGCCAAAGGGACAAAGACTTGCATAGCGAAGCTGTTGCTTCTCGGACGACTCTAAGTTGGATGAGACCTGGAGACTAAAATCTCTCTCCGCCTTCCAAATCACACTACAGTTCTCCGGACGGAAAACAAAGCAATCACAAAGAACCTGAAGTAGTTTCTTACTAACACAAGGCCAACTTCCGGACAGTAAAGTCGTCATCGGGGCAATTACAGCCGAAATCAAGATCTGTGTTGAATTCCATAACGGCGAAGAACAACTAATCTAAAAAGAATCAGTGCGCATAATATGGGTATCAGGTCATAGAGGAGTTAGAGGTAACCAACGGGCAAACTTACTGATTTAATGTGTGATACAGACATGTAATGCTTCAAACCATTCTAGGTAGGAGGACTAGATTGCAGGGTCTGGGGGAAAATGTTAACACATCCTTATGGAAATACTAGAACAGACATAGCAGGGGACCCCGGATACCTGTTCAATAGTATAGAGGTTAGTAAAGGCTCAAGTTCCCCTAATCATGTTATAATTTCGAAAACATTGCATCTCTGACAATGTAGTAATAGCTGTTGGATTACGATCCAATACGGCCGATTGTACTTGTAGGGGTTCACATTCCACTGGCTAGATTCTTAAATAAGCACACATATGTTGTTGAGGAAAGACGGAAAACAATCGGAATATTTTATCTACGAAAACACAACAAGTAATTAGAGATACTCACGTTTGTTGTCTGCCAAATAAATAATAAATACTGATATATGATGATATACTGATATTGGCGGTCAAACACGATTGCTTTATTAAAACAATTAAAATAAATGAGGTGTGGATCTGGTGATCTGCACTCGAAGAAGAGTGATGGTTTGTTGTTGGTGATGAATATCCATTGATTATTCATTTATCGAGGTCTAAGAGGTCCATTTCGATGTCATCATCTAAGGGGTTGAGCAGATTCCCAACATGACGGGCCCCTTGCACTGGTGTAACGGATAATACAGATGCTATTCTCTCCAGCACATCTGAAAATATATTCATTCGAGCCGGTTGTAGTTTAGTTTCCGGAACGTTGTTGTTATTTTCTTTTTTGGATTGTTGTGGTTTTGTATATGGGGTTTCTTTTGGCTATATCGTGTTAGCAATGTCCCTAAATAATTTTGTTTTTGCAGATCTCTTGCCTTATGGAGTTTTTAGACTTCGTGTTGAAGTCTTTTTGCTTCTTGCTGCTTAGTTGTTGACCACTAAATATTTGTTGTTGTTATCGACGTGGTGCCTCCCTTTGATTGGCATTTGGGTGACATCTTGTTGCCGGTAGTTTTCCAATAATAAGGTTATTGACATTTTCCACTTTTGTTGGTTGCGGTGAGTTGTGTTGTGCCAAGCACCACACAGTCTGCAATTACCTGACCATAAGCAATTGCGGACAAAATGAGTTTGCCCCATGCAATTAATGCAGTACTTGTTGGAAAGCACTATGCCTCCCCTCTGCTCTACATGCATAATTTTAACGGCTGCGCAAAATGACCCTGCGTTGATCTATGTGGCCCGTATTCATGATTATACAACTGCAATTGATGTAAAGAGAGGAAACAATGCAGACGAAAAAGTTCTATTTAGGCAGAGTTATGTCTTTTCGAAAAACATACACTAATTTCTACTAACAACCACTGACTGGAAGTACACACAATTTAACAATTGGACGAGATATTATACCTGTGTAGTTTTTACATTAACGACTCTAAACGGTGTCCCATCTTCCAAGTTCAAGTTCATCTTTTATTAAGACCGTGTCGTTTTCCTTCAGGCTCCGTTGGGGTACTTCCATTTATATCGCTTATACAGCTCTTGGATTTATTCATTTTTCCATCTCTTGTGAACGTGTGTTGAATAGTTTTAACCTTTTCCCATCAATTTATAAGTGATAAATGGCATTTTTGGAGCAAATTTCAGTGACCTGCCTCTCACTACGTGCGTTGGCGTTAAAGCCTTTAAGTCCTCTGGACTCCTCTTGTCGAAAAGCATACAAATATACAAAACATACGACTTTGGATAAGGGGAATTTCTTAAAGGTCAAACATGGAATGTAAAACTGGCTTCGAAAGGTTGACTACATTAACGATATTTCAATTGTGGCATCTAGTCAGCAATCAATCCATCTTTGTAAATGTATAGAATCAATTTTTGAAAATGGATCCACAATTTTTTTTCCATTCAATCAAAGTCTTTTTACCAAAGGACTTGCAAAAAAGTGTTGCCTGTACGATTATCGGCGTCAAATAGTTTTGAAACTGTTGAAAATATCCCGGTTACATATTTGGTGATTTATATATTATAAGAAAATAAGTCGGTAATGGCATTCCACTGAATATCCAATGTTTTAGTTGAATTCATATCTTCAACTCTGAAAAGTTATTCATTCAATAAATCTTCTGGTCAGACATTTGAAAGAAAACACGGATGATTTGCCGTTTTTTTCAACGTAAATCCTGCCGAATGCAATGTATCAATTAGTTGTGCTTGCACCTCGCGGGCTGAATCAATTGTATGACATCCAGTCAAAACATAATCAACGTTTTCTCGTTTTTTATTTTTGTTGACCCAATTCTACTTTTCTTTCTTGCCTCTTCTTTCAATTACAACAATGTGCGAATCGATATATAAGGAGCACACTTTATACCAAAATTGCCGTACATATCTCAAAATCTTTAATTTCTTCATTAATACATTCCCTGAATGATATTCTTTGATACTGTCGACCAGAAAGATGCACAAACATCTGTGGGTAAATTTTCTTGATCTCACCGTTAAAAACATACTTATAATAGCGCCAATTCAAAATCATTTTGTAATACACCTTTTTATATATATACAAAATGCATTGAAATTTAATTTACTGGGGAAAATATTCAAAACAAAGCAAAAAAGGTATATATTTTTGGTAAAAAAAAAACAACTATGAATACGTTTTTATTTATTTCATTTACTTCAAAAAATGTTTTTAATTATTATAAAAAAATAACAAAACAATAAAAGAAGAAAAACCATAACAAAAATTAAATTCATTTACATATGTGTGTATACATATTCGAAATAAGGGGATGCATTCAAAAATTCTTATTTATTTAGCTTACGTTAAACGCTCCTCAGATAATAAATCTAAATCAACAACACTTATATCCATTTGATTGGATGGTCTTACTGTTTTTTTAAACAAAAATGTCTAAACTTTGTTGAATTTTTAAATATTTTTTGTTGATATATTTCTTTGTAACAATGGCTTGATCAACAGATGCTGCTACGCCCGTACGACGGGTTTCGTCAGGATCGTTTTCAGAAAATATATCCATTGCAATATATAATAATAATTTTAATTAATAATTTTTCTTCTTATGCATCATCACTTATTATAACATCTTCTTCTGAAGCTGCTGAATCTGCACCGGCTGACTCTCCTTTTAATGCCACATTATGTAGGGTCTGCTAATTTTAATTACATTATAAATTGATATTGTTTGTGTCGGCAACAAACTCTTTAAATATTGTTGTTGCTTGTATCTGAACACAATATTTTGCGACAGCTGTTCCGTTCAGTACAATCGGTACACATTCAGATTCTTTTTATAAATTTCGCTTTGAAGCTGAGTCAATGAGCTCTAACAGTAAATAGTTCTTCAGAATATTTAACTTTTACTAATGCCGTTGGCAACATAATATCATCATGACACACTGAAACATATTTTCAACGTTAGATGCTTGAACTATCGAAGTAGATGAACATGACATTATATCAAAAGTATTCTCAGTGGTAACAAGAATATTTGTTTGACGTCCATTTTCTGAACGGACAGATGCTTGATTATCACTTGTTACATTTCCTGGTTGTGTAGATCTCTCTTCTACATTACTTTGTAGGTGCAATTTTGTATGATGCTTCTTTTTGCAAAATACAATCACACAATTTTTCAAAATATGGTTCTCATAACACAAGACACACTTATTTGAATGTGTCGAATGAGCATAAATGATTTTGATGCGATATATAGTCATAACTAAATAATTTTGAAGCTGTTTGTCTTCTGAGACCATCTATTCGCTCTAGAACCCGATGTCTGTTCTTTAGAAAATCTTCAATTTATGACCATTTGGTTAACTCTAAATGTGATTCGAGCGATTGTTTCCATAGGATCAGTGTATCAATCGGAAGCTTAGTAGGCCATAAATATATTAAAATTGGATCCCATTGATCCACCTTTATACTATGAGCTTTAAATATAGCCAATGATTCGCATACTGTCGATTGAATTCTTTTAATATCTTTGCAAGATCTATCCTAACATTTTCGTATCGCACTGATAATGATCATAATGGGTTCTAGTTCCGGTGGCGGAAAATTGTATGTATAAGTCAATATTTTAGTATAGCTGCCATATAACGACACTTCACGATATTCAGTATTTTTATGATTTTTGCCACATATCTCTACGGATTTATCTAAAAATTGGTATTAAAAGGTTATAGTGAGTTCTAGCTCCGGTGGGTGATACCATTTTCGTATAGATAGCTGATTTCTGTCACATTAGCCACGGATTCATTAAAAAATTGGTATTTGTATTTCTTAATGGGGTTTTGCACCAGTAGCGGAATATTGTATGTATAGGTTCAGGCTTTTTTTGTTACCCTATATAACGGTACACTTCGATATTCGGTATGTTGATGATTTTTGCCACATTTTTCCACGAACTTGTTATTTGTAGGTCATAATGGGTTCTTGTTCCTGTGGCGGAACATTGCATGTATATGTGCATATTTTTTTATAGCCCCTATATAACGGTACCTTCCGATATTCGGTATGTTGATGATTTTTGCCACATTTTTCCACGGAAGTGTCTAAAACTTGGTATTGTAGGTCATGATGGGTTCAAGCTCCGGTGGCGAAATATTTAATATCTAGGTCCATGTTTTCGCCGTACAATGGTACCCACTGATGTTCGGTATTATATATATGATAATCCTTGACACATTTATCCACGGAAATGTGGCAGTTAAGACTTGCAAAAGATAATAATCCGTGTAGTGTAAAGTTTTCTAAATGAGTACCCTTTTTGGTATGGCCCTCATATAATGGACACACTCACTTTATTTTTTTTTATTTTTTTTGTACTTTTTTTTTTGGGAAAAGTTGAACTGTATTATACAAACGGTATTTGTAGTTTAAATGAATTGAATTAGGATATTTCTATAAAAGAAATTATTTCTCTACCCAATGGTGGACTTTACTAAAATTTCGGCCCGGCCGAACTTGATGTTTTTTACTTGTTATGATTAAATGGCAATTTATGATACGTTCAGTACTTGTGCTACTTTAGGATACGTTTACCACAAACTTTCGTAACGTTACACTTACTTCCTCACTTATTCTAAATACTTTTGAAATGATCGATGGTCAGCATAACAGCGGACAGATGTAAACAACAAGTAATAGGTGATAATGATGATGTTCGATGCAGTAAAATGGCAACACGAAACAAATACCAAAATGATGGAAAAAGTGACCACTCATTAGCCTGCGCTGAACGTCGTACATAACAACTATCCGTTACAATTTGTCCAACTAGGTTCACGTTTTCTTATAGCCCTAATATTAAGGTATCACTCGATATTCGATATTTAGACGATTTTAGCCACTCTTTCTAGCGCAATAGTTTATAATTCGGTATTTAGAGTTTATAATATTTACCTTTCCATATTCTGTGTTTTGATGATTTTAGGGTCAGTTTCCTGCGAAATATTTAAGAATTCGATATTTACAGTTCATATTGGATATATATCCTGGGGGAGAAAACTGCATGTTTTCTTATAAAAAAAACTGTTAAAATGATCAAAATGAAGAATATAGGGTGCTACCGATGGTCTTAAAGGAAAGTGACCCTGTAGAGATAATTATCGACACTAGATGGTTGTGCCAATTGGAAAATCCATATACCAAGCATTAAAATTGTACCTACATAAGAGGTAGTTACTGTATAACAAATTTTCTGTCATATGACATTATACCCATTTTGAAGCACAAATGTAAAACAATTCTGTTTAAAAAGTGACGCAAATGTTTATATTTGGTTTTAGGATGTGCTGGTCCATTGTGTTGATCCTAAGAAGAACTAGTTATAATAAGAAATTTGCAAATTGGGAACTAAAGAAGAAATGAGATATCTCGTTATACGAATGCTTGCCTTGCCATGTTATAATTTTAGTAAAGTTGAAGTTGAAAAATATGTCCCCAGGATCCGTGCAAAAAAAATACACTAAAATTGTTATTAGTGTCAGTGCATTCCTTGATGTTCCAAACTGGGACAATAGATCTAATGGCTAGATGTTAAGTATAACGTTCAGAGCAGGTTAACGAGTGGTCTCTATGCGAGGTACTCAATTTGATCATTAACGATCAGGACTCGCATGCTACATTTGCACATGTACGACTAAAATTTGTATACTTTTAGTTTTCTAGTGAATAGTCCTAGTCTATTGTCGTGCATTGAGTCTGAAATAGTTGAAACAAATTTACCACTTACCAGCATCACCATTTCATCAGAAAAGATGATTACCTTTATTCTGAGTTGATCGAAACTCACTAGTTTTTCGTATATAACTAGAAGCCAAAGCAGGGGCGAGAAAATTCCTCCACGCGGAATACCCCTGTTGACTTTTCTTGATGGGACTCTCCCCTAAGCTCGAATAGGTAATCCTGCCTTTTAGCATTCAATCAATCCTTTGAAACAGGATATAGGAGATAGCAGGTGCATAAAAAACATTTTGAATCGATTCGAGCTTCACAATATTGAAATCCCCCTATATAGCGAGAAAACTGTCAATGTGAAGTTGGAGATTTTTATACTCTTCTCAATGTAAGCGATAACTTCCTGTAGGGAAGTCTCCACAGGTCGACCTTTGACATAGTCATGACTTTGACAGTTCTTGGTCAGAAAGGCCAGTAGTCTTTGTACAAAGTGTGACTTTGTTTCCTAGATTTGGGAATATAGTTCACAGTAACCAGATTCCACGGACTGGATACGAAGCACAACCTGAACCAAACAATAAATATTTCCTGCAAGATAGCTAATTGAGACTCGGATGCATTTTGCAACATAACTGGAATTATACAATCATGATCGACTAAAAGAATTGCCATTGTTTATATAAGCTACAATTGTTTATATAAATTACAGAAAATAAGTCCCTGAAGGTAGGCTAGGAAAAAAAATCGCCATTGAATGCTTCTATGGCAAATTTAACCTGTGACCAGAATTTTCACTTCCACTTGAATGAAAATGTTCACGTACTAGCACGTACTGAATCCTTTTATGCTAAGCTTTGCTAAGAAGTCGAGGGGAAATGCTGATTTTTGGGTCGCGAAATATAAACGTTTGCGTGCCACAAACCATATATAAGGTGGAACGGAAAAGCTGGTCTAAGCATGGTCCACAATTTCAAGGCCGCGGCTGCCGAACTTCTACTAACCCTATAGAAATTTTATATAATATCGTCTTAGTCCGGATTGAACGGCAAGGTGTATACCGCTTTCTCCCTCGCAAGGACAAGGTGAAGATCTGTAAAGTTACGAAAAGGAATTTCAATCAAATAAAACTATCTAATTTCATCGAAGTGGTAAATCTAGTAATGGCAAATCAACACATATAAATCAGACTTTAATAAGTACAAAAGTGAATTAAAGAAAATCTGACGTAAATATCGATGTGAGTGTACAATCATTAACATCTACCCCACGACTTCCATTGAAGAGTTGAGATTATAGAAAGGATAAGAAGCCATTCAAAATTCGCCACGGCACCAAATAGGTGCCCGGACATAGCCCCCAGAGACATAACCCCCATTTTTTTGGGGCTTAAGTCCGTTTCATAGCGCGGACTGGGGAATATGTCCGACGTATGGGACGGACTTAATCCCCAAAAAATATACGGACATAAGCCCCATAATTTTGGGGGTTAAGTCCGCGCTGAAAAACGGACATAACCTCCAAAATTTGTTTTTTCAATATTTCACAAAATATTAGTTTATTCATAATTTAACAATTTACCGTTATAATTCTGCATGAAAGAACTAGATTTCGAGTATTATTTACGTTTTTTTATCACAATTATTTAGTCGTTGACGAGATAACATGAATACAGAAATGGACCTTGAATACATTACGGGTGCGCGTAAAGGTAGCGTTTTAGTGTATTTAAAAAACGAAAAGCAGATTTTTGCGTTCAAATCTAAGTATTTTAATAAAAAGACAAGTGAAAATATTAAAAGATATGAATGCTATCAAAGTAAGTGTAAAGCTTCAATCTTCATCTCTGAAGTAAATGGAAAATGCACTGTGCGAACTGGCAAAGAAGTTCATCTGGAACACGGAGATCAGGAGGAACATAAAAAACAACTTGTTTTAAAAAATAAAATCAAAACTGAAGTTGCTCAACCATCTTTGCAAGCTAACAGAGTTAGAGAGATATTCAATAATGAACAACGATACTGCAAAATCGCTGGTTTTTAGTAAAATGCAGCGCCACTTACGTAGGATTAAGTGTGAAAAAATGCCAAGGGTACCTCAAAGCCCACAAGACTTCATACAATTATTTAAAAATCCTACCATACTTAATGAATTCGGAATGTGTGCGAGTAATAATAAAGAAAAATTTTATCAAACAACTGTGACAGAAGACGATTTTTCATACACGCTCTTCTTGTCAATTCCTATGACGAAATTGATAAATGATAATATTAATTAATGGATGCAACATTTGCGGTAGTTCCAGCATGCGGATACAAACAGCTACTAATAATACACATTGCCCAGGATAGACACGTAAGTAAAGTGTATAAACAAAAGCTAAGTGAATAATTTTTACAATTTAAAAATGTAGATATGTTATGAAAAATTCTCATAACAATAATTTTAACAGTTTTCCTATGAAAAATTTTTCATATAAAAAAGCGCGATTGTAAAAATGAAAAATTTTTCGTAAAAAATCGCGCGATTTTCTATGAAAAATTTTTCACCTGCGGCGCTTTGTTTACGATTTTGAAATGCAGATATGTTAAGAAAAATTTTCATAACAATAATTTTAACAGTTTTCCATTGAAAAATTTTCGATGCGGGGCCGTCGTTTTGTTTACTTATAGGAACAATTATAAATTTAAAATTGGAACGTGTAAATATATTGTATTATTATTTAAATATTTACAGACTTTTCCTTTTGTTCTTATGTCAAATAAGAAACAAAAAGCATATGAACATGTGCTGCAATACATTGATTCAAATATTTTCAAATTTGATGCCAAAAGCTTTACTACCGATTTCAAGAAATCTATGAGGAATGCCGTCCTTTCTGTTTTTCCACATACAAAAATTAAGGGCTGTTGGTTTCATTTTTGTCAAGCTGTAAGAAGAAAGGCTTCTAAAATAAAACAACTTTCAAGATTTATGCAAACATCAACAGAGGCAAAGCGAATTTTTAAAAAAATTCTCGTTTCGCCACTTCTGAAAGATGTTGTAATTGAAGAAGCCTTTAATATTTGTAAAATGGAAGCATATGCTAACCCCTTGTTTGCTACAGCAAATGAAAATGTATTTGAACCTCTTTTTAAATATTTTGAGGTACAGTGGTTAAAAAAGGTATATTAAAAAATAAATAAAATAATTCTATAAACATTAATATACAACATTTTATTTTGATAGGAAACTCCCAAAAATATGTCCCTTTACAAGGAACATATTAGAACGACAAGTGCATTAGAAGGGTATAATAGCTACTTATCGACGCGAATTCCAACACATGGAAACTTCTGGGAGTTTTTCAAAGTTTTGAAACATGATGAGAGTCGACAGTTTAATGAATTATCGCAAACCCTGGATGGATTTTATGAAGTTTTTGAAAGGCCAAAAAAGAGGAATAGGGACCGACATGATTTAATAAATGAATTAGTTTCGAAGTATGATTTGGGCGAAATTACTCTTAAATTTTTTTTACAAAGTATGACAAATAAAAGCAACAACATAATGCGTAATAACGAAAATATTTCCATTAACTTGGACTCGGAAGCATAAGAATCCGAAGAGAGAATTCGAAGAAGAGGAAAATTGCAGATGGACTTTTGTGTGAAGTTTGCTTTACAAATAAAAAGAACATAATTCTTAAACCATGCAAACATGGAAAAATTTGTCGGGCATGTTTTGATGAAATTAATAAAAGAAATCTTAATAACGACACACTCACATTATGTCCATTTTGTAAACAAGTAGTTGGTCATGTGGAAGAGTTCTATATTCAACAAAATTATATATAAATTTATTATCTAATGAAATCTAGTTTTTGTTACATTAAAATATTCATTTTTTGTTGAAAAATAATAAAATTATTTACATTTTCTTACCTTTCTATAACGTTTAATGCTAAAAATAAAATCGGTCATAACCCCCATTGGGGATTATGTCCGCCAACTACGTCGGACATAGCCCCTAGTCAAATGGGGGGTTATGTCCGCGGTATGGGACTGACTTAAGCCCCCAAAAAATGGGGGTTATGTCTGGGCACCAACTATAATATCTCTCGTTGATCTGGCTACCCTAGACGAAGCTTGTGATATTTTTTCTTTGGTTGAATAGGAAATCAATTTGTGTAAAATCTTTGAATTTTTATTTCTTTTTTATAAAAATCCAGATTGGTTTTCTTTCCGTAGCCGAAACAATTGTTTTTATTTTCACATACAAATTGCCTGGTGTTGCTGTGATTGGTTGCAGTTGTGCTCCACCGGTGTTGCATTTTATTTGCTTGATTTGTTGTTGGGATTTGCCCAGGTTTTGCTTCGGAACAAAACATCGTGCTTTGAGCCGGATCGTGAGTACGAGGAACATACTATTTTTCTTTTGTTGGATATTGGCGAAATCAGGTAATCATATAGTTTTATTATTAATTATGTTATGTTTTGACAAAATTATCATTCATTGCAAAAAAAGTTATTTGGAAATATTCCAAAATGATTTTGTTTACCCCAGTTTGTAGTCAAAAAGGTGTTGATCTGGCAACGCCGTCAAAGCTGTTCGCCGTTGTGATAGAGAACACTAACAACTAACAGAGGTATACATCTAAAGTCATCTAAAGCGTTGGGCCCGCACGGAATATCAATGGTAATGTTGAAGCAACTGGATACGCCGGGAGTTGCGTATTTAACCAAAGTCCTTAACCAAAGTCCAGAGGATCTATGGCTACAACCCATAAAGGTAGCAGAACTCCTAAACCTGGACATTGAGGAAGAACCGGATTAATCAGAAAAACAACAGAACATGTAAAACTGCTACAACAACAACAACTAACAGAGGTCTTCTTCTTGTTAGTTAGATTTTTGTTTTGATTTTATTTGGTTTGGTTTGCAAATAAGTTTTATTAATTAAAATATAATTTATAATTAAAAAACACCAAAAGTTATAATTATAATTAATAGTTTTAAATAATAATCGCGAGTGCTGTTGTTACTTTGGGATAGAATAAACGGAATTCAAACAGACGGACAGACGAAACTCTGTAAAATAATAACTGTGTTTTGCAAGTTTTTTTCATAACTTTTGTTTTGCCACTAATTTAAGAAAAAGGAAATTTTTGTTCTCATTTTCGTAATTTGCTTCTGTAAAATATTAAATTTTTGTGATAAAAGTTTGTATAGGTTTTTTTGTTGCCCATTACTTTTTGTCAGTGACAGTGCATACGTTGGAAGGAGACTTATAATAATAAGTGAGTCGATTGCTTTTTGCTTGCGACAGTTGCACTTTAACAATAACAAGGTGAGTCGTCCTTCACTTACCCATAAAATATTTTTGGTTACTGAATAATTGAATTTTTTGTCATTTCGGAGTTTAACCATTTTTGGTGCTTATTTAAAAATTTTTTCCACTAGTAATTACACGTCTACGGAAGATTGTGATGATTTATACATTTTTTCCCAAGTTTACTTTGATTTATATTGGTATTTGTGGATTGCTTAAATCAAAAAAATGGCAGAATCGAAAGTGTTTCTTTAATTTAAAGCGCTTGCTGCCTTGTTACTGGAGTTTAAAGCTGATTTTGACGCCATGTATAAAGACTTGGTAACTTTGTTGGCTGTTGAGCCTTGTAAGGTTCAATTGAAAAGATTATGGGCCAGAATAGATTCCAGTCATGAACATGTTTGTATTGAAAGTAGTGAATCTAAAGACGAAGCAGGCAATTTTTATAGGCAGTGTAGGGAAGCGTATATGTGTTGCTCAGCGCAAATGGGTGAATTGTCCCAGACCTTTGGGGACAACTCCACACTGTCGTCAACAATGGTTACTCCTAGTTAGCGAACAAGACGTTCGAAAAATAACGTTTCTGACCATAGCTTGCGCTTGCCTCCTTGTGATTATTTGTTTTATTTTGCAAAAATACTGGAGGTGAAGCCTTAGAAATCGTTATAAAATAACGATTGGTTTGCAAATGCATGGTCAAATCTAAAGGACAGATATGAGAATAAGCGCATTTTAGTGAACAGTCAATTGAAGCCTTTTTTAATCTGGTTCCAATCAAGAATGTGTCAGCTGGAGAAATAAAACGACTCCAAAGGGACGTTAACAATTGTATTGTGTAAATCGACATTGATAGTTGGGATCCCATTTTTGTGTTTCTATGCTCCAATAAATTGTCCAAAAAACATTATCGCTTTTGGAGCAGACAGTTAGTAAAAAGACAGAAGTTTCTAAGTGGTCGGATCTCGATGATTTTTTGACGGCCAGATTTCAGTCGTTAGAGACCGTATACGACTTAACACGTTCCAAGGAAGCTAAGTCTCCTGAAGTTAAACCTCCGATTGATTATCCTCGTTCTAGTAGAAACGTTAAGTAACATAAATAAAAAATCGTGCTTTATATGTTCACAGGATCATTGGGTGAAATCTTGTCCGAAGTTTTTGAAGATGAATCAGGAACAATGATTTGTGGCGACAAAAACAGGTTCTATTGGGAACGGCGATTGTTCAAATTGAAGTGAATGGTGTCATTTTTGCTGCTAGAGCTTTAATTGATTCGGGATCTCAGACAACATTTTGAAGGCAACATCATATGAAAAATTGCAGCAACGTCTTAATCTGCGCATTAAAAAAGGAAACACAAGGATTTCCCGTCAGAATGATGCTTTAGCTGGGTCTGCTGAGAAAGTGTACATTTTTGTTAAAATCGCCTCAAAATGAAAGTTTTGGAATCCAAGGTTCTAGTTTAGTTTTACCAAGATTGACAGAACAACTGCCTAGCTACACTTTGGAGGTTTCATATAGTTATTCGCTGGGAAGCGGACATCGCAGATTTAGATACTCAAGAAGAGGGAAGAAAGTATGTCATACCTACATAAAAGAGTATGATGATGTCCAAGATCACTTTGCTTCTCATTCAAAGGCGTTACCTATCATCACATATGTATTTCGTTTCATTGCCTGTCTGAAAGAACAAAAATCTTTTTCCCAGACAATGGTAAGTTCCAAGGAATTCCAAGTAGCTCAAAAGGTTTACTTCGCAGGTGAATATTATTGTTTATCGAATAAAAGATTGCTTTCACCAAAAAGTAGTTTACTTATCTTAAATCTGTTTGTTGATTCGAAAAGTTTAATGAGTGTTGGTGGCCGGCTGACTACTGCAAGTGAGATGTCGTTTAGTGAAAAACATCCACTCATTCTGCCTTATAATTGTAAAACGTCACAACTTCTAGCGAATTTTATTCATCAAACTACTCTTCATGATAGTAATCAATTAATACTTTCAATTCTGCGATCGTAATTTTGGATATCAAGAGCGAAAAACCTAATCCGATGGTCTATACGTCGTTGCCGAATTTGTACCATAATGGCTAAACAGACCCAAAATCAGTTGATGGCCTCTTTGCCGCTTTCCAGGAATATACTTGATAGACCTTTCACTCGAACTGGTGTTGATTTTGCTGGTCCCTATGATATCAAGAAGTATACAAGTCGGGCGTGTTTGATCACAAAAGGATACGTTTGTCTACTTGTGTGTTTTGCCACGCGAGCCATCCATATAGCAAGTAAGTGACTTATCAGCGGCGACTTTTTTGCAATTTCCCGGTTTGTTTTAGGAGAGGTTGTCTAAAAGACATGTATTCTGACAATGGAACGAATTTTGTTGGGGCATCCAAGGCAATAAGGACTGAATTTCGCAAACTTTATTCAAACGGTTGGCCCTGAATTTATTAAGATTTATTCGGCAAGGGTTATAAATTGGTTTTTTAATCCCGCAGGAGCACCATATATGGATTGTTTATGGGAAGCTGGTGTGAAATCGTTTAAATATCACTTCAGAAGAATATCAGCAAATATGTAATATACTTTTGAAGAATTTTCTACGCTGTTAGCTCGTGTTGAGGCACGTTTAAATTAACACCACTTTGGACTTTGGACCTCCCGAACCCGAAATAATGGAAGTTCCGGAATCGATTATAAACCGATGGCAAAGGGTTAAAGCTTTGAATCAACGATTGTGTGTACTTTGGAAGAATGAATATTTGAAGGAACTCACCAAACGGAACAAGTGAAAAATCCCGTTGTAAATGTTAAAGTAAACGATATGGTTGTTATTAAAGAAGATAATATTCCGTCTAATGAATGGAGATTAGGTCGCTTAACTAAAGTGTTACCAGGCGTCGATCAGTTAGTGCGGGTTGCGGAGATCAAGACTGAACGGTGTTTGATAATTAGGCCAGTAGTTAAACTCGTCGTGTTACTCTCTAACTAGAGTTATTTTGTTCATTATAGAATCAACATTACAACTTAGAGGTATAAGGCCGAAAATCCTGTGAACAAGAGGCGTATTGTTTGCCGAGTCTGTCTAAAGAATCATCCACTTCGGTTCTGTCGCAAGTTCCTGGAATGGGTTACGCCGAAAGAATGAAGATAATTTCCATTTATCAGCATTGTGCTGGTTGTCTAGCACACAAACACACGTGGCGCACGTGTGAGAGGACCGTAAAGTGTAAGAAATGTGAAAATATGCACCATACCTTACATTACAAATCTGGATCTCGTCCGTCTGGGGACTTGGTGAAGAAAAGTCCCGACCGAAGAAAGGACCCCGCTCGTCTAACTCTTCTAAGGAACCAGAGCATACGCATAATGGACCTAGTTCGTCCAAAACTGCGTCGCATAAAGGACCTCGCTCGTCCAAACATACATTTAAAAAGGCACCTAGTTCGTCCTCGAAAAAATGCCGTGCGGTAGGCGACAGAATGGTAGAAGGGAGACGTCGTACGAAGTGATTCCTACATATGGCTTACGAGAGACTATTTTGTTGAGAACGACAGCAGTGGTCGAAATCGAATTAGGAGCCTTAATGCCCCCTGTGGCGAGAGCTCTATACTAGCTGATTCTTTGATGAAGAAGATGAGTTAAAAAGTTGTTCGAGTAGGAAATAAAACCAGATGCCTGCTCCAGCGTAGAGACTCACGGGATGTCGTCGACGGTGGAAACGTATGCGGAAGTTCGTCGCAATTACGCGAGGTTACTCCGAAGAATTCAGGGGATGTTCGTATTGTAGAGTAGTTCCCGGGGTTGCAGTTAGCTGACGAGTATTTCCACATATTGTCGCCGGTTCTTCTGAAGTTGGGTGTAGATTTATATTCCAAAATCGTTCGGAAAGGGGTTAGTTGAGGTGCGCTTGGTAAACCGCTTGCGCAGTTCACTATTTTTGGATAAGTTAAATCCGGGACTTATACTGCATAAATTGCTGTAGACATGATGTATATGTGCATTAACCATGACACAAGTGAATGTGGATATCCACTTACAGCTCTGATCCCATTGGATTTCCCTTTTTTAATGAATATGATTTTTTATTGGATTTTATTTACTATATTTTTTTACTATTATTTGTTTGTTGAATTTTTTATAACTTAAAAGCTGAATTAAGATTGAGACTAATGTGTAGAATTTGCACTGTTCTCAGAAACCGACTTATTCTTTTAATTCTTTTGTTTTCTTGTCGTTTCATTATTTGCGAGCCGGGATGTTCACGCTCGTGCCGTGCCCTAATTTGGAAATCCCAGGATACCACAGTCAAACTATAACATCTTCCTTTGATCTGGCTACCCTAGACGAAGCTTGGGATATGTTTTCTTTGGTTGCAGAGATGGGCACCCGCTGCGATACATTTAGCCATTATAATGTTTCTAGTTATAAGATTTATCGTTCTTGTTGTTTAATTCGTTGGACGGAATAGACGTCCGCGTTCTTCAGCCAATCGAACATGTTAATAAGAAATCAATTTGTGTAAAATCTTTAATTTTTTATTACTTTTTAATATAATCCAGAATTGTTTTCTTTCCGTGGCCGAAAAAGTGGTTTTTATTTTCATATAAAACTGCCTGGTGACGCTGTGGTTGGCTCCAGTTGTGCTCTACCGGTGTTACTTTCATTTGCTTGAATTGTTGTTGGGATTTGCCCAGGTATTGTTTCGGAACAAAACAGTTGGTATACTCCGTTCAATGGGAGCTATACCAAATTATGGATCAAATTCGAAAAATTTTGCAAGGAGAGGATGGATATACCGAAAATACCCTAAATCCTTCTAAGTTGAGGAAGCAGGCCGACTGAGTTTCATCAAATTTGGTTGGAAATTGTGGCAGAATACTTTAAAATACTGAAAATCGGGATACCTCTATATTGGGGCTAACGGAAAACCCCAATCGTCGAGATTCATATAATTTGGTTGGAAATTGTGGCAGAAATAGCAAAATAGCTGATGTGGATAGAAATTTTGGCAGAAACCTTCAAAATATTGTAAATGGTTTGATACCAGTTACGCTTTACCAATTAGTCTACCTAAATAAAACATTTTTTGGAAGGAGAGGAAAGACGTACCGACAACTTCGATTCTCAAGTGTCAACTAATTTGGTTTAAAATTGTGGCAAAAACTTTAAAAATAAATAAGTTAAAAAGCGTAAGTTCGGCCGGGTCGAACTTTGAATACCCTACACCATTTGGAACGAATGTAGAAATAAAATCCTGAAAAAAAAAATTGTTACATTGGTTATATTGGTGCCTATAAGACGTGGACCCACAAAGGCATTATTTGTCATAAGTCATTACCGAATTCAAATTCGGAACTTGAAATAAACGGTGAATAATGTAGCTAAAATCATCAAAATATAGAATAGAGGGTGGTACCGTTATATCGGAGCTGTGCGAAGACCTGAACCTGCGAAGACAATTTTTTATCATAGCCTGTAGCATCCATTACGAACTTCAAATACGACATTTCAAACAATTTCGGGGAGTATTGTACCTAAACTCTTCAAAATACCGAATATAGGGAGGTGCTGGTATATGGGGCCTATACGAAGACCTGGACCTACATAGACAATTTTCTGTCACAGATTGTAGTTTCCAATACGAACTCTAAATGCGTAATTTGAAAAAATTTTGGTGAATAAAGACGCTAAAATCACCAAAATACCGAATATAGGGAGGTATCGTTATATAGGGGCTATACGAGGACGCGGACCTGCACAGACTATTTTCTGTGCGAACTTCAAGTTCCAAATTTTTAACAATTCCGTTTAATAATGTCGCTAAAATCGTCAAAATACCGAATATCAGAAGGTGCCGTTATATGCGAGCTATATGAAACGTGGACCTACAAGGACCTACAATTTACGAACTTAACCTGCCTAGTGTAAAAATAAGCATGTGTGCAAAATTTTAGCTTTGTATTTCAATTCGTTGGAAAGGTAGCGTGATTTCAACAGACAGACGGACATCCCTAAATCGACTTAGAATTTTACGCTGATCAAGGATAGGAAAGATCTATCCAGGACCCCAATTGTTAGGTTTTATATAATTCGGTTAGAAATATTGAAGGAAACCGCAAAGACCTGGCGAGAACACGAATTCAAAAGTTTCATATAATTTGGTTGGAAATTGTAGCAGAAATCGGAAAAATACTGAAAATCTAGATTTACCGTTATATACCAATTAGTAACTATACCCATATGAGCCCCATATGCTAAGTCTCAGTCGATTTGGTTTGAAATTTTGGTAGAAGCCTTCAAAGTGCCAGCATTCGAGAGGTACCGTTATATAGGGATAATACCAATTTCTGGACAATGAGCGAACATTTTCGGCGAGAAAGGGACAGACTCCAAATGTTAAGTCTTAGTTGATGTGGATGAAAATCGTGGGAGAAACTTTCAAAATACTGAAAATGGGGGATACTGTTCTATGAAGCCTATACTATTTGGCCAAGAAAGGACATATCGACCGAGAACGTCAATTCTTACATTTCATCTAATTTGGTTTAAAATTGTGGCAGAAGCCTTCAAAATACCTAAAATCGGAAGGTACCGTTATATGTGGGCACAATAAATGGGCAGGAATCGAACATTTCTTGGAAGGGGAGGACAGATCTACCCAGAACACCAATTGTCATATTTCGTCTAATTTTGTTGGTAATTGTAGCAGATACCTTCAAAATATTGAAAATTTGGAGGAACAGTTATATAGAATCTATACAAATTAGTGGACCAAAATCAAACCATTTTGCAAAAACAGAATAGACCAACCAAAAATCCCAACTGTCACGATTCATTTAATTTGGTTTGAAATTGTAGCAGCAATCTACAAAATATTGCAATTCGGTAGGTATCGTTATATCGGTGCAATACCAACTAGTGGACCTGATTTTTTTTTTTTGAAAAGTGTTATGTTTCATCTAATTTTGTTGAAAATTTTTGCCGAAACCTACAAAATATCAATAACCGGGAGGTACTGTCATATGGGGCTATACCAATCAGTGGGCTTGAATAACAATTGTTCGTAAGAATAGAACAGATCTTCCCAAAATTCCAAATATCAAGTTTCGTCTAATTTGGCTTTAAAATACTGAAAATCGGAGGTACTGTTATATGGGGGTTGAACCAAGTAGTGAACCTGAGTCGAACATATTCTGCAAGGAGGGAAGAGCTCTACTGAGAATCTTAATTGTCAAATTTTGTTTATTTTGCTGGCAAATGTTGGAAAAACGTTCAAAATACCGAAATTCGGGAAGTACCGTTTTATGGGAGCATTACAAATTATGGGACATTCGTTGAAAATGGTATAGGGGCTGTTTATGTGGGGAATTGTGATGAGGTGAAAAGAAGAAAATAAAAATAAAACACAATAACATTACTTTTAAGTTTATCTAAATTCTGTGGTTTATTGCCAGGTTTCTTTTTTCAGTACAATAAGCAAAATTACCTTGAGTCATCTGCGGTGGCGCAGAGACTTTAGTTTATTCGCTACAACTTCTAAACGTCAAGTGAACGACGAGGTTAATGCAATTGCGGTGATCGCCGAGGATCTTTGTCGATTACTACTACATTTAAAATTGTTTCCAATGAGTGCAGAGTCTCGTTTGTATCAAAGTGAACTAACCAACAACAACCACCGACCGATAGCTTCTCAGCTCTGTGGTCTCCTCCGAGGGAATTTGCCGAGAAGATACCTCCGTGATTGACTGGTCTCGGGAAGTTGAAGGTCAACTCATACATTGCAGCCCACCTTACTATATTTCAATATAGTTACAAAGTGCAAGATATCAGTGATATATCAACGATTATAGTTCTTACAATGAGTGAGTATAGAAAGAATCGCAAATTCAGGTTTATGTGAGCTTTTTAGTATATTTCATAATTCAATTTTATGCAAGATTTAAAGAAAAATTGGGTTTGCAATTATTTTGGACTGGGATCAAAAGATGAGATGTAGGTGGTAGTTCCCGAATAAATATTCTTAGCTAACCTACCGATTGGAACCATTGCGGTTAAAATTGACGTTTTCAACGGGAAGGAGAACAAATGTGTGAGTTTGGCGAATATTTAGTACTTCCATATTTTCTTGGCGAATGATGTAGAAATGGAAAGTAATCTGTGAGTCGATGATATTCTGTAGTATTTTGAGGCGAACGTCAATAATATGCTGAAGGTCTGAACAAATCTGTGCTTTCGGAGACGAAGGTAAACAGTTCAGAGAAGATGGGGAATATTTTGAACTGTGTGCCGAAATCTAGAGAAGTGAATAGTATGACACACGTGGAAATTAACTGGTGTCGGATTTGAAGCAGTGGAGCATCGTTTACTATAATAGGACTAAACTGCAGACTAGAGACTGGTAAAGCAGCATTTTGAATGACACTGTTGCGGTATGAAACTGCAATTATGTGAGCTTTAAGAATTTCTAACCGAGTGACCTTTGGATAAGCAATTAAAACACCACTGATGTCTTTTTATGACAGATATAAATTTTTTGAAACGAGGGCATCAGTTAACTGCGTGACTTTCATCGCTGCAGTAGAAAAAACGATGTTTATAACGTGGTTTCATTTCATCATATGAAGAAGGTGTTTTAACGTTGCGTGAATTCTGTTTTGATTCAGTTGGTATCAGGCACACAGGAAAGCTTTTAATTCTTTCAGTGAAGAAAGAATCAAGCTCTGACCATAACGATAAGGACGACTTATTTTTGAGACTCTATCCCCAAGTCTCACAGTAAGCTCAGGCAGACGTTGAATGTCAGTGATCCGTTACAATATCATAGACAGAAAAACAACCGTCTATACCCCGTTGCAAAGTTTTTAGACCTGAACCCTTTTTAACGAAATATAAAATAAAATTTTCAGATGACAGGAAAAATTTTGCGGGTAATTCAGAAACGATTTTCTTTTTAGCCTCGCCTTTAGTTTTTGTATTAAGTGACATAACCTCTCAATATCATTTAGTCGACAATTATTTCTGTACATGGCCGAGGAAAGATCACGAAATGTGGGCCACGAAAGGAAGTCTCCGTGGAAATCATCTATTTCCCACGACGGTAGTTTTAGACTGTGCATAGTATTGCACTTATCCGGCGGGAGAATTCGACATTTCAGGACACAATTGAACATCGGGGTTCACCATTTTGGACATATTTAAATTATGGCTAGATATAATAAGGGAATTAGATACCTCTGGATGAGTATTACTAACTCTGTTTGACACACAATTTCGAATTGGAGGGCTTTGCGTGCTGACGTTGATAATAGTAGTTGTGGACGAAGGAGATTTCACCGATTTTAGATTTTGCAACTTCTCATTAACTCCTGCCAAACAACCAACATAGCTCCGACTCGAAAATTAAAATTTCGAATCGGCAGAGGAGATTTAATCTGTTGCAGTTTCTAACGACATCAGAAACTCAAGACATTGGTCATAAGTATTCTGGGCCTTGCCCCATAAGTCTTGGAGTCCCGAACTTGCATTGACTATGTTAATTGGAGAGCTTAGCAATTTATACACAAGTGTATCTCCAACAAACCAGCAGATTTTTTAAAGTAAAAGATCCAAAACATAGTGGGGATTATTTGCTTAATGTTATACAAAATGCCAAAAGTAGGTTGTATTTTGAACTAGAAATTTCAGAGCCTTACTACGAATAAAAAAAAAATTAAAAATTTTCCAAAAATATTTTAATATTTAATTTTTGCAAAAGTCACAATTTTTGTCAGACAGGCCTAGTGTGCAGTGGTGAATAAAGAATACCGTATAAAAGAGAATAAAACGCATGCAGTGTTTGGAGATCGACCGGTTACGGGGTAGGTTAACTACACTACGAACAGACCACGGACAATGTGTTTACGAATACCACACAAAAGCCAATAAGACACAAGAAAAGACGAACAAAAAATAATTTATAGTATGCTTAAATTATAAACCGACGTAGCAAAAGTACGTGAAATTTTGGGGAATTATTGTTGATGAGAATAGACAGCAACTAAACAAACTTGAGGGTTGGAGAGATAAATTTACTATTTCGCCGATTATTGAAAAACTAAATGGAACATTAATGTACTTTCATTGAGAGCAAAACGAAAAGAAAATGCGAAAATGTTGACTCAAAAGAGCAAATGGAGTGTGGAGATAATAGCAAAAGGAAAACACAAATAAAAACATTTTTATTTTGGAGGTAGATTTCAATGAAATTAATGTGTGTTCATTATTGTTTAGCACTGAAGGTGAAATAATTCTTTCACAACAAAGTTTTAAGCCAAATTTGCTTCACGACATGGAGTACGAGTGGACTGTTAATAAATATAATGATGAATATGATATCGCGAACAATTTCAAACACATCATTCTCACTCAGATCTTTTGGTAGTTATCTTTGCCGAAGCTCAAAATAATAAAAACATTGAACTAACGAACTTTATTCTTGATGATGGTGCTTAATGAGGAACGGTATTGATGCGGTGGTGATAGATATGTTGATTCCCTATGAAAATAGAGAAAATACAGCAATTATAGCCAGCCAAACTTCTCAAACGACACAAATCCGGCTCGATCCAACCAAATATTTTTGAGGAGATGAAAGGAAGAAAATAAAACACAATTATATTAGTTTTAAGTTTATTTAAGTTTTGTGGTTCATTGGCAGGTTTCTTTTCTTAGTACAAGAAGCAAAATTACCTTAAGTAATTTGGAGTGGCACAGATATACAAGGGTCTTACAACTTCTAAACGACAAGTGAACGCCGATATTATTGCAATCGCAGAGGAACGCGATGATCCCCGAGGATCTTTGTCGATTACTACTACTACATTTACAATTGTTTCAAATGAGACCAGAATCTCGATTGTATCAAAGTGAGCTAAACAACATCAACACCGGCCGATGGCATCTGCGCTCTACGGTCTCCGCCAAGGGAAATTGCCGTGGAGAAGCCCGTTGTGTCTATCAGCATTCGTAATCGGCTGGACTCGGGAAGTTGAAGGCCAGGGGCAATACAAATTAGTGGATTTTAATAAAACATGTTTCGCAAGAAGAAAACAGATTTTCCAAGAACCACAAATGTCAAGTGTTAGTTTTTGCAGAAACCATCAAATTCACGTAAGGGGGGATTTCTTTGGAGATTGCGGCAGAAACTAAAATACTGTTACTGAAATCTACAAAATATCGAAAATCGGGATTTACCGTTGTATGGGAGCTATTCTAATTAGTGGATCTTAATCGAACATTTTTTGCAAGGATAGAGTAGACCTACCAAGTTTCATTTAATTTGCTTGGAAATTGTGGCAGAAACCTTAAAAATACCTATATTTGGGAGCAACAACTTTTTTTTTTTTTTTTTTTTGGTTGGACATTTTTGAAAAAATTGAGAAGTGCTTATATAACGAAGCTGCACCAATTAGTAAAACTTAATCCAATTTTTTCAACAAGTAATAAAAACACCTTTGAAAAGTTCCAGTTGTCTAGTGCGCAAATTGTGGCGAAAACTTTCAATGTACAGATAATCGGTTAGTACCATTATAAGTGTAACATTATGTGTGCAGAAACATTCAAAATATTGAAAATCGGGATATACCGTTCTATGGGAGCTAAACCAATTAATGGACCTAAATTGAAAAATTTTTGCAAGGAGAGGATGGACCTACCCCAAATTCTCAAGTTTCTTCTAAATTTTTAGGAAATTGTGACAGAAACCTTCAACATACTTAAAATCTGGTGGTACCCGTAAATGGGGGCTATACCAATTAGTGGACATGTATGGCTATACCAATTAGTGGACCTGTATGACACTGTGAATATTTCTTTTTTTTGCTAACTCAGTAAGTTAAACATTGTTTCAATAACACATGCTTGCATATTTGTTTATATTTTCTTTTGTAGTAAATAAATAGCTGGTACCATTATATGGGGGCTATACCAATTAGTGGATCTATGTGACACTGTGAATACTTGTTTTTGGTAACTCAGTAATTTTAACATTGTTTCAATAACATATGCTTGCATTTTTGTTTAATTTTTTTTTTTTTTTTTTTGTAGTAAATAGTTTTACTTTACTTCAAATTTCATTCTCCTATGTCCACGATACTATTTTACTAGTTCGAGCTCTAATTAAAAAAATAAATAAAAAAATAAATAACCACAGGATTTTCTCCGGTCTCCTCCGAGGGAATTTGCCGAAAAGATGCCCGTGGTGTCAATCAGCATCCGTGATTGACTAGACTCGGGAGGTTAAAGGCCTACTTATACATTGCCGCCCACTTTGATATTTCACTACATTTCAATTCATATAACGAAATATTTAACGAAAAATAGGTTTTTTTGTAATATTTTGAGGAGAACATCAATAAAATGGTGAGAAGTCTGAACAAATCGGTGCTTTCGGAGATGAAGATGAACCGTTCAGAGTAGATGGCGATATTCAAAACTGGGTGTGAAGCACTTACAACAGATATTCTGGCAGGAGATATGCCGGAGGGCTATTTAATTCTATTTCGGACGTGTTCACTTAAAAAATTTGCCTCGGACGAAGGGTCAACAAGGGCTCGAGAATCGTGAGTAGTGTGACACACCTGGCGATTAATTGGTGTTAGATTTGCAGCAGTGGAGCCTCGTTAACTATATTAGTACTAGACTGCAAACTAGAGACCTGTAAAGTAGCATTTTGAATGACAATGTTGGGGTATGAATTTGCAAGTATACGTGTTTGAAGAATTTCTGACCGAGTGACCTTAAGATGGAGAATTAAAACACCACTGATGTCTTTTTATCAGATATTTACTCGTTAAACTATAGCAGCAGTACACTGCGTGACTTTCATTGCTGCAGTAGAAACCACTAGTTTTTAACGTGGTTTAATTTCGTCAGATGAAGAATTCGCAAAAGGTGTCGTAACGTTGCGTGAATTCGTTTATGATTCAGGAGAATCTGTTCCGAAAGTGTCACAGTAAGTTCAGGCAGACGTTGTCCCAGTGATCCGTTACAGATACACAACCGTCTATCCAACGTTGCAAGGGTTCTAAAACCGGAACTCGTTTCGCTTGTTAACTAGGGGATATAAAATAAAATTTGCAGATGACTATTCACCAGAATACTTTTGTTACCATAAGTATCGTGCAGAGACTTCCAAGCCAGAGGAAAATATTCGTGGGTAACTTAGTAACGGTAACTAGGAACTTGCTTTTAGTTTTTTAGCCGACAATTATTTATGTACATGGCCGAGAGAAGATCACGTAATGTGTGCCACGACAGGAAGTCTCCGTGGAAATCTTCTATTTCACACGGCAGTAGTTTTATGCTGTGCATAGTATTGCAATTTTTCGTCGGCAGACTCCAACAAGAATTTGACATTTCAGCAGACAATTGAACATCGTGGTTAACAATGTTGGACATATTTAAATTATGGCTAGAGATATTAGAGGAATTAGAAACCTCTGGATGAGTATTACTAACCCCGGTTTGACACACAATTTTTAATTGGAGTGCTTTGCGCGCTGACTTTTATAACAGTAGTTATGGACGAAAGTGATTTCACCGATTTTAGATTCAACAACTTCTCACTAACTTCTGCCAAATAATCAATATAGCTCTGACTCGACGATTGAAATTTCGCGTCGGCAGAGAAGATTTCAACGGTAGCAGTTTCTGAGGTCATCAAAAATTCACGATATTGATCATAAGTATTCTTGGCCTTGCCCCATAATTCTTGAAGTTCCGAACTTCATGGTTAAAAAGTGTATGACTTTCAGAATCAAATAGATGAAATGATGCAGTAAACTTGACTACATTTTAAGACGCACTGATAAATAGAGCAAAAGGTGTGACAGATATTTTGCAAATTTGGCGAATATCAAAATCTAAAGAAAGAAAAGAATCTACCGAGAACCTCAATTCTCAAATTTCATCTAATTGTGTTTGAAATTGCGTCAGAAACTTTCAAAGTAGCGGTAGCGCTATATGTGACCGCAATAAATGGACCGCAATCGAACATTTCTTGCAAGGAGAGGGCAGATTTACCGAAAACACCAATTGCCAAGTTTCGTCTAATTTGGTTGGAAATTGTAGCAGAAACCTTCTAAATATTTGGAGGTATAGTTATATGGAGGCTATACCAATTAGTGAACTTTGATCAAACAATTTTGCAAAGAGAGAACACACCTACAGAGGATCCCAACTTAAAAGTTTCATTTAATTTTGTTGGAAGTTGTAGCATAAAACTAGAAAATGTTACAATTCGGCTGGTACCGTTATATCGGAGCTATACTTATTAGTGAGCCTGATTGTTTTTAAAAGAGTTACGTTTCAGCAAATTGTGGACGAACTCTTATCTAAGGGGAGAACAGATCTTCCCAGAATTCCAAATCTCAAGTTTCGTCTTATTTGGTTGGAAATTGTGGCAGAAACCTTCTAAATACTGAAAATCGGGGTCACCCTTAAATATGTGGGTTGGACAAATTAGTGGACATGAAACCAAATTGGTTGTTGCAAGGAGAGAACCGACCCACGGATTATCCAAGTTTTCAAGTTACATCTAATTTGAAAAAAAAAATGTGGCAGAAACTTTCAAAATACCGAAAATACTGAGGTACATTTATATTGGGGACATTCCAATTAGTGGACTTGAATCATACATTTTTTGTAAGAAGAGAATATATCCACCGAGAAGCCCTACTTTCAAGTTTCCTCTAATTTGGTTGGAAAATAAGGCAGAATGCTTTAAAATACTGAACATTGGGGGAACCATTACATGGCGGTTGAACCAATTAGTGAACCTGAATCGAACATTTTCTGCAAGGAGAGAAGAGCTCTACTGAGTATCTTAATTGTCAAATTTTGTTTATTTTGCTGGCAATTGTGGGAGAAACGTTCAAAATACCGAAATTCGGGAAGTACCGTTTTATGGGAGCATTACAAATTATGGGACATTCGTTGAAAATGGTGTAGGGGCTGTTTATGTGGGGAATTGTGATGAGGTGAAAAGAAGAAAATAAAAATAAAACACAATAACATTACTTTTAAGTTTATCTAAATACTGTGGTTTATTGCCAGGTTTCTTTTCTTAGTACAAGAAGCTAAATTACCTTGAGTCATTTGCGGTGGCGCAGAGACTTTAGTGTATTCGCTACAACTTCTAAACGTCAAGTGAACGACGAGGTTAATGCAATTGCGGTGATCGCCGAGGATCTTTGTCGATTACTACTACATTTAAAATTGTTTCCAATGAGTGCAGAGTCTCGTTTGTATCAAAGTGAACTAACCAACAACAACCACCGACCGATAGCTTCTCAGCTCTGCGGTCTCCTCCGAGGGAATTTGCCGAGAAGATACCTCCGTGATTGACTGGTCTCGGGAAGTTGAAAGTCAACTCATACATTGCAGCGCACCTTACTACAATTCAATATAGTTACAAAGTGCAAGATATCAGTGATATATCAACGATTATAGTTCTTGCAATGAGTGAGTATAGAAAGAATCGTAAGTTAAGGTTTATGTGAGCTTTTTAGTATATTTCACTATAATTCAATTTTATGCATTATTTAAAGAAAAATTGGGTTTGCAATTATTTTGGACTGAGATCAAAAGATGAGATGTAGGTGGTAGTTCCCGAATAAATATTCTTAGCTAACCTACCGATTGGAACCATTGCGGTTAAAATTGACGTTTTCAACGGGAAGGAGAACAAATGTGTGAGTTTGGCGAATATTTAGTACTTCCATATTTTTTGGCGAATGATGTAGAAATGGAAAGTAATCTGTGAATCGATGATATTCTGTAGTATTTTGAGGCGAACGTCAATAATATGCTGAAGGTCTGAACCAATTTGTGCTTTCGGAGACGAAGGTGAACAGTTCAGAGAAGATGGGGAATATTTTGAACTGTGTGCCGAAATCTAGAGAAGTGAATAGTATGACACACGTGGAAATTAACTGGTGTCGGATTTGAAGCAGTGGAGCCTCGTTTACTATAATAGCACTAGACTGCAGACTAGAGACTGGTAAAGCAGCATTTTGAATGACACGCGGTATGAAACTGCAATTATGTGAGCTTTATGAATTTCTAACCGAGTGACCTTTAAATGAGCTATTAAAACATCACTGATGTCTTTCTATCACAAATATTAATTTTTTGAAACGAGAGCAGCAGTACACTGCGTGACTTTAATTGCTGCAGTATAAAAAACGATGTGTATAACGTCGTTTAATTTCATCAGATGAAGAATTCGCCAAAGGTGTCTTAACGTTGCGTGAATTCGATCTTGACTCTGAGGAATCGATACCTTTGACATCATGCAGACAGGGAAGCATTTGAATTCCTTCAGTGAAGAAAGAATTGTGCTCTGACCATAACGATAAGGACGACTTATTTTTGAGACTCTGTCCCCAAAGTGTCACAGTAAGCTCAGGCAGACGTTGAATGCCAGTGATCCGTTACAATATCATAGACAGAAAAACAACCGTCTATCCCCCGTTGCAAAGTTTTTAGACCTGAACCCTTTATAACGAGGAGATATAAAATAAAATTTTCAGATGACAGGAAAAATTTTGCGGGTAATTCAGAAACGATTTTCTTTTTAGCCTCGCCTTTAGTTTTTGTATTAAGTGACATAACCTCTCAATATCATTTATTCGACAATTATTTCTGGGTGGGCCACGAAAGGAAGTCTCCGTGGAAATCATCTATTTCCCACGACGGTAGTTTTAGACTGTGCATAGTATTGCACTTATCCGGCGGGAGAATTCGACATTTCAGGACACAATTGAACATCGGGGTTCACCATTTTGGACATATTTAAATTATGGCTAGATATAATAAGGGAATTAGATACCTCTGGATGAGTATTACTAACTCTGTTTGACACACAATTTCGAATTGGAGGGCTTTGCGTGCTGACGTTGATAATAGTAGTTGTGGACGAAGGAGATTTCACCGATTTTAGATTTTGCAACTTCTCATTAACTCCTGCCAAACAACCAACATAGCTCCGACTCGAAAATTAAAATTTCGAATCGGCAGAGGAGATTTAATCTGTTGCAGTTTCTAACGACATCAGAAACTCAAGACATTGGTCATAAGTATTCTGGGCCTTGCCCCATAAGTCTTGGAGTCCCGAACTTGCATTGACGATGTTAATTGGAGAGCTTAGCAATTTATACACCAGTGTATCTCCAACAAACCAGCAGATTTTTTAAAGTAAAAGATCCAAAACATAGTGGGGATTATTTGCTTAATGTTATACAAAATGCCAAAAGTAGGTTGTATTTTGAACTAGAAATTTCAGAGCCTTACTACGAATAAAAAAAATTAAAAATTTTCCAAAAATATTTTAATATTTAATTTTTGCAAAAGTCACAATTTTTGTCAGACAGGCCTAGTGTGCAGTGGTGAATAAAGAATACCGTATAAAAGAGAATAAAACGCATGCAGTGTTTGGAGATCGACCGGTTACGGGGGTAGGTTAACTACAACACTACGAACAGATCACGGACAATGTGTTTACGAATACCGCACAAAAGCCAATAAGACACAAGGAAAGACGAACAAAAAATAATTTATAGTATGCTTAAATTATAAACCGACGTAGCAAAAGTACGTGAAATTTTGGGGAATTATTGTTGATGAGAATAGACAGCAACTAAACAAACTTGAGGGTTGGAGAGATAAATTTACTATTTCGCCGATTATTGAAAAACTAAATGGAACATTAATGTACTTTCATTGAGAGCAAAACGAAAAGAAAATGCGAAAATGTTGACTCAAAAGAGCAAATGGAGTGTGGAGATAATAGCAAAAGGAAAACACAAATAAAAACATTTTTATTTTGGAGGTAGATTTCAATGAAATTAATGTGTGTTCATTATTGTTTAGCACTGAAGGTGAAATAATTCTTTCACAACAAAGTTTTAAGCCAAATTTGCTTCACGACATGGAGTACGAGTGGACTGTAAATAAATATAATGATGAATATGATATCGCGAACAATTTCAAACACATCATTCTCACTAAGATCTTTTGGTAGTTATCTTTGCCGAAGCTCAAAATAATAAAAACATTGAACTAACGAACTTTATTCTTGATGATGGTGCTTAATGAGGAACGGTATTGATGCGGTGGTGATAGATATGTTGATTCCCTATGAAAATAGAGAAAATACAGCAATTATAGCCAGCCAAACTTCTCAAACGACACAAATCCGGCTCGATCCAACCAAATATTTTTGAGGAGATGAAAGGAAGAAAATAAAACACAATTATATTAGTTTTAAGTTTATTTAAGTTTTGTGGTTCATTGGTAGGTTTCTTTTCTTAGTACAAGAAGCAAAATTACCTTAAGTAATTTGGAGTGGCACAGATATACAAGGGTCTTACAACTTCTAAACGACAAGTGAACGCCGATATTATTGCAATCGCAGAGGAACGCGATGATCCCCGAGGATCTTTGTCGATTACTACTACTACATTTACAATTGTTTCAAATGAGACCAGAATCTCGATTGTATCAAAGTGAGCTAAACAACATCAACACCGGCCGATGGCATCTGCGCTCTACGGTCTCCGCCAAGGGAAATTGCCGTGGAGAAGCCCGTTGTGTCTATCAGCATTCGTAATCGGCTGGACTCGGGAAGTTGAAGGCCAGGGGCAATACAAATTAGTGGATTTTAATAAAACATGTTTCGCAAGAAGAAAACAGATTTTCCAAGAACCACAAATGTTAAGTGTTAGTTTTTGCAGAAACCATCAAATTCACGTAAGGGGGGATTTCTTTGGAGATTGCGGCAGAAACTAAAATACTAAAAAGCGGCTGGCACAGCTATATGGGGGCTATAAAATCTGTTTCAGAAATCTACAAAATATCGAAAATCGGGATTTACCGTTGTATGGGAGCTATTCTAATTAGTGGATCTTAATCAAACATTTTTTGCAAGGATAGAGTAGACCTACCAAGTTTCATTTAATTTGCTTGGAAATTGTGGCAGAAACCTTAAAAATACCTATATTTGGGAGCAACCACTTTTTTTTTTTTTTTTTTTTTGGTTGGACATTTTTGAAAAAATTGAGAAGTGCTTATATACCGAAGCTGCACCAATTAGTAAAACTTAATCCAATTTTTTCAACAAGTAATAAAAACACCTTTGAAAAGTTCCAGTTGTCTAGTGCGCAAATTGTGGCGAAAACTTTCAATGTACAGATAATCGGTTAGTACCATTATAAGTGTAACATTATGTGTGCAGAAACATTCAAATATTGAAAATCGGGATATACCGTTCTATGGGAGCTAAACCAATTAATGGACCTAAATTGAAAAATTTTTGCAAGGAGAGGATGGACCTACCGCAAATTCTCAAGTTTCTTCTAAATTTTTAGGAAATTGTGACAGAAACCTTCAACATACTTAAAATCTGGTGGTACCCGTAAATGGGGGCTATACCAATTAGTGGACATGTATGGCTATACCAATTATTGGACCTGTATGACACTGTGAATATTTCTTTTTTTTGCTAACTCAGTAAGTTAAACATTGTTTCAATAACACATGCTTGCATATTTGTTTATATTTTCTTTTGTAGTAAATAAATAGCTGGTACCATTATATGGGAGCTATACCAATTAGTGGATCTATGTGACACTGTGAATACTTGTTTTTGGTAACTCAGTAATTTTAACATTGTTTCAATAACATATGCTTGCATTTTTGTTTAATTTTTTTTTTTTTTTTTTTTTGTAGTAAATAGTTTTACTTTACTTCAAATTTCATTCTCCTATGTCCACGATACTATTTTTCAAGTTCGAGCTCTAATTAAAAAAATAAATAAAAAATAAATAACCACAGGATTTTCTCCGGTCTCCTCCGAGGGAATTTGCCGAGAAGATGCCCGTGGTGTCAATCAGCATCCGTGATTGACTAGACTCGGGAGGTTAAAGGCCTACTTATACATTGCCGCCCACTTTGATATTTCACTACATTTCAATTCATATAACGAAATATTTAACGAAAAATAGGTTTTTTTGTAATATTTTGAGGAGAACATCAATAAAATGGTGAGAAGTCTGAACAAATCGGTGCTTTCGGAGATGAAGATGAACCGTTCAGAGTAGATGGCGATATTCAAAACTGGGTGTGAAGCACTTACAACAGATATTCTGGCAGGAGATATGCCGGAGGGCTATTTAATTCTATTTCGGACGTGTTCACTTAAAAAATTTGCCTCGGACGAAGGGTCAACAAGGGCTCGAGAATCGTGAGTAGTGTGACACACCTGGCGATTAATTGGTGTTAGATTTGCAGCAGTGGAGCCTCGTTAACTATATTAGTACTAGACTGCAAACTAGAGACCTGTAAAGTAGCATTTTGAATGACAATGTTGGGGTATGAATTTGCAAGTATACGTGTTTGAAGAATTTCTAACCGAGTGACCTTAAGATGGAGAATTAAAACACCACTGATGTCTTTTTATCAGATATTTACTCGTTAAACTATAGCAGCAGTACACTGCGTGACTTTCATTGCTGCAGTAGAAACCACTAGTTTTTAACGTGGTTTAATTTCATCAGATGAAGAATTCGCAAAAGGTGTCGTAACGTTGCATGAATTCGTTTATGATTCAGGAGAATCTGTTCCGAAAGTGTCACAGTAAGTTCAGGCAGACGTTGTCCCAGTGATCCGTTACAGATACACAACCGTCTATCCAACATTGCAAGGGTTCTAAAACCGGAACTCGTTTCGCTTGTTAACTAGGGGATATAAAATAAAATTTGCAGATGACTATTCACCAGAATACTTTTGTTACCATAAGTATCGTGCAGAGACTTCCAAGCCAGAGGAAAATATTCGTGGGTAACTTAGTAACGGTAACTAGGAACTTGCTTTTAGTTTTTTAGCCGACAATTATATATGTACATGGCCGAGAGAAGATCACGTAATGTGTGCCACGACAGGAAGTCTCCGTGGAAATCTTCTATTTCACACGGCAGTAGTTTTATGCTGTGCATAGTATTGCAATTTTTCGCCGGCAGACTCCAACAAGAATTTGACATTTCAGCAGACAATTGAACATCGTGGTTAACAATGTTGGACATATTTAAATTATGGCTAGAGATATTAGCGGAATTAGAAACCTCTGGATGAGTATTACTAACCCCGGTTTGACACACAATTTTTAATTGGAGTGCTTTGCGCGCTGACTTTTATAACAGTAGTTATGGACGAAAGTGATTTCACCGATTTTAGATTCAACAACTTCTCACTAACTTCTGCCAAATAATCAATATAGCTCTGACTCGACGATTGAAATTTCGCGTCGGCAGAGAAGATTTCAACGGTAGCAGTTTCTGAGGTCATCAAAAATTCACGATATTGATCATAAGTATTCTTGGCCTTGCCCCATAATTCTTGAAGTTCCGAACTTCATGGTTAAAAAGTGTATGACTTTCAGAATCAAATAGATGAAATGATGCAGTAAACTTGACTACATTTTAAGACGCACTGATAAATAGAGCAAAAGGTGTGACAGATATTTTGCAAATTTGGCGAATATCAAAATCTAAAGAAAGAAAAGAATCTACCGAGAACCTCAATTCTCAAATTTCATCTAATTGTGTTTGAAATTGCGTCAGAAACTTTCAAAGTAGCGGTAGCGCTATATGTGACCGCAATAAATGGACCGCAATCGAACATTTCTTGCAAGGAGAGGGCAGATTTACCGAAAACACCAATTGCCAAGTTTCGTCTAATTTGGTTGGAAATTGTAGCAGAAACCTTCTAAATATTTGGAGGTATAGTTATATGGAGGCTATACCAATTAGTGAACTTTGATCAAACAATTTTGCAAAGAGAGAACACACCTACAGAGGATCCCAACTTAAAAGTTTCATTTAATTTTGTTGGAAGTTGTAGCATAAAACTAGAAAATGTTACAATTCGGCTGGTACCGTTATATCGGAGCTATACTTATTAGTGAGCCTGATTGTTTTTAAAAGAGTTACGTTTCAGCAAATTGTGGACGAACTCTTATCTAAGGGGAGAACAGATCTTCCCAGAATTCCAAATCTCAAGTTTCGTCTTATTTGGTTGGAAATTGTGGCAGAAACCTTCTAAATACTGAAAATCGGGGTCACCCTTAAATATGTGGGTTGGACAAATTAGTGGACATGAAACCAAATTGGTTGTTGCAAGGAGAGAACCGACCCACGGATTATCCAAGTTTTCAAGTTACATCTAATTTGAAAAAAAAAAATGTGGCAGAAACTTTCAAAATACCGAAAATACTGAGGTACATTTATATTGGGGACATTCCAATTAGTGGACTTGAATCATACATTTTTTGTAAGAAGAGAATATATCCACCGAGAAGCCCTACTTTCAAGTTTCCTCTAATTTGGTTGGAAAATAAGGCAGAATGCTTTAAAATACTGAACATTGGGGGAACCATTACATGGCGGTTGAACCAATTAGTGAACCTGAATCGAACATTTTCTGCAAGGAGAGAAGAGCTCTACTGAGAATCTTAATTGTCAAATTTTGTTTATTTTGCTGGCAATTGTGGGAGAAACGTTCAAAATACCGAAATTCGGGAAGTACCGTTTTATGGGAGCATTACAAATTATGGGACATTCGTTGAAAATGGTGTAGGGGCTGTTTATGTGGGGAATTGTGATGAGGTGAAAAGAAGAAAATAAAAATAAAACACAATAACATTACTTTTAAGTTTATCTAAATACTGTGGTTTATTGCCAGGTTTCTTTTCTTAGTACAAGAAGCTAAATTACCTTGAGTCATTTGCGGTGGCGCAGAGACTTTAGTGTATTCGCTACAACTTCTAAACGTCAAGTGAACGACGAGGTTAATGCAATTGCGGTGATCGCCGAGGATCTTTGTCGATTACTACTACATTTAAAATTGTTTCCAATGAGTGCAGAGTCTCGTTTGTATCAAAGTGAACTAACCAACAACAACCACCGACCGATAGCTTCTCAGCTCTGCGGTCTCCTCCGAGGGAATTTGCCGAGAAGATGCCTCCGTGATTGACTGGTCTCGGGAAGTTGAAGTCAACTCATACATTGCAGCCCACCTTACTACAATTCAATATAGTTACAAAGTGCAAGATATCAGTGATATATCAACGATTATAGTTCTTGCAATGAGTGAGTATAGAAAGAATCGTAAGTTAAGGTTTATGTGAGCTTTTTAGTATATTTCACTATAATTCAATTTTATGCATGATTTAAAGAAAAATTGGGTTTGCAATTATTTTGGACTGAGATCAAAAGATGAGATGTAGGTGGTAGTTCCCGAATAAATATTCTTAGCTAACCTACCGATTGGAACCATTGCGGTTAAAATTGACGTTTTCAACGGGAAGGAGAACAAATGTGTGAGTTTGGCGAATATTTAGTACTTCCATATTTTTTGGCGAATGATGTAGAAATGGAAAGTAATCTGTGAGTCGATGATATTCTGTAGTATTTTGAGGCGAACGTCAATAATATGCTGAAGGTCTGAACCAATTTGTGCTTTCGGAGACGAAGGTGAACAGTTCAGAGAAGATGGGGAATATTTTGAACTGTGTGCCGAAATCTAGAGAAGTGAATAGTATGACACACTGGTGTCGGATTTGAAGCAGTGGAGCCTCGTTTACTATAATAGCACTAGACTGCAGACTAGAGACTGGTAAAGCAGCATTTTGAATGACACGCGGTATGAAACTGCAATTATGTGAGCTTTATGAATTTCTAACCGAGTGACCTTTAAATGAGCTATTAAAACATCACTGATGTCTTTCTATCACAAATATTAATTTTTTGAAACGAGAGCAGCAGTACACTGCGTGACTTTAATTGCTGCAGTATAAAAAACGATGTGTATAACGTCGTTTAATTTCATCAGATGAAGAATTCGCCAAAGGTGTCTTAACGTTGCGTGAATTCGATCTTGACTCTGAGGAATCGATACCTTTGACATCATGCAGACAGGGAAGCATTTGAATTCCTTCAGTGAAGAAAGAATTGTGCTCTGACCATAACGATAAGGACGACTTATTTTTGAGACTCTGTCCCCAAAGTGTCACAGTAAGCTCAGGCAGACGTTGAATGCCAGTGATCCGTTACAATATCATAGACAGAAAAACAACCGTCTATCCCCCGTTGCAAAGTTTTTAGACCTGAACCCTTTATAACGAGGAGATATAAAATAAAATTTTCAGATGACAGGAAAAATTTTGCGGGTAATTCAGAAACGATTTTCTTTTTAGCCTCGCCTTTAGTTTTTGTATTAAGTGACATAACCTCTCAATATCATTTAGTCGACAATTATTTCTGTACATGGCCGAGGAAAGATCACGAAATGTGTGAACAATGAACATTTTTTGCAAAGAGTGGACAGACGTACAGAGAATCCCAATTGTTAATATTCATTTAATTTGGTTGGCAATTGTGGCAGCAACCTACAAAATGTTGCAATTCGGCTGGTACCGTTATATCGGTATATATATTTCTGTAAGAAGGGAATATATCCACCGAGAAGTGCTACTCCCAAGTTTCGTCTAATTTGGTTGGAAAATGAGACAGAAAGCTTGAAGAATTTCTAACCGGGTGACCTTTAGATGAACTATTAAAACATCACTGATGTCTTTCTATCACATGTATTAATTTTTTGAAACGAGAGCAGCAGTACACTGCGTGACTTTCATTGCTGCAGTATAAAAAACGATGTGTATAACGTTTTTGTGATCTTTCTACTATATTTCACTACAATTTAATTTTACGCAAGATTTAACGAAAGATATTTTTTTGTAGTATCTTGAGGCGAGCGTCACTTAAATGGTGAGGGCTCTGAAGAAATCGGTGCTTTCGGAGACGTAGGTGAACCGTTCAGAGAAGATTGTACTGCAGCATATTTGCAGCAGTGGATGTAGGAGCCTCGTTAACTAGACTGCAGACTAGAGACTGGTAAAACGGCATTTTCAGTGACACTGTAGGGGTATGAAATTGACGTTGATTCCTAGTGATCCGTTACAGATCGACAACCGTCTATCCCCCGTTTCAGGGTTTTAAACCAGAAGTCGTTTCGCTTGTTAACGAAAGGATATAAAATAAAATTTCAGATGACTATTCACAAGAGTATGATTGTTGTCATAAGTATCGTGCAGATATTTCAAAGCCAGAGGAAAATTTTTGGTGGGTAATTTAGAAAGGATTTTCTTAACCTCGCCTTTAGTTTTTTTTGCACCGTTAAATAAATGTTTGACCAAAAACAAGGAAAATAATTGATCATATGTGTTCACATTATGGACACACTGGTCAAATTTTTGAGTCCTGGCTAATAATTATGATTTCCCAAAATCAGCTGTTTTTGTATTGGCCGTCATATAACATTTGTGGGTCAGATTGTGACCAAGAAATATTTGACATTTTTCGTCAAATATTTGCACAATGTCACCTTACCTTAGGTGACATAGTTTTTCAATGTCACTTAGCCGACAATTATTTATGTACATTGCCAAGAAAAGATCACGTAGTGTGGGCCACAACAGGAAGTCTCCGTGGAAATTATATATTTCATACGGCTGTGGTTTTAGGCTGTGCATAGTATTGTAATTATCCGGTGGGAGACTCCAATAAGAATTTGACATTTCAGCAGACAATTGAACATCGGGGCTCTTAATTTTGGACATATTTAATTTATGGCTGGATATATTATAATTGCCTGGTGTATATAGAAACCTCTGGATGAGTATTACTAACCCGGTTTGACACACAATTTTAAATTGGAGTGCTTTGTGCGCTGACTTTTATAAAAGTAGTTGTGGACGAAAGAGATTTCACCGATTTTAGATTATGCAACTTCTCATTAACTTCTGCCAAAAAATCAATATAGATCTGACTCGAAGAAGATTTCATCTGTAGCAGTTTCTGAGGTCATCAAAAATGCAAGACATTGATCATAAGTATTCTTGGCCTTGCCCTAGAAATTCCGAACTTCATGGTTAAAAAGTGTATGACTTTCAGAATCAAATAGATGAAATGATGCAACAAACTTGACAACATTGTGGACAAAGGAGATTTCCCCAATTTTAGGTTATGCAACTTCTCCTTAACAAGGGTAAGTGTGCCTAAGTTCGGCATGTCCCAGTAGTCGGCACTTTTTATTTTTAAGCCCAAATAAATGAAACTATTATAACTAAATGTATTTTGTTTACTTCAAATATATTGCCCGCTATCTTTGTGCACAATTTCGCTACGAAAAGTTGATTTATTCTAATAAAAATTAAATTTTTGTCTGTGAAGGTCCTCAACAATTCATATTCCTAAGAAAAGTACAATAAAGACATCGAATCAGTTTACCTAAGCAAAAATATTATATTTTAATTAATAAATTTATTATTATTATTATTCTTATTCTTACAAACAATTGGTATGCCGACTGTTGGAACATGCCATACCGACAATTGCCAAGTGGTGCCGACTACTGGCAAATAAACATTGTTTTTATGAAATTTAATAAAAAGTTATAAAAACTTATACAAAATTTCGAATATGAATAAATTAACTTTGTAATAATTGAAATGTTCCACTCAGAATGGTGAGCCATTAAAAACGCGAAAATCCTAAAAGTGCCGACTACTGGTACACTTACCCTATTATAGCAATAAAATTGACTGCTTTATTAGGCGCACTGATAAATTGAGAAAAAGATGTGACCGACATTTTGCAAAATTGGGCAAATATCAAAATCTAAAGAAAGAAACATCTACCGAAAACCTTAATTCTCAAATTGCATCTAATTTTGTTCGAAATTGTGTCAGAAACCTTCAACGAACTAGGGGTACAGTAATATGTGGGCAAAATAAATGTACCGGAATGCAAGGAGAGGACAGGTCTACCGAGAACGTCAATTGCTAAGATTGGTTTAATTTGGTTGGAAATTGAAGAAGAAACCTTTAAAATATTGAAAATTTTTGCAAAGAGGGGACAGACGTACATAGAATCCCAATTGTCAAGATTCATATAATTTGGTTGGTAATTGTAGCAGCAACCTACAAAATGTTGCAATTCGGCTGGTACCGTTATATCGGTATATATTTCTGTAAGAAGGGAATATATCCACCGAGAAGTGCTACTCTCAAGTTTCGTCTAATTTGGTTGGAAAATGAGACAGAAAGCTTGAAGTATTTCTAACCGGGTGACCTTTAAATGAGCTATCAAAACATCGCTGATGTCTTTTTATCACAAATATTAATTTTTTGAAACGAGAGCAGCAGTACACTGCGTGACTTTCATTGCTGCAGTATAAAAAACGATGTGTATAACGTCGTTTAATTTCATCAGA
Organism: Musca domestica; assembly: GCF_030504385.1. Taxonomy (NCBI): domain Eukaryota; kingdom Metazoa; phylum Arthropoda; class Insecta; order Diptera; family Muscidae; genus Musca; species Musca domestica. The sequence continues at coordinate 9,685,655 of NW_026712293.1, read as the reverse complement.
TGAAGAATTCGCCAAAGGTGTCTTAACGTTGCGTGAATTCGATCTTGACTCTGAGGAATCGATACCTTTGACATCATGCAGACAGGGAAGCATTTGAATTCCTTCAGTGAGGAAAGAATCTAGCTCAGACCATAACGATAAGGATGACTTATTTTTGACACTCTCAAATACTTCCCAAAGTGTCACAGTAAGTTCAGGCAGACGTTGAATCCCAGTGATCCGTTACAGATAGACAATCGTCTATCCCTCGTTGGAACGGTTTTAAACCGGAACTCGTTACTCTTGTTAGCGAAGGGATATGAAATAAAATTTTCAGACGACTATTCACTAGAATACGTTTGTTATCATAAGTATCGTGCAGAGACTTCAAATTTGGGTAATGTAGAAACTATTTTCCTCACCTTTAGTTTTTTGCACTAAGTGACCTCACCTTTAGTTTTTTTGCACTAAGTGACATAACCGTTCAATGTCACATAGCCGACAATTATTTATATACATGGCCGAGAATAGATCACGAAATGTGGGCCACGACAGGAAGTCCCCGTGAAAATTATGTATTTCACACGGCGGTAGTTTTAGGCTGTGCATAGTATTGCTATTATCCGTGGGGAGACTCCAATTAGAATTTGACATTTCAGCAGAAAATTGAACATCTGGGTTCACAATTTTGGACACATTTAAATTTTGGCTAGACATATTAGCGGAAGTAGAAACCTCTGGATGAGTATTACTAACTCGGTTTGACACACAATTTCGAATTGGAGGGCTTTGTGTGCTGACGTTGATAACAGTAGTTGTGGACGAAGAAGATTTCACCGATTTTAGATTTTGCAACTTCACACTAACTTCTGTCAAATAATCAATACAGATCAGTTTGTTTAGTTGTTGTCTATTCTCTCAACAATAATTCCCCAAAATTTCACGAACCTTTATTACGTCGGTTTATAATTTAAGCATACTATAAATTATTTTTTGTTCGTCCTTCCTTGTGTCTTATTGGCTTTTGTGCGGTATTCGTAAACACGTTCCAGAACCTGCAAGCATTTATGCGTATTACGACGCGTGTATGAACAACTTTTACCCATTTGGGGGTATATATATCATTAAGAATATATATATATATATATATATATATATATATATATATATATATATATATATATATATATATATATATATATATATATATATATATATATATATATATATATATATATATATATATATATATATATATATATATATATATATATATATATATCGAACACTGTTTTAAATCAATATGTTCCCTTGTTTCCACTTACAGGCATTTGCACCGTTAAATAAATGTTTGACCAAAAACAAGGAAAATAATTGATCATATGTGTTCACATTATGGACACACTGGTCAAATTTTTGAGTCCTGGCAAATAATTTTGTTTTCCCAAAATCAGCTGTTTTTGTATTGGCCGTTAGCATTTGTTGGTCAGATTGTGACCAAGAAATATTTGACATTTTTCGTCAAATATTTGCACAATGTTACCTTACCTTAGGTGACATAATTTTTCAATGTCACTTAGCCGACAATTATTTATGTACATGGCCAAGAAAAAATCACGTAGTGTGGGCCACAACAGGAAGTCTCCGTGGAAATTATATATTTCATACGGCTGTGGTTTTAGGCTGTGCATAGTATTGTAATTATCCGGTGGGAGACTCCAATAAGAATTTGACATTTCAGCAGACAATTGAACATCGGGGTTCTTAATGTGGGACATTTTTAATTTATGGCTGGATATATTATAATTGCCTGGTGGATATAGAAACCTCTGGATGAGTATTACTAACCCGGTTTGACACACAATTTTAAATTGGAGTGCTTTGTGCGCTGACTTTTATAAAAGTAGTTGTGGACGAAAGAGATTTCACCGATTTTAGATTATGCAACTTCTCATTAACTTCTGCCAAAAAATCAATACAGATCTGACTCGAAGAAGATTTCAACTTCTCCTTAACAAGGGTAAGTGTGCCTAAGTTCGGCATGTCCCAGTAGTCGGCATTTTTTATTTTTAAGCCCAAATAAATGAAACTATTATAACTAAATGTATTTTGTTTACTTCAAATATATTGCCCGCTATCTTTGTGCACAATTTCGCTACGAAAAGATGATTTGTTCTAATAAAAAATAAATTTTTGTCTGTGGTCCTCAACAATTCATATTCTTAAGAAAAGTACAATAAAGACATCGAATCAGTTTACCTAAGCAAAAATATTATATTTTAATTAATACATTTATTATTATTATTATTAATTATTCTTACAAAAAATTGGTATGCCGACTGTTGGAACATGCCATACCGACAATTGGCAAGTGGTGCCGACTACTGGCAAAAAGCATTGTTTTAAAAAACTACAAATTTATGAAATTTAATAAAAAGTTATAAAAACTTATCAAAATTTCAAATCTGAATAAATTAACTTTGTAATAATTGAAATATTCCACTCAGAATGGTGAGCCAATAAAAACGCGAAAATCCTAAAAGTGCCGACTACTGGTACACTTACCCTATTATAGCAATAAAATTGACTGCTTTATTAGGCGCACTGATAAATTGAGAAAAAGATGTGACCGACATTTTGCAAAATTGGGCAAATATCAAAATCTAAAGAAAGAAAAATCTACCGAAAACCTTAATTCTCAAATTGCATCTAATTTTGTTTGAAATTGTGTCAGAAACCTTCAAATTACCAGGGGTACAGTAATATGTGGGCAAAATAAATGTGCCGGAATGCAAGGAGAGGACAGATCTACCGAGAACGTCAATTGCCAAGATTGGTTTAATTTGATTGGAAATTGAAGAAGAAACCTTTAAAATATTGAACATTATTTGCAAAGAGTGGACAGACGTACAGAGAATCCCAATTGTCAAGATTCATTTAATTTGGTTGGCAATTGTGGCAGCAACCTACAAAATGTTGCAATTCGGCTGGTACCGTTATATCGGTATATATATTTCTGTAAGAAGGGAATATATCCACCGAGAAGTGCTACTCCCAAGTTTCGTCTAATTTGGTTGGAAAATGAGACAGAAAGCTTGAAGAATTTCTAACCGGGTGACCTTTAGATGAACTATTAAAACATCACTGATGTCTTTCTATCACATGTATTAATTTTTTGAAACGAGAGCAGCAGTACACTGCGTGACTTTCATTGCTGCAGTATAAAAAACGATGTGTATAACGTTTTTGTGATCTTTGTACTATATTTCACTACAATTTAATTTTACGCAAGATTTAACGAAAAATATTTTTTTTGTAGTATCTTGAGGCGAGCGTCACTTAAATGGTGAGGGCTCTGAAGAAATCGGTGCTTTCGGAGACGTAGGTGAACCGTTCAGAGAAGATTGTACTGCAGCATATTTGCAGCAGTGGATGTAGGAGCCTCGTTAACTAGACTGCAGACTAGAGACTGGTAAAACGGCATTTTCAGTGACACTGTAGGGGTATGAAATTGACGTTGATTCCTAGTGATCCGTTACAGATCGACAACCGTCTATCCCCCGTTTCAGGGTTTTAAACCAGAAGTCGTTTCGCTTGTTAACGAAAGGATATAAAATAAAATTTCAGATGACTATTCACAAGAGTATGATTGTTGTCATAAGTATCGTGCAGAGATTTCAAAGCCAGAGGAAAATTTTTGGTGGGTAATTTAGAAATGATTTTCTTAACCTCGCATTTAGGTTTTTTTGCACCGTTAAATAAATGTTTGACCAAAAACAAGGAAAATAATTGATCATATGTGTTCACATTATGGACACACTGGTCAAATTTTTGAGTCCTGGCTAATAATTATGATTTCCCAAAATCAGCTGTTTTTGTATTGGCCGTCAAATAACATTTGTGGGTCAGATTGCGACCAAGAAATATTTGACATTTTTCGTCAAATATTTGCACAATGTCACCTTACCTTAGGTGACATAGTTTTTCAATGTCACTTAGCCGACAATTATTTATGTACATTGCCAAGAAAAGATCACGTAGTGTGGGCCACAACAGGAAGTCTCCGTGGAAATTATATATTTCATACGGCTGTGGTTTTAGGCTGTGCATAGTATTGTAATTATCCGGTGGGAGACTCCAATAAGAATTTGACATTTCAGCAGACAATTGAACATCGGGGCTCTTAATTTTGGACATATTTAATTTATGGCTGGATATATTATAATTGCCTGGTGTATATAGAAACCTCTGGATGAGTATTACTAACCCGGTTTGACACACAATTTTAAATTGGAGTGCTTTGTGCGCTGACTTTTATAAAAGTAGTTGTGGACGAAAGAGATTTCACCGATTTTATATTATGCAACTTCTCATTAACTTCTGCCAAAAAATCAATATAGATCTGACTCGAAGAAGATTTCATCTGTAGCAGTTTCTGAGGTCATCAAAAATGCAAGACATTGATCATAAGTATTCTTGGCCTTGCCCTAGAAATTCCGAACTTCATGGTTAAAAAGTGTATGACTTTCAGAATCAAATAGATGAAATGATGCAACAAACTTGACAACATTGTGGACAAAGGAGATTTCCCCGATTTTAGGTTATGCAACTTCTCCTTAACAAGGGTAAGTGTGCCTAAGTTCGGCATGTCCCAGTAGTCGGCACTTTTTATTTTTAAGCCCAAATAAATGAAACTATTATAACTAAATGTATTTTGTTTACTTCAAATATATTGCCCGCTATCTTTGTGCACAATTTCGCTACGAAAAGTTGATTTATTCTAATAAAAATTAAATTTTTGTCTGTGAAGGTCCTCAACAATTCATATTCCTAAGAAAAGTACAATAAAGACATCGAATCAGTTTACCTAAGCAAAAATATTATATTTTAATTAATAAATTTATTATTATTATTATTCTTATTCTTACAAACAATTGGTATGCCGACTGTTGGAACATGCCATACCGACAATTGCCAAGTGGTGCCGACTACTGGCAAATAAACATTGTTTTTATGAAATTTAATAAAAAGTTATAAAAACTTATACAAAATTTCGAATATGAATAAATTAACTTTGTAATAATTGAAATGTTCCACTCAGAATGGTGAGCCATTAAAAACGCGAAAATCCTAAAAGTGCCGACTACTGGTACACTTACCCTATTATAGCAATCAAATTGACTGCTTTATTAGGCGCACTGATAAATTGAGAAAAAGATGTGACCGACATTTTGCAAAATTGGGCAAATATCAAAATCTAAAGAAAGAAACATCTACCGAAAACCTTAATTCTCAAATTGCATCTAATTTTGTTTGAAATTGTGTCAGAAACCTTCAACGAACCAGGGGTACAGTAATATGTGGGCAAAATAAATTTACCGGAATGCAAGGAGAGGACAGATCTACCGAGAACGTCAATTGCTAAGATTGGTTTAATTTGGTTGGAAATTGAAGAAGAAACCTTTAAAATATTGAAAATTTTTGCAAAGAGGGGACAGACGTACATAGAATCCCAATTGTCAAGATTCATATAATTTGGTTGGTAATTGTAGCAGCAACCTACAAAATGTTGCAATTCGGCTGGTACCGTTATATCGGTATATATTTCTGTAAGAAGGGAATATATCCACCGAGAAGTGCTACTCTCAAGTTTCGTCTAATTTGGTTGGAAAATGAGACAGAAAGCTTGAAGTATTTCTAACCGGGTGACCTTTAAATGAGTTATCAAAACATCGCTGATGTCTTTTTATCACAAATATTAATTTTTTGAAACGAGAGCAGCAGTACACTGCGTGACTTTCATTGCTGCAGTATAAAAAACGATGTGTATAACGTCGTTTAATTTCATCAGATGAAGAATTCGCCAAAGGTGTCTTAACGTTGCGTGAATTCGATCTTGACTCTGAGGAATCGATACCTTTGACATCATGCAGACAGGGAAGCATTTGAATTCCTTCAGTGAGGAAAGAATCGAGCTCAGACCATAACGATAAGGATGACTTATTTTTAACACTCTCAAATACTTCCCAAAGTGTCACAGTAAGTTCAGGCAGACGTTGAATCCCAGTGATCCGTTACAGATAGACAATCGTCTATCCCTCGTTGGAACGGTTTTAAACCGGAACTCGTTACTCTTGTTAGCGAAGGGATATGAAATAAAATTTTCAGACGACTATTCACTAGAATACGTTTGTTATCATAAGTATCGTGCAGAGACTTCAAATTTGGGTAATGTAGAAACTATTTTCCTCACCTTTAGTTTTTTGCACTAAGTGACATAACCGTTCAATGTCACATAGCCGACAATTATTTATATACATGGCCGAGAATAGATCACGAAATGTGGGCCACGACAGGAAGTCCCCGTGAAAATTATGTATTTCACATGGCGGTAGTTTTAGGCTGTGCATAGTATTGCTATTATCCGTGGGGAGACTCCAATTAGAATTTGACATTTCAGCAGAAAATTGAACATCTGGGTTCACAATTTTGGACACATTTAAATTTTGGCTAGACATATTAGCGGAAGTAGAAACCTCTGGATGAGTATTACTAACTCGGTTTGACACACAATTTCGAATTGGAGGGCTTTGTGTGCTGACGTTGATAACAGTAGTTGTGGACGAAGAAGATTTCACCGATTTTAGATTTTGCAACTTCTCACTAACTTCTGTCAAATAATCAATACAGATCAGACTCAAAGATTGAAATTTCGCATCGGCAGAGGAGATTTCATCTGTGGCAGTTTCTAAGGTCATCAAAAATGCAAGACATTGATCATAAGTATTCTTGACCTTGCTCCATAAATCTTGAAGTTTCAAACTTCATGGTTAAAACTGTATGATTTCAGAATCAAATAGATGAAACGATGCAATAAACTTGTATACATTATCAGACGCACTGATAAATTGAGAAAAAGGAGTGACCGACATTTTGCAAAATTGGGCGAATATCAAATTCTGAAGAAAAAAAGAATCTACAAAAAAAAAAAAATCTACTGAAAACCTTAATTCTCAAATTGCATCTAATTTTGTTTGAAATTGTGTCAGAAACCTTCAAAGAACCAGGGGTACAGTAATATGTGGGCAAAATAAATGTGCCGGAATGCAAGGAGAGGACAGATCTACCGAGAACGTCAATTGCTAAGATTGGTTTAATTTGGTTGGAAATTGAAGAAGAAACCTTTAAAATATTGAAAATTTTTGCAAAGAGTGGACAGACGTACAGAGAATCCCAATTGTCAAGATTCATTTAATTTGGTTGGTAATTGTAGCAGCAACCTACAAAATGTTGCAATTCGGCTGGTACCGTTATATAGGTATATATTTCTGTAAGAAGGGAATATATCCACCGAGAAGTGCTACTCTCAAGTTTCGTCTAATTTGGTTGGAAAATGAGACAGAAAGCTTGAAGAATTTCTAACCGGGTGGCCTTTAAATGAGCTATCAAAACATCACTGATGTCTTTCTATCACAAATATTAATTTTTTGAAACGAGAGCAGCAGTACACTGCGTGACTTTCATTGCTGCAGTATAAAAAACGATGTGTATAACGTCGTTTAATTTCATCAGATGAAGAATTCGCCAAAGGTGTCTTAACGTTGCGTGAATTCGATATTGACTCTGAGGAATCGATACCTTTGACATCATGCAGACAGGGAAGCATTTGAATTCCTTCAGTGAGGAAAGAATCGAGCTCAGACCATAACGATAAGGATGACTTATTTTTGACAGTCTCAAAGACTTCCCAAAGTGTCACAGTAAGTTTAGGCAGACGTTGAATGCCAGTGATCCGTTACAGATAGACAATCGTCTATCCCTCGTTGGAACGGTTTTAAACCGGAACTCGTTACTCTTGTTAGCGAAGGGATATGAAATAAAATTTTCAGACGACTATTCACTAGAATACGTTTGTTATCATAAGTATCGTGTAGAGACTTCAAATTTGGGTAATGTAGAAACTATTTTCCTCACCTTTAGTTTTTTGCACTAAGTGACATAACCGTTCAATGTCACATAGCCGACAATTATTTATATACATGGCCGAGAATAGATCACGAAATGTGGGCCACGACAGGAAGTCCCCGTGAAAATTATGTATTTCACATGGCGGTAGTTTTAGGCTGTGCATAGTATTGCTATTATCCGTGGGGAGACTCCAATTAGAATTTGACATTTCAGCAGAAAATTGAACATCTGGGTTCACAATTTTGGACACATTTAAATTTTGGCTAGACATATTAGCGGAAGTAGAAACCTCAGGATGAGTATTACTAACTCGGTTTGACACACAATTGCGAATTGGAGGGCTTTGTGTGCTGACGTTGATAACAGTAGTTGTGGACGAAGAAGATTTCACCGATTTTAGATTTTGCAACTTCTCACTAACTTCTGTCAAATAATCAATACAGATCAGACTCAAAGACTGAAATTTCGCATCGGCAGAGGAGATTTCATCTGTGGCAGTTTCTAAGGTCATCATAAATGCAAGACATTGATCATAAGTATTCTTGACCTTGCTCCATAAGTCTTGAAGTTTCAAACTTCATGGTTAAAACTGTATGATTTCAGAATCAAATAGATGAAACGATGCAATAAACATGTATACATTATCAGACGCTCTGATAAATTGAGAAAAAGGAGTGACCGACATTTTGCAAAATTGGGCGAATATCAAAATCTGAAGAAAAAAAGAATCTACCAAAAAAAATCTACTGAAAACCTTAATTCTCAAATTGCATCTAATTTTGTTTGAAATTGTGTCAGAAACCTTCAAAGAACCAGGGGTACAGTAATATGTGGGCAAAATAAATGTGCCGGAATGCAAGGATGGGCTTAATTTGGTTGGAAATTGAAGAAGAAACTTTTAAAATATTGAAAATTTTTGCAAAGAGTGGACAGACGTACAGAGAATCCCAATTGTCAAGATTCATTTAATTTGGTTGGTAATTGTAGCAGCAACCTACAAAATGTTGCAATTCGGCTGGTACCGTTATATCGGTATATATTTCTGTAAGAAGGGAATATATCCACCGAGAAGTGCTACTCTCAAGTTTCGTCTAATTTGGTTGGAAAATGAGACAGAAAGCTTGAAGAATTTCTAACCGGGTGACCTTTAAATGAGCTATCAAAAAATCACTGATGTCTTTCTATCACAAATATTAATTTTTTGAAACGAGAGCAGCAGTACACTGCGTGACTTTCATTGCTGCAGTGTAAAAAACGATGTGTATAACGTCGTTTAATTTCATCAGATGAAGAATTCGCCAAAGGTGTCTTAACGTTGCGTGAATTCGATCTTGACTCTGAGGAATCGATACCTTTGACATCATGCAGACAGGGAAGCATTTGAATTCCTTCAGTGAGGAAAGAATCGGGCTCAGACCATAACGATAAGGATGACTTATTTTTGACACTCTCAAAGACTTCCCAAAGTGTCACAGTAAGTTTAGGCAGACGTTGAATGCCAGTGATCCGTTACAGATAGACAATCGTCTATCCCTCGTTGGAACGGTTTTAAACCGGAACTCGTTACTCTTGTTAGCGAAGGGATATGAAATAAAATTTTCAGACGACTATTCACTAGAATACGTTTGTTATCATAAGTATCGTGCAGAGTCTTCAAATTTGGGTAATGTAGAAACTATTTTCCTCACCTTTAGTTTTTTGCACTAAGTGACATAACCGTTCAATGTCACATAGCCGACAATTATTTATATACATGGTCGAGAAAAGATCACGAAATGTGGGCCATGACAGGAAGTCCCCGTGAAAAATTATGTATTTCACACGGCGGTAGTTTTAGGCTGTGCATAGTATTGCTATTATCCGTGGGGAGACTCCAATTAGAATTTGACATTTCAGCAGAAAAGTGAACATCTGGGTTCACAATTTTGGACACATTTAAATTTTGGCTAGACATATTAGCGGAAGTAGAAACCTCTGGATGAGTATTACTAACTCGGTTTGACACACAATTTCGAATTGGAGGGCTTTGTGTGCTGACGTTGATAACAGTAGTTGTGGACGAAGGAGATTTCACCGATTTTAGATTTTGCAACTTCTCACTAACTTCTGTCAAGTAATCAAAACAGATCAGACTCAAAGATTGATCTTTCGCATTGGCAGAGGAGATTTCATCTGTGGCAGTTTCTAAGGTCATCAATCATCATCTTGCTCCATAACTTTATGGTTAAAACTGTATGATTTCAGAATCAAATAGATGAAACGATGCAATAAACTTGTATACATTATCAGACGCACTGATAAATTGAGAAAAAGGAGTGACTGACATTTTGCAAAATTGGGCGAATATCAAAAATCTGAAGAAAAAAAGAATCTACCAAAAAAAAAATCTACTGAAAACCTCAATTCTCAAATTTCATCTAATTTTGATTGAAATTGTGTGAGAACCCTTTAAAGTACCGGGGGTACCGTAAAATGTGGGCACAATAAATGGGCCGAACATTCGAACAAGGAGAGGACAGATCTACCGAGAACGCCAATTGCCAAGTTTCGTCTAATTTAGTTGGAAATTGTAGAAGAAACCTTCAAAATATTTACAATTTTGAGGAACAGTAATATGGAAGATATACCAATTAGTAAACCTCAATCAAACAATTTTACAAAGAGAGAACAGACCTACAGAGAATCCCAACTAAAAAGTTTCATTTAAATTTGTTGGAAATTGTAGCATCAAACTAGAAAAAGATGTAATTCATCTGGTACCTGATTTTTTGAAGAGGTAAGTTTCATCTTATTGTGGACGGATTCTCATCTAAGGAGAGAACAGATCTTCCCAGAATTCCAAATATCAAGTTTCATCTAGTTTGGCTAGAAATTGTGGCAGAAACCTTCTAAACCCAGAAAATCGGAAGGACCCAAATTTATGTGGGTTGTACCAATTAGCGAACATGATGATTTTTTATGTTTTCGAGTTACATCTTATTTAAAAAAAATGTGGCAGAAACTTTCAAAATACCGGAAATATTGAGGTATATTTATATTGGGGACATTCCAATTAGTGGATCTGAATCGAACATTTTTTGTAAGAAGAGAATATATCCACCGAGAAGCCCTACTCTCAAGTTTCGTCTAATTTGGTTGGAAAATGAGGCTGAAAGCTTTAAAATACTGAAAATCAGGGGTACCGTTATATGGGGATTGAACCAATTATTTAACCTGAATCGAAAAGTTTCTGCAAGGAGAGAAGAATTGCGGCAGAAAACTTCAAAATACCGAAACTCGGGAGGTACCGTTTTATGGGAGCTATACAAATTATAGGACCTTCGTCGAAGATTTGATAGGGGTAATTGTGAGGAGGGGAAAGGAAGAAATTAAAAATAAAACACAATAATATTACTTTGAAGTTTATCTAAGTTTTGTGATATTTTTGTAGGTTTCTTTTCTTAGTACAAGAAGCAATATTACCTCAAGTTATTTGGGGTGGCGCAGAGACCTTATTGTATTCGTTACAACTTCTAAGCGACAAGTGAACGCCGAGGTTAGTGCAATCGCAGAGGATCGCGGTGATCGCCGAAAATCTTTGTCGATTACTACTACTACATTTACAATTGTTTCCAATGAGAGCAGAGTCTCATTTGTATCAGAATGAGTTAACCAACAACAACTACCGGCCGATGGATTCTTAGCTCCGCCGAGGGAAGTTGCCGAGAAGATGCCCGTGGTGTCAATCAGCATCCGTGATTGACTAGACTCGGGAGGTTAAAGCCCTACTTATACATTGCCGCCCACTTTGATATTTCACTACAATTCAATTCTACGCAATATTTAACGAAAAATAGGTTTCTTTTGGTAATATTTTGAGGAGAACGTCAATAAAATGGTGAGAACTCTGAACAAATCGGTGCTTTCGGAGACGAAGATGAACCGTTCAGAGTAGATGGGGAATATTTAAAACTGGGTGTGAAGCACTTACAACAAATATTCTGGCAGGAGAAGTGCCGGAGGGCTATTTAATTCTATTTCGGACGTGTTCACTTATAAAAATTGCCTCGGACGCAGTGTCAACAAGGGCTCGAGCAGGGCAGGATTTGCCTTGGCGAACAAATTTAACAATAGCTGTGCTGAGCAGAAATCTAGAATAGTGAGAAGTGTGACACACCTGGCGATTAACTGGTGTTAGATTTGCAGCAGTGGAGCCTCGTTAACTATATTAGTACTAGACTGCAAACTAGAGACTGGTAAAGTAGCATTGTCATTCAACAATGTTGGGGTATGAATTTGCAAGTATACGTGTTTGAAGAATTTCTAACCGGGTGACCTTTAGATGAACTATTAAAACACCATTGATGTCTTTCTATCGCAGATATTAATTTTTTGAAACGAGAGCAGCAGTATACTACGTGACTTTCATTGCCGCAGTATAAAAAACGATGTGTATAACGTCGTCTTAACGTTGCGTGAATTCGGCAGGCAGACGTTGAATCCCAGTGATCCGTTACAAATAGACAATTGTCTATCCCTCGTTGGAACGGTTTTAAACCGGAACTCGTTACTCTTGTTAGCGAAGGGATATGAAATATGACGACTATTAACTAGAATACTTTTGTTATCATAAGTATCGTGCAGAGACTTCAAATTTGGGTAATTTAGAAACTATTTTCCTCACTTTTAGTTTTTTGCACTAAGTGACATAACCGTTCAATGTCACATAGCCGACAATTATTTATATACATGGCCAAGAAAAGATCACGAAATATGGGCCACGACAGGAAGTCCCCGTGAAAATTTTGTATTTCACACGGCGGTAGTTTTAGGCTATGCATAGTATTGCTATTAATTTTGGCTAGACATATTAGCGGAAGTAGAAACCTCTGGATGAGTATTACTAACTCGGTTTGACACACAATTTCGAATTGGAGTGCTTTGTGTGCTGACGTTGATAACAGTAGTTGTGGACGAAGGAGATTTCACCGATTTTAGATATTGCAACTTCTCATTAACTTCTGTCAAATAATCAATACAGATCAGACTCAAAGATTGAAATTTCCCATCGGCAGAGGAGATTTCATCTGTGGCAGTTTCTAAGGTCATCAAAAATGGAAGACATTGATCATAAGTATTCTTGACCTTGCTCCATAAGTCTTGAAGTTTCAAACTTCAGGGTTAAAACTGTATGATTTCAGAATCAAATAGATGAAACGATGCAATTAACTTGTATACATTATCAGACGCACTGATAAATTGAGAAAAAGGAGTGACCGACATTTTGCAAAATTGGGCGAATGTCAAAATCTGAAGAAAAGAAGAATCTACCAAAAAAAATCTACTTAAAACCTCAATTCTCAAATTTCATCTAATTTTGATTGAAATTGTGTGAGAACCCTTCAAAGTACCGGGGGTACCGTAAAATGTGGGCACAATAAATGGGCCGGGGTCGAACATTCGATCAAGCAATTTTACAAAGAGAGAACAGACCTACAGAGAATCCCAACTAAAAAGTTTCATTTAAATTTGTTGGAAATTGTAGCATCAAACCTTAAGCTGGAGAATTAAAACACCACTGATGTCTTTTTATCACAGATATTTGCTTTTTAAAAGATAGCAGCAGTACACTACGTGACTTTCATTGCTGCAGTGAAGAATTCGCAAAAGGTGTCGTAACGTTGCGTGAATTCGTTTATGATTCAGGAGAATCTGTTCCCAAAGTGTCACAGTAAGTTCAGGCAGACGATGAATCCCAATGATCCGTTACAGATACACAACCGTCTATACAACGTTGCAAGGGTTCTAAAACCGGAACTTGTTAACGAGGGGATATAAAATAAAATTTTCAGATGACTAATCACCAGATCACTTTTGTTATCATAAGTATCGTGCAGAGACTTCTAAGCCAGAGGAAAATATTTGCGGGTAACTGAGAAACGATTTTCCTAGCCTCACCTTTAGTTTTTTGCACTAAGTGACATAACCTCTCAATGTCACTTAGCCGACAATTATTTATGTACATGGCCGAGAGAAGATCACGTAATGTGTGCCACGACAGGAAGTCTCCGTGGAAATCGCAATTATCCGGCTGCAGACTCCAACAAGAATTTGAAATTTCAGCAGACAATTGAACATCGTGGTTAACAATGTTGGACATATTTAAATTATGGTTAAAGATATTAGCGGAATTAGAAACCTCTGGATGAGTATTACTATCCCCGGTTTGACACACAATTTTAAATTGGAGTGGTTTGCGCGCTGACTTTTATAACAGTAGTTATGGACGAAAGTGATTTCACCGATTTTAGATTTTACAACTTCTCACTAACTTCTGCCAAACTATCAATATAGCTCTGATTCGAAGATTGAAATTTCGCGTCGGCAGAGAAGATTTCATCCGTAGCAGTTTCTTGACCTCGCCCATAAGTCTTGAAGTTCCGAACTTCATGGTTAAAAAGTGTATGACTTTCAGAATTTAATAGATGAAAGGATGAAATAAACTTGACTACATTATTAGACGCACTGATAAAATGAGAAAAAGATGTGACCGACATTTTGCAAAATTGGGCAAATGTCAAAATCTAAAGAAAAAATAAGAATCTATCAAGAAAAGAATCTACCGAAAACCCCAATTCTCAAATTTCATCTAATTTTGTTTGACATTGTGTGAGAAACCTTCAATGTACCGGGGGTACCGTTATATGTGGGCAAACTAAATGCGCAGGAATTGAACATTTCCTGCAAGGGGAGGACAGATCTACCTAGAACGCCAATTGCCAAGTTGAGGAACAGTTATATGGAAGATATACCAATTGGTAGATTTGCAGCAGTGGAGCCTCGTTAACTATATTAGTACTAGACTGCAAACTAGAGACTGGTAAAGTAGCATTGTCATTCAACAATGTTGGGGTATGAATTTGCAAGTATACGTGTTTGAAGAATTTCTAACCGGGTGACCTTTGGATGAACTATTAAAACTCCATTGATGTCTTTCTATCGCAGATATTAACTTTTTGAAACGAGAGCAGCAGTATACTACGTGACTTTCATTGCTGCAGTATAAAAAACGATGTGTATAACGTCGTCTTAACGTTGCGTGAATTCGGCAGGCAGACGTTAAATCCCAGTGATCCGTTACAGATAGACAATTGTCTATCCCTCGTTGGAACGGTTTTAAACCGGAACTCGTTACTCTTGTTAGCGAAGGGATATGAAATATGACGACTATTCACTAGAATACGTTTGTTATCATAAGTATCGTGCAGAGACTTCAAATTTGGGTAATTTAGAAACTATTTTCCTCACTTTTAGTTTTTTGCACTAAGTGACATAACCGTTCAATGTCACATAGCCGACAATTATTTATATACATGGCCGAGAAAAGATCACGAAATATAGGCCACGACAGGAAGTCCCCGTGAAAATTTTGTATTTCACACGGCGGTAGTTTTAGGCTGTGCATAGTATTGCTATTAATTTTGGCTAGACATATTAGCGGAAGTAGAAACCTCTGGATGAGTATTACTAACTCGGTTTGACACACAATTTCGAATTGGAGTGCTTTGTGTGCTGACGTTGATAACAGTAGTTGTGGACGAAGGAGATTTCACCGATTTTAGATATTGCAACAGTTATATGGAAGATATACCAATTGGTAGATTTGCAGCAGTGGAGCCTCGTTAACTATATTAGTACTAGACTGCAAACTAGAGACTGGTAAAGTAGCATTGTCATTCAACAATGTTGGGGTATGAATTTGCAAGTATACGTGTTTGAAGAATTTCTAACCGGGTGACCTTTGGATGAACTATTAAAACTCCATTGATGTCTTTCTATCGCAGATATTAACTTTTTGAAACGAGAGCAGCAGTATACTACGTGACTTTCATTGCTGCAGTATAAAAAACGATGTGTATAACGTCGTCTTAACGTTGCGTGAATTCGGCAGGCAGACGTTAAATCCCAGTGATCCGTTACAGATAGACAATTGTCTATCCCTCGTTGGAACGGTTTTAAACCGGAACTCGTTACTCTTGTTAGCGAAGGGATATGAAATATGACGACTATTCACTAGAATACGTTTGTTATCATAAGTATCGTGCAGAGACTTCAAATTTGGGTAATTTAGAAACTATTTTCCTCACTTTTAGTTTTTTGCACTAAGTGACATAACCGTTCAATGTCACATAGCCGACAATTATTTATATACATGGCCGAGAAAAGATCACGAAATATAGGCCACGACAGGAAGTCCCCGTGAAAATTTTGTATTTCACACGGCGGTAGTTTTAGGCTGTGCATAGTATTGCTATTAATTTTGGCTAGACATATTAGCGGAAGTAGAAACCTCTGGATGAGTATTACTAACTCGGTTTGACACACAATTTCGAATTGGAGTGCTTTGTGTGCTGACGTTGATAACAGTAGTTGTGGACGAAGGAGATTTCACCGATTTTAGATATTGCAACTTCTCATTAACTTCTGTCAAATAATCAATACAGATCAGACTCAAAGATTGAAATTTCCCATCGGCAGAGGAAATTTCATCTGTGGCAGTTTCTAAGGTCATCAAAAATGGAAGACATTGATCATAAGTATTCTTGACCTTGCTCCATAAGTCTTGAAGTTTCAAACTTCATGGTTAAAACTGTATGATTTCAGAATCAAATAGATGAAACGATGCAATTAACTTGTATACATTATCAGACGCACTGATAAATTGAGAAAAAGGAGTGACCGACATTTTGCAAAATTGGGCGAATGTCAAAATCTGAAGAAAAGAAGAATCTACCAAAAAAAATCTACTTAAAACCTCAATTCTCAAATTTCATCTAATTTTGATTGAAATTGTGTGAGAACCCTTCAAAGTACCGGGGTACCGTAAAATGTGGGCACAATAAATGGGCCGGGGTCGAACATTCGATCAAACAATTTTACAAAGAGAGAACAGACCTACAGAGAATCCCAACTAAAAAGTTTCATTTAAATTTGTTGGAAATTGTAGCATCAAACCTTAAGCTGGAGAATTAAAACACCACTGATGTCTTTTTATCACAGATATTTGCTTTTTAAACGATAGCAGCAGTACACTACGTGACTTTCATTGCTGCAGTGAAGAATTCGCAAAAGGTGTCGTAACGTTGCGTGAATTCGTTTATGATTCAGGAGAATCTGTTGCCAAAGTGTCACAGTAAGTTCAGGCAGACGATGAATCCCAGTGATCCGTTACAGATACACAACCGTCTATACAACGTTGCAAGGGTTCTAAAACCGGAACTTGTTAACGAGGGGATATAAAATAAAATTTTCAGATGACTAATCACCAGATCACTTTTGTTATCATAAGTATCGTGCAGAGACTTCTAAGCCAGAGGAAAATATTTGCGGGTAACTGAGAAACGATTTTCCTAGCCTCACCTTTAGTTTTTTGCACTAAGTGACATAACCTCTCAATGTCACTTAGCCGACAATTATTTATGTACATGGCCGAGAGAAGATCACGTAATGTGTGCCACGACAGGAAGTCTCCGTGGAAATCGCAATTATCCGGCTGCAGACTCCAACAAGAATTTGAAATTTCAGCAGACAATTGAACATCGTGGTTAACAATGTTGGACATATTTAAATTATGGTTAAAGATATTAGCGGAATTAGAAACCTCTGGATGAGTATTACTATCCCCGGTTTGACACACAATTTTAAATTGGAGTGGTTTGCGCGCTGACTTTTATAACAGTAGTTATGGACGAAAGTGATTTCACCGATTTCAACTTCATGGTTAAAAAGTGTATGACTTTCAGAATTCAATAGATGAAAGGATGAAATAAACTTGACTACATTATTAGACGCACTGATAAAATGAGAAAAAGATGTGACCGACATTTTGCAAAATTGGGCAAATGTCAAAATCTAAAGAAAAAATAAGAATCTATCAAGAAAAGAATCTACCGAAAACCCCAATTCTCAAATTTCATCTAATTTTGTTTGACATTGTGTGAGAAACCTTCAATGTACCGGGGGTACCGTTATATGTGGGCACACTAAATGCGCAGGAATTGAACATTTCCTGCAAGGGGAGGACAGATCTACCTAGAACGCCAATTGCCAAGTTGAGGAACAGTTATATGGAAGATATACCAATTGGTGGACCTCAATCAAACAATTATGCAAAGAGAGAACAGACCTAAGGAGAATCCCAACTAAAAAGTTTCATTTAATTTGTTTGAAAATTCTAGTAGCAAAGTAGAGAATTTTGCAATTCGGCTGGTATCGCTATATTGGAGCAATACTTATTAGTTGAACTAATTTTTTTGAAAAGAGTTAAGTTTTATCTAATTGTGGACGAACTCTCATCTAAGGAGAGAACATATCTTCCCAGAATTCCAAATGTCCAGTTTCATCTAATTTGGCTAGAAATTGTGGCCTTTCTTCCTTCTGTTCCTTCTAAAGCCAGAAAATCGGGGGGACCCCAATATATGTGGGTTGTACCAATTAGTGGACATAAAACGAATTTGGTTTTTGCAAGGAGAGATTATCCATGTTTTCAAGTTACATCTAATTTGGAAAAAATTGTGGCAGAAACCTTCAAAATACCGAAAATATTGAGGTATAGTTAAATTGAGGACATTCCAATTAGTGGATCTGAATCGAACATTTTTTGTAAGAAGAGAATATATCCACCGAGAAGCCCTACTGTCAGGTTTCGTCTAATTTGGTTGGAAACGAGGCAGAAAACGTTAAAATAGTGAACATCAGGGGTTCCGTTATATGGGGGTTGAACCAGTTGGTGCAAGTTTCTGCAAGGAGCGAAGAGCTCTACTTTGGCTGGCAATTGTGACGATGAACTTGAAAGAGGATACTGACAACAAAAGTTCCTGCTATGGAGCTGCAATAAAATAAAAAACTGTGATGTTAATTTTTAAGAAGTGTAGTTTATTATATGTTCTATGTAAACTCGTCCTAAAAAATTATATTGTAAGCTTTTCCTATTTTGTGACTTAGGATGAAATTAATTGTACACTTATTGATTTAATAGTCGAATTTCCCCAGAAGAAGTCGCCACAACAGCGACAAAACGTCGGGAATAAAATACAAAATAAAATAATTTGGTTTTAATTTGTATATGAAACCAGAGGTCAAAGAAACTAAAACACTCAACCACTAAAATAATCATTTGAAAAAAAAAAAAACAACAATAGAACACAATATTATTAGTTTAAAGTTTATCTAAGTTTTGTGGTTTATTTGTAGGTTTCTTTTCTTAGTACAAGAAGCAATATTACCTTAAGTAATTTGTATTGGCGCAACTATTCGGTACAACTTCTAAACGACAAGTGAAGGCCGATATTATTGCAGTCGCAGAGGATCACGATGATCGCCGAGAATTACTACTACTACATTTATTTATTTTTTTCTAATGAGAGCAGAGTCTCGTTTGTATCAAAGTGATCTAACCAACAACAACCACCGCTAATGGCTTCTGAGCTCTACGTTCTCCGCCGAGGGAAGTTGTCGGGAGATGTCCGTGGTGTCAATCGGCATCATCATTTTTTGTAGTATTTTGAGGCGAGCGTCAATAAAATGGTGAAGGCCCTACACAAATCGGCGCATTCGGAGAATACAGTGAACCGTTCAGAAAAGATGGGGTACATTTTGAACTGGGTGTGAAGCATATCCAACAGATATTCTGGCAGGAGAAATACCGGAGGATAATTTCATTCTTTTTCGGAGGCGCTCACTTATACGCAAGGTCAACAAGGGCTCGAACAGGGTAGGAATTGCCTTGGTGAACTAATTTAACAATAGCTGTGCTGAGCAGAAATCTAGAATCGTGAGTAGTGTGACAAACCTGGCGATTAACTGGTGTCAGATTTGTAGCAGTGGAGCCTCGTTAACTATATTAGTATTAGACTGCAAACTAGAGGCTGGTAAAGTAGCATTTTGAATGACACTGTTGGGGTATGAAATTGCAATTATGTTTGCCTAAAGTATTTCTAACCGATTGACCTTTAAATAGACAATTAAAACACCACTCATGTCTTTTCATCACAGATATACATTTTTTAAACGAGATCAGCAGTACACTGCGTGACTTTCATTATCACGACAGGAAGTCTCCGTGAAAATCATCTATTTCACACGGCAGTAGTTTTAGACTGTGCATAGTATTGCAATTATCCGGCGGCAGACTCCAACTAGAATTTGACATTTCAGCAGAAATTGAACATCGTGGTTCACAATGTTAGACATATTTAAAGTATGGCTAGAGATATTAGCGGAATTAGAAACATCTGGATGAGTATTACTAACTCGGATTGACTCACAATTTTAATAAGTCTTGAAGTTCCGAACTTCATGGTTAAAAAGTGTATGACCATCAGAATCCAATAGATGAAAGGATGAAATAAACTTGAATGCATTATCAAAAGCACTGATAAATTAAAAAAAAAGTGTGACCGACTTTTTGCAAAATTGGACAAATATCCACATCTAAAGAAAAAGAAGAATCTACCGAGAAAAGAATCTACCGAAAACATAAATTCTCAAATTTCCTCTAATTTTGTTTGACATTGTGTGAGAAAAATTCAAAGTACCGGGGGTATCGTTATATGTGGGCACAGTAAATGAGCAGGAATTGAACATTTACTGCAAGGAGAGGACAGATCTACCGAGAACGCCAATTGCCAAGTTGAGGAACAGTTATATGGAAGATATACCAATTGGTGGTCAATTGGTCAATCAAACAATTTTGCAAAGAGAAAACAGACCTAAGGATAATCCCAACTAAAAAGTTTCATTTCATTTGTTTGAAAATTCTAGCAGCTACCTAAAACATATTGCAATTCGGCTGGTGCCGTTTTATCGGAGCTATACTTATTAGTTGACCAGATTTTTCATCTAATTTCGATAAAAGTTGTGGCCTTTCTTCCTTCTGTTCCTTCTAAAACCAGAAAATCGGGGGGACCCTTATGTTTTTGGGTTGTACCAATTAGTGGACATGAAACGAATTTGGTTTTTGCAAGGAGAGATTATCCATATTTTCAAGTTACATCTAATTTGGAAAAAATTGTGGCAGAAACCTTCAAAATACCGAAAATATTGAGGTATAGTTAAATTGAGGACATTCCAATTAGTGGATCTGAATCGAACATTTTTTGTAAGAGAATATATCCACCGAGAAGCCCTACTGTCAAGTTTCGTCTAGTTTGGATGCAAAATGAATTAGAGTATTTTGCGGGCGACTTTGATAACAGTGTTAACGACGAAATAGATTTCATCGATTTTAGATTTTGCAACTTCACATTAACTTCTGCCAAACAATCAATATAGCTCTGACTCTCTGACTGAGTTTGCAAAATTCACAGTTTTTGTCAGACAATCCTAGTGTGCAGTGGTGAATAAAGAATACCGCATAAAAGAGAATAAAACTCAGGCAGTGTTTGATGATCGATCGGTTACGGGTGTGAGTTAACTACAACACTACGAACAGATCACTGACAATGGTGTTTGCGAATACCGCACAAAAGGGAATAAGACACAAGCAGGTGATCGAACTGCTACGGGGATCAGATCACAGAAAATAATTGTTAGTATGCTTGTGCATTAGTAAACCGACTCTTATAAAGGCGCGTGGAATTTTGGGGAATTATTCTTAACGAGAATAGACAACAACCAAACAAACTTGAGGGTTGGATAGAAAAAGTTGCTGTTAGGCCGATGAAGTCGATTATTGAGAAACTAAATGGAATATTGATGTATTGTTATTGAGAGCAAAAAAAGATAAAATGTGAAAATGTTGCCTCAAAAAAACAAGTGGAATGAGTAGATTATAGAAAAAGTAAAACACTATTTAAAACACTCTATGTCGGAAAATTCGTTTAATCAATATTTCAATTTAGGAGGTAGATTTCAATGAAATTAATTGGTGAATATTATTATTTTTAGCACCGTAGGAGAAATCATTATTTTACAATACAGCAGCAAGCCAAGTTTACTTCACGATATGGGGTACGAGTGGAATGTAAATAAATATAATGAGGCATGTGAATTCGCGAACAATTTAAAACACAACACTTTTGCAATTAGATCTGCTTGTATTTTTCTTAGCCGAAGCTCATAATAATAAAAACACTTGAAAGTACCATTTTCTTGATGATGATGCTTAATAATGAAAAGGAATTGATGCGGGGGTGATAGAATTGATGGTGATTCCTTATGAAAATAGAGAAAATGCAGCGATTATAAAAATCAAACTTCTCAAGCGACACACATCCGGCTCGATACAAACAAATATTTATGTAGGGAATTGTGAGGAGGTGAAAGGAAGAAAATAAAACATAATAATATAAGTTTTAAGTTTATCTAAGTTTTGTGGTTTATTGCTATGTTTTTTTTAGTACGACAAGCAAAGTTACCTTAAGTAATTTAGGGTGACGCAGTGACGTTACAACTTATAAACGACAAGTAAACGCCGATGTTCTTGCAATGGCAGAGGATTTCAATGAACGCCGAGGATCTTTGTCGAATTCTATTACTACATCTACAATTGTTTCCAATGCGAGCAGAGTCTCGTTTGTATTAAAGTGAGCGAAACAACAACAACCACCGGCCGATGGCATCTGCGCTCTACGGCCTCCCCCAAGGGAAGTTTCCGAGAAGATGTCCATGGTGTCAATCAGCATTCGTAATTGACTGGACGGGCAATACGAATTTGTGGATTTTTGTGTTTCGCACAAAGAAAACAGATCTTTTAAGAACCACAAATGTCAAGTTTTAGCTGAGTTTGATAGAAGTTTTTGCAGAAAACATCAAATTCCCGTAAGGGGGCAATAAGAGACCTTTCAATCTGAACCTTCAATCAAACCTTCAAAGTACAGATAATCGGGTAGTACTATTATATGTGGACCCCAATATCGAACCTGAATCGAACATTGCTTGCAAGTAGAGAACTTACTTACCGATTACCCATTATTCATGACTAATTTTATTGCAAATTGTGGCATAAACTTTTAAAATACTGAAAATGTGGTAGTACTGTTATTTGGGTTTTGAAACAATTAGTGAATCTGAATCGTGAATTTTTTCAACGAGAAAACATCAACTGAGAACCCCAATTACCAAGTTTCATTTAATTTGGTTGGAAATTTTTGCAGAATCCTTCAAAATATTGAAAATCGGGATATACCGTACTATGGGAGCTATATCAATTAATGGACCTAAATCGAAAAATTTTTACAAGAAGACGATGGACCTATCGAAAGTTATCAAATTTCATCTAAGTTTGTAGCAAATTGTGGCGGAAACCTTCAAAATACTGAAAATCTGGTGGTACTATTATATGGGGGCTATACCAATTAGTAGACCTTTTGTGACACTTTGAATGTTTAAATTTTTTAGGAAACTCAGTAGTTTTAATATTGTCTCAATCACATTCGTTTGAACTTATTGTTGAATACGTAGTTTTGTAGAAAATAGTTTTTCTTTACATCAAAGTTGGTTCTTCTTCGCGTACATACCATTTTTCAATTATGTTTTCTTATTAATAAAACCTTTATAAAAAATAAATAGCCACCCCGGTTTATATTTGCAAGAATATTATGGAGGTTATGTTCGATATCAGCCAAGAGTCAATCCACGTAATCTTGCAATTCCGCGGAACCAATTTTGGGACTGGGGATTTGCTGGATGCCATAGAGGAAACTCCAAGAGCCGAACAAAACTTAGCTGAAGCATTCTCTAAAACAGATAAAAATGCTAAGACAACAATCATCAGCTAAATACCAGATGATTATTTGGAATGTGTTCGCGACAAGAAAACAGCGAAGGAGATGTCGTCGGCTCTGCAAAATACATTTGCTAAGAATTCGGCTACGAGTCCGACATTGGTAAGAAAAAAATTAGAGGTTGTGCGAATGAAGCCATTTGAAAAGAGCTTGGTAATTTTCAAAAAATAAAAATTGCCGTTATATTGGTATCTATTTTTTCAAAAAACAAAAATAGCCATTATATTGGGGTCTATACGACTTGGACCTACATAGGCATTGTTTGTTATAAGCCATTACCATATTATAAACGGGTATAATATAGCATCTTCAAAATACTACAAAAATAAATGGTTTTTTCGCATCAAAGAGGATCAGAGGTATTTATATGGTTACTGACGGATGAAACACTCCTAAAAACCAAGAATTCAAGTTATGAAAGTTGCTTTATGGACTTAAACAAAGCCCAAGATGCTGCAACGAAAAATGTAACGAGTTACGAAAGTTGCTTTATGGACTTAAACAAAGGCCAAGATGCTGCAACGAAAAATGTAACGATTTATTGCTCCATCTTGGTTTTAAGAAATGTTTGCATGATCCGTGTCTTTATACAATGTTTCAAAGAAATTAAGATCAAAAGATATTGATGTAAAGTATCACTCACACAGCCAAAGGAAACATAAACTTAAAAATATATCAACTTCAGTTTCGAGATGAAATACAATTTAAACACACTGATTGAGTGTTTATGGCACTCTAAACATTTCATTTTTTTTTTCAAATAACTTGTTAATTTTAATATTGTTTCAACCACATACGTTTGCGATTTTTGTTGAATACTTATTTTTATATTTTTTCTTTTACTTCATGTTTTATTCTCCTTCGTGTACACATCATTTTTTAAGCTTTTTCTCTAATTAATAAACTTTTATAAAAAATAGATTTCCAGCGCGGTTTATCCCTACAAGAACAAAGAGGACCTTTATATAATATTTTTCGCAAAGAAAAATCAGATTTTTCAAGAACATTAAATGTATAGTTCAAGCTGATTTCCCTGGAAAGTGTGACAGAAACTTTCAAACTTTTCATATGGAGGCTATGGCAATTAGAGGAACATTTTTCGCAAGGAGAAAACAGACCTCTAAAGAACCCCAAATATAAGAAGCCCTATCAAGAACGCCACTTGTACAGTTTAATCTATATTTGTTGGAAATTGTGACAGAAACCTTCACTTTACTGAAACTGGTGTGGTGAACCTGAATCGAAATATACCTTTCAAGAACCGCATATGTGAGGTTTTAGCTGATTTGTTTGGAAATTGTGGCAGAAACCTTAAAAGTAGGGAAATCGGGAGGCATTTTTGCCAATTATATGTGGAAGCAAATATCGGACCTTAATTGAACATTGTTTGCACGTAGAGAACATGTTTCCCGACTACCCCACTTTTTACGTTTCATCTAATTTTGTTGGATATTGTTGCAGAAACCTTCAAAATACTGAAAATCTGCGGTGCCGTTATAAGGGGGGTGAACCATTTAGTGAACCTGAATCAAAAATTTTTTGCAAGGAGCGTGTTTAATTTACAATTAAATTATAAACCTAAAATGCAACTCGTCATTATTTCTAATTATTTGCCATCATACCATTTTATTCAACTTTGAACTTTCGTTCAAAGTTAGCGATGACAAATTCTAACGAGTATTATCTGTCAATTCGATTTTTTCTCTAATTGTTTTATGGATCTTCGTCCTAACAACATCTCTGCAGCACCATTGTACAACAAAGGTCGACTAATATAAATCATCAATAAAACCGCCAATTTTTTAATCTCAAAAATATTAATTACTTGTGTTTTATTTGCCTTTTTATTTCGAACCGAGATACGGGCTTTCCAGCAACAACAACTAACCTGGTGCCAACCAAAATCATCAACTCTCGCCAGTCGTCTCATCATCATCATCAATTATTTTCATTACATACATCCATTCATCACTAAAAGGTACGTACCGTCATTTTTAGTGAGCATACGCGAGTGTGCAATAAAAAAAAAATATTCTCAAATAAAATACTAAATTCAATACAAAAACAAAAAAGTGCTTAACTACGGTCGTTCGTTTCGTTTGCTTAAGTGTCCGTCCGTCGGTAATTCGTTTTTTCGTAATTTCCTACAGTGCCGGTTTCTCATTGTGTGTAATAATTCTCTTCAAGAATATTACACTCATAACACATTTACACATCTTCGCTCTTATTTACGATATACGCGTAAAATGAAATAGAAAGTGTGGTGCAAATAAATAAGCAGTGATCTGTTATTTACATTGTTGTTGTGATTGGTGTTTTTGTGTTTTTCAACACAAAAGAGAATTCAAATTACAATAACAACATACTAATGGTTAATACAACAACAACAATACGATCACATATCAGTGCTGAATGCTTGTGGTTGACTGACTTTTGTTAGGTAGTCAGTAACCACCACACCGTGTAATAGGTGTGTTCATTGCAAAAAGTGAAAATTGTTTATTAGAGCTGTTCGGGCCAAAATTAAAAAATATATTTTTTCAAAAATCTATTTTTTTCTTAAAAGTTTTAACGGTTCTGTTGGAAAATAACTATTTCGTTATTGAATTCATCCTACATTCGGTCGTTTAGCATATAATAATAATATTCGTTATTATATATATTTAAACGATATTTTATTTAATTTTTTTTAAACATTTATTATTGTTTTTTATTAATTCTTGATTGCAATTTTGATTTGTAGCGTGCATTTTACAGTCCGTGCACCCTACATTTGGTCATAAATTCAAGAAAAAATAAAAATTTACAGATTTTTGGTCATTTATTCTTGGTTTTTAAATTATTTCATTTCGGAAATAATTTTCTCGTGTATTATTCGATACACATAACTTAATTTTCGGTATTCTTCGATACATATAAACAAAACAATGTGTATTATTTGATACACTGTGAAAATATATACGATTTTAACTACATCGAGAAAGAGTATTTTATATTTTTTCTAATTTATATCAATTGTTTTCTTTTTAAAGCTTCGCTTAAAAAGTAATATCCTCTGTTGGTTGTTGCAATTGTTAGTATTTGCTAACAAATAAAATCATATACTTGAAATTTTGAAGTTTCTACAAAAATTACAAACATTTTGTTTCTATTTTACTTGATTTTAGTCCAGTAAACCTTTTTTTTATTATTCAAAATTTCGCTTACTACTCTTGCTTATTTTATGAGATCAACTGTAGCTATCATTCAATTCGATAGCAGCTTCAATGCTCTTCGAGATAAAGATCTGGATATTTACATTCTTGAAGTTCAATCTTCTGAAGCTAAGTCGCTATGGGATAAAGTGAAAGATAGGTATGACAAATGTCTTACTTCTATTAAACTTGCTGGCGAGGACCAAGAAACGGACCTCGAATCAGCACAAAGTAAATACAATGCTGCATTTAACGCATATGTCAACGTAATTGCATCAACCAATAGAACATTGGATCAGCTTCGTGCTTCGCAAAAGCCCTCCAATTCGTATTCACTTCAATCGGTTTGTAGAACTCGGATCATTTATCCCAAACAAATCCTCCATCGAATTTGAATTCCAACTTTTCTAGCACTCCTGATGATATTCTCTCGTTGTCTGGTGTTTCACACCAAACGGGAAGATCAATTGAATCTTTCGCTTCAAATGACAATGTTATGCATAGTTTAAATCTTCCGCCTTGCGATATTGATGTTTTTAATGGTGATTTTCTTTCTTGGCCTACATTCAGGGATCTTTTTTCGGCGATTTATATCAACAACAGCCGCCTTAGTAACATTGAAAAACTATGTTATTTGCTGAAAAAAACTAGTGGTGAAGCAAAAGATGTTATTTCAAAGTTCCCTTTGACGCATAGAAGTTCTGATTTAGCGTGGCAAGCATTGAAGGAGGCATATGACAATGTCCGTATATTGGTTAACAATCAAATTAAATTAATTTTTGATCTTCCGGTTCTTGACAATGAGTCATCTACGGGTTTAAAAAATCTGCAGCGGGCAATCAATGGATGCATATCGGCTATGGCGATTTGTGACGTTTTACGAACGATTGGGATCCCATATTAGTCTTTTTATGCATACAAAGATTACCTAAAAACACCGTCTCATTGTGGGAACAGACGGTCAAAAACAAATCGGCACTGTCATCATGGAAGGATTGGATCATTTCCTTACGGAACGGATTCAAACCCTTACGTGTCTCCGAGATATTCGTGGCATAGATTCCTCTAGAAAATCTGAAAAGAAGGTGCGAGCTCATTTTACGAAGATAGCTCCTTCTGTTAATTCTTCTCATGGTCCTTCAGTTAGAGTGCGCGTTCTTTGTCCGAAATCTGTTCATCCTTTGCGTTTGAGTCCAGAATTCAACAAATTATCAGTAGAAGGTCGCTTTTCAGTACTCAAACGGTTCAATTGTTGAATTAATTGTCTTATTATTCGTCATGAGGTCAAAAAATGTGTAAGTAAACATAACTGCGGTAAATGCAACAAGCGGCATCACACCCTTTTACATCGTGCGATGTCCAATCATGCAGTTCCCGTTCCATCAACGACTTCTTCGAGGTCGATGTCAAACCAACCTTCTTCCCAATCTAGCAATGCGAATCCAAACCTTCCATCGACTTCGTCAGGTGTATTGCACTCTGCCAATATGCAAGTGTATCATATTTCGCACAACAAAAATGTTATTTTAGGCACAGCAATGGTTCATTTAATTCATCAAGGTATAACATATCCTGCTCGTGTCTTAATTGACCTAGCTTCTGAAGCTTCCATCATTACTGAATACTTACAACGTCGTCTTGGTATTTCTACAACGTCGACGTAAGCAACTATTTCTGGCATTAACCAAACCTTGTCCACTACATCAAGCAAATTGTGGTCGTTATGCATAGGTTCTCCTATCGATACATCAATATTCATGGAATTGTCAGCATTAGTGGTTCCCGCTATTTCTGGCAATTTACCATATTTTTCACTTGATGCTGACTTAATTTCCCGTTTGCCAAATACTCGTTTGGCTGATATAAATTTCTTTGAATCTAGATCAGTTGATCTACTCCTAGGTGCTGATTTATATCCTAGAATATTCTTCGAGGAATTCAATCCAACATTTTAGGGTCATTAATGGCTCAAAATACTGTTTTTGGCTGGATCATTACTGGTCCAATTCCCGCTATTTCTGGTAATTTACCATATTTTTCACTTGGTGCTGACTTAATTTCCCGTTTGCCAAATACTCGTTTGGCTGATATAAATTTCTTTGAATCTAGATCAGTTGATCTACTCCTAGGTGCTGATTTATATCCTAGAATATTCTTCGAGGAATTCAATCCAACATTTAAGGTCATTAATGGCTCAAAATACTGTTTTTGGCTGGATCATTACTGGTCCAATTCCGTCTTCCAACATAACGGTATTAACTACCACATTAAATTATTACGAAGATAATCTTAACAAGACACTTCTTCGATTCTGGGAATTGGAAGAATCTACAAAGCGCGCAATTCTGTCTCCTTCGGACAAGTTTTGTGAGGAAAATTACAAAAATACAACGTGTCGGGACTCAGATGGCAGATATATTGTCAAACTTCACATTATACCAGAATTCTCAAGTCAGCTTGGTCATTCCAGGACCAACTGTTTACGTCAATTTTTCCGTAATGACGCTTCCCTCATTAGAAAACCACAAATTAAAACCATTTACGATGGGGTGGTCCGGGAATATTTAGAATTAGACCACATGAGACTGGTTTCGACTTCATCAGCAAGCTCTACGGTTTGCTACCTACCTCACCATCCGGTTATTTATCCGGATAAACAAAACAAGACTTCTAATGGGAATAGTCTAAATGATATTCTTTATGTCGGCCCAACTCTTCAGTTGGATTTAGTCCTCCTTATTCTAAGATGGCGACTTTTCAAATTTGTTTTTTACTGCGACATAACACAAATGATCCTGCACAGACCCCCCTCCAAAGAATTGTTTTTCGGGATTCTCCCAACAAGCCGGTTCAAGATATTGAACTTCAAACCGTAACATTCGGAGTAAATGGTGCTCCATATCTTGCCATTCGGACCTTACTGCAATTGGCCGATGACACAGAAAATTAATTTCCATTAGCTGCTCATATCCTTCGGAAGTGCATGTACGTAGATGATGTCTTAAGCGGCTATCACGATTTGGAGACAACGCACAAATCTAGGGACCATCTAATTGGTGCTCTATCTTTGAATTACGTAAATGGACAGCCAATGATCGCAGTATTTTACAACCACTTCCTTCAGATCATCTTTACGACGCTCAGCTTCTAACTTTCGTAGAAGCTAGCAGTTCAAAACCGCTGGGTATTCGTTGGAATGCACAGCTGGACCATTTTTATTTCAGTGTAAACGCGCTGGAACATCGGTCCAAATATACTAAACGGGAAGTTTTGTCAACTATCGCAAAATTATTTGATCCAGTTGGATGGCTAGGACCAGTTATAGTGGTCGCAAAAATAATTATGCAACGTATTTGGTTCGACAACATTGGGTGGGATGATTCGCTTCCGTCTTCGACGGAACGTGAATGGCAGAAATTCGTTGAATCCTATCTTGACGTCAATTCGATTTCTATTCCTCGTTGGGTCCAATATTCTCCGAATTTCCAAGTTGAATTTGATCTCCTTTCTGATGCCTCAGAAAAGGCGTGTTATAGATTCAAATGGCACCATCTTCACAAATCTGCTCTCATGCAAAACAAAAGTAGCTCCTCTCAAATGTATTTCTTTACCTCTTTTAGAATTATGCGGTGCAGTGCTGGCATCCGAACTTCTAAAAGGCATTCTAAACGAGATTGATATTTCTTTTAACAAAATTTATTGCTGGACAGATTCAACAATTGTGCTTTCTTGGCTTCAAAAAACGCAATCAACATGGTCTACTTTCGTAGAAAGTAGGGTCTGTCGTATTCAGGAGAATGTTGGGCAAAACAAGTGGTCTGAGGACAATCCTGCAGACTTGGGCAGTCGGGGGCTTTCTCCTTCGGAGTTGGCTTCATCACAAATTTGGTGGCATGGGCCACTATGGCTAGATCTTGATAGTTCAAATTGGAATATTCAAAACGTTTCGCTTGATACTGTTGTCGAACTTCGCCCAGTTAAAAGTCATGTAACTTTTATACAAAACTATGAAGATATCTTAAATCGATTCTCTTCCATAGATACGGCGCTCCGCGCCATTGTAAGTATTCTAAGGTTTTTCCATAATACACACTCTGCTCATCGAGGCAAATACCAGTTCGAAGGTTCCACCCCCACTAATTCTGAAACCCAAGCAGTCAAATTCCGTCTGGCTGCTTTAGCACAAAAATCATTTTATGCTGAAGAATACTATGCGATACTACATAAAAAGCCACTCAATTCGAAGAGTTCAATCTTATCCTTAAATCCATTTCTGGATGAAACAGGGTAATGCGCTTAAATGGACGCCTTGCACAGTGTCCAACTCTTTCCACTTCTGAACGTCATCCAATTTTGTTACCATACCATAGTAGATTCGCAGAACTTTTGTTGGAACAAATTCGCATAGAGTCTATGCACGGAGGAAACCAATTAATGCTTTGCATTCTTCGTCTGGAATATTGGATTCCTCGTGCTACTTCGTTGATTAGAAAAACAATAAGACATTGTAAAATATGCATTTTAGCAAAAAAACGTACATGTACACAAATCATGGCATTTCTTCCTCCGGAGAGAACTATTTTGTCCAGACCTTTCTCTACTACAGGTATCGATTTCGCTGGACCATTTGATATTAAATTCTTTACAGGTAGATATTGCAAAATTAAAAAGGTTATGTTTGCATTTTTGTGTGCTTTTCTACGAAAGCAATTCATTTAGAACCATCTTCCGATTTATCCACGGAAACATTTTTAGCAGCCTTTTATAGGTTTATTACTCGCCGTGGATGTCCCAAGACTATCTTCTCGGATAATGGTACCAATTTCGTTGGAGCATCTCGAGAGTTAGAACGAGAATTCAAACTTGCATTAAATGACATCCGTAATAAACTCCGTTGTAAATTTCAATACCAGGAGCTTTCCTGGAAGTTTAACCCTGCCGGAGCTCCACATATGGGTGGACTCTGGGAAGCTGCTGTCAAAAGCTTCAAAACTCATTTTAGAAAAATGACTAAAAATCTTAAATTTACATTTGGAGAGTTTTCGACAATACTAACGAGAATAGAAGCTTGTTTAAATTCTCGTCCTCTCTGTCCTATGAATGATAGCCTTGATGATACGGTGGCGCTTACGCCTGGACATTTTCTTGTCGGGTCTCCAATCCTTGCTCCCCCAGAGCCCATCATAAACGAATCTCCTTTTGATATCGTGAACCGGTATCGAAAAATTCTGCCTTCGGTGGAAAGATGGATATTTAAAGAGCCTCCACCATCGCTACAAGTAGAAATTTCCGCAACGTGACATTCAAACGGATGATTTAGTAGTTCTTCGACATGAACAACTACCTCCCACTTCGTAGAAACTCGGTCGCGTCGTAAAAGTCTATCCGGTAATCGACCGTCATATTAGAGTCGCGGACGTGAAGACGGAAAACGGTATCGTAAAACGACCCGTAGTTAAGCTTGTCATTCTGACCGACCAAGAATAGATAGTTGTTCTCTCTTCACTGCGCCATTTTTTCGCAGATATGGAAAACTTCAGCACGATGGCCGCTTCCCTCCCAATTGTGGATGACTACATCCCAATGTCGGATGAAGAGAGAGAGAGAGAGAGTTTGAAGACAACAATGTGGCTCCTTTAGGATCACAAGACTCGGCTTTTAAACAGATTATAGAAGCTCCTAATCAGGAGTCTGCTCCGGGTCTTCAAGCCTGCCAAACCAGCTCATCGGCTGACAAGAAGATGGTTGCTTCTCCTCATCGGGAGAATAGCACAGCAACTGTGGCTCTCGCCAGCACCGCATCGGTTGTCTCTGCTCATCAGGAGAATTGTACGGCAACTGTTGTGTCTAATCCGGGATTTTCGTCCCAAATGGCGGTTGATACCCTTCCGGTAATGAAGAAGTAGGACCCGCTTCTCCTCATCGGGAGATTGCATGGGTGCGTTCTGCTTTACCTTGACTATTCCTTCGGCGTCTCCGCTTTCACACGCCAATGATCTAATCGTCCACAGGGTCCGAAATGCTCAATGTGCATGCAGAGGCATTTCTTGAAAGATTGTCCCGAGTTCCACAAGCTACCTTGTGTGAAGAGAATTCGACTTGTGGTACAGAATAATTTCTGTTCGAATTGTTTGACCCGATCACATATTCTACGAGATTGTTTCAGTGTGCGACGATGTAAGAAGTGCAACAATAACCACCACACCCTTCTCCACTCCAACCAAACACTCCATGGAACTGTCCGCCCTTCGGGTAGTAGAGGCTACACGTCTCGTACGTTACATTCGTCGCCCTCGTCCAATTCAAATTCGTCCGCTATAAAGAAGACCTCTGCTAAACTTCCGTTATTTGCCATCATACCGTTTTATTCAACTTTGAACTTTCGTTCAAAGTTAGCGATGGCAAATTCTAACGAGTATTATCTGTCAATTTGCGCGGCTCTTGAGACATCTTGACTTTCTCGTTGCTTTTTCTCTACTTGTTTTACAGATCTTCGCCCTAACAACATCTTTGCAACACCATTGTACAACAAAGGTAAATCATATATTAGTTTTTCGACTAATATAAATCATCAATAAAACCGCCAATTTTTTAATTTCAAAAATATTAATTACTTGTGTTTTATTTCCCTTTTTATTTTATTTACATTGCTCCGCAACAGAGAGAAAGCACCAACCGAGAACCCCAATCACCAAGTTTCATTTAATTTGGTTGGAAATTGTTGCAGAAACCTTCTTCAACCATTCTTCTGTTTCGATTGCCCAAAATAAGTATCGGAACCCTTCAGGATGAATTTAAGAATACCTTTAACATTGAATCTGTAAACGCAAAGGAAACTCCAACTAAACGAAGTAACCCACCCGACGCATTATATATGATCGAATTTGACAAGAGCCATGTAAGTAAAAATGAAGTAAGGTAAATAAGGTTTATCTGTGACGTTGGAGTGCACTAAAGGAATATTCTTAGTAATAAACGAGGTTCAACTCATTGCTCCAAATGTGCGATGCATGAACATGGTTCCACAGATTGTTACAGAAAGGGGGTGTGCTTGCTCTGTGCAGGGAACCACGACTACTACACTTGTCAATTAAACAACACAACTAATAATGGGCCCGTGATATATGAGTGCTATAATTACATTACAAAAGGTCTAAGCAATGTTAATCACAGAGCAGATGACAAACATATCCCACAGCGAAACGAGTACCTTCAAATTAGAGAAAAATTTACTTCAAAACAAGTAAAAAGGCTGTAAGTTCGGCCGTGCCGAACTTTAAATACTTTGGTAAAAATTTAACAATTTTCAAAAAATAAAATCCGTGAAAAATTCGACGACTTGGACATGTATAGGCGACTTTTTTCACAAGCTATTACAATATTCAAATGCGAAACTTGAAAAAAAAAATCTGTTTATAATGTAGCTAAAATCAGCAAAATAACGAATATTGGGGGTTCCGTTATATGGGGGATATACGAAGACGTGGACCTGACTTAATACACCCTCCATACTATGGTGGAGGGTACAAAAATTGAAACGAACCTTCCCTGCACAACATATTGTACCAGCCAATAGCCAGCAATGGACTTTCTTGTGACCCTTTTATAATGCTAAATTTTTTAATATCATATGCTTCAAAAGTTAAATATAATGATGAAACAAATAAAAAAGCTGTAAGCTGTCTATACGACGACTTCGACATGCAGAGGGAACTATTACAACATTCAAATGCGAAACTTGAAATGCGAAACTTATAATGTAGTTAAAATCATCAAAATACCCAATATCGGGAGGTACCATTATATGGGGGCTATAGGAAGACGTGGACCTACATGGCTCATTTTCTGTCTTAGGATGTAGTATCCATTACAAACTTCGAATACCAAAATTGAAACAATTCCGGTAAATAAAATCGCTAAAATCATAAAAATACCGAATATCGGTGGTACCATTATATGGGGGCTATACGAAGACGTGGACCTACACGGCCCATTTTCTGTTTTATGCTGTAGCATCTATTACGAACTTCAAATACAAAAATTGAAACAATTCCGGTAAATAATGTCGCTAATTTCAATACCAAAAGTCCTGCAGACATAATACACACCGATACTCGGTATTTTGATGATTTTAGCGATATTATTTACCGGAATTGTTTCAATTTTGGTATTTGAAGTTCGCAATGGATACTACATCCGGAATTGTTTCAATTTTGGTATTTGAAGTTCGTAATGGATACTACATCCTAAGACAGAAAATGAGCCATGTAGGTCCACGTCTTCGTATAGTCCCAATTATAACGGTACCTCCCGATATTGGGTATTTTGATGATTTTAGAGACGTTATTTATCGGAACTATTTCAAATTTAGTATTTGAAGTTCGTAATGAATACTTCAGAATTGGCAGGAAATTGTCTGTGCAGGTCCACGTCTTCGTATAGCCCCCATATAACGGAACCCCCAATATTCGGTATTTTGGTGATTTTAGCGACATTATCTACCGGAATTACTTCAAATTTTGTATTTGAAGTTAGTAATGGACAGAAAATTGTCAGGGCAGGTCCATTAATAATCTTCATGGTACCTCCTTATATTCGGTATTTTGATGATTTTAGCTACACTATAAGTTTCGCATTTCAAGTTTCGCATTTGAATATTGTAATAGCTTGTGACAAAAGTTGTCTATGCAGATCCAAGTCGTCGTATAGACCCTAATATACGACTACATTCGGTATTTTTAAGATTTTAACAGAATTTTTCACGTATTTTAGTTTTTTGAAAATTGTTAAATTTGTACCAAATGGTGGAGGATATTCGAAGTTCTGAAAATCCGGACGCACTCAAATGTCAAGTTTTAATGATTTTGAAGGAAATTGTGGCAGAAAATCGGGACGCGCCTAAATGTCACATTTCAGCTGATATTGGTTGAAAATTGTGGCAGAAACATCAAAACTAAAGAAAATCTGTGGACACCGTTATATGGGGGCTATACCAATTAGGGAACCTGAACCGAACAGCATTGAAGGGAGAACAGGCCTACCGAGAACCTCAATTGTCAAGTTTTAGCTAATTTGGTTGGAAATTGTTGGACCTTCAAAATTCTGAAAATCGGGTGGAACGGTTATATGGGGACTATTCCAATTAGTGGATCTTAATCAAACGTTTTGAGTAAGGGGAAGCCCTACCGAGTACCCCAATTGTCATTTTTTAAAAAATAAAATAATACTGAAAATCCGGACGCACTCAAATGTAAAGTTTTAGTCGATTTGGAAGGAAGTTGTGGTAGAAACGTCAACAATACCTAAAATCGGGGGGTGCTGTTATATGGGAGCTATACCAATTATTGAACCTGAATCGCATATTTTCTGCAAGGATGGAACTGACCTACCGAGAACTTCAAGTTTCTTTTACTTTGGTTGGAAATTGCGACAGAAACTTTAAAAAATTGATAATCGGAGGGTACTGTTATATTCGGGCTATACCAATTAGTGGACCTGAAATGAATTCTCCAGTTTCATCTACTTTGGCTGGAAAATGTGGCAGAAACTTAAAGAAAAAACTGAAAATCGGAAGACACCGTTATATGGGGTTTATATAAATTAGTGAAACTGAATCAGAAATTTTTGCAAGGGTAGAACTAACCAGTTTCATCTAATTTGTTTGGAAATCGTGGCAGAAACCTCCAAATACAGAAAATTCTTCAGGTACAGTTAAATGGGAGCTATTATAATTAGTGGACCTGAATCCAAAGTATTTTTCAGTGAGAGCACAAACCTAGCGAGAACCTTAAGTTTCAAGTTTCATCTGCTATGGTTGGAAATTGTTGCAGAAGCCTTCAAAACACCGAAAATCGGGATGTACCGTTACAAGGCCTCTATTCCAATTGGTGGAACTGAGTCAATTTTTATTTTTTTTTTTTTGCAAGAAGAGAACAGTTGTTAAGATCTGAATCGAACAATTTTTGCAGAGGGAGAGAACCGACTTACCAAGAAACCTAATTGTCACGTTTCCTATAATTTGGTTGGCACTTGTGGCAGAAACCGTGAGAAACTGAAAATCCAAATGTACTATTATATAGGGGTTATACAAATTAGTGGAACTGAATCGAAAAAAATTCAAGGACAGATCTAACACCGATTTTCAGATGTTTTCATTGAACAATGTGGCAGAAACCTCAAAAATACCGAAAACCGGTTGGTATCATTACATGGGGGCTATTCCAATTAGTGGACCTATATTGAATTTTTTTTTGCAAGGCTTCTGTTTCAATTGTTTGCCAAGAGGTCATTCTGTTAGTAACTGTCCCAGTGCACATAGTTGCTATGTATGCCATGAAAAATATCATACGCTTATGAATAAACCTAATCGATCGGCACCTACAAATATCTCCACTTCAAATGTGACGCCGACGCCATTCCAATTCTAATTTGGATAATGTTGCCTCTACATCCGCTGGTGCTAATCCAACGTTTGTAAGTCGTCAAGTGTTGTAAACATCACACAATTGGCGAGTCCTTCTCGGTACCGCCATGGTAAATATTGTTCACGAAGGAAATTCTTATCCAGTTCGAGCTCGCATTGACCCTACTTTTATAACTGAGCACCTTCAAAACGGATTGAAGTTATCATCTCGACCCACTCTTGCAACCAAGTTGAAAAGTTTTTGCTGTTTTGGTTGGAGATTGTGGCATAAACCTAAAAAATACCAAAAATCGGAGCGAAAAGCTAGAGCGAATCAAGTTTTCTCAGCGAGAACCCCCAGAGTCATGTTTCATCTACTTATCATGTGTCATGTTTCAGAAACCTTAGAAACTGAAATTCGGAAAGTACCGCTATATTAGGGTTATACAAATTAGTGGACCTAAATTGAAACTTTTTTGCAAGGATAGGATTTTCCAATTATCTTATTTGTTTACAAATTGTGGTCGAAACCATTAAAATATTAAAACTGTGGAGGTACCGTTATATGGAGCGTATTTCACAAAACGCCTTTCAAGAGGTAA
Source organism: Musca domestica (assembly GCF_030504385.1). Lineage (NCBI taxonomy): Eukaryota > Metazoa > Arthropoda > Insecta > Diptera > Muscidae > Musca > Musca domestica. The sequence continues at coordinate 9,647,746 of NW_026712293.1, read as the reverse complement.
TGTTATTGTAAGTGCAAAGAATCGAACAGTTTTTGCCAGGAGAGAACAAACCCTTCAAGAACCACAGATGTCTAGTTCCATCTGGTTTGGTTGGAAATTGTATCAGGAACCTCCTATATATTTCGAAAATCGGGAAGAACTATTATATGAGGGCTATTCTAATTAGATGACCTGATTCAAAGAGTTTAAGCAAGGAGAGAGCAGACCTACCCAAAGTTTCAAGTTTCATCTACTTTGGGGGAAACCTTAAAAAACTGAAGCTCGGACTTTACTGTTATATGGAGGTTATACAATAAGTGGACCTGAATCGAATTTTTTTGGCAAGCGCCAAAAAATTGTTGCGGAGACCTTCAAACACGAAAATCGGGAAGTAAAGTTATATGGGGGCTACTCTAAAAAGTGGACCTGAATAGATTTTTTTCAAGAAGAGAACCCCATTTTTCTAGTTTCATACATTAGGAGGAAATTGTCCAATATCTAAAATTCTTGCAACAAGCGAACGCACTTTTCAAGTTAAGATTCATCTGATTTGGTTGAAAATGACATCAGAAACCTGAGAGCTATTCTAATTAGTGGACCTGAATCGAATAGTTTTTGCAGAGATAGAGAACAGACCTACCGAGAACCCCAAGAGTCAAGTTTCAGTTGGAAAATGTAGCAGAAACCGATATATGGGGGGCTATTCCAATTAGTGCACCTGAATCGAAAAGCTTTTGCAAGGAGAGAACACTAAGAACCTACCAAGAATCCCAATTGTCAAGATTCATCTAATCTAGTTTGAAACTGTTGTCGAAACCTTCAAAAAATGTGAAAATTGGAAGGTACAGTTATATGGGGATTATACCAATAATTAAATCTGAATCAACAGTTTTCGAAAGGAGAGAGCTGTAAAGGCGGGAGTCGCCGAATCGTGTATATATATATATATATATATATATATATATATATATATATATATATATATATATATATATATATATATATATATATATATATATATATATATATATTAAGTAATCCATGCTTTAAAAAGAGAACCTCGCGCAAGTGAATGTAATGTAGTCGTTAGAAGTAAACAGGTAGCAACAACATACATGCGTAAGGGAAATTGGCTGTGTGCGTTGGACGTAAACAACAAGCAACAACATTCATGTGCAATGGAATCTACATTAGACGTAAACATGTTGCAACAATTTGCTTATGCGAAGGATTATAATGGACGTAAACAACTAGCAACAATAAGCCTTCTGTAGGCTGTAGGTGTTCTTCGGCCGCTTACATTCCGGGTCCACGATTAAGGAAAGTGTGCTTCGTACACCGATTCCGAGTTACCATAGTCCTTCACCCATCATTCATTCACCTCAGCCCACGGAGGAAACAGTGTCGTTACAGAGCAAACATTTCAAGAGACCCGATTTTAAAGTTTTAGCTGATTTGACTGGAAACTGTGGCAGAATCGAGAACCCCAATTTTCAAATATGATCCATTTTGATTTGAAAGTGTGGCACAAAATCTCCGACAAATGGAGACAACCCCAATTAGAATACCTGAATCGAAAATATTTCGTAAGAACAAAGCAGATCTTTCAAGAACAGCAAATGTCAATCTTCGACTGATTTTGTTTGGAATTGTTGCAGAATCCTTCAGAATATCGAAAACCAGGAGGAACATTTATCTAGGGGCAATAACAATTAGTGGACCTTACTCGAAAAGTTGTTTTGCAAGGAGAGAACAGACCTAACGGATTGAAGTTATCATCTCGACCCACTCTTGCAACCAAGTTGAAAAGTTTTTGCTGTTTTGGTTGGAGATTGTGGCATAAACCTAAAAAATACCAAAAATCGGAGCGAAAAGCTAGAGCGAATCAAGTTTTCTCAACGAGAACCCCCAGAGTCGTGTTTCATCTACTTATCATGTGTCATGTTTCAGAAACCTTAGAAACTGAAATTCGGAAAGTACCGCTATATTAGGGTTATACACATTAGTGGACCTAAATTGAAACTTTTTTGCAAGGATAGGATTTTCCAATTATCTTATTTGTTTACAAATTGTGGTCGAAACCATTAAAATATTAAAACTGTGGAGGTACCGTTATATGGAGCGTATTTCACAAAACGCCTTTCAAGAGGTAATGTTATTGTAAGTGCAAAGAATCGAACAGTTTTTGCCAGGAGAGAACAAACCCTTCAAGAACCACAGATGTCTAGTTCCATCTGGTTTGGTTGGAAATTGTATCAGGAACCTCCTATATATTTCGAAAATCGGGAAGAACTATTATATGAGGGCTATTCTAATTAGATGACCTGATTCAAAGAGTTTAAGCAAGGAGAGAGCAGACCTACCCAAAGTTTCAAGTTTCATCTACTTTGGGGGAAACCTTAAAAAACTGAAGCTCGGACTTTACTGTTATATGGAGGTTATACAATAAGTGGACCTAAATCGAATTTTTTCGGCAAGCGCCAAAAAATTGTTGCGGAGACCTTCAAACACGAAAATCGGGAAGTAAAGTTATATGGGGGCTACTCTAAAAAGTGGACCTGAATAGATTTTTTTCAAGAAGAGAACCCCATTTTTCTAGTTTCATACATTAGGAGGAAATTGTCCAATATCTAAAATTCTTGCAACAAGCGAACGCACTTTTCAAGTTAAGATTCATCTGATTTGGTTGAAAATGACATCAGAAACCTGAGAGCTATTCTAATTAGTGGACCTGAATCGAATAGTTTTTGCAGAGATAGAGAACAGACCTACCGAGAACCCCAAGAGTCAAGTTTCAGTTGGAAAATGTAGCAGATACCGATATATGGGGGGCTATTCCAATTAGTGCACCTGAATCGAAAAGCTTTTGCAAGGAGAGAACACTAAGAACCTACCAAGAATCCCAATTGTCAAGATTCATCTAATCTAGTTTGAAACTGTTGTCGAAACCTTCAAAAAATGTGAAAATTGGAAGGTACAGTTATATGGGGATTATACCAATAATTAAATCTGAATCAACAGTTTTCGAAAGGAGAGAGCTGTAAAGGCGGGAGTCGCCGAATCGTGTATATATATATATATATATATATATATATATATATATATATATATATATATATATATATTAAGTAATCCATGCTTTAAAAAGAGAACCTCGCGCAAGTGAATGTAATGTAGTCGTTAGAAGTAAACAGGTAGCAACAACATACATGCGTAAGGGAAATTGGCTGTGTGCGTTGGACGTAAACAACAAGCAACAACATTCATGTGCAATGGAATCTACATTAGACGTAAACATGTTGCAACAATTTGCTTATGCGAAGGATTATAATGGACGTAAACAACTAGCAACAATAAGCCTTCTGTAGGCTGTAGGTGTTCTTCGGCCGCTTATATTCCGGGTCCACGATTAAGGAAAGTGTGCTTCGTACACCGATTCCGAGTTACCATAGTCCTTCACCCATCATTCATTCACCTCAGCCCATGGAGGAAACAGTGTCGTTACAGAGCAAACATTTCAAGAGACCCGATTTTAAAGTTTTAGCTGATTTGACTGGAAACTGTGGCAGAATCGAGAACCCCAATTTTCAAATATGATCCATTTTGATTTGAAAGTGTGGCACAAAATCTCCGACAAATGGAGACAACCCCAATTAGAATACCTGAATCGAAAATATTTCGTAAGAACAAAGCAGATCTTTCAAGAACAGCAAATGTCAATCTTCGACTGATTTTGTTTGGAATTGTTGCAGAATCCTTCAGAATATCGAAAACCAGGAGGAACATTTATCTAGGGGCAATAACAATTAGTGGACCTTACTCGAAAAGTTGTTTTGCAAGGAGAGAACAGACCTACCACGAACCCCAATTGTCAAGTGTCATCTACTGTAGTTGGAAAATGTGGTAGAAACCTTAAAAATTTTTGAAAATAGGATGGTATCGTTATCTGGGGGCAATGCCAATTAGTGGATCTTAATCGAACAATTTATTGTAAGGATACAACAGATCTACCAAGAACCCCAATTGTCATGTTTTATCTAATGTAGTTGGAAAATGTGGTAAAGTCCTTAAAAATTTTTGGAAATCGGATGGTACCGTTATATGGGGGATATACCAATTAGTGAAACATTCAAGAACCCCAAATTCCAATTTTAACTGGTTTATCAAGTTTTAGATGATTTGTTGGAAACTGTAGAAGAATCGAGAACCCCAATTGTCAAATATCATCTATGTCGGTTGGAAAGTTTGGCAAAAAAAAAAAAACGATAAATGAGGGCTACTCCAATTAGAATACCTGAATCGAAGATTTTTTCCAAGATGAAAGCAGAACTTTCAAGAACCGCATATGAAAGTTTGGCACAAACCCCCGATAAATGGGGGCTACTCCCATTAGAATAACTGAATCAAACATTTTCGCAGGATGAAAGCAGAACTTTCAAGAACCGCAAATGTCAAGTTTCGACTGATTTGGTTTGAAATTGTGGCAGAATATATATATATATATATGTATATATATATATATATATATATATATATATATATATATATATATATATATATATATATATATATATATATATATATATAAATGTAAGTTGTGTTAGTTACTACGCTTATAACTTAAGAACCGCTGGACTGATTTTCACGATTCACACAAATTCGGAGTTGTCTCCTCTCCGAAAAGGATAATATCCAAAAAAATCGCGTAAAAATGTGATATATTAACATTTTCATTTTGACTTTTCAAATGTACAATAGTAATGTTTTATTTTGCATGATTTTTTTCCATTTTGACTTACTTTTTTCTAATGTACATTTGTAGTGTTTTTTATATTTTATTTTTGAATTCGAATATTAATACCAATTTATTAAATTGACTTGATTTCTTGAGATCTGAAATTGATGGCGGGTTACATGGAAGTGTGTACCGAATTATGTGGTGGCGAAACGGAATGGATGATGTCGAAATAATTTAACGCGGTCACACCAAAATAAAGATAATTATTAATTATAAGATAATTAATTTTTCAAAATCGTTAAAAAATCACGAAAAAGAGATCTCATTGCAAAAATTCTCAAATCGGGAAAAAATCGAAAAAATTTTCAGTGGAATCGAATTTTAAAATAATAGTAAGGGTCTTTAAACATTTGCTGTAATACATCAGCGAACAAGTTGAAGATTTTTTCAATTTGTTATTCTTCTTTTGTCATTATCATATTGAATTCAGTGGATTTTTTGTGAACAAAATAAAGAATAATTTTTCACCAAAAAAATGAAATAAGTGCGAAATACGAAGTTAACTGACATCTACCTTTCAACTACAGGGCCGACATCGTGCTTTAGATGGAAGATGCGAACACATTTAAACAACCAAAAATGACAGAAAAAGCCTAATGAGCTCATTTAAAGCGTGGACCTACTTCTTTCATGTGACAATAATCCGTCCAATGAGAGCTCAAAATGCTAAATTCTTTGGAAGTACAATCAGTAAAATACCAAATATAAAGGGTGGAAAATAGTAGAGCGAATGAGACTTTTAGTTAGAAAAGGATTTCTATCCTTCCAGAAATTCTTCACAAACATTCAATATACCTTAAATCACTTTTGCAGGTCATGATATCGTTCATAACTCACGATAAGGGTACATCCCGAATTCATATTTATATAACCATCATATGATTTAAGCTATTTTTGGGGTCTTGGGCACTTTTTTCATTGTTTGGCCCTTATTTGGCATATTTGTCTCTAAGGGGTTAGGGAACCATCATACAGCTAATTGCCACATAGGAATTTATTTAAGTAAAGTCCCCACATTGGAGTATCCCCAAGTCCACTTTCACATATAATGTGTGGTCAGAAAAGAAAATTTTGTATTCTATTAAATTTGTAACTCCCAAGAGAATATTGGTTGGAAACGTAGGTTTGGGATATACGTCTATATGAAATAAATTGTGGAAACATGAACACGGGACCGAATATTTGTTGTTTGTCATTGAATTCTACTACGATGAAAAATATGGTGGATAAAACTATTTTTACTCATTTTCAATCACGCGAAATTTTTTTCAGTTTGACATGCTATGTTTTTCTGCTATATTTTTGATTTGGTCTCTATTTGTCATATTGGATTATAAGGGGTAGAAGAATGTTTTCAATGTAGGTCGATGTCTCGGAGTAGTGCCCATATAAAGGTACCTCCTGATTTTACCATATTTCAAAGGATTTCGCTAAAAATGTGTATTTGGGGAGTGAAAATCTTACACAAAAGTTGGAACATATCTACAAATTTTTCCATATAATAGTACCCCCTCAAGTCCACCTTTTGGCGGACAAACAGACCGACATGGTTAGGGGGACTTATAAGAACTCTAATGGACAATCTGTGGTGCTAATGGCTTTAAAAAATTAATTAACTTTGGCTATTCTTAATTCATTCAGCCCTCACTTATGAGGTGTACAAAATACAGCAAATTCCAAATTACTGCTCATTTGACTAAAAATTAATTTGATCCCTTACTTGGGGATAAGATTGATATATACTTTTTAATAGATTTGTATAGCACATCCACACCTTTGAAGCCCACGATTTAAATATTGAAGCCCACGGCTTAAATATGGGTACAAGTATTTTAAAACACTTTTAATCGACCAGTACGTGAACACTTATATCAGTCATATCTGTGAATAATTATGCTTTGACAAATATGCATAATAGACAAAAACTACGGGCCGGCAACGCGGACCGGGCCAGCTAGTATATATATATATATATATATATATATATATATATATATATATATATATATTAAGTAATCCATGCTTTAAAAAGAGAACCTCGCGCAAGTGAATGTAATGTAGTCGTTAGAAGTAAACAGGTAGCAACAACATACATGCGTAAGGGAAATTGGCTGTGTGCGTTGGACGTAAACAACAAGCAACAACATTCATGTGCAATGGAATCTACATTAGACGTAAACATGTTGCAACAATTTGCTTATGCGAAGGATTATAATGGACGTAAACAACTAGCAACAATAAGCCTTCTGTAGGCTGTAGGTGTTCTTCGGCCGCTTATATTCCGGGTCCACGATTAAGGAAAGTGTGCTTCGTACACCGATTCCGAGTTACCATAGTCCTTCACCCATCATTCATTCATCAGATTTTTTTCAAGAAGAGAACCCCATTTTTCTAGTTTCATACATTAGGAGGAAATTGTCCAATATCTAAAATTCTTGCAACAAGCGAACGCACTTTTCAAGTTAAGATTGATCTGATTTGGTTGAAAATGACATCAGAAACCTGAGAGCTATTCTAATTAGTGGACCTGAATCGAATAGTTTTTGCAGAGATAGAGAACAGACCTACCGAGAACCCCAAGAGTCAAGTTTCAGTTGGAAAATGTAGCAGATACCGATATATGGGGGGCTATTCCAATTAGTGCACCTGAATCGAAAAGCTTTTGCAAGGAGAGAACACTAAGAACCTACCAAGAATCCCAATTGTCAAGATTCATCTAATCTAGTTTGAAACTGTTGTCGAAACCTTCAAAAAATGTGAAAATTGGAAGGTACAGTTATATGGGGATTATACCAATAATTAAATCTGAATCAACAGTTTTCGAAAGGAGAGAGCTGTAAAGGCGGGAGTCGCCGAATCGTGTATATATATATATATATATATATATATATATATATATATATATATATATATATATATATATATATATATATATATATATATATATATATATATATATATATATATGTGTATATATGTATATATATATATATATATATATATATATATATATATATATATATATTAAGTAATCCATGCTTTAAAAAGAGAACCTCGCGCAAGTGAATGTAATGTAGTCGTTAGAAGTAAACAGGTAGCAACAACATACATGCGTAAGGGAAATTGGCTGTGTGCGTTGGACGTAAACAACAAGCAACAACATTCATGTGCAATGGAATCTACATTAGACGTAAACATGTTGCAACAATTTGCTTATGCGAAGGATTATAATGGACGTAAACAACTAGCAACAATAAGCCTTCTGTAGGCTGTAGGTGTTCTTCGGCCGCTTATATTCCGGGTCCACGATTAAGGAAAGTGTGCTTCGTACACCGATTCCGAGTTACCATAGTCCTTCACCCATCATTCATTCACCTCAGCCCACGGAGGAAACAGTGTCGTTACAGAGCAAACATTTCAAGAGACCCGATTTTAAAGTTTTAGCTGATTTGACTGGAAACTGTGGCAGAATCGAGAACCCCAATTTTCAAATATGATCCATTTTGATTTGAAAGTGTGGCACAAAATCTCCGACAAATGGAGACAACCCCAATTAGAATACCTGAATCGAAAATATTTCGTAAGAACAAAGCAGATCTTTCAAGAACAGCAAATGTCAATCTTCGACTGATTTTGTTTGGAATTGTTGCAGAATCCTTCAGAATATCGAAAACCAGGGGGAACATTTATCTAGGGGCAATAACAATTAGTGGACCTTACTCGAAAAGTTGTTTTGCAAGGAGAGAACAGACCTAACGGATTGAAGTTATCATCTCGACCCACTCTTGCAACCAAGTTGAAAAGTTTTTGCTGTTTTGGTTGGAGATTGTGGCATAAACCTAAAAAATACCAAAAATCGGAGCGAAAAGCTAGAGCGAATCAAGTTTTCTCAACGAGAACCCCCAGAGTCATGTTTCATCTACTTATCATGTGTCATGTTTCAGAAACCTTAGAAACTGAAATTCGGAAAGTACCGCTATATTAGGGTTATACAAATTAGTGGACCTAAATTGAAACTTTTTTGCAAGGATAGGATTTTCCAATTATCTTATTTGTTTACAAATTGTGGTCGAAACCATTAAAATATTAAAACTGTGGAGGTACCGTTATATGGAGCGTATTTCACAAAACGCCTTTCAAGAGGTAATGTTATTGTAAGTGCAAAGAATCGAACAGTTTTTGCCAGGAGAGAACAAACCCTTCAAGAACCACAGATGTCTAGTTCCATCTGGTTTGGTTGGAAATTGTATCAGGAACCTCCTATATATTTCGAAAATCGGGAAGAACTATTTTATGAGGGCTATTCTAATTAGATGACCTGATTCAAAGAGTTTAAGCAAGGAGAGAGCAGACCTACCCAAAGTTTCAAGTTTCATCTACTTTGGGGGAAACCTTAAAAAACTGAAGCTCGGACTTTACTGTTATATGGAGGTTATACAATAAGTGGACCTAAATCGAATTTTTTTGGCAAGCGCCAAAAAATTGTTGCGGAGACCTTCAAACACGAAAATCGGGAAGTAAAGTTATATGGGGGCTACTCTAAAAAGTGGACCTGAATAGATTTTTTTCAAGAAGAGAACCCCATTTTTCTAGTTTCATACATTAGGAGGAAATTGTCCAATATCTAAAATTCTTGCAACAAGCGAACGCACTTTTCAAGTTAAGATTCATCTGATTTGGTTGAAAATGACATCAGAAACCTGAGAGCTATTCTAATTAGTGGACCTGAATCGAATAGTTTTTGCAGAGATAGAGAACAGACCTACCGAGAACCCCAAGAGTCAAGTTTCAGTTGGAAAATGTAGCAGAAACCGATATATGGGGGGCTATTCCAATTAGTGCACCTGAATCGAAAAGCTTTTGCAAGGAGAGAACACTAAGAACCTACCAAGAATCCCAATTGTCAAGATTCATCTAATCTAGTTTGAAACTGTTGTCGAAACCTTAAAAAAATGTGAAAATTGGAAGGTACAGTTATATGGGGATTATACCAATAATTAAATCTGAATCAACAGTTTTCGAAAGGAGAGAGCTGTAAAGGCGGGAGTCGCCGAATCGTGTATATATATATATATATATATATATATATATATATATATATATATATATATATATATATATATATGTATGTATGTATATATGTATATATATATATATATATATATATATATATATATATATATATATATATATATATATATATATATATATATATATATATATATATATATATATATATATATATATATATATATATTATGTAATCCATGCTTTAAAAAGAGAACCTCGCGCAAGTGAATGTAATGTAGTCGTTAGAAGTAAACAGGTAGCAACAACATACATGCGTAAGGGAAATTGGCTGTGTGCGTTGGACGTAAACAACAAGCAACAACATTCATGTGCAATGGAATCTACATTAGACGTAAACATGTTGCAACAATTTGCTTATGCGAAGGATTATAATGGACGTAAACAACTAGCAACAATAAGCCTTCTGTAGGCTGTAGGTGTTCTTCGGCCGCTTATATTCCGGGTCCACGATTAAGGAAAGTGTGCTTCGTACACCGATTCCGAGTTACCATAGTCCTTCACCCATCATTCATTCACCTCAGCCCACGGAGGAAACAGTGTCGTTACAGAGCAAACATTTCAAGAGACCCGATTTTAAAGTTTTAGCTGATTTGACTGGAAACTGTGGCAGAATCGAGAACCCCAATTTTCAAATATGATCCATTTTGATTTGAAAGTGTGGCACAAAATCTCCGACAAATGGAGACAACCCCAATTAGAATACCTGAATCGAAAATATTTCGTAAGAACAAAGCAGATCTTTCAAGAACAGCAAATGTCAATCTTCGACTGATTTTGTTTGGAATTGTTGCAGAATCCTTCAGAATATCGAAAACCAGGAGGAACATTTATCTAGGGGCAATAACAATTAGTGGACCTTACTCGAAAAGTTGTTTTGCAAGGAGAGAACAGACCTACCACGAACCCCAATTGTCAAGTGTCATCTACTGTAGTTGGAAAATGTGGTAGAAACCTTAAAAAATTTTGAAAATAGGATGGTATCGTTATCTGGGGGCTATGCCAATTAGTGGATCTTAATCGAACAATTTATTGTAAGGATACAACAGATCTACCAAGAACCCCAATTGTCAAGTTTTATCTAATGTAGTTGGAAAATGTGGTAAAGTCCTTAAAAATTTTTGGAAATCGGATGGTACCGTTATATGGGGGATATACCAATTAGTGAAACATTCAAGAACCCCAAATTCCAATTTTAACTGGTTTATCAAGTTTTAGATGATTTGTTGGAAACTGTAGAAGAATCGAGAACCCCAATTGTCAAATGTCATCTATGTCGGTTGGAAAGTTTGGCAAAAAAAAAAAAAAAAAAAAAAAAAAAAAACGATAAATGAGGGCTACTCCAATTAGAATACCTGAATCGAAGATTTTTTCCAAGATGAAAGCAGAACTTTCAAGAACCGCATATGAAAGTTTGGCACAAACCCCCGATAAATGGGGGCTACTCCCATTAGAATAACTGAATCAAACATTTTCGCAGGATGAAAGCAGAACTTTCAAGAACCGCAAATGTCAAGTTTCGACTGATTTGGTTTGAAATTGTGGCAGAAACCTTCAAAATATTGAAAACCGGGACGGATAGACAGTTATCTGGGTATTACAATTAGTGGATCTTAATCGAAAAGTTTTTTGTAAGGAGTGGAGAAATGGTATGGTTGGAAATTGTGACAGAAACTCTAAAAAATACTGACAATCTGAAAGTACCGCTATATGGTGGTTATACCAATTCGTGAACCTAAATCGAAATTTTTTTCGAAAGGAGAAAACAATCCTCAATTATCCAGCTTTATCTAACATGGTCGGTAATTATGTTAGGAATTTTTTTCGCTAGAAGAAAACAAACTTTTCAAGAACCTTAAATATAAATTTTCAGTTGTTTTCATTGAACAATGTGGCAGAAACCCCATAAATGCCGAAATCCGGTTGGTATCATTATATGGGGGCTATTCCAATTAGTGTACCTATATTGAAATTTTTTTGCAAGGCTTGTGTTTCAATTGTTTGAGGTCATTCTGTTAGTAACTGTCCCAGTGCACATAGTTGCTATGTATGCCAAGAAAAATATCATACGCTTATGAATAAACCTAATCGATCGGCACCTACAAATAGCTCCTCTTAAAATGTGACACTGACAGTCCGAGTCGAGAACTCATTCCAATTCTAATTTAGATAATGTTGCCTCTACATCCGCTGGTGCTAATCCAACGTTTGTAAGTCGTCAAGTGTTGTACACATAACACAATTGGCGAGTCCTTCTCGGTACCGCCATGGTTAATATTGCTCACGAAGGAAATTCTTATCCAGTTCGAGCTCGCATTGACCCTACTTTTATAACTGAGCACCTTCAAAACGGATTGAAGTTATCATCTCGACCCACTCTTGCAACCATTTGCGGTGTAAATTGTTCGTCCTTTGTTATCTCTAGAAAAAATTGTCGGCTTTGTATAAGTTATCGGTTAAGTTCTTCCATTTTTATACCCTCCACCTTGGAAAGGAGGGTATATTAACTTTGTCATTCCGTTTGTATCATCCTTAAATATTCGTCGTAGACCCCATAAAGTATATATATATTCATAATCAGCACAAAATTCTAAGTCGATTTAACGATGTCCGTCTGCCTGTCCGTCTGTATGTCTGTCTGTTGAAATCACGCTACAGCCCACATTATTTGACGTAGAGCGCCAAAATTTAGCAGAGCAATTTGTACTGTGTCTAGTATGGTTGGTATTGAAAATGATATATATCGGTCCACGTTCTGATATGATCCCCATATAACGGTACCTCCCGATATTCGGTATTTTGATGATTTAAGCCACATTTTTTCACAGATTTGTCTGAAAATTGGTATTTGTAGGTGATAACGGGTCCCTGTACGTGTGGCAAAACATTGCATATATAAGTCCACGTTTTGGTATAGCCCCCATATAAAGGTACCTCTCAATATTCGATATTTTGATTATTTTTGCCACACTTTCTCACGGATTTGTCTAAAAATTGGTATTTGTTGGTCATAATGGGTTCCAGCTCCGGTAGCGAAACATTGCATGTATGGGTCCACGATTTGGTATAGTCCCCATATAACGGTACCTCCCGATATTCGGTATTTTGATGGTTTTTTCACATTTTTGCACTGATTTGTCTAAAATTGGTGTTTGTGGGTCGTAATGGATCCTAGTTCGTGTGGCGAAACATTGTATGTATAGGTCCACATTTTGATATAGTCCCCATATAACGGTACCTCCCAATATTCGGTATTTTGATGATTTTTGACACATTGATTTGACACATATCACAAATTTCTCTGAAAATTGGTAGTTGTGTATCATAAGGGATCCCAGTTCGTGTGGCGAGTCATTGTAATTATAGGTCCACGTTTTGGTATAGCCCCCATATAACGGTACCTCCCAATATTCGACATTTTAATGGTTGTTGTCAAATTTCTTCTAATGTTTCCTTTACCCTAAGGTGGAGGGTATTAAAAGTTTGGCCCGGCCGAACTTAATGTTTTTTTACTTGTTTTGGAAACAAATGCTTTTGTTCTCCCAAAGATTTCTAGTAATCTTCCATCATTTTCTGTAGCCCTGCTTTAGCTCGGTTTTTGCAAAATCTTGGGTTGGCTGATCCAAACATTTTTGATTGTCGTTCGGTAGATATGTTGTTGGGTGCAGACTTATATCCGCAAATGTTGTTTGGTTGGATCCTTTTTGGTCCAGTTCCCCCCTCTCCCTTGCAAGTTTTTACGACCCCTTTGAGCTTAAGTGAGGAAGACAGCCTCAATAAAAACATTCTGTAGTTTTGGAAACTTGAACGCAAATTACTTTCGGCATCAGACAAGTTCTGCCAGGACAATTACCGGTCTACAACAGCGAGAAATTCAGAGCGTCGTTACATTATCACACTTCCCATCCGTACTAAAATTTTTCACAGCCTGAACATTTTTGATTCGCGTTCTTAGCCAATTCCTTAGGGATGAAAATTTGCTTTTACGTTGTTCGCGAGTATCTTGGCTTAGGTTACATGTGCTCTGTTTTTCCCTCACTAGCGTCACTAATATGTTACTTACCCCATCATCCAGTTGTCAATCTAGAGAAACAGACCTCAAAATAACTCGTAGTTTTTAATACATCAAATAAAACTTCTACTGGTATAATTCTAAACGACATTATACACGTGGGACCAACTCTCCAAGCAGACTTAGTCTTGTTAATATTGGGATGGCGCTTTTAATTGGCGTGTTTAATTGTAACATCGCGCAAATGTATCGTCAAATTCGCGTTTACCCAAAAGATACATATCTTCTAATCATTTTGTTCCGACCAAGAATTTTATTCCCAATGACCCCATTTCTGATTACCAATTGCAAACTCTCACTTTTGAAGTAAATTGTGCCCCTTATTTAGCTATTCGTATTTTGCTCCAACTTGCTGATGATTGTGAATCTGAATATCCTTTTGCTTCAAATATCCTTCGTAAAAGTATGTATGTTGATGACGTCCTTGCTGGCGCTCATGACCTATATACCGCTATTCTTGCTCGGGATCAGCTCATTGCTCCACAGCAAAAATTTGAGTTGAGTAAGTGGGCTGCAAACGACAAATCTGTTCTTGCTAGTATGCCCACGGACTCTCAGGTTCTTGGTTATTCGATGGAATTTGGACTCGTTATATTTCTGTGTAAATCCCATCAACTTTCGTTGATAATTACCCTCATGTCAACTCAATTACAATTCCGCGTTGGGTTGATTATGAACCAAATGCTTTGGCAGGACTACATGTGTTCTCTGTTGCTTCAGATAAAGCAAATGCGGGGGTTATTTATATGCGAATAAAAATTCCCTAGGGAAAAATAGTGTTCATTTTGTTATATAGTTCCGCTTAGAAAACCTAACATCTCTCTCCACTTGCAACTGAATTGGAAACGCGTAGTGTTAAATCGCATTTTTCTTTCTTCACAAAATATAAAGATATTTTGAAGCGATTTTCATTACTTGATGGAGCTTTGCAAGTTTTGGGCTTATATGTACCATTTCATCCATAAAACCCACCCCCAATATCGGTCTCCAAATTGTTTCACGAGTAAAATCCCAGCTTCGGAAGAAAGTAGAATGATAAAGAATCATTTAGCCTATTGGCACAGAAGTTTTATTATGTAGTTACCTTCCTCTAGCTCTCTTCTTCCTTTATACCCCATTCTAGACGAGATTGGTGTTATGCGTCTGCATGGACGTTTAGTAAATTCTTCCACCTTATCTGAGAATGAAAAGTGTCCCATTTTTCTGAAATACGGTTGTCGACTAGCACGCTTTCTTGTTGAATACGCACATTCACAAACTGAGCAGGGTGGTAATCAGCTAATGTTGCGCATGATTTGAATGGAGTTTACGATTTATCCTGTCAAAACGCTCATCCGTATAGTAATTAATCGTTGCAAGGTTTGCTGGCCAGAGAAAAATCGATCGTGTTCGCAGATAATGGCTGCACTTCCTCCCGAAAAAACTGCAATAAATAGACCTTTCTATACAACTGTGATAGACTTTGCTGGACCTTATGATGTAAATTCATTTACGGGTCGTGCTTGTCGTATCACTAAAGGATACTGTTTAATTTAGAATCGTAAGTTCAATAATTTCCATTGTCGTCTCCACATTCATTGTGTTTGAGACTTTATCGAAAGCTATACTCGTTACAATCTGCATATTCCTTTTTGTTACTACATTGAACTGTCAAATGCAGATTCTAACGAGTATAAATTTGGCTGCCAAACCAACCAACAGGTAATCTGTCCTACACCTTTTTCTAATTTATTAATTTATCCCAATAAATCTACCATACTTAACGTTCGCGTTTTTATTTTATTTATTTTTACACGCAATTTCGGCGGTAACATTATTTGGTCCAATCGAGCCGGATACGAGCTACTTGGTATCGTTGTCTAATCGGATTTTTTTGTTTGGTTCTTCCCAACAGCAACTACATCATCATCCCCCATTACATTATTTACATCATTATCATCAGTTACATCGTCATCAACAAACGTAGGTCAGTGCAGTGTTTTTTATTGTGAGCTCGCGAAAAAAATAATAACTATCGAAATTAATAACAAAACAAAAATAATGTTCGTTAACCTATTCTTTTTTTTTACAACAACAACAGCCGCTTTGCAACGCGTCGCGTATTCCCTTTGTTTGTCGGTCCTTCTATCGTTCTCTTGTTTATTAGTCTCGGACGGACATAGTAATCAGTGGGAAAAAAGAATATTTTTGTGTTTAAAAAATAATTATTAACAAGTGAATTTTGTTTCAAAAGTGAGTAGATAAAATTTAAATAAATTATTTTTAATAACAATTGCGGTGAAATCGGTTTTTAAATGAAAATTTGAACAATTTTAATAAATAAATATAATAAATATTGCAATAGCATCCACTCACTCTAGTGTTCGTTCATATTCAAAAAGAATAACAAAAGAAAAAAAAACACCACCAAACTCCAAAAATCACTTGTTCATATTTTCTATTTTTTCACTGATCCATCATACATAATTATATTTACATATTTACGCGTGTGACATATGTACGCTTGCGGTCGTCGATCGTCTGTTTGATGTTTATACATACATACACCTGTTACATACATATGCTTGGTTAGGCAGCCGTCGCTCGCCTAGTTTTTTTTTTTCTCTTTTATACCCTCCACCATACTATGGAGGGTATATTAACTTTGTCATTCCGTTTGTAACTCCTCGAAATACTCATGTCAGACCCAACAAAGTATATATATTCTTGATCAGCGTTCTAAGTCGATTTAGCGATGTCCGTCTGTCTGTCTGTCTGTCCGTCTGTCTGTCTGTCTGTCTGTCTGTCCGTCTGTCTGTTGTAATCACGCTATCTTTCGAATAAATTGAGATAGATGGCTAAAATTTTGCACACATGTTTATTTTTCCAGTAGGCAGGTTAAGTTCGTAAATGGGCCATGTAGGTCCACGTTTTCATATAGCTCCCATATAACGGTACCTCCGGATTTTCGGTATTTTGATGATTTTAGCGACGTTATTCACCGGAATTGATTCAAATTTGGTATTTTAAGTTCCAAATGGATACTACACCCTAAGATAGAAAATTATCTGTGCAAGTCTATGTCTTCGTATAGCCCCCATATAACGGTACCTCCCGATATTCGGTATTTTGATGATTTTAGCGACATTATTCACGGGAATTGTTTCAAATCTGGTATTTGAAGTTCCAAATGGATACTACACCCTAAGACAGAAAATTGTCTTTGCAGGTCCACGTCTTCGTATAGCCCCAATATAACGGTACCTCCCTATATTCGGTATTTTGATGATTTTAGCGACGTTATTCACCGGAATTGTTTCAAATTTGGTATTTGAAGTTCCAAATGGATACTACACCATAAGATAGAAAATTGTCTGTGCAAGTCTATGTCTTCGTATAGCCCCCATATAACGGTACCTCCCGATATTCGGTATTTCGATGATTTTAGCGACATTATTCACGGGAATTGTTTCAAATCTGGTATTTGAAGTTCCAAATGGATACTACACCCTAAGACAGAAAATTGTCTTTGCAGGTTCACGTCCTCGTATAGCCCCAATATAACAGTACCTCCCTATATTCGGTATTTTGATGATTTTAGCGACATTATTCACTGGAATTGTTTCAAATTTGGTATTTTAAGTTCCAAATGGATTCTACACCCTAAGACTGAAAATTGTCTGTGCAGGTCCACGTCTTCGTATTGCCCCCATATAACGGCACCTCGCTATGTTCGGTATTTTGATGATTTTAGCGACATTATTAACCGGAATTGTTTAAAATTTGATATTTGAAGTTCGTTATGGGAACTACAGTCTGTGACAGAAAATTGTCGGTGCGGGTCCAGTTTCGAATTTGAATATGGTAATGGCTTATGACAAACAATACATATGTATGTCCACGTCGTATAGACCCCAACATAACGGCTATATTCGGTATTTTTAAAATTTTAACAGAATTTTTTAAGGATTTTATTTTTTGAAAATTTCCAAATTCGTTGTAAATGGTGGAGGGTATTAAAAGTTCGGCCCGGCCGAACTTACTGCTTTTTAACTTGTTAAAATTTTAACAGAATTTTTTAAGGATTTTATTTTTTGAAAATTTCCAAATTCGTTGTAAATGGTGGAGGGTATTAAAAGTTCGGCCCGGCCGAACTTACTGCTTTTTAACTTGTTCTTTCTTCTTTGTTACGTGTGCGCTACACCATTCGGTTCGGTCGATGGTGGTTAGTTAATACGTTGGTACAAAGGTGAAAAAAATTGTTATATATGTTAATGGTGTACGTGTGAACAAATTGTAATTATTTTGGAAATAATTAAATATCGTGCACTCTACAGTCCGCATTGGTCGATTTATTGGTCGCTTCGTATAAATAATATACTTTCTTGATTATTTTTTACGAAAGTAAATATTTTTTAAATAATAATTTATATTTTTGAAAATTTAGTTAAATATACATTTTTTATTTAACATTTTATATATTTTCTATACACAAAAATTTATATATTTTTTTGTCTTTCGCAATTTTTTTGGATTTTTTCGTTCAAATTTTTGGAAAAAAGCTTGTTTTTTGATTTGTTTTCGGACATTTCGGTCACTTTTTGATTGGTTTTTGGAATTTCATTGCATTTTCAAGAATTTGATCGGGTTTTGTCGGAAATTTTACAGTTTTTGATCATTTTGGTAATTTTTGTGCCATTATTAAAAAACCTTCGTTAATTTTCTTTAAGAATTTCGGGAAAATTTTAGCATTTGGGGAAGTTTTATTAATTGTTTTGGTAAAACTTCATATTAGATCCTGCTGTTGGCATACATCTTTTTAAGAATTCTTGGAAATTTTGGTCGATTTTAATTCTTTTCTAGAAGAAATTGGTTTCTCTTGTGAAGAATTAGGTCGGATTCGTTTAAAATTGAAGTCGTTGAATATTTTTGCCTAATTTTAAATAAAATTGTTCGATTTTGATTCTTTTCTAGAAGAAATTGGTTTCTCTCGTGAAGAATTAGGTCGCCTTTTTTTGAAATTTGGAATCTTTTCAACTTTTTGTCGGAATTTGTGCAAAATTTGTTTGATATTTATTATTTTCCAGAAGAAATTGGTTTCTCTCGAAAAGAATAAAATCATTTGGTAAAACTAAATTGAATATTTCTGATCGCCTACGGAAATTCTTCGTGAACATTTCGAGTTTTTCTTCAAAGAAATTTGTCAAAATTAAAAAAAAAAAACAAAAACAAATTTCTTTGTGAACTATTTGATTGTTGTTCCTTATTTAAATAAAACTTTTAAATATGTCGTATACTCCATTGGACAGCTTCATCCGGGTTTCGGATACCTTCGTCAGGTTCGTGGAACAGGTTCGGGCAATGAAACCAGAGGAAATCAACCTCTGTGCATTAGAAGTTCGTAGCGCCGAGCTAGAAAAATATTGGAAAAAGACCCAGGATGTCTTCGATACATGTATGCTCTTCTTGGAAACGTCTGAGGACTCCACTAAAGAAATGATCGAGTCCGCTGATCATAAATATGAGGTCGTGCACCAGGAATATATGAAATGCTTAACAGATATAAATAATAGGTTGATAGAATTTCGAGGTTCGAGAAAATCGCTGAACTCCTCTCGTAGTAGTTCAGTAGTGTCACTTTTGCAGCATCCCTGTAATATTCCTCAAGAATTACAGTCTTGTGATGTAGCTTTAAAGATAGCGAACTCTGCTACATATACTTCTCAGGAAGTAGGTAAGACTAGCTCCCCAATATCGAATATTGGGAATCCTAGTGTTGATCAGAGTTTAATTGATCCTTCAAATAATGACATTATGCATAGTTTAGCGCTTCCTCCGTGTGATATAGATGTTTTCGAAGGATATTTTCAATCCTGGCCCACGTTTAGAGACCTTTTTAGCACGGTGTACATAAATAATTCGCGTTTAAGCGATATAGAGCGTCTTTGCCATCTTACGCGCAAAACTAGTGGAGAGGCTCGAGAAATTATCTCGAGACTTCCGTTGACTCACCGCATTTTCGGTCTTGCGTGGAAAGCTTTAAAAGATAATTATGACAATCCTCGGTTACTTGTCCACAACCAAACGTTGTGGGAACAAAGCGTAAAAGACAAATCGGCAATATCACTTTGGATAGATTTGGATAGCTTCTTGACTGAAAGGGTTCGAACTTTAATGTGCTTGCATGATATGAGGGGAAGTGAACAGGCAACAAAATCTGTTGTAAAAAGGTACAAAAACATATGACAAAATCGAAGTCATCGGATAATTTCAAATCCCCCCAAAATAGCTCTTGTATTCTTTGCTCGCAACATAATCATATGCTTTTTGAATGTCCTCGTTTCAAAAATATGTTGATCCCCACAAGATTTTCTATCGTTAAGCGTCGTCGCCTATGTGTGAATTGTCTCAGAAATGGTCACGAGGTTAAAAATTGTATTAGCAAACATCGGTGTTCTAAATGTGGTAGAACACATCACTCATTGTTGCATAGAACTGATTCTTCGCCTTCTAAATCATCTTCGGCCCCAACCTCTCCTAATAGAAATAGTAATAACGTTGGAAATCGTGCTCCATTTTCTTCGGTCGATCCAGCAGTTCCTGCTACATCGACTAATGGTAATTCCCGACAAGTATTTCACGCGGCACAAAATAAATCTGTGCTTATAGGAACCGCAATGGTGAACTTAATTCATTGTGGAATTTCTTACCCAGCTAGGGCGTTGATAGACCCTGCTTCTGAATCGTCCTTTTTATCTGAGCGGCTCCAGAACCGTCTAAAACTCCCAATTTCTTCAACCAATATTAGTATTTCAGGCGTTAATTGCGCAATTTCGGCACATTCACGCAAAGCTTGTTCGATAAAAATTGGAAGTCCTTGTGATTCATCGGTCTTGTTGGAAACTAATGCTTTAGTATTGCCACTTATTTCTGGAAATTTACCTTCGTTCACCGTCTCATCAGATTTTAGGTCGCATATTCCAAATATTCGTTTGGCTGACATTAATTTATTCGATTTACGTCCAGTAGATCTGCTGCTTGGGGCAGATTTATACCCTAAAATCTTGTTGGAAGGTTGTCGTTCTATTGTGTCCGGCTCGTTGTTAGCACAAAATACAGTTTTCGGTTGGCTTGTCACTGAGCCGATTCCATCGTCGGTAATTCAAACCTTTGCTACCACAATAAATGTTGAAGAAGAAGATTCGCTAAACAAAACTTTGCTTCGATTCTGGGAGTTAGAAGAGCTTCCTAAACGAAAAATGTTGTCCCCCTCTGATCGTCTTTGTGAGGAAAACTATGTCCGAACTACGCATAGATTATCTGACGGTAGATACATGGTAACCTTGCCCATACGAACTGACTTAGATGCAGATAGGTATTTAGGAGAATCTCGGGCTAATGTCCTTAAGCAGTTCGGAATGAAGCATCTCTTTTGAAAAAACCGGAGGTTAAAGTTACGTACGATCAAGTTTTGACTGAATATTTAGAACTCGATCATATGAAGTCAGTTTCTGCTTACCGTCTTGACAGCCTCTCTTGTTATTTGCCTCATCATCCGGTAATTAACGCCGAAAAGCAGACAACTAAACTTTGTGTTGTCTTCAATGCTTCGAATAAAACTTCTAATGGGAATAGTTTAAACAATATTTTACATGTTGGACCCACTTTACAACTCGACCTTGTTCTTCTGATACTTCGTTGGCGAGTATTCAAATTCGTGTTTAACTCGGACATAACCCAATTGTATCGGCAGATACGAGTAGACCCTCGGCACACTCCGCTTCTCTATAGGGACTCGCCAACAAAGCCAATTCAAGATTTTGAATTGCAACTGTGACTTTCGGCTTGAATTGCGCTCCATACTTAGCTATTAGAACTCTTTTGCAACTCGCGGAGGAAACAGAAAATGAATTCCCTTTGGCAGCGCACATATTGCGAAAATCCATGTATGTGGATGATGTTTTGAGATAGCGGTAACAGCTAGGGACAACTTATTTCGGCACTTTCATCGGCGAAGTTTGAGCTTAGAAAATGGACAGCCAATGATAAAATTATTTTGAACTGTTTCCCCCAAGAACATTTGGTAGATGCGCAATTGTTGTCATTTGTAGAAGCTAGTAGTTCTAAACCTCTTGGTATAAGGTGGAATGCTAGGTTAGATTCGTTTTAGTTTGATGTCAAGTCTATAGAGAAAAAATCGAGTTATACAAAGAGGGAAGTTCTTTCGGCAATAGCTAAGTTGTTTTCAAATGCCTCGATTAAGGCATACGCGGAGGTAGTATATATTCGAGTTGAAGTGCCAGGTCAAAATGTGTTCGTGCATTTATTGTCTAGTAAGACCAAAGTGGCCCCAATAAAATCAATATCACTTCCTCGCTTAGAGCTTTGTGGCGCAGTCTTAGCTTCGGAACTTTTGAAAGATATAGTGAGGGAGATCGACATAAAATTTCGTCAAGTATATTGTTGGACGGATTCTACTATTGTTTTATCATGGCTTCGAAAAACACCTTCAACTTGGACTACATTTGTTGCCAATAGCATCAGCAGTATTCAAGAAAATGTTGGCAACCATAATTGGTATCATGTTCGGTCAGAAGATAATCCTGCGGACCTTGGAAGTCGAGGTGTAACCCCTGCAGAGTTAGCTTCTAGCTCTCTTTGGTGGCATGGGCCAGACTGGCTCAGCCAAGATAAATCGAGTTGGTCTATTCGAGATTTAACTCCGCTTGAGACTGACATAGAAATGCGTTTGGTGCAGTGTCATTTCTCATTCTTTTCGTCAACCTTTACAGATATTTTGGACAGATATTCGTCATTTGTAAAAGATATTCG
Organism: Musca domestica; assembly: GCF_030504385.1. Lineage (NCBI taxonomy): Eukaryota > Metazoa > Arthropoda > Insecta > Diptera > Muscidae > Musca > Musca domestica. The sequence continues at coordinate 9,624,998 of NW_026712293.1, read as the reverse complement.
GGCTGTCGCTTACATGCTTAGATTTTTGCGTCAAACACATTCTCGGTATCGAGGTAAATATTATTACTCTCAGAAAAAAATTACAACTTCGGAATTTAATGAGGTTCGCTTACGGTTGATAGTTATCACTCAAAAAGCCCACTTCGCTTAAGAGTACAAGGATTTGATGGATAAAAAACCCGTGGCACACTCGAGTCATTTAGTTCCACTTAATCCAATGCTTGTGGAAAATGGTGTCATGTGCATGAATGGTCGTTTGGCGCGGTCACCCACACTTTCACCCTCAGAACGTTGTCCAATAATTCTGCCATATAAAAGTAGGTTCGCTAGACTTTTGGTGGAATATATTCACGTCAAGAGTGTTCACGGAGGAACACAGCTGATGCTTCGTATCTTGAGAATGGAATACTGGATTCCCAGAGTAAAACAATTGATTCGCTTTGTCATTCGTCATTGTAAGGTATGCATTTTAGATAAAAAGAAACACTGTAGTCAAATAATGGCTCCCGGAAAGAACAATTATCGATAGGGCGTTTACTACAACTGGTGTGGACTTTGCTGGTCCCTTTGAGATAAAATCGTTTTGGGGTCGGGCTTGCAAAATTACAAAAGGATATGTTTGTGTATTCGTTTGCTTCTCGACCAAGGCTATTCATTTGGAGGCAGTATCGGATTTCCTTAACACCCGGTCACTTTCTTATTGGTGCGCCTTTACTAGCTCCTCCCGAACCCATGGTTAATGAAACACCGATCTCGCTCGTGAATCGGTTTCGAAAAGTCCAAGCGCTTGCTCATCAATTTTGTATCAGATGGAAGGAGGAATATCTCAAAAATTTGCATATGCGGTACAAGTGGAAGTACCCTGAAAGGGAAGTAGATAGGTGATTTAGTCGTCGTTCGACAAGAAAATCTACCACCGACCTTATGGAAGTTAGGTCGTGTTATAAATGTTTATCCCGGTGTAGACGGACATGTTCGTGTCGTGGACGTTCGTACGACAAATGGCGTTGTAAAGCGGCCGATAGCTAAGTTGGTCATTCTGACCGACCAATCGACGAATGAAGAAAATTAAACCATTTTTTCTTCTTAGTATAATGGATGCCACCAATATGTTTGAAATCGAACTCCTCTCGAAGATAGACACCGTATTAGAGAGGGCGGACGAGATATCTGGTACCAAAAGGCGTACTACATCCGAAGCTGTTGAGGAACTGGTTAAACCTATTGCGGCCGTAAAATTGTCGGAGTCGGTAACAGAATCCGTAACTGCGGATTCAGCGCCGTTGCCTACCTCCCAATTATTGGAATCCGTAACTGCGGATCCAGCCCGCGGAAAACCATCAGAATCTGTAACTGCGGGTTCATCCGTATTGCCGTATATCGCGGAACTTGCATCTAGGGGGCCAGATCCCATAACTGTGGGATCTGTAGTCGTATCGTCAGCTCGGGCAAATACATCAGAGTCCGTAACTGCGGGCTCCCCAGGCACATCAATCGTGAATCGTAACGGGTGTCGGGTTTGCACTCGCCGGCATGCTCTTGGTACATGCAAAGAATTTGTTGCCCGTATACAGGTCGTCATAACACATCGGGACTGCACACGATGTCTCACAAAAGGACACCAACGGAGGGAGTGCCATAGTAAGAAGGTCTGCTATAGATGTGGAGGTGATCATCACTAACTGTTGCACGATGATCCTAAGGATCACCATTATTCGTCCCGGAGTCGAAAAACTACAAGACCCCGTCCGTACCCAAGTTCCGAGTCTCGTCCGAACGTCAGGTCTGGTTCACATCCGTCCGTACATACCACACCGGCTGGTTATCACACTGCTTCTCCCCTTATCCTATTATCTCTACAATCGGTGGCGACACTATCACCAAGTTTAGTGGTGAGAATTCATTGTGTCGGACCATCATACCCAGTTCAGCCAGTGTTAGACCCATGCGCTATCCAAAGTCAAATATGTGCCTCAATGGTTGACCACTTAAGACTACCTATCTCCAATTTGGATGGAGTTCGTTTTAGCCGATTTTCGGCCACTTCAGTTTATGATCCGACACAGTCGATCATTGTTTCGGCTCGAGTGACAGATCTTCGCCACGTTTTCACGCCGACGGAACCAATTTCCGAAAAACTGAAGGAGTCGTTCCTAGGTTTACCCCTAGCAGATCCCTCCTTTTACCGACCAAGTCGTGTTGCTTTAGTCCTAGGTCCTGATGTGTATGCTAAAGTCGTCACCAGTCGAGTGCAAGTCTCTCCAGGATTGCCTATCGCCCATTATACAATATTTGGATGGATATTATCGGGTTTTTGTTACACGTAACCGTAGTATATGTTATTGAATTTGAAAATATTGAAAAAATAAAATTGTATTGAAATTAACAGCTCACAACTGCACTGTCCTCCTTTCCTTTGCTATCATCATTTGTTATATATTTATATATCTGTAAAATGTTATTATGTTGGTTGTGTTACAACATTTATAATGTTGCAAGGGGGTGGCCAATGTTTAATTTAGAATCGTAAGTTCATTAATTTCCATTGTCGTCTCCACATTCATTGTGTTTGAGACTTTATCGAATGCTATACTCGTTACAATCTGCATATTCGGTTTTGTTACAACATTGAACTGTCAAATGCAGATTCTAACGAGTATAAATTTGCCGCCGACGCCTCTTTTCGACAACAGGTAATCTGTCCTACACCTTTTTCTAATTTACTAACTTATCCCAATAAATCTACCATACTTTTTTTGAATTTAAAATTAAAACGTTCGTGTTTTTATTTTATTTATTTTTACACGCAATTTCGGCGGTAACAGATACGTTTGTGTCTTTTTTGTTTCATGGCCAAAGTTGTGCATTTGGCTAACTTTTATCAATTCAAAGGTCGTCGTGGTTGTTCTAAAACTACTTTTCGGACAACGGGGCTAATTTGGTGGTGCCTCGCATGAATTCGAAAAAGATTTTAGAATGTTTCTTAAAGAATGTCGTCATACCATTTGTTCCTCTATGGAATACCAGGAGTTTACTTTGCAATTTATATCAGCTGGCGTTCCCACATGGGTGGTCTTTGGGAGGCAACAGTCACAAGTTTTAAAATACATTTTTATCGGCATGCCAAGTCCTTGTCGTGAATGTTTGAAGAATTTTCGAAGATTTTAGCTTGCATTGAAGCCTGTTTGCATTCCCGGTTCCGGGTTCCCGGTTCTCTATGAAGTGGTAGTGCTTACACCTGGTCACTTTTTTATAGGTGCCCCACTTCTTGCTCCGCCAGAACCTCTTGTTGAAGAATCGCCATTAAGTTTAGTCAATCGGTATAGAAAACTGAAGACATCAGTTTTGCATTTTGGAAAGAAGAGTATTTGTTTAATATAAATAAGTGTTATAAGTGGAAATATCTGGGTAGAATTGTGCAGTCAATGATTTAGTAGACATTAGGCATGAAAACTTCCACTTACTTCTTGGAAGTCAGGACGCGTAGTCGATACGCATCCTGGAAATGACGGTAAGGCTCGCGTGGTAGACTTCCGAACTGCTAGGGGTGTTGTTAGGCGACCAGTTGTCAAGTTAGTTGTGTTACAGAAATAAATCTGTTGTTAGCTTTTTCTTTCGTGTTGTCCTCTTTCGTTATTTGTGTTAGTTACGGAAACCCAACAAGAACTTTTCCCTGAGGTATTTTTGTCCGACTATAACGAGGAGATGATGTCTGATCGAGAAGTGGAAGCGGAGTTGAGGGCATCTAAGGATGCGTTTACCGGACCCGTTCCTCAAAACGGGGACACCAGGCAACCCTCTGAGCCTATAAAAAACCAGGCTCAATCTCAGACTTCCAGGTTCCTCAGCCTAACGATTTTCTTTGCCTCAGCATTAGTTTATTTCACTAAGTGTCATAACCTCTCAATGTCACTTAGCCGACAATTACTTATGCAAATGACTGAGAAAAGATAACGAAATGTGGGCCACGAAAGAAGTAACCGTGGAAATTATATATTTTTCACGGCTGAAGTTTTAGGCTGTGCATAGTATTGCAATTATCCGGCGGCAGACTCCAATTAGAATTAGACATTTCAGCACACAGTCAAGGATCGGGATTCACAATATTGGACATATTTAAATTATGGCTAGAGATATTAGGGGAATTAGAAACCTCTGGATGGGTATTACTAACTCGGATTGACGAGGGTGATTTCACCGATGTCAGATTTTGCAAATTCTCATTAACTTCTGCCAAACAATCAATATAGCTCTAACTCGGAGATTAAAATTTCGCATCGGCAGTGGAAATTTCATCTGTTGCAGTTTCTAAGGTCATCCCTGCCCCTGTTATACAAAATGCCAAAACTAGAAACTAGAAATTCCAAAAACATACTACAAATCAATTATGTTCTTAAAAAATTTTTATTTTTTGCAGTGGTGAATAAAGAATACCACATAAAAGAGAATTCAACTCAAGTAGTGTTTGAGGATCGAATGGTTACGGGGGTGGGTTAACTACAACACTACGAACAGATAACTGACAATGGGGTTTGCGAATACCGAACAAAAGGGGATTAAAACACAAGCAGGTGAGCGAACGGCGACGGGTATCAGATCACAGAAAATAATTGTTAGTATGCTTGTAAGTTAGTAAACTGACGCTAATAAGGGCGCGTAGAATTTTGGGGAATTATTGTTGATGAGAATAGACATCAACTAAGCTAACATGAGAGTTGGAGAGATAAGGTTATTGTTTGGCCTATTAAGCCGATTATTGAGAAACTGAATGGAATATTGATGTATTTTTATTCACAGCAAAACGAAGATAAAATGCGAAAATGTTCTTTCAAAAGAGCAAATGGAGTGTCGAGATCATAGCAAAAGGAAAACACAAATTAAAACGCTCTTTGTCGGCAAATTCGTTTAATCAACGTTTCAATTTATTGTTTTGCGCCGAAGGAGAAATAATTCTTAGGAAATTCTGGCAGAAACCAACATACTGAAAATCAGGAGGCACCATTATAAGGGGGCTATAGCAATTGTTTCAGGAATCTTCAAGATACCAAAAATCGGGAGTTACCGTACCCCGTATGGGGGCTATTCCAAATAGTGGATCTGAATTGAACTTTTTTGCAAGGAAAGAGCAGAGCTACCATATTTAATCTAATTCGGTTGTGGAAGATGATTTTAAATACCTATATCCGGAGGAACCATTTTTTCTTTGGTTGGAAATTTTTGTAGAAGCCTTCAAAACACGGAAAATAGAGAAGCGGCTATATACCGAAGCTATACCAATTAGTAAACCTTAATCAAAAATTTTTGACAAGGAATAAACAAACCCTTGTAAAGTTCCATCTGATTTGTTGGCAGAAACCTTCAAAGTACATATAATCGGGTGGTACCATTATACGTGTAACATTATGTTAATGGATTTTTTATGGAATTTAAGAGTAAATACATAATTATAGGTCATATGGACGCTATTATGTACCTATTTCGTAAATTGCGAAAGATATATTCGCATTGAAGAAATGATCGTTTTCAAGCGTATATACATTTACTAACAATTATATTTTCCTAAATGTGTTGCATCTTTGTTCGAAGATTTAGCTTATATCTGTGAGTAATACTCAGCACAAGGGTATTTGTAAGTTACAGTTATTCTAGGTTTCTTTTAAGCAATCTCTTCGGTGCCTTTCTATGCCCTCCACCATAGTATGGAGTGTATAGTAAGTTTGTCATTCCGTTTGTAACACCTCGAAATATACATTTTAGACCCCACAGGGTATATATACAGGGTGAGATGAAAAAAATGCAACCAACTTCAGACTGTTGTCATTTCTGAGCCACTCGTCCGACAGCTGTTAAAATTATACCAGTGACAGCACATTATAGTTGTGTTCCAGTACTTTTTTAGTAGTAAAACTAGCAGAAGAGAGAACAGTTCAAAATGTCATTCTCATTTAGGTTTGCTCAAAAAATAAGGGAACGGAAAATTAGCAGAAATGCGATAAAATGTCAAAATTCAAAATTCCAAAAGTAAACAGCCTAAATCGGACTGGTGAAACCTTACTGAAAAGAGCGCCAACATTTAAAAAATGAGTATTGAAGACGATAGGTTAAAATTAATAATTTATAATAATAATTAATAATCTGATTCCTCATTCAGCCAGTCCTCTTCACTGCTGGAATCATCCAAAAGTGAATACATCAGTTGCTCCATATTTTCTATTTTTGTTTTTTGCACGACAAATATTAGTTTTTCCTTTAGTTTTCAAGTTGATCATTTTCTTTATTGAAATGTATCAATACATTTTTCAACCTTGTTAGCCCTGCCAATTACATGTCAAATTTACAATATGCACATTTCTGCTCGGCCAAATTCATGTAGCTAAAACAAGCAGAAATGTGCACCACTCAGCGCCATTTTTTTCTCGAGAGAGCTGCAAGTTTTGCTAGTTTTTGGAGTACGTGAACGCGTTGTAGCAGAATTAGTGCTAATTAGTACTAATTTGCAGGTTCTGGAGCACAACTTATATTGTTTAAAAGCGTACAAAAGCAGTTTGGTGAGAATTTTCCAAAAAAAAAGGTAATCGTGATGCAATTCAAGCGTGATAGTGTGATTTCTTTATATTTGGCTATCGTTAGAGCACTCCAGCATTTAAATGAGAATAAATCTTTTGTGTCTCGTACCATCGCTCGTCACCGTGATACTCGTAGCGTAGCCCAACGGCAAGAAAGTGGACGGAAGAAAACAGCAACATCAGCAGAAATGGTTCGAAAAGTGAAGAAGCGATTTGATCGAAACCCACGTGGCAGTGGCCGAGAAATGGCTCCTGAGCTGAATATATCGCAAATATTGAAAAATCATCATCAGAAAGAAAATAAACTCAAAGAATGGCTACAAAATGGGGTTCCTCGCTTCATTTCCAGCGCTTAAGGGCCACCAAAACCTCTGGATACCGATCCTTTGAACTATTGTGTCTGGAGTATTTTGGAAAGCAAGGTTGGAACTAAAAAATACCAAAGTGTCAATCAACCCAAGCAAGCGCTTCGCACTGAATGGGCCAAAAATACGGCAGAGCAACATTTGGGCAGCGTGCGAAGGTTTCAATGGCCGTTTGGACCATTTCGAACAAATCTAAATTTTTTCTAAAACTTTATGCTATTTCCGACATATTTTGCTCTCATTCAATAAAATTAAAAAAATCGTAGCGTTTGACGTTGTCGTAGATTTTTTATCTTACCCTGTATTCTCGGTCAGCAAATTGTATGTCGATTTATCGACGTCCGTCTGTCAGTCTGTCTGTCTGTGCAAATCACTCTAGCTTCCGAATGAAATGAAGTAGGTTGATAAATTTTAGACAAATGTGATGATGATGTAATTAAAATGGGCCATAAAGCTCCACGGTTTGGTATAACCCCCTATAACGGTACCTACCGATATTCGGTTCTTTGATGATTTTAGCGACATTATTCACCGGACTTGTTAAATTTGGTATTTGAAGTTCGTAATGGGTACTATAGCGTAGGACAGAAAATTGACTGTGTAGGTCCACGTCTTCGTATAGCCCCCATAAAACAGCACCACCCGATATTCGGTATTTGGATGATTTTCGCAATGTTATTCGGCGGAATTTTTTCAAATTTGGTTTTTGAAGTTCGTAATGGATACTACAGCCCATGACAGAAAATTGTCGGTGTAGGTCCATGTCCCATAGAACCATACCTTCCGATATTCGGTATTTTGATGATTTTAGCTACATTATTAACCGATTTTTTCTATTCAATTTTCACATTTGAATATTGAAACGGTCTATGATGAAAGTTGCCTATGCAGGCCCACGTCGTCGTATACACCTTAATATAACGGCTACATTCGGTATTTTTAAGATTTTAACAGAATTTTGAACGGATTTTATTTTTTTGAAAATTGTCAAAATCGTTCCAAATGGTGGTTAATTCCCCACGTTCGTCCTAAAAATATAATAGTACTAACAATTTATTCAAAGGTGTGATATATTTTTAATCAAAAATGTAGGTGTTATACATTTAGCACATAATGGAATTTGCATGCAAGCATTACAATTGTTATACCCTCCACCATACTATGTAGAATATATTAACTTTGTTTGCTCATACTCATGTTAGACCCAAAAATATATATAATATCGATCTGCGTAAAATTCTAAGCCGATTTAGCGTTGTCCGTCTGTCTGTTGTAACAACGCCTTTCAATGAATTGACCACGAGCCATACTTTGGACGGCATAATAGCATTGTCATTATGTTTGTAACTCCTCGAAATTCTAATCTTAGGCCCAGCAAAGTATATATATTCTCGATCTGAGTAAAATTCTAAGTCAATTGAGAGACAGACAGATGGACGTGTAACCCACAAGGAGTTTTTCTAAGTACTTCACCGTCTGTAAGAAAATTATATAGTTCAGCGATAGCCCACACACAACTGCACCCTCCCAACATTCGCTATTTGGATGATTTTTTTATTTATTTTTACGGCGATTGTTTTAAATTTCATATTGCATATGTACTTTTTTATCATACGCTGTAGTACCCATTACAAAATTGTCTATATAGGTCCACGTCTTCATATAGCCCACATATGACATCACCTCCCTTTTTTATTTTGGTATTTTGATGATTTTAACTGCGTTATTCATCGGAATGGGTTCCAGTTTGATTATATTGGCGACATATTTTATCGGAATTATTTCAAATGTCATATTATAAGTTCGTCATGGTTACCACAGCATATAACTAACAAGTAAAAAAGATGTAAGTTCGGCAGGGCCGATCTTTGAACACCCTCCACCATTTGGAACATTATTTCAAAAAAATTAAATCCGTAAAAAAAATCTGTTTTAATCTTAAAAATACCGAATGTAGCCGTTATATTAGGGTCCACACGACGACGTGGACCAACATAGGCAACTTTTATCATAAACCATTAAAATATTCAAATGCGAAACTTGAATAATTCGCTTAATTAGCAAAATACCGAATATTGGGAGGTACCATTATATGGGGGATATACGAAGATGCGGACCTGCACAAATTCCTGTCATAGGCTGTAGTATTCATTACGAACTTCAAACACCACACTTGAAACAATTCCGATGAAAAAAGTTGCAAAATCATCAAAGTACCGAATATCGGGAGGTACCGTTATATGGCGGCTATATGAAAACGTGGACCTGCACAGAAAATTGCCTGTCATAGGCTGTCGTATCCGTTACGAACTTTAAATACCAAATTTGAAACAATTCCGGTGAATAATGTAGCCTAAATCAGCAAGATACCGAAAATCGGGAGGTATCATTATATGAGGGCTATACCAAACAAATTTTATATGCAGGACAACGTCTTCGTATAAACCCTATATAATGGTCTTAACTTGAGCTATATTTTTCGACGAAATTTTTTGGATTTTTTTTTAAGTTCCTTAAAAAGGGGGAGGGCATTATTTCCCTTTTTTTTAAACCATCCCTTCGACGTCTTTTTTGGTTGAATTTGTGTACGATATATGCTTCGCTGCATATCATTTTAATTTCGGCAAGAGACACTTCTTGTTTTAGAATGATGAATTATTGCAAATATTTCTCCTTCTTTGAATTAAAAGACATTGTTGAATTTGTTTTTTTTTTTTTTATCTATTTCGATATAAAGAGACATTACGTACAGGGTGAGTTGAATAAACAGCAACCAACTTCAGACTGCTGTCATTTCTAAGCCATTTGTCCGACAGCCGTTAAAAATTATTCCAGTGACAGCCCATTATATTGTTTACAAGCGTACAAAAGCATTTTGGTGAGATTTTTCCAAAAAAAGTTATTCGTAATGGAATTCAAAGTTGATAGTGTGATTTCTTTATATTTGCACCAGTGGCTATCGTTAGAGCCGTGTCGCTCATCGCTCGTCACCGTGATACTCGTAGCGTAGCCCGACGAAAGGAAGTGGACGGAAGAAAACAGCAACATCAGCAGAAATGGTTCGACAAGTAAAGAAGCTACTTGATCGAAACCCACATCGCAGTGGCCGAAAAATGGCTCTTGAGCTGAACATATCCCAATATTCCACTCGCCAAATATTGAAAAATGAGCTCAGGGTAAAATTAAAATTCCAAAATGCAATAAAGAGAAAAGACTCAAAAGAGCGAAAGAGTTGCAACAAAGCCAAACGCCATAATTTTTACATATTTTTTTTAATTATTAAATTAAAACAAAAAATCTCAGAAATAGCGTCAAATTTTAGAATACGTTTAGGTTTGTTCGAATTGGTCACCTTTGGTACGAATTATGGCATTCAAACGGCAAAAAAAACTGTCACACGCTGCCCGAATGTTGCTCTGCAGTATTGTGGCCCATTCCCGGCGAAGTGCTTGCTTGAGGTGATCGACACTTTGGAAATGACAGCAGTCTGAAGTTGGTTGCAGTTTTTTCATCTCACACTGTATTAAGAAACAATATTGCATAATAAATTTTAAATTAAAAAAAAAAACTTTGCTGTAATCAGGTTTAAAGTAATTACCGTTAATAAATATTTCAGGTCAATCCGAGTATGTGAACAATTTTCAAACAGTCAACGATCATACTTCCCATAGGGATTATGTTCGTCTTGGATGCGGTCATAATTCCCACATTTTGAAGTATCCATTAAACTCTTAAAATAATAAATTCAGAACAATTGCGGTCTATTGTGTCGCTAAAATCAATCTCCTATTTTCTTCCAATTACAAAGCAAATGACAGACATATAGAATTTTTGGTCTTCGTATCTAAGTAAACAAAAATAGTTTTTGTTTACACGCAAATTGTGGTTCAATTAACTCCAACACAAACAAAACGAAACGCCAAAGTAGACAATCAATCAAATATCGCTAAAACTTGGTATTTGAAGTTCGTACTGAAAGGCAGAAATTTGTCTGTGTAGGTCCACGTCTTCGTATAGCCCCCATATAACGGTACCTCCCGATATTCGGTATTTTGATGATTTTAGCGACATTATTCACCAGAATTGTTTCAAATTACGTATTTAAAGTTCGTAATGGGAACTACAGTCTGTGAAAGAAAATTGTCTATGCAGGTCCTGGTCTTCGTATAGTCCCCATATAACGGTACCTCCATATATTCGGTATTTTTGTGATTTTAGCGTCTTTATTCACCAAACTTTTTTCAAATTACGCATTTAGAGTTCGTAATGGAAACTCCAGTCTGTGAAAGAAAATTGTCTATGCAGGTCCAGGTCTTCGTATAGGCCCTATATACCAGTACCTCCCTATATTCGGTATTTTTTTGAGTTTAGGTACAATACTCACCGAAATTGTTTGAAATGCCGTATTTGAAGTTCGTAATGGATGCTACAGAATATGAAAAAAAATTGTCTACGCAGGTTCAGGTCTTCGCACAGCTCCGATATAACGGTACCTTCCTATATTTTATATTTTGATGATTTTTGCTACATTATTCACCGTTTATTTCGAGTTCCGAATTTGAATTTTGGTAATGACTTATGACAAATAATGCCTGTGTGGTTCCACGTCGTATAGGCACCAATATAACGGCAATATTCGGTATTTTTAAAATTTTACTAAAGTTTTTTCAGGATTTTATTTCCAAATCCGTTCCAAATGGTGGAGGAAATTCAAAGTTCGGCCCGGCCTGTTTTTTTAACTTGTAATAACCTTAACCCTGACTCCGGTAGCGTGATTACAAATAACAAGTAAAAAACATTAAGTTCGGCCGGGCCGAACTTTTAATACCCTCCACCATTGCAATGGTGGGTAAAAAGTATAATTTTTTGTCAGCTGTTTGAAAATCACTTTGTTTTGCTACAACTGGCGGTAAAGATCAGCTAAGTTCAAGTGCTTGTGATTTAACAAAATTGAAAAGAATTAAAATTTGTAATTATGGAAAACGTTAGTTCAGGTACGTAAAATTAAGACGAGATGCTCTTTTTGTCATAATTGTCTGTTGTTGTAATACTGTGAAATGATTTGTTTATGTATAACTTTATATAAAATCTATAAATTGTAGTTGTGTTCCGTGGAGTGTAACATGTGAATGGCAAAGCATTGCAAAAAGATATAAATGCCAAGTTATTAACAAAGGTGTGTTAATTAATGAGTAACTAGCCTTTTTTGTTCTATTTTGTGACAACAAGTGTTTTGCAGATAAACATGTGTTTGCCCATGCAGCGCTTATTAAAATTTGGAGCAGCAACAATCGCTCAGAAGATGCAATTGTGAAATATGTATGTGTTACAGAATATCAATAATATCAGTTTAAATGAAGACCAAATGCGTGTGATATCAAAACAAGTTAAAGATTTTGTTAATTATATAAAAAAGCATTTTCCAAAGTGCAACCGTAAATTAGAGCGATTTAAAACTAAACATTCAAAATGGCTTAGCAAAAGTATAATTATAGTAATGGATGAGCCGTATGTTTCCCCAAATCATCTTGGGAGAACAAAAAATGTATACAAAACAAATTTCACTTCAATAGCTTCATAAACAAAAACGTTGGGTTAAATCGGGCAGATCGGCTATACAGCAGCTAAATCATATGAAAATTGGTAGATAATCTTGGGAGCATAAGAAATGAATACAAACTAAATTTCACTTCAAATCGGCCAGATCGGCTATATAGCAGGTATACAAACCAAATTTCAATTCAATAGCTTTAAAATTAGAGTTTATGCCAAAAATAAACGTAAAAAAACCATAGTGCATTGGGTAAAGAAAACATTTTTATATAGAAGTATCTTAATACAACCGTGTTCCACATTAAATTACAAATACCAGTAAGACCATTTGGGTAATGCAGTTAAACTTTTCAAAAAAAAAAAAGTAAAAAAGCTATAAGTTCGGCTGGGCCGATCTTTGAATACCCTCCACCCTTTGGAACGATTTTGGCAATTTTCAAAAATAAAAAATAAATAAATAAATAAAATCCGTTAAAACTTCTGTTGTTTTCGAAACTTGAATAAATACAAGTGTGAAAGCTGTAAGTTCTGCAGCCGATCTTTGCAGAAGTATCCATTACGAAATTCATATAATAAATTCGAAATAATTCCGCTGAATAATGTCTCTAAAATCATCTAACTACCGAATATCGGGAGAGCTATACGAAGACGTGGACCTGCACAGACAATTGTGGGTCTTAGGTTGTTGCATCCATTGCGGTGAACAGTGTCGCCAAAATCATCAAAATACCGAATATAGGGAGGTGCCGTTATATGGGGCTACGCGAAAACGTCAACCAGCACAGACAATTGTTTGTCAAAAGCTGTAGTACCCATTACGAGCTTCAAATACCAACAGGAGAATTTTATCAAACTTCTTCATTTGTTAGGAAGCTATGGAGATTTGCACAGATGGACAGAAGGATAGACGGAAGGACAACGCTAAATCGACATAGAATTTTATGTTGATCAAGAATATGTATACTTTGTGGGGTCTACAATGTATATTTCGAGGTGTTACAAACCGAATGACAAACTTAATATACCCTCCATGCTATGGTGGAGGTTATAAAAATTCGGTGAAATATATACCTAAATTATCAAAATACCGAATATGGGGAGGTACCGTTATAATTGGGGCTATGCGTAGACGTGGACCTGCACGGAAAATTTTCAGTCATAGGCTGTAGTATACATTTCAAACTTCAAATACCAAATTTGAAACCATTTCGGTGAATAATGTTGCTAAAATCATCAAAGTACCAAATATCGGGAGGTACCGGGTTATGGGGGCTATACGAAGACGAGGACCTGCACAGACAATTTTAAGTAATAGGCTGTAGTATAAATTTCGAACTTCAAATACCAAATTTGAAACAATTTCGGTGAATGATGTTGCTAAAATCATCAAAGTACCGAATATCAGGAGGTACCGATATATGGGGCTATACGAAGATGTGGACCTGCACAGACTATTTTCTGTCATAGGCTGTAGTATACATTTCGAACTTCAAATACCAAATTTGAAACCATTCCGGTGAATAATGTCGCTACAATCGTCAAAATACCGGGTACCATTATATGTTGGATATACGAGGACGTGGACCTGCACAAATAATTGTCTGTCGAAGGCTGTAGTTTTCAAAGAACCGAATATCGGGAGGTATCGGTATATGGGGGCTATACGAAGACGGGGTCCTGCACAGACAATTTTCAGTCATAGGCTGTAGTATACATTTCGAACTTTAAGCACCAAATTGGAAACAATTCCGGTGAACAATGTCGCTACAATCGTCAAATACCGTGTACCATACCATACCATATGTTGGATATACAAGGACGTGGACCTGCACAGACAATTGTCTGTCGAAGGCTGTAGTATTCATTACCAACTTCAAATATCAAATTTGAAACATTTCTGGTGAATAATGTCGCTACAATCATTAAAATACCGAATATCGGAAGTACCTTTATACGGTGGATATACGAAGACGTGGACCTGCACAGACAATTGTCTGTCGTAGGCTGTAGTATTCATTATGAAGTGCAAACACAAAATTTGAAAGATTTCCGGCGAATAATGTTGCTAAAATCATCACAGTAGCGAATATCGGGAGGTATCGCTATATGGGGCTATACGAAGTCGTGGACCTGCACAGACAATTTTCTGTCATAGGCCGTAGTAAACATAACGAACTTCAAATACCAAAAGTAAAAGTGTATCAACCTTTTTCATTTCGTTCGAAAGCTAGAGTGATTTCCACAGGCGGAGAGACGGATATACGGAAGGACAATAGACATAGAATTTTATGCTGATCTATAATATGTATACAGTGTGGGTTCTAAAATATATATTTTGAGGTGTTACAAACCGAATGACAAACTTAATATACCCTCCATGTTATGGTGGAGGGTATAAAAATTCGGTGAAATATATACCTAAATTATCAAAATAGCGAATATAGGGAGGTACCGTTATAATTGGGGCTATACGAAGACGTAGTATTCATAGTCTGTAGTATACATTTCGAACCTCAAACTCCAAATTTGAAACCATTTCGGTGAATAATGTTGCTAAAATCGTCAAAGTACCGAATATCGGGAGGTATCGGTATCTATACAGGGGCTATACGAAGACGTGGACCTGCACAGACAATTGTCAGTCATAGGCTGTAGTATACATTTCGAACTTCAAGCACCAAATTTGAAACCATTCCGGTGAATTATGTCGCTAAAATCATCAAAATACCGAATATCAGGAGAAACCGTTATATTGGGGCTATTCGAAGACGTGGACCTGCACAGACAATTTTCAGTCATAGGCTGTAGTATCAGTGACGAATTTCAAACACTAAATTTGAAACGATTTCGGTGAGTATTGTCCCTGCAGTCATCAAAATACCGAATATAGGGAGCTACTACTATATGGTGGATATACGAAGACATGGACCTGCACAGACATTTGTCTGGCGTTGGCTGTAGTATTCTATATGAACTTCCAACAAAAAATTTGAAAGAATTCTGGAGAATAATGTCGCTAAAATCATCAATGTACCGAATATCGGGAGGTACTGCTATATGGGGTCTATACGAAGACGTGGCCCTGCACAGACAATTTTCTGTCATAGGGTGTAGTATCCATTACGAAGTTCAAACACCAAATTTGAAACCATTTCGGTGAATAATGTCGCTAAAATCATCAAAGTACCGAATATCGGGAGGTACCGCTATATGGGGGCTATACGAAGACGAGGACCTGCACAGACAATTTTCAGTCATAGGGTGTAGTATCCATTACGAAATTCAAGCACAAAATTTGAAACCATTTCGGTGAATAATGTCGCTAAAATCATCAAAATACCGAATATCGTGAGGTACCGTTATATTGGGGCTATACGAAGACGAGGACCTGCACAGACAATTTTCAGTCATAGGGTGTAGTATCCATTACGAAATTCAAGCACAAAATTTGAAACCATTTCGGTGAATAATGTCGCTAAAATCATCAAAATACCGAATATCGGGAGGTACCGCTATATGGGGCTATACGAAGTAGGTCCACGTGATTTCCACAGACGGAGAGACGGATATACGGAAGGACAATAGACATAGAATTTTATGCTGATCTATAATATGTATACATTGTGGGATCTAAAATATATATTTCGAGGTGTTACAAACCGAATGACAAACTTAATATACCCTCCATGTTATGGTGGAGGGTATAAAAATTCGGTGAAATATATACCTAAATTATCAAAATACCGAATATGGGGAGGTACCGTTATAATTGGGGCTATACGAAGACGTGGAACTGCACAGACGATTTTCAGTCATAGGCTGTAGTATACATTTCGAACTTCAAGCACAAAATTTGGAACCATTCCGGTGAATTATGTCACTAAAATCATCAAAATACCGAATATCAGGAGGAACCGTTCTATTGGGGCTATACGAAGACGTGGACCTGCACAGACAATTTTCAGTCATAGGCTGTAGTATCAGTGTCGCTGCAGTCATCAAAATACCGAATATAGGGAGCTACTATTATATGGTGGATATACGAAGACGTGAACCTACACAGACAATTGTCTGGCGTAGGCTGTAGCATTCATTACGAACTTCCAACAAAAAATTTGAAAGAATTCCGGAGAATAATGTCGCTAAGATCATCAATGTACCGAATATCGGGAGGTACTGCTATATGGGGGCTATACGAAGACGTGGCCCTGCACAGACAATTTTCTGTCATAGGGTGTAGTATCCATTACGAAGTTCAAACACCAAATTTGAAACCATTTTGGTAAATAATGTCGCTAAAATCATCAAAGTACCGAATATCGGGAGGTACCGCTATATGGGGGCTATACGAAGACGAGGACCTGCACAGACAATTTTCAGTCATTGGCTGTAGTATATAATTCGAACTTCAAACACCAAATTTGAAACCATTTCGGTGAATAATGTTGCTAAAATCATCAAAATATCGAATATCGAGAGGCACCGGTATTTGAGGACTATACGAAGACGAGGACCTGCGCAGACAATATTCAGTCATAGGCTGTAGTATACATTTCGAACCTTAAGCAACAAATTGGAAACCATTCCTGTGAATAATGTCGCTACAATCGTCAAACTACCGGGTACCATTATATGTTGGACATACAAGGACGTGGACCTGCACAGACAATTGTCTATCGAAGACTGTAGTATTCATTACCAACCTCAAATTACGAAGACGTGTACCTGCACAGACAATTGTCTGTCGTAGGCTGTAGTATTCATTACGAACTGCAAACACAAAATTTTAAAGAATTCCGGTGAATAATGTTGCTTAAATCATCAAAGTACCGAATATCGGGAGGTACCGCTATATGGGGGCTATACGAAGACGTGGACCTGCACAGACAATTTTTTGTCATAGGCTGTAGTACCCATTACGAACTTCAAATACCAAAAGTAAATTTGTATCAACCTTTTTCATTTCGTTCAGAAGCTAGAGTGATTTCCACAGATGGAGAGACGGATATACGGAAGGACAATAGAATATAATTTTATGCCGATCTATAATATGTATACATTGTGGGGTCTAAAATATAAATTTCGCGGTGTTACAAACCGAATGACAAACTTAATATACCCTCCATGCTATGGTGGAGGTTATGAAAATTCGGTGCCGTTATAATTGGGGCTATACGAAGACGTGGAACTGCACAGACGATTTTCAGTCATAGGCTGTAGTATACATTTCGAACTTCAAGCACAAAATTTGGAATCATTCCGGTGAATTATGTCGCTAAAATCATCAAAATACCGAATATCAGGAGGAACCGTTCTATTGGGGCTATACGAAGACGTGGACCTGCACAGACAATTTTCAGTCATAGGCTGTAGTATCAGTGACGAATTTCAAACACTAAATTTGAAACGATTTCGGTGAGTATTGTCGCTGCAGTCATCAAAATACCGAATATAGGGAGCTACTATTATATGGTGGATATACGAAGACGTGGACCTGCACAGACAATTGTCTGGCGTAGGCTGTAGTATTCATTACGAACTTCCAACAAAAAATTTGAAAGAATTCTGGAGAATAATGTCGCTAAGATCATCAATGTACCGAATATCGGGAGGTACTGCTATATGGGGGCTATTCGAAGACGTGGCCCTGCACAGACAATTTTCTGTCATAGGGTGTAGTATCCATTACGAAGTTCAAACACCAAATTTGAAACCATTTTGGTAAATAATGTCGCTAAAATCATCAAAGTACCGAATATCGGGAGGTACCGCTATATGGGGGCTATACGAAGACGAGGACCTGCACAGGCAATTTTCAGTCATAGGCTGTAGTATATAATTCGAACTTCAAACACCAAATTTGAAACCATTTCGGTGAATAATGTTGCCAAAATCATCAAAATATCGAATATCGAGAGGTACCGGTATTTGAGGGCTATACAAAGACGAGGACCTGCGCAGACAATTTTCAGTCATAGGCTGTAGTATACATTTCGAACTTTAAGCAACAAATTGGAAACCATTCCTGTGAATAATGTCGCTACAATCGTCAAACAACCGGGTACAATTATATGTTGGACATACAAGGACGTGGACCTGCACAGACAATTGTCTATCGAAGACTGTAGTATTCATTACGAACTGCAAACACAAAATTTGAAAGAATTCCGGTGAATAATGTTGCTTAAATCATCAATGTAACGAATATCGGGAGGTACCGCTATATGGGGGCTATACGAAGACGTGGAACTGCACAGACAATTTTCAGTCATAGGCTGTAGTATACATTTTGAACTTCAAGCACCAAATTTGAAACCATTCCGGTGAATAGTGTCGCTAAAATCATCAAAATACCGAATATCAGGAGGAACCGTTTTATTGGGGCTATACGAAGACGTGGACCTGCACAGACAATTTTCAGTCATAGGCTGTAGTACCCATTACGAACTTCAAATACCAAAAGTAAAATTGTATCAACCTTTTTCATTTCGTTCGGAAGCTAGAGTGATTTCCACAGACGGAGAGACGGATATACGGAAGGACAATAGAATAGAATTTTATGCCGATCTATAATATGTATACATTGTGGGGTCTGAAATATATATTTCGCGGTGTTACAAACCGAATGACAAACTTAATATACCCTCCATGCTATGGTGGAGGGTATAAAAATTCGGTGAAATATATACATAAATTATCAAAATAGCGAATATGGGGAGGTACCGGGCTATACGAAGACGTGGAACTGCACAGACAATTTTCAGTCATAGGCTGTAGTATCAGTGACGAATTTCAAACACTAAATTTGAAACGATTTCGGTGAGTATTGTCAGTCATCGAAATACCGAATATAGCGAGCTACCACTATATGGTGGATATACGAAGACGTGGACCTGCACAGACAATTGTCTGGCGTAGGCTGTAGTATTCATTACGAACTTCCAACAAAAAATTTGAAAGAATTCTGGTGAATAATGTCGCTAAAATCGTCTAAATACCGGGTACCATTATATGTTGGATATACGAAGACGTGGACCTGCA
This sequence comes from Musca domestica, assembly GCF_030504385.1. Classification (NCBI taxonomy): domain Eukaryota; kingdom Metazoa; phylum Arthropoda; class Insecta; order Diptera; family Muscidae; genus Musca; species Musca domestica. The sequence goes on along the minus strand of NW_026712293.1, from coordinate 9,605,473 downwards.
CAGACAGATGTCTGTCGAAAGCTGTAGTATTCATTACCAGCTTCAAATATCAAATTTGAAACATTTCCGGTGAATAATGTCGCTACAATCGTCCAAATACCGGGTACCATTATATGTTGGATATACGAAGACGTGGACCTGCACGGAGATTTTACTTTCATAAGCATAACGAACTTCAAATACCAAAAGTAAAAAAAAAATCGACCTTTTTCATTTCGTTCGGAAGCTAGATTGATTTCCACAGACGGAGAGACGGATATACGGAAGGACAATAGAATAGAATTTTATGCCGATCTATAATATGTATACATTGTGGGGTCTGAAATATATATTTCGCGGTGTTACAAACCGAATGACAAACTTAATATACCCTCCATGCTATGGTGGAGGGTATAAAAATTCGGTGAAATATATACATAAATTATCAAAATACCGAATATGGGGAGGTACCGGGCTATACGAAGACGTGGAACTGCACAGACAATTTTCAGTCATAGGCTGTAGTATCAGTGACGAATTTCAAACACTAAATTTGAAACGATTTCGGTGAGTATTGTCAGTCATCGAAATACCGAATATAGCGAGCTACCACTATATGGTGGATATACGAAGACGTGGACCTGCACAGACAATTGTCTGGCGTAGGCTGTAGTATTCATTACGAACTTCCAACAAAAAATTTGAAAGAATTCTGGTGAATAATGTCGCTAAAATCGTCAAAATACCGGGTACCATTATATGTTGGATATACGAAGACGTGGACCTGCACAGACAGATGTCTTTCAAAAGCTGTAGTATTCATTACCAGCTTCAAATATCAAATTTGAAACATTTCCGGTGAATAATGTCGCTACAATCGTCCAAATGCCGGGTACCATTATATGTTGGATATACGAAGACGTGGACCTGCACGGAGATTTTACTTTCATAAGCATAACGAACTTCAAATACCAAAAGTAAAAAAAAATCGACCTTTTTCATTTCGTTCGGAAGCTAGATTGATTTCCACAGACGGAGAGACGGATATACGGAAGGACAACGCTAAATCGACATAGAATTTTATGCTCATCTATAATATGCAATTATTGTGGGGTCTAAAATATATATTTCGAGGTGTTACAAACCGAATGACAAACTTAATATACCCTCCATGCTATGGTAGAGGGTTCAGAAATTCGGTGAAATATATGCTTAAATTATCAAAATACTGAATATAGGGAGGTACCGTTATAATTGGGGCTATACGAACACATGAAACTGCACAGACAATTTTCTGTCATAGGGTGTAGTATCCATTACGAAGTTCAAGCACCAAATTTGAAACCATTTCGGTGAATAATGTAGCTAAAATCGTCAAAATACCGAATATTGTGAGGTACCGTTATATTGGGGCTGTACGAAGACGTGGACCTTTACAGACAATCGTCTGTCGTAGGCTGTAGTATCCATTACTGCAAACACAAAATTTGTAAGAATTCCGGTAAATAGAGTCTCTAAAATCAAAATACCGAATATAGGGAGGTACCGTTATATTGGGGCTATACGAAGACGTGGACCTACACAGACAATTTTCTATCATAGGCTGTAGTATACATTTCGAACTTCAAGCACAAAATTTGGAACCATTCCGGTGAATAATGTCGCTAAAATAATCAAAATTCCGAATGTAGAGAGGTGCCGTTATATTGTGGCTACACGAAGACGTGGACCTGCACATACAATTTACTGTCATAGTCTGCAGTATCCGTTACGGACTTCAAAGACCAGAATTTGAAACAATTCCGGTGATTATGTCGCTAAAATCATCAAAATACCGAATATAGGGAGGCACCGTTATATTGGGGCTATACGAAGACGTGGACCTGCAAAGACAATTTTCAGTAATAGGCTGTTGTACACATTTCGAACGTCAAACACCAAATTTGAAATTTTGGTGAATAATGTTGCTAAAATCATCAAAATACCGAATACACAGAGGTACCGGTATATTGGGGCTATACGAAGACGTGGACCTTCACAGACAATTTTCTGTCATATGCTGTATTATCCGTAACGAACTTCAAACACCAAATTTGAAACATTTCTGGTCAATAATGTCGTTAAAATCATTCAATTACGTCGGAGGTTCCATTATATTGGGCCCGGCAATATTCAAATGCGAAACTTAAATAAATACAAGTGAGAAAACTGTAAGTTCTGCCGTGCCAATTGTTGTAGTGGTATCCGTTACGAACTTCAAATACGGACGGACAGACGGATATACGGAAGGACAACTCTCATAGAATTCTACGCTGATGAAGATTTATACTTTGTGGTTTATAAAATGTATATTTCGAGGTGTTACAAACGGAATGACAAACTTAATATACCCTCCATACTATGGTGGAGGGTATAAAAATTTGGTGAATAATATAGCTAAGATTATCAAAATACCGAATATAGATAGGTACCGTTATATTATTTCGAGGTGTTACAAAAGGAATGACAAACTTAATATACCCTCCATGCTATGGTGGAGGGAATAAAAATTTGGTGAATAATATAGCTAAAATTATCAAAATGCCTAATATAGGGAGGTGGAATTATATTGGGGCTGTACTAAGACGTGGATCTCCACAGACCATTTTTTGTCATAGACTGTAGCAGGGTTTAAAAGCCAGCACCTATTGAAATTACAACAGTCACGGCTAAAATAGCACATGAAGACGTGGACTGCCAGAAAATTTTCTGTTTTAGGCTGTAATGTTCATTGCGAACATCATACATCAATTTGAAACAATTCGGCTGAAGAATGTTGCTAAAATCATCAAAGTAAAGAATATCGCGAGGTACCGCTATGTGGGGGATATGCGAAGACGTGGACCTGCATAGACAATTTTCCGTCATTACGAACTTCAAACACCAAACTTGAAACCATTCCGGTAAATAATGTCGCTAAAATAATCAAAATTCCGAATATAGGGAGAAACCGTTATATGGGGGCTACACGAAGACGTGGACCTGCACAGAAAATTTTCTGTTATAGGCTGCAGTATCCGTTACGGACTTCAAAGACCAAAATTTGAAACAATTCCGGTGATTATGTCGCTGAAATCATTAAATGACGTCGGAGGTTCCAGTATATTGGGCCCGGCAATATTCAAATGCGACCTTTGTAGTAGTATCTGTTACGAACTTCAAATACGGATGGACAGACGGATATACGGAATGACAACTCTCATAGAATTCTACGCTGATAAAGAATACTATAGTGGAGGGTATAAAAATTTGGTGAATAATATAGCTAAAATTATCAAAATGCCTAATATAGGAAGGTGCAATTATATGGGGGATATGCGAAGACGTGGACCTGCACAGACAATTTTCTGTCATAGACTGTAGCATAGCTTAAAAGCTATTTTTGTTTAGCCCTAACCGACAATAAAGCTAAAAGTTCAGCACACAAAATAAGCAATAGCTCGGATTTCGGCGGCTGCTATTTTCCTTTAGCCGAATGAGCAGCCGAAAACATATTTTGATGATTGTGTGTTGTCAACGTACAAAGGAATAAAACACGTACATATGGTTTCGAGCTCGTCAGCTAATATAAGTTTATATTTAAATTGTAATTTATCATTTTTTTTCTAACTGTACTTATTAATATGTCACAAAACTAAAATACATTTAAATTTATTGAATTCAATAACATTTGCACATTGTCTACATATGAAAGTATCAAATGGATAAAAATGCGATTTTTATCGCATTTCATACAGTATGAACTTTTTCATGAGCAACACTGAACTCAGAAATTAATATTTGTTTTTGTTGGCTGAAAACCGAGCTAAGTAGCAGCATTCACGTTGCTTTTTTCACGCTAAGGCTAATTTCATTTTAGCTCAGCCGCTCACTGCTATTTTGTCTTTGCTGACGACTTCAAGTAGCATTAGCTCTCTCGGCTAATTTTTTTGTAATGTGTTGCTATTTATTGGCGTAGCTAATTGATGGGCTACAAATTTTGAAGATTTTTTAGCTGGCAAAGCTGAAAATTGTCGGTGCTATTGCTAATTTGGCGTTACCATTTTAAACCCTAGACTGTAGTCAAAATACGGTAAAGCGGGAGGTACCGTTATAATTGGGGCTATACGAAGACGTGGACCTGCAATGAAAATTTTCTCTCATAGGCTGTATTATCCATTACGAACTTGAAACACCAAATTCGAAACAATTCCGGTGAATAATGTCGCTAAAATCATCAAAGTACTGAATATAGGGAGGTACCGTTATATGGGAGATATGCGAAGACGTGGACCTGCACAGATAATTTTCTGTCATAAGCTGTAGTATTCATTACGAACGTAAAACACCAAATTTGAAGCAATTCCGGTGAATAATGTCGCTAAAATCATTAAAATACCGAATATTCGGGGGGTACCGCTATTTTTGGGGATATACAAAGACGTGGATCTGCAAAGACAATTTTCTGTCTTTGCTTGGAGTATTAATTGCGAACTACAAATACCAAATTTGAGACAATTCCGGTGAATAACGTCGCTAAAATCATCAAAGTACCGAATATCGGGAGGTAACGTTATATTGGGGCTATGCGAAGACGTGGACCTGCACATACACTTTTCTGTCATAGACTGTAGTATGCATTACGAACTTAAAACACCAAACTTGAAACCATTCCGGTGAATAACGTCGCTAAAATCTTCAAAATACCCAATATCGGGAGGTAACTTTATATAGGGGATATACGAAGACGTGGACCTGCACAGACAATTTTCTGTCATAGGCTGTAGTATCCATTACGAACTTCAAACGCCAAATTTGAAACCATTCCGGTGAATAATGTTGCTAAAATCATCAAAATACCGAATATATGCATGTACCGTTATATTGGGGCTATGCGAATACGTGGAACTGCACAGACAATTTTCTGTCATAGGCTGTAGTATCCATTAGGAATTTCTAATACCGAATTTGAAACAATTGCGGTGAATAATGTCGCTAAAATCATCAAAGTAAAGAATGTCGGGAGGTACAGTTACATGGGGTGTTGCGGGAATCTGCCCAAGCGCTAAGTTCCACAAGATTGTAAACAACAAATACAAGGTTTAGAAAATTCAGTTCATTCAATATCCAGTTGCATTTGTATGTTGAAATTCCTAATTGAGGAATAATTATAATTTAAATACATAAAAGTAAATACAGTTTTTAGATGTTTGTAGTTACTTTTTAGTTTGAAACAAAGCGCGAAAACTTATTTTATTTTTTTTTTTACAAATTTAATTTATTTAAGTAATGTATTCTACACTTATAATCACGTTGGTTTATAACTTCAAAAAGATTTTACTTTAATTAATATTGATTGAGATTACAAAAATTTGATAATTATAAAAAGTTGGCTATAGTTCAACAATTGGCCGTGGCGCTAACTTGCAATGTAGTTTATCGGTTGTCCGACAGTGGCTCTAACACCCTGCCGCAGATTCGAAGCCCTACTCCCTATTTGAATCCACGTCGAGTAGAACCAATCTTGCTACTGGTCTCTCTAGCACACATCTCTTGATGTCATAATTTTCGCTTTTCGAAACTTTTCCCCCTGGCCAAACATTTCTCAGCAACGAAGGGTCAACCACAACAACCAAATTCTCCCACGGCCATCTTTTCCAAAATTGTTGGGTATACATTTGGGATGGGCAACCAGCTATTCGTATAACTTTTCTATACGTAGTTCTTAAGCGAGGCACATAATATTGTTGTCCAATTTCATTTATGGCGGTCTCTTGATTTCCATGATGGTATTGTGCGTGAAAGTGAAGTAATATTAGCTCGGTGATGTAGTTTTGTTTTGGCATAATTGCTGGGCGTGTTCTATTCGGCTATCAATACGTAAAACTTCATTACCGTCTAAAAAAGGAGAAAGCTACTTTTGCTAATTTTACCACCACCTTTCATCGTTATTATTTCATCGAAATATTGTCCATTTGAGCTTGCTAATGAGAACAATCTCCGCTGTTTTTAGTTCGCGTTGAGATATGTTATTTGGTGCTGAACTCTTTTTAAGTTTGTTTATGAAATGTATGGCATAGGCAACCGACCTAAGCGCTCTTCGCCACTGAGAAAAACGCTCAATTGTAACCAAGTGGTGAATTCCTTTTACATGAAGCAAATTTTGTTTAAGTTCACAGTCAATATAAGCATTTATGCCAGTATGTATCGGCCACAGCTTGGGTCTTCTTTCAAAAAACTTGGACCATTTTGCCTTCTACTGTGATTAGATAAGTCGGGCCCACGTTTGGACCACTTTGCAGCTTCGTCTGCCACGTTTAATTTGCCGGAAATCCATCATCTAAATTAGTCGTGTAGAGAATTTCGCTTGCCCGAAAAGCCACGAATTGATGATACTTCTTTGGATGACAATTTTAGAATCAGACAAAAATTCATTGGGCTGAGATCAATGGTTGTACTCTTTTTGATACTATTGGCCAAGCGTGACGCAAATACTGCTGCCATTAATTCCAAACGTGGAATGGAAGCTACTCTAAGTGGGGAAACTCTGGTTTTTGAACCCACAAGTGATACGAAATCCTAAAATAGGAAACTGCTGCATAGAAATTTTCGCTGGCTTCAGCGAATGTATGGAATTGTACATAAACATCGTGATAATCACTAAGGTATTGGACGTAACAAGCGAAGTGGCCTAAATGGCTATCATTTCAATTTCCGGTAAAAATGAGAGCCATTTAGTCCACTTCGCTAAATGATGGGGCTATATTTCTTCATCCCACGTTACGTTGCTCCTCCATACATCCTGCAGTATTATTTTTATGTACATCAAATACTGTCCAATGAAACATAAAGGATCATATATTGACATCAAAATTCTTACTATTTCGCGTTTTGAGGGGACTTTTTTTCTGTCAGTATTTTGTTGTCAATATTTTGTGAAAGTTGAAACGTAAAGGTGTCATCTAATGACTTCAAAAAACACGAAGAACTTTCTCTACTATAATTTCGTTTCCGAGATTAAGGCGCTTATGTTGTTGACTATTGATACCATTCATTGCAGCTAAAACACTTTTGTTATTACAGATCCGGTTTCTGATATTAAAGCCAGCCGTTCCGTGAATATATTTAACATTTTTGGCTAAGGTAATTGCTTCTAAATCGTCATAGACATGACGATTGTTTTTATAGCCGCTGCTACAGTAGGATATTTTCCGTTAAATTTATCGGCATTAATATTTTTAACGTACTGCGATATGCATGGCGAACATGACGCTGCGAAAATCATCACGTTCATAACATAAACGTCAGGTTCTCCTTTGCTCCCTGTACGCCATAGAAATCGCTGGGCATTACGATCTTCTACCCTTATAAACACCTGGTGAAACATCTGCTCTATATTACCACAAATGACGATAGCTTTTTCACGAAAACGAATGAAAATTGATGGAAACGAACACAACATATCTGGACCTTTCATCAGCATATCGTTTAAAGAAATGCCATGGGCTTTCGCAGCTGCATCCCAAACGATTCTGCTTTTCCCTGGCTTATTTTTATTAAAAACTGGGAAAATTGGCAAATACCAAACCTTTTTTTCTTTGCTTGACGTTACGCGATAATTTTCTGTCTTGGTTATAGAGCCTTTTGAAATATATTCAGAAATTCTTTTATTGAAAATATCATTTAAATGACGCTCACTTTAATTTCTCTTCTAAACATTTAAACCTTTTCAGTGCCATACCGTAACTCTTTGGCATTTTTACGTTGTCGTCTCGCCACAACAAAGAGGTTTCGTAATGTCCATCTGCTCTTTGTATAGTAAACTTCTCTAAGATGGACATGGCCGTTTCGTCGTCCTTACTCATCATGGTTTTTGCACCATCTACACCGGCAGTTTCCAAAGAGTAAAACTTTTTCATTAAATCCAATAGAATCTCATTATTGCATTCATCCGAATGGCAGTGATGGTGTTCTATAAATTTATTTCCCATTGCACCGTACACTAATCACCCAAGACGGGTCCGAATTGCCACATGTTCGTTGATCTTACCTTATTCTATATTGTTGTAAACTCATAGTTTAGAATTGTTTAGACCAATCATTAATCGTGGTGTAGCATGAACGTAACCGTTTACAGGTAATCCAGCCAAATAAGGAAAATCTTGCACTAGGGTTTTAAAGTCAACAGTTTGCCTCGGTAATGAAAATGTTTCACTGTTCGAACTTCTACTGTATGAACTTTTTTGTTTTGACCTGCCGCACTTAAGCAAAGTCTACGAGAACTGTTTACCGTTCGACGTTCCTAGTCCATTTAAGACATAATAAACGCAAATGTTTCTATAAATTTGTTTCCATTGCCATATATTTTTACGGAAATAACTTTAAATAGATTGTTACCGCCCAATGCTTTTTGCGTTTTATATCTCTGGTTTTCACTGTTTTGCATTGAAACGTTGTTTTTATTTGAATCCTCCATGTTTGATATTTCACCTTTGTCCGTCTTTTCTGTTGGTTTATGCAATAGATAATGATGTTTATATTGACAATTATCAACACCACATACGTTGTTACTATTGCATTTGCCAAAATGTTTTCGTAAACATTATTTACAGAGATTAAATTCTCTTACGATATTCCATTTATTTGTCCTATCCATTCTCTTAAATTTCTCGCAGTTGGCAACGTTGTTGCAGTTATAACTGCGATACGATACCTCTCTTTCTGCTTTGTTCAGTATGAGTGTGTACATATGCCCTTCTCTGCCTATTGCGTGAGAGACTTTCTGAGACAGAGCTAGAACTGTTATCAATATTTACGCTGCTGGCAGAAACACCAATATCAAAAATCCATGTGGAGAATTCCGCTATGTTGACTTTTCTATTTTGTTTTGATAAATTCATTTTGTATGTACCCCAATGAATTTGGGAATAAGAAGGAAATTTGGCAATTAATTCCTGTAATAATGATAGATTATACAGCTCATCAAGAAGATTGCGGGCTTCTATTGTGGCATATAGACCTTTAACTTGTACGGCAAATTAGGTGAGTGTACCCAACTTATTTACGTTGACTGCCAGTTATGATTTTATTTTTTGTTTCAGGGAATGGGGGATCTTTTCTGACTGTCCATACCATAATTTTAGTGTTGAAATTGCGGCTGTCACACAGCACGGGTGGATTAAAATGTGCTGTACAGATTTCAAAGCATCTCCTTGCAACGCCTTTTGCAGACGGATTAAGTTCTCAGCATCAGTTAAGCCAATCGAATGTGGAACTGAAAAGAGGCCACACTTCCTGATTGCCAGTGAATATGGGTAGGTCTTTAGGAACAGTTTGTCTCGATGTTATTTGCTGATGAGTGAGGTTTGAAGGTATGGTATTGCTTGGAGCTGATGAACCTGATGGACAGAAAGTGTAATCCACCGATGGCCCCTGAGTGCCGTTGGGTGGAAAAGCTGTTGTTGGTGGGAGGAAAGGGTAATTAGCAGATGCTTTAAAGTAACGTTAGATGGAAAAGCTGTTGTTTTATTTTTTGTGTTGTTGGAATTTCTGCTCTATCAATAGAAGTGGTTGTATTATTATATGATGTTGAATGTAAAGATGGATGAGCTATTTTATTTTGAATGTGTTTTACTGTCGTGTTTATAGGCACATTATTTTTTGTAGATTGTGCTGCTGCTTGACATTGGTTTGAAGTGAAGACAGCAAACGTTACATTAGTATTTTCTACAGAACAATTTGGTCCTTTAAGCGGTGGCACAGCACTTTGACTTATTTCTGGTATGTTATGAGGATTGGGTTGATTGTACGGAATCCGTGTACGGAATTTATGTCTATGGAGCTACGATCATCCCTCCCTTCTTCTTCTTGGTGCAACAATTGATACTTTTGCCTTAAAGATTTGGAATCTCTTTCTTTATCTAGCTGCCTTTCTTCTTCGAGGCGCTGAAGTTCTAATTGTTTTCTTCGGATAGTGGAGCCTCGTGAAACGCTGGAGGCTTTGCTGCGATGACTTCGAACAGATTTTGAAGAGCTTGAAGACAGATTTATGTCGGCACAATTATGGCATGTGCAAGGTTCATTATCACTGTTTACGTTAACACAATTTAGGTGATAAATCTTTTGGCATTTATTATTTTTACAAACGGAACAGTTTTCTGTTGATGGCGAGTTGGTGTTGTGGCGGTTGACCCCGTAAAGAAGAACAAACCATTTCTGGGACTTACAAATTTAGCCGGCTGGATGTGTTTTCTTTAGGTTATCCGTATCTTGGTTGTCTTATTCCACTGCTTTGGGGTTAGGTTTTGGAACGAGATTCTTCTTATAAAAAGAATTTTAATTTAATCTGCCCACGAGCGTAGTTCCACAAGATTGTAAACAACAAGTACACGGTTTAGAAAATTCAGTTTTTTCAATTTCCAGTTGTATTTGTGTGTTGAAATTCCTAATTGAGGAAAAATTATAAAATAAATACATAAAAGTAATTTCAGTTTTAGATGTTTGTAGTTAATTTTTAGTTTGAAACGAAGCGCGAAAACTTAATTTATTTTTTGTACAGATTGAATTTAAAGTTAAAGTAATGTTGTATTCTACACTTAGAATCACGTTGGTTTAAAACCCTCAGAAAGATTTTACTTTAATTAATAGTGATTGAGATTACAATAATTCGATAAATAAAAAAAGTTGGTACCGTTATATTTGGGGATATACGAAGACTGGACTTGTGCAGACAGTTGTCTGGCGTAGGCTGTATTATTTATTACGAACTTCAAACACTAAATTTAAAACTATTCCGGTGAATAATGTCGTTAAAATCATCAAAATACCGAATATAGGGAGGGATATGCGAAGACGTTGACCTGCACTGAAGAGTTTCTGTCAGAGGCTTTAGTATAAATTACGAACTTCAAACATCAAATTTGAAACAACTCCGGTAAATAATGTCGTTAGAATAATCAAAATACAGAATATCGGGAAGTACCGTTGTATGGGGGATATGCGAAGACGTGGACCTGCACTGACAAATTTTCTGTCATAGGCTGTAGTATCCGTTACGAACTTCAAACAACAAATTTGAAGCATTTCTGCTGAATAACGTCGCTAAAATCTTCAAAATACCGAATTGTCTGTCATTAAGAACTTCAAACACCAAATTTGAAACAATTCCGTTAAATAATGTCGTTGACGTGCACAGACAATTTTATGTCATAAGCTGTGGTATCCGTTGCGAACTTCAAACACCAAGTTTGAAGCAGTTCTAGTGAATAATGTCGCTTAAATCAGCAAAATAGCGGAACCCAAAAACAATTTTCTGTCTTAGCCTGGAGTATTTATTACGAGCTTCAAATACCACATTTGAGCCAATTCCGGTGAAAAATGTCGCTACAATCATCAAAGTACCGAATATCGGTAGGAACAGTTATATGGGGGATATACGAAGACGTGGACCTGCACATACAATTTTCTGTCATAGACTGTAGTATCCACTACGAACTTAAAACATCAAATTTGAAATAATTCCGGTGAATTATGTCGCTAAAATCATCAAAATACCGAATATTGAGAGGTACCGTTATATGGGTGATATGCTAAGACGTGAAACTGCACAGGCAATTTTCTGCCTTAGACTGTAATATTCATTGCGAACTTCAAATACTAAAATTGAAACAATTCCGGTGAATAATGTCGCTAAAATCATCAAAGTAAAGAATATCAGGAGGTACAGTTATATGGAGGATATGCGAAGACGTGGACCTGCAAAGACAATTTTCTGTCTTAGGCTGTAATATTCATTGCGAACTTCATAGATCTAATTCGAAACAATTCTGGTGAATAATGTCGCTAAAATCATCAAAATAGCGAATATAGAGAGGTACCGTTATATTGGGGCTATGCGAAGACGTGGACTTGCACATACAATTTTCTTTCATAGACTGTAGTATTAATTGCGAACATCAAATACCAAATTTGAGACAATTCTGATGAGTAAAGTAGCAAAAATCATCAAAATACCGAATATAGAGAGGTACCTTTATATGGGTGATATGCTAAAACGTGGATCTGCACATGCAATTTTCTACCTTAGACTGTAATATTCATTGCGAGTTTCAAATACTAAATTTGAAACAATTCCGGTGAATAATGTCGCTTAAATCATCAAAGTAAAGAATATCGGGAGGTACAGTTATATGGAGGATATGCGAAGACCTGGACCTGCTAAGACAATTTTCTGTCTTAGGTTGTAGTATTCATTGCGAACTTCAAATACCAAGTTTGAAGCATTTCTAGTGAATAATGTCGCTTAAATCATCAAAATAGCGAATATAGAGAGGTACCGTTATATTGGGGCTATGCGAAGACGTGGACCTGCACATACAATTTTCTTTCATAGACTGTAGTATTAATTACGAACTTCATATACCAAATTTGAGACCATTCCGGTGAATAATGTAGCTACAATCATCGAAGTACCGAATATCGGTATTTACCGTTATATGGGGGATATACGAATACGTGGACCTGCACTGAAAGTTTTCTAAGTCTGTAAAATTCATTGCGAACATCATACATAAATTTGAAACAATTCCGGTGAAGAATGTCGCTAATATCATCAAAGTAAAGAATATCGGGAGGAACCTCTATATGGGGGATATGCGAAGACGTGAACCTGCACAGACAATTTTCTGTCTTAGACTGTAGTATCTACTACGAACTTCAAATACCAAATTTGAGACAATTCCGGTGAATAATGTCGTTGACCAGCACAGACATTTTTCTCTCATAGGCTGTGGTATCCGTTGCGAACTTCAAATACCAAGTTTGAAGCATTTCTAGTGAATAATGTCGCTTAAATAATCAAAATACCGGAACTCAAAGACAATTTTCTGTCTTAGCCTGGAGTATTAATTACGAACTTCAAATACCAAGTTTGACACCATTCCGGTGAATAATGTAGCTACAATCATCAAAGTACCGAGTATCGGTATTTAACGTTATATGGGGGATATACGAATACGTGGACCTGCACTGAAAGTTTTCTAAGTCTGTAAAATTCATTGCGAACATCATACATAAATTTGAAACAATTCCTGTGAAGAATGTCGCTAATATCATCAAAGTAAAGAATATCGGGAGGAACCTCTATATGGGGGATATGCGAAGACGTGGACCTACACAGACAATTTTCTGTCTTAGACTGTAGTATCCACTACGAACTTCAAATACCAAATTTGAGACAATTCCGGTGAATAATGTCGCTAAAATCATGAAAATAGCGAATATAGGGAGGTACCGTTATATTGGGGCTATGCGAAGACGTGGAGCTACACATACAATTTTTTGCCATAGACTGTAGTATCCTATACGAACTTAAAACACCAAATTTAAAACAATTCCGGTGAATAATGTCGCTAAAATCATCAAAATACCGAATATCGAGAGGTACCGTTATATGGGTGTTATGAGAAGACGTGGACCTGCACAGGCAATTTTCTGCTCTAGACTGTAATATTCACTACGAACTTCAAATACCAACTTTGAAACAATTCCGGTGAATAATCTCGCTAAAATCAGCAAAGTAAAGAATATCGGCAGGTACAGTTCTGTCATAGGCTGTAGTATTCATTGCAAACTTTATAGATATAATTTGAAACAATTCCGGTGAATAATGTCGCTAAAATCATCAAAATACCGAATATAGGGATGTACCGTTATATTGGGGCTACACGAAGACGTGGACCTTCACAGACAATTTTCTGTCATAGGCTGCAGTATCCGTTACGGACTTCAAAGACCAAAATTTGAAACAATTTGAAACAATTAAAAAATACAAGTAAGAAAGCTGTAAGTTGTGCCGGGGCGATCTTTGTAGTAGTATCTGTTACGAACTTCAAATACGGACGGACAGGCGGATATACGGAAGGACAACTCTCATAGAATTCCACGCTGATAAAGAATACTATAGTGGAGGGTATAAAAATTTGGTAAATAATATAGCTAAATTTATCAAAATGCCTTATATAGGGAGGTGCAATTATATGGGGGATATGCGAAGACGTGGCAGGGTTCAAAAGCTATTTTTGTTTAGCCCTAACCGACAAAAAAGCTAAAAGTTCAGCACACAAAATAAGCAATAGCTCGGATTTCCGCGGCTGCTATTTTCCTTTAGCCGAATGAGCAGCCGAAAACATATTTGTATGATTGTGTGTTGTCAGTGTACAAACTAATAAAACACGTACATATGGTTTCGAGCTCGTCAGCAATATAAGTTTATATTTAAATTGTAATTTATCAATTTTTTTTCTAACTGTATTTATTAATATGTCACAAAACTAAAATACATTTAAATTTATTGAATTCAATAACATTTGCACATTGTCTACATATGAAAGTATCAAACGGATAAAAATGCGATTTTTATCGCATTTCATACAGTATGAACTTTTTCATGAGCAACACTGAACTCAGAAATTAATATCTGTTTTTGTTGGCTGAAAACCGAGCTAAGTAGCAGCATTCACGTTGCTTTTTCACGCTAATTTCATTTTAGCTCAGGCGCTCACTGCTATTTTGTCTTTGCTGACGACTTCAAGTAGCATTAGCTCTCTCGGCTAATTTTTTTTGTAATGTGTTGCTATTTATTGGCGTAGCTAATTGATGGGCTACAAATTTTGAAGATTTTTTAGCTGGCATAGCTGAAAATTTTCGGTGCTATTGCTAATTTGGCGTTACCATTTTAAACCCTAGACTGTAGTCAAAATACGGTAAAGCGGGAGGTACCGTTATAATTGGGGCTATACGAAGACGTGGACCTGCAATGACAATTTTCTCTCATAGGCTGTAGTATCCATTACGAACTTGAAACACCAAATTCGAAACAATTCCGGTGAATAATGTCGCTAAAATCATCAAAGTACCGAATATAGGGAGGTACCGTTATATGGGGGATATGCGAAGACGTGGACCTGCACAGATAATTTTCTGTCATAAGCTGTAGTATTCATTACGAACGTAAAAAACCAAATTTGAATAATGTCGCTAAAATCATCAAAATACCGAATATCGAGAGGTACCGTTATATGGGTGTTATGAGAAGACGTGGACCTGCACAGGCAATTTTCTGCTCTAGACTGTAATATTCACTACGAACTTCAAATACCAACTTTGAAACAATTCCGGTGAATAATCTCGCTAAAATCAGCAAAGTAAAGAATATCGGCAGGTACAGTTCTGTCATAGGCTGTAGTATTCATTGCAAACTTTATAGATATAATTTGAAACAATTCCGGTGAATAATGTCGCTAAAATCATCAAAATACCGAATATAGGGATGTACCGTTATATTGGGGCTACACGAAGACGTGGACCTGCACAGACAATTTTCTGTCATAGGCTGCAGTATCCGTTACGGACTTCAAAGACCAAAATTTGAAACAATTTGAAACAATTAAAAAATACAAGTAAGAAAGCTGTAAGTTGTGCCGGGGCGATCTTTGTAGTAGTATCTGTTACGAACTTCAAATACGGACGGACAGGCGGATATACGGAAGGACAACTCTCATATAATTCTACGCTGATAAAGAATACTATAGTGGAGGGTATAAAAATTTGGTAAATAATATAGCTAAATTTATCAAAATGCCTTATATAGGGAGGTGCAATTATATGGGGGAATTAAATTAAAAAATACAAGTAAGAAAGCTGTAAGTTGTGCCGGGGCGATCTTTGTAGTAGTATCTGTTACGAACTTCAAATACGGACGGACAGGCGGATATACGGAAGGACAACTCTCATAGAATTCTACGCTGATAAAGAATACTATAGTGGAGGGTATAAAAATTTGGTAAATAATATAGCTAAATTTATCAAAATGCCTTATATAGGGAGGTGCAATTATATGGGGGATATGCGAAGACGTGGCAGGGTTCAAAAGCTATTTTTGTTTAGCCCTAACCGACAAAAAAGCTAAAAGTTCAGCACACAAAATAAGCAATAGCTCGGATTTCCGCGGCTGCTATTTTCCTTTAGCCGAATGAGCCGCCGAAAACATATTTGTATGATTGTGTGTTGTCAGTGTACAAACTAATAAAACACGTACATATGGTTTCGAGCTCGTCAGCAATATAAGTTTATATTTAAATTGTAATTTATCAATTTTTTTTCTAACTGTATTTATTAATATGTCACAAAACTAAAATACATTTAAATTTATTGAATTCAATAACATTTGCACATTGTCTACATATGAAAGTATCAAATGGATAAAAATGCGATTTTTATCGCATTTCATACAGTATGAACTTTTTCATGAGCAACACTGAACTCAGAAATTAATATTTGTTTTTGTTGGCTGAAAACCGAGCTAAGTAGCAGCATTCACGTTGCTTTTTTCACGCTAATTTCATTTTAGCTCAGGCGCTCACTGCTATTTTGTCTTTGCTGACGACTTCAAGTAGCATTAGCTCTCTCGGCTAATTTTTTTTGTAATGTGTTGCTATTTATTGGCGTAGCTAATTGATGGGCTACAAATTTTGAAGATTTTTTAGCTGGCATAGCTGAAAATTTTCGGTGCTATTGCTAATTTGGCGTTACCATTTTAAACCCTAGACTGTAGTCAAAATACGGTAAAGCGGGAGGTACCGTTATAATTGGGGCTATACGAAGACGTGGACCTGCAATGACAATTTTCTCTCATAGGCTGTAGTATCCATTACGAACTTGAAACACCAAATTCGAAACAATTCCGGTGAATAATGTCGCTAAAATCATCAAAGTACCGAATATAGGGAGGTACCGTTATATGGGGGATATGCGAAGACGTGGACCTGCACAGATAATTTTCTGTCATAAGCTGTAGTATTCATTACGAACGTAAAACACCAAATTTGAATAATGTCGCTAAAATCATCAAAATACCGAATATCGAGAGGCACCGTTATATGGGTGTTATGAGAAGACGTGGACCTGCACAGGCAATTTTCTGCTCTAGACTGTAATATTCACTACGAACTTCAAATACCAACTTTGAAACAATTCCGGTGAATAATCTCGCTAAAATCAGCAAAGTAAAGAATATCGGCAGGTACAGTTCTGTCATAGGCTGTAGTATTCATTGCAAACTTTATAGATATAATTTGAAACAATTCCGGTGAATAATGTCGCTAAAATCATCAAAATACCGAATATAGGGATGTACCGTTATATTGGGGCTACACGAAGACGTGGACCTGCACAGACAATTTTCTGTCATAGGCTGCAGTATCCGTTACGGACTTCAAAGACCAAAATTTGAAACAATTTGAAACAATTAAAAAATACAAGTAAGAAAGCTGTAAGTTGTGCCGGGGCGATCTTTGTAGTAGTATCTGTTACGAACTTCAAATACGGACGGACAGGCGGATATACGGAAGGACAACTCTCATATAATTCTACGCTGATAAAGAATACTATAGTGGAGGGTATAAAAATTTGGTAAATAATATAGCTAAATTTATCAAAATGCCTTATATAGGGAGGTGCAATTAAATGGGGGAATTAAATTAAAAAATACAAGTAAGAAAGCTGTAAGTTGTGCCGGGGCGATCTTTGTAGTAGTATCTGTTACGAACTTCAAATACGGACGGACAGGCGGATATACGGAAGGACAACTCTCATAGAATTCTACGCTGATAAAGAATACTATAGTGGAGGGTATAAAAATTTGGTAAATAATATAGCTAAATTTATCAAAATGCCTTATATAGGGAGGTGCAATTATATGGGGGATATGCGAAGACGTGGCAGGGTTCAAAAGCTATTTTTGTTTAGCCCTAACCGACAAAAAAGCTAAAAGTTCAGCACACAAAATAAGCAATAGCTCGGATTTCCGCGGCTGCTATTTTCCTTTAGCCGAATGAGCAGCCGAAAACATATTTGTATGATTGTGTGTTGTCAGTGTACAAACTAATAAAACACGTACATATGGTTTCGAGCTCGTCAGCAATATAAGTTTATATTTAAATTGTAATTTATCAATTTTTTTTCTAACTGTATTTATTAATATGTCACAAAACTAAAATACATTTAAATTTATTGAATTCAATAACATTTGCACATTGTCTACATCTAAGATGCACAAAATAGTACATTTTCGTCGATGTCGCGTTCGTGTGTATTTTTATTCTCTCGCTTTCAGTCGTTGATGAGACTTCAACGGATACACACATGCTCGGGTGGTGCACGCATTGTTTTGCCGTGAACACTTAGAGAAAACAAATGACAGATTTAATGAGACTGGATGCGTAGGGAAATATGAATATGTTGAGTTCTTATTTTATGCTTTTGGAAATGTACAGTGCCTTTTATTGTCATCGGAAAACATCCTGTTTTAAGTCAAACTGTATATAACATTATTATGTATATTTTTTAAACCCCTTGAACCCTTATCAACTGAAATTTACTTCTTTTTGAAACAAATCTACATTTTCACACATTATTTTTCAATGTAAAATAAACATATTCAAACATTTCTTGAAACATTAAATTACAAAAGAAGTTATTTCATACAAATTCAATGTATTTTTAATTTAATTAATATGTTAATTGGAAAACCTCCATACTTATATTTTCCTAAATAATTCGAATTAGAAATCCAATTACATATATACTATTTTCATTTTATTTTCATAAAAAAACGTATCTAGTCACACATGTGTTCGCTGTCCAAGCATCGACCGCTTGCTGTAATCAAAATTTTCTTTACGTGCATTTTTATTTTCTCTCACACATACAAGCGCAATGTTCATTTTGTGCACCTATGGTCTACATATGAAAGTATCAAATGGATAAAAATGCGATTTTTATCGCATTTCATACAGTATGAACTTTTTCATGAGCAACACTGAACTCAGAAATTAATATTTGTTTTTGTTGGCTGAAAACCGAGCTAAGTAGCAGCATTCACGTTGCTTTTTTCACGCTAATTTCATTTTAGCTCAGGCGCTCACTGCTATTTTGTCTTTGCTGACGACTTCAAGTAGCATTAGCTCTCTCGGCTAATTTTTTTTGTAATGTGTTGCTATTTATTGGCGTAGCTAATTGATGGGCTACAAATTTTGAAGATTTTTTAGCTGGCATAGCTGAAAATTTTCGGTGCTATTGCTAATTTGGCGTTACCATTTTAAACCCTAGACTGTAGTCAAAATACGGTAAAGCGGGAGGTACCGTTATAATTGGGGCTATACGAAGACGTGGACCTGCAATGACAATTTTCTCTCATAGGCTGTAGTATCCATTACGAACTTGAAACACCAAATTCGAAACAATTCCGGTGAATAATGTCGCTAAAATCATCAAAGTACCGAATATAGGGAGGTACCGTTATATGGGGGATATGCGAAGACGTGGACCTGCACAGATAATTTTCTGTCATAAGCTGTAGTATTCATTACGAACGTAAAACACCAAATTTGAATAATGTCGCTAAAATCATTAAAATACCGAATATCGAGAGGAACGTTATTTGCGTTATATGCGAAGACATGGACCTGCACAGACAATTTTCTGTCATAGGCTGTAGCATTCATTACGAATTTCAAACGCCAAATTTGAAACCATTCCGGTGAATAATTTTGCTAAAATCATCAAAATACCGAATATATGCAGGTTCTGTTATATTGGGGCTATGCGAATACGTGGAACTGCACAGACAATTTTCTGTCATAGGCTGTAGTACCCATTAGGAACTTCAAATACCGAATTTGAAACAATTCCGGTGCATAACGTCGCTAAAATCATCAATGTATATCGGGAGGTAATCAGTATCGGGAGGTAATGTTATATTAGGGCTATGCGAAGACGTGGACCTACACAGACAAATTTCTGTCTTAGACTGTAATATTCATTGCGAACTTCAAATAACAAATTAAAACAATTCCGGTGAATAATGTCGCTATAATCATAAAAGTACCGAATATCGGGAGGTACAGTTATATTGGGGATATGCGAAGACGTGGATCTGCAAAGACAATTGTCTGTCTTTGCCTAGAGTATTAATTGCGAACTAAAAATACCAAATTTGAAACAATTCTGGTGAATAACGTCGCTAAAATCATCAATGTATATCGGGAGGTAATCAGTATCGGGAGGTAATGTTATATTGGGGCTATACGAAGACGTGGACCTGCACATACACTTTTCTGTCATAGACTGTAGTATGCATTACGAACTTAAAACACCAAACTTGAAACCATTCCGGTGAATAATGTTGCTAAAACCATCAAAATACCTTATATCGGGAGGTAACGTTATATAGGGGATATACGAAGACGTGGACCTGCACGGACAATTTTCTGTCATAGGCTGTAGTATCCATAACGAACTTCAAAGGCCAAATTTGAAACCATTCCGGTGAATAATTTTTGCTAAAAATAATCAAAATACCGAATATATGCAGGTACCGTTATATTGGGGCTATGCGAATACGTGGAACTGCACAGACAATTTTCTGTCATAGGCTGTAGTATCCATTAGGAACTTCAAATACCGAATTTGAAACAATTCCGGTGCATAATGTCGCTAAAATCGTTAAAATACCGAATATCGAGAGGTACCTTTATATAGGTGATATGCGAAGACGTGGACCTGCACAGACAAATTTCTGTCTTAGACTGTAATATTCATTGCGAACTTCAAATAACAAATTAAAACAATTCCGGTGAATAATGTCGCTATAATCATAAAAGTACCGAATATCGGGATGTACAGTTATAAGGGGGATATGCGAAGACGTGGACCTGCACAGACAATTTTCTGTCATAGGCTGTAGTATCCTTTACAAACTTCAAACACCAAATTTGAAGCATTTCTGGTGAATAATATATCTTAATTCATCAAATTACGGAATATCGGGGGGTACCGTTATTTTTGAGGATATACGAAGACGTGGATCTGCAAAGACAATTTTCTGTCTTTGCCTGGAGTATTAATTGCGAACTACAAATACCAAATTTGAGACAATTCCGGTTAATAACGTCGCTAAAATCATCAAAGTACCGAATATCGGGAGGTATTAATTATAAAAAGTTGGCTATAGTTCAACAATTGGCCGTGGCGCTAACTTGCAATGTAGTTTATCGGTTGGCCGACAGTGGCTCTAACACCCCGCCGCAGATTCGAAGCCCTACTCCCTATTTGAATCCACGTCGAGTAGAACCCATCTTGCTACTGGTCTCTCTAGCTCACATCGCTTGATGTCATAATTTTCGCTTTTCGAACCTGGTCGGCAGCTGCAACTGTTGTTTCCAAAACTTTTCCCCCTGGCCAAACATTTCTCGGCAACGAAGGGTCAACCACAACAACCAAATTCTCCCACAGCCATCTTTTCCAAAATTCTTGCGTATACATTTAGGATGGGCAACCAGCTATTCTTAACCAGCGCACTGTAGTCTTCAAAATCTGCTAATGGTTTCGTTCCATTTGAACTCCCTAGCAGTAGATGGTTAAGCGTTTGTGCCTCTTGAGTTTCGTTGTCTATTGGCACGTAAGTAAGCGGACGAGGGTTTACAATATTTTAAACTTCTGCCACAATACGGATGGTTTCATCATTGACTGATCTCGTCGGCATTATTTTATACAAAAAAAAAAAAAACAGTTTTAGTAGAACGTACCATGCGTTCCCACGCCCGCCCATATGTGGGGCAGCAGTCGGAATGAAATTCCATTTACTTGTAGCAGTTGTGAAACTGCGAACAAATTCGTTTCTGTCAACTTCTTTTACGGTAGCGCGTAGCTCCTTTTCTGATCCAACAAAGTTGGTCGCATTATCGCTGAAGAATTCCCTTGGCGTATCACGTCTGGCTATGAAATTACGTATTGCTAAAATACAAGAACTGGTGGTAAGAGAATGTACTATCTCAATTTGCACTATTATGTACTATCTCCTTGTGCCGATTGACGGTTACCAAAATTGGACCAAAAATGTCCAGGCCCGTAAATGTAAAGGGTGCAACATGTGCCGACAGTCTGACCCTTGGAAGTCTTGCCATTTGTGGGTATGTTGGTTCTGCCTTACTAACTTTGCACAATTGGTATTTTCGTTTAACTTTTCTATACGTAGTTCTTAAGCGAGGCACATAATATTGTTGTCGAATTTCATTTATGGCGGTCTCTTGATTTCCATGATGGTATTTTGCGTGAAAGTGAAGTAATATTAGCTCGGTGATTTAGTTTTGTTTTGGCATAATTGCTGGGTGTTTAAATTCATCTGGAACATCGGCGTGTTCTATTCAGCTATCAATACGTAAAACTTCATTACCATCTAAAAAAGGAGAAAGCTACTTTTGCTAATTTTACCACCACCTTTCATCGTTGTTATTTCATCGAAATATTGTGCATTTGAGCTTGCTAATGAGAACAATCTCCGCTGTTTTTAGTTCGCGTTGAGATATGTTATTTGGTGCTGAACTCTTTTTAAGTTTGTTTATGAAATGTATGGCATAGGCAACCGACCTAAGCGCTCTTCGCCACTGAAAAAAACGCTCAATTGTAACCAAGTGGTGAATTCCTTTTACATGAAGCACATTTTGTTTAAGTTCACAGTCAATATAAGCATTTATGCCAGTATGTATCGGCCACAGCTTGGGTCTTCTTTCAAAAAACTTGGACCATTTTGCCTTCTACAGTGATTAGATAAGTCGGGCCCACGTTTGGACCACTTTGTAGCTTCGTCTGCCATGTTTAATTTGCCGGAAATCCATCATCTAAATCAATCGTGTAGAGAATTTCGCTTGCCCGAAAAGCCACGTATTGATGATACTTCTTTTGATGACAGTTTTAGAATGAGACCAAAATTCATTGGGCTGAGTTCAATGGTTGTACTCTTTTTGATACTATTGGCCAAACGTGACGCAATTACTGCTGCCATTAATTCCAAACGTGGGATGGAAGCTACACTAAGTGGGGAAACTCTGGTTTTTGAACCCACAAGTGATACGAAATCCTAAAATAGGAAACTGCTGCATAGCCATTTTCGCTGGCGTCAGCGAATGTATGGAATTGTACATAAACATCGTGATAATCACTAAAATATTGGAGGTAACAAGCGAAGTGGACTAAATGGCTATCATTTCAATTTCCGTTAAAAATGAGAGCCATTTAGTCCACTTCACTAAATGATGGGGCTGTATTTCTTCATCCCACGTTACGCTGCTCCTCCATACATCCTGCAGTGTTATTTTTAGGTACATCAAATAGTGTCCAATGAAACATAAAGGATCATATATTGACATCAAAATTCTTAATATTTCGCGTTTTGAGGGGACTTTTTTTCTGTCAGTATTTTGTTGTCAATATTTTGTGAAAGTTGAAACGTAAAGGTGTCATCTAATGACTTCAAAAAACACGAAGAACTTTCTCTACTATAATTTCGTTTCCGAGATTAAGGCGCTTATGTTGTTGACTATTGATACCATTCATTGCAGCTAAAACACTTTTGTTATTACAGATCCGGTTTCTGATATTAAAGCCATAGCTGCGAAAATCATCACGTTCATAACATAAACGTCAAATTCTCCTTTGCTCTCTGTACGCCATAGGAATCGCTGGGCATTACGATCTTCTTCCCTTATAATCACCTGGTGAAACATCTGCTCTATATTACCATAAATGGCGATAGCTTTTTCACGAAAAGAAATGAGAATTGATGGAAACGAACCCAACATACTGGACCTTTCATCAGCATATCATTTAAAGAAATGCCATGGGCTTTCGCAGCTGCATCCCAAACGATTCTGCTTTTCCCTGGCTTGTTTTTATTGAAAACTGATAAAATTGGCAAAAACCAAACCTTTTTTTCTTTGCTTGACGTTACGCGATAATTTTCTGTCTTGGTTATAGAGCCTTTTGAAATATATTCAGAAATTGTTTTATTGAAAATATCATTTAAATGACGCTCACTTTTAAATTTCTTTTCTAAACATTTAAACCTTTTCAATGCCATACCGTAACTCTTAGGCATTTGTGGAGGTTTCATAATGTCCATCTGCTCTTTGTATAGTACACTTCTCTAAGATGAACATGGCCCTTTCGTCGTCCTTAGTCATCATGGTTTTTGCACCATCTACACCGGCAGTTTCCAAAGAGTAAAACGTTTTCATTAAATCCGATAGAATCTTATTATTGCATTCATCCGAATGGCAGTGATGGTGTTCTATAAACTTATTTCCCATTGCACCGTACACTAATCACCCAAGACGGGTCCGAATTGCCACAGGTTCGTTGATCTTACCTTATTTTATATTGTTGTAAACTTATAGTTTAGAATTGTTTAGACCAATCATTAATTGTGGTGTAGCATCAACGTAACCGTTTACAGGTAATCCAGCCAAATAAGGAAAATCTTGCACTAGGGGTTTAAAGTCAACAGTTTGCCTCGGTAATGAAAATGTTTCACTGTTCGAACTTCTACTGTATGAACTTTTTTTGTTTTGACCTGCCGCACTTAAGCAAATTCTACGAGAACTGTTTACCGTTCGACGTTCCCAGTCCATTTAAGACATAAAAGTTCATTGGTTCCGGAAAGATTTAGGTCGTTGGCGATCTGTTTATTTATTAAACTGGTTGAAGAAACGTCGTCGATAAACGCAAATGATTCTATAAGTTTGTTTACATTGCCATATATTTTTACCGAAATAACTTTAAATAAATTGTTACAGCCCAATGCTTTTTGCGTTTTATATCTCTGGTTTTCACTGTTTTGCATTGAAACGTTGTTTTTATTTGAATCCTCCATGTTTGATATTTCACCTTTGTCCGTCTTTTCTGTTGGTTTATGCAATAGATAATGATGTTTATATTGACAATTATCAACACCACATACGTTGTTACTATTGCATTTGCCAAAATGTTATCGTAAACATTGTTTACAGAGATTAAATTCTCTTACGATATTCCATTTATTTGTCCTATCCATTCTCTTAAATTTCTCGCAGTTGGCAACGTTGTTGCAGTTATAACTGCGATACGATACATCTCTTTCTGCTTTGTTCAGTGTGAGTGTGTACATATGCCTATTGCGTGAGAGACTTTCTGAGGCAGAGCTAGAACTGCTATCAATATTTACGCTGCTGGCAGAAACACCAATATCAAAAATCCATGTGGAGAATTCCGCTATGTTGACTTTTCTATTTTGTTTTGATAAATTCATTTTGTATGTACCCCAATGAATTTGGAAATAAGAAGGAAATTTGGCAATTAATTCCTGTAATAATGATAGATTATTCAGCTCATCAAGAAGATTGCAGGCTTCTATTGTGGCATGTAGACCTTTAACTTGTACGGCAAATTAGGTGAGTTTACTCAACTTATTTACGTTGACTGCCAGTTATGATTTTATTTTTTGTTTCAGGGAATGGAGGATCTTTTCTGACTGTCCATACCATAATTTTAGTGTTGAAATTGCGGCTGTCACACAGCACGGGTGGATTAAAATGTGCTGTACAGATTTCAAAGCATCTCCTTGCAACGCCTTTTGCAGACGGATTAAGTTCTCAGCATCAGTTAAGCCACATACTCCGTAGACCAATCGAATGTGGAACTGAAAAGAGGCCACACTTCCTGATTGCCAGTGAATATGGGTAGGTCTTTAGGAACAGTTTGTCTCGATGTTATTTGCTGATGAGTGAGGTTTGAAGGTATGGTATTGCTTGGAGCTGATGAACCTGATGGACAGAAAGTGTAATCCACCGGTGGCCCCTGAGTGCCGTTGGGTGGAAAAGCTGTTGTTGGTGGGAGGAAAGGGTAATTAGCAGATGCTTTAAAGTAACGTTAGATGGAAAAGCTGTTGTTTTATTTTTTGTGTTGTTGGAATTTCTGCTCTATCAATAGAAGTGGTTGTATTATTATATAAAGATGGATGAGCTATTTTATTTTGAAAGTGTGTTACTGTAGTGTTTATAGGCACATTATTTTTTGTAGATTGTGCTGCTGCTTGACATTGGTTTGAAGTGAAGACAGCAAACGTTACATTAGAATTTTCTACAGAACAATTTGGTCCTTTAAGCGGTGGCACAGCACTTTAACTTATTTCTGGTATGTTATGAGGATTGGGTTGATTGTTCAGCCATCCGTGTACGGAATTTATGTCTATGGAGCTACGATCATCCCTCCCTTCTTCTTCTTCTTCTTGGTGCAACAATTGATACTTTTGCCTTAAGGATTCGGAATCTCTTTCTTTATCTAGCTGCCTTTCTTCTTCGAGGCGCTGAAGTTCTAATTGTTTTCTTCGCACAGTGGTGCCTCGTGAAACGCTGGAGGCTTTGCTGCGATGACTTCGAACAGATTTTGAAGAGCTTGAAGATAGATTTATGTCGGCACAATTATGGCATGTGCAAGGTTCATTATCACTGTTTACGTTAACACAATTTAGGTGATAAATCTTTTGGCATTTATTATTATGGTGTTGTGGCGGCTGACCCCGTAAAGAAGAACAATCCATTTCTGGGACTTAAAAATTTAGCCGGCTGGATGTGTTTTCTTTAGGTTATCCGTATCTTGGTTGTCTTATTCCACTGCTTTGGGGTTAGGTTTTGGAACGAGATTCTTCTTATAAAAAGAAATTTAATTTAATCTGCCCACGAGCTTAGTTCCACAAGATTGTAAACAACAAATACAAGGTTTAGAAAATTCAGTTTATTCAATATCCAGTTGTATTTGTGTGTTGAAATTTCTAATTGAGGAAAAATTATAAATTAAATACATAAAAGTAATTTCAGTTTTAGATGTTTGTAGTTAACTTTTAGTTTGAAACGAAGCGCGAAAACATAATTTATTTTTTGTACAGATTGAATTTAAAGTTAAAGTAATGTTGTATTCTACACTTAGAATCACGTTGGTTTATAACACTCAGAAAGATTTTACTTTTTAATGATTGAGATTACAATAATTCGATAACTAAAAAAAGTTGGCTATAGTTCAACAATTGGCCGTGGCACTAACAGCATCTTGCAATGTAGTTTATCAGTTGGCCGACAGCGGAGCTAACATGGGGGATATGCGAAAACGTGGACCTGCACAGGCAATTGTCTGTCATAGGCTGTAGTGTCCGTTACGAACTTCAAACACCAAATTTGAAGTATTTCTGGTGAATAATTTCGCTAAAATCATCAAAATACCGAATTGTCTGTCATTAAGAACTTCAAACACCAAATTTTGAAACAATTCCGTTAAATAATGTCGCTAAAATCGTCAAAATTCCGAATATCGGGTGGTACCGTTATATTTGGGGATATACGAAGACTGGACTTGTGCAGACAGTTGTCTGGCGTAGGCTGTATTATTTACTACAAACTTCAAACACCAAATTTAAAACTATTCCGGTAGATAATGTCGTTAGAATAATCAAAATACCGAATATAGGGAGGGATATGCGAAGACGTTGACCTGCACTGAAGAGTTTCTGTCATAGGCTTTAGTATAAATTACGAACTTCAAACATCAAATTTGAAACAATTCCGGTGAATAATCTCGTTAGAATAAACAAAATACAGAATATCGGGAGGTACCGTTGTATGGGGGATATGCGAAGACGTGGACCTGCACTGACAATTTTCTGTCATAGGCTGTAGTATCCGTTACGAACTTCAAACAACAAATTTGAAGCATTTCTGGTGAATAACGTCGCTAAAATCATCAAAATACCGAATTGTCTGTCATTAAGAACTTCAAACACCAAATTTGAAACAATTCCGTTAAATAATGTCGTTGACGTGCACAGACAATTTTATGTCATAGCCTGTGGTATCCGTTGCGAACTTCAAACACCAAGTTTGAAGCATTTCTAGTGAATAATGTCGCTTAAATCGTCAAAATACCGGAACTCAAAGACAATTTTCTGTCTTAGCCTGGAGTATTAATTACGAACTTCAAATACCAAATTTGGTAGGAACCGTTAAATGGGGGATATACGAAAACATGGACCTGCACATACAATTTTCTGTCATAGACTGTAGTATCCACTACTTAAAACATCAAATTTGAAATAATTCCGGTGAATAACGTCGCTAAAATCATCAAAATACCGAATATTGAGAGGTACCGTTATAGGGGTGATATGCTAAGACGTGGAACTGCAGAGGCAATTTTTTCCTTAGACTCTAATATTCATTGCGAACTTCAAACACCAAATTTGAAACAATTCCGGTGAAGAATGTCGCTAAAATCATCAAACTACCAAATATCGAGAGGTACCGTTATATGGGGGATATGTGAAGACGTGGATTTGCACAGACAGTTTTCTGTGATAGGCTGTAGTATTCATTGCGAACTTCATGAAACAATTCCGGTGAATAATGTCGTTAAAATCATCAAAATAGCGAATACCGAATTGTCTGTCATTAAGAACTTCAAACACCAAGATTGAAGCATTTCTAGTGAATAATGTCGCTTAAATCATCAAAATACTGGAACTCAAAGAAAAGTTTCTGTCTTAGCCTGGCGTATTAATTACGAACTTCAAATACCAAATTTGAGACAATTCCGGTGAAAAATGTCGCTACAATCATCAAAGTACCGAATATCGGTAGGAACCGTTATATGAGGGAAATACGAATACATGGACCTGCACAGAAAGTTTTCTCAGGCTGTAAAATTCGTTGCGAACATCAGACATAAATTTGAAACAATTCCGGTGAAGAATGTCGCTAATATCATTAAAGTAAAGAATATCGGGATGAACCTCTATATGGCGGATATCCGAAGACGTGAACCTGCACAGACAATTTTCTGTCTTAGACTGTAGTATCCACTACGAACTTCAAATACCAAATTTGAGACAATTCCGGTGAATAACGTCGCTAATATCATCAAAGTAAAGAATATTGGATGTACCGTTATATGGGGGATATACGAAGACGTGAACAAGCACGGAAAATTTTCTGTCTCAGGCTGTAATATTCATTGCGAACATCATACATAAATTTGAAACAATTCCGGTGAAGAATGTCGGTAAAATCATCAAGGTAAAGAATATAGGGAGGTACCGTTATATGGGTGAATGTTAAGACGTGGATCTGCACAGGCAATTTTTTGCCTTAGACTGTAATATTCATTGTGAACTTCAAATACCAAATTTGAAACAATTCCGGTGAATAATGACGCTAAAATCATCAAGGTATCGAATATTGGGAGGTATAGTTATATGAGGGATATGCGAAGACGTAGACCTGCACAGACAATTTTCAGTCATAGGCTGTAGTATTCGTTACGAACTTTAAACGCCAAATTTGAAGCATTTCTGGTGAATAATGTCGCTAAAATCATCAAAATACCTTGTCTTCAAACACCAAATGTCTTCAAACACCAAATTTGAAAAAATTGGGGATATACGAAGACGTGGACCTGCACAGACAATTTTCTATCATAGGCTGTAGTATTAATTGCGAACTTCATAGATCTAATTCGAAACAATTCCGGTGAATAATGTCGCTAAAATCATCAAAATACCGAATATAGGGAGGTACCATTATATTGGGGCTATGCGAAGACGTGGACCTGCACATACAATTTTCTGTCATAGACTGTAGTATCCACTACGAACTTAAGACATCAAATTTGAAACAATTCCGGTGAATAATGTCGCTAAAATCATCAAAATACCGAATATTGGGAGGTACAGTTATATGGGGAATATGCGAAGACGTGGATCTGCAAAGAAAATTTTCTGTCTTAGCCTGGAGTATTAATTGCGAACTTCAAATACCAAATTTGAGACAATTCCGGTGAATAATGTCGCTAATATCATCAAAGTAAAGAATATTGAGAAGTACCGTTATATGGGGGATATACGAATAAGTGGACCTGCACAGAAAGTTTTCTCTGGCTGTAAAATTCATTGCGAACATCATACATAAATTCGAAACAGTTCCGGTGAAGAATGTCGCTAATATCATCAAAGTAAAGAACATCGGGAGGAACCTCTATATGGGGGATATCCGAAGACGTGAACCTGCACAGACAATTTTCTGTCTTAGACTGTAGTATCCACTACGAACTTCAAATACCAAATTTGAGACAATTCCGGTGAATAACGTCGCTAATATCATCAAAGTAAAGAATATTGGGATGTACCGTTATATGGGGGATATACGAAGACGTGAACAAGCACGGAAAATTTTCTGTCTCAGGCTGTAATATTCATTGCGAACATCATACATAAATTTGAAACAATTCCGGTGAAGAATGTCGGTAAAAACATCAAGGTAAAGAATATAGGGAGGTACCGTTATATGGGTGAATGCTAAGACGTGGATCTGCACAGGCAATTTTTTGCCTTAGACTGTAATATTCATTGCGAACTTCAAATACTAAATTTGACACAATTCCGGTGAAATAATGTCGGTAAAATCATAAAGTAAAGAATATCGGGAGGTATAGTTATATGGGGGATATGCGAAGACGTGGACCTGCACAGACAATTTTCTGTCATAGGCTGTAGTATCCGTTACGAACTTCAAACACCAAATTTGAAGCATTTCTGGTGAATAATGTCGCTAAAATCATCAAAATACCGAATTGTCTTCAAACACCAAATTTGAAAAAATTGGGGATATACGAAGACGTGGACCTGCACAGACAATTTTCTGTCATAGGCTGTAGTATTCATTGCGAACTTCATAGATCTAATTCGAAACAATTCCGATGAATAATGTCGCTAAAATCATCAAAATACCGAATATAGGGAGGTACCGTTATATTGGGGCTATGCGAAGACGTGGACCTGCACATACAATTTTCTGTCATAGACTGTAGTATCCAATACGAACTTAAAACGCCAAATTTGAAACAATTTCGGTGAAAAGTGTCGCTAAAATCATCAAAATACCTTATATCGAGAGCTACCGTTATATGTGTGATATGCTAATACGTGGATCTGCACAGGCAACTTTTTGCCTTAGACTGTAATATTCATTGTGAACTTCAAATACCAAATTTGAAACAATTCTGGTGATTAATCTCGCTAAAATCATTAAAGTAAAGAATATCGGGAGGTACAGTTATGTGGAGGATATGCGAAGACATGGACCTGCACAGACAATTTTCTGTCATAGGCTGTAGTATCCGTTACGAACTTTAAACACCGAATTTGAAGCATTTCTGGTGAATAATGTCGTTAAATCATCAAAATACCGAATATCGAGAGGTACCGTTATATGGGTGATATGCGAAGACGTGGATCTGCACAGGCAATTTTTTGCCTTAGACTGTAATATTCATTGTGAACTTCAAATACCAAATTTGAAACAATTCTGGTGAATAATGTTGCTAACATCATCAAGGTACCGAATATTGGGGGATATGCGAAGACGTGGACCTGCAAAGCCAATTTTCTGTCATGCGCTGTAATATCCGTTACCAATTTCAAACAACAAATTTGAAACAATGCCGGTGAATAATGTCGCTAGAACCATTAAAGTAAAGAATATCGGGAGGTACAGTTATATTCGGGCTATGCGAAGACGTTGACCTGCACATACAATTTTCTGTCATAGACTGTAGTATCCACTACGGACTTAAAACATCAAATTTAAAACAACTTCGGTGAATAATGTAGCTAAAATCATCAAAATACCGAATATCGAGAGGTACCGTTATATGGGTGATATGCGAAGACGTGGATCTGCACAGGCAACTTTTTGCCTTAGACTGTAATATTCATTGTGAACTTCAAATACCAAATTTGAAACAATTCCGGTGAATAATGACGCTAAAATCATCAAGGTATCGAATATTGGGAGGTATAGTTATATGAGGGATATGCGAAGACGTAGACCTGCACAGACAATTTTCAGTCATAGGCTGTAGTATTCGTTACGAACTTAAGATATCAAATTTGAAACAATTCCGGTGAATAATGTCGCTAAAATCATCAAAATACCGAATATTGGGAGGTACAGTTATATGGGGAATATGCGAAGACGTGGATCTGCAAAGAAAATTTTCTGTCTTAGCCTGGAGTATTAATTGCGAACTTCAAATACCAAATTTGAGACAATTCCGGTGAATAATGTCGCTAATATCATCAAAGTAAAGAATATTGAGAAGTACCGTTATATGGGGGATATACGAATAAGTGGACCTGCACAGAAAGTTTTCTCAGGCTGTAAAATTCATTGCGAACATCATACATAAATTCGAAACAGTTCCGGTGAAGAATGTCGCTAATATCATCAAAGTAAAGAACATCGGGAGGAACCTCTATATGGGGGATATCCGAAGACGTGAACCTGCACAGACAATTTTCTGTCTTAGACTGTAGTATCCACTACGAACTTCAAATACCAAATTTGAGACAATTCCGGTGAATAACGTCGCTAAAATCATCAAGGTATCGAATATTGGGAGGTATAGTTATATGAGGGATATGCGAAGACGTAGACCTGCACAGACAATTTTCAGTCATAGGCTGTAGTATTCGTTACGAACTTAAGATATCAAATTTGAAACAATTCCGGTGAATAATGTCGCTAAAATCATCAAAATACCGAATATTGGGAGGTACAGTTATATGGGGAATATGCGAAGACGTGGATCTGCAAAGAAAATTTTCTGTCTTAGCCTGGAGTATTAATTGCGAACTTCAAATACCAAATTTGAGACAATTCCGGTGAATAATGTCGCTAATATCATCAAAGTAAAGAATATTGAGAAGTACCGTTATATGGGGGATATACGAATAAGTGGACCTGCACAGAAAGTTTTCTCAGGCTGTAAAATTCATTGCGAACATCATACATAAATTCGAAACAGTTCCGGTGAAGAATGTCGCTAATATCATCAAAGTAAAGAACATCGGGAGGAACCTCTATATGGGGGATATCCGAAGACGTGAACCTGCACAGACAATTTTCTGTCTTAGACTGTAGTATCCACTACGAACTTCAAATACCAAATTTGAGACAATTCCGGTGAATAACGTCGCTAATATCATCAAAGTAAAGAATATTGGGATGTACCGTTATATGGGGGATATACGAAGACGTGAACAAGCACGGAAAATTTTCTGTCTCAGGCTGTAATATTCATTGCGAACATCATACATAAATTTGAAACAATTCCGGTGAAGAATGTCGGTAAAAACATCAAGGTAAGGAATATAGGGAGGTACCGTTATATGGGTGAATGCTAAGACGTGGATCTGCACAGGCAATTTTTTGCCTTAGACTGTAATATTCATTGCGAACTTCAAATACTAAATTTGACACAATTCCGGTGAAATAATGTCGGTAAAATCATAAAGTAAAGAATATCGGGAGGTATAGTTATATGGGGGATATGCGAAGACGTGGACCTGCACAGACAATTTTCTGTCATAGGCTGTAGTATCCGTTACGAACTTCAAACACCAAATTTGAAGCATTTCTGGTGAATAATGTCGCTAAAATCATCAAAATACCGAATTGTCTTCAAACACCAAATTTGAAAAAATTGGGGATATACGAAGACGTGGACCTGCACAGACAATTTTCTGTCATAGGCTGTAGTATTCATTGCGAACTTCATAGATCTAATTCGAAACAATTCCGATGAATAATGTCGCTAAAATCATCAAAATACCGAATATAGGGAGGTACCGTTATATTGGGGCTATGCGAAGACGTGGACCTGCACATACAATTTTCTGTCATAGACTGTAGTATCCAATACGAACTTAAAACGCCAAATTTGAAACAATTTCGGTGAAAAGTGTCGCTAAAATCATCAAAATACCTTATATCGAGAGGTACCGTTATATGTGTGATATGCTAATACGTGGATCTGCACAGGCGATTTTCTGCTTTAGACTGTAATATTCATTGCGAACTTCAAATACTAAATTTGAAACAATTCCGGTGATTAATCTCGCTAAAATCATTAAAGTAAAGAATATCGGGAGGTACAGTTATGTGGAGGATATGCGAAGACATGGACCTGCACAGACAATTTTCTGTCATAGGCTGTAGTATCCGTTACGAACTTTAAACACCGAATTTGAAGTATTTCTGGTGAATAATGTCGTTAAATCATCAAAATACCGAATATCGAGAGGTACCGTTATATGGGTGATATGCGAAGACGTGGATCTGCACAGGCAATTTTTTGCCTTAGACTGTAATATTCATTGTGAACTTCAAATACCAAATTTGAAACAATTCTGGTGAATAATGTTGCTAACATCATCAAGGTACCGAATATTGGGGGATATGCGAAGACGTGGACCTGCAAAGCCAATTTTCTGTCATGCGCTGTAATATCCGTTACCAATTTCAAACAACAAATTTGAAACAATGCCGGTGAATAATGTCGCTAGAACCATTAAAGTAAAGAATATCGGGAGGTACAGTTATATTCGGGCTATGCGAAGACGTTGACCTGCACATACAATTTTCTGTCATAGACTGTAGTATCCACTACGGACTTAAAACATCAAATTTAAAACAACTTCGGTGAATAATGTAGCTAAAATCATCAAAATACCGAATATCGAGAGGTACCGTTATATGGGTGATATGCGAAGACGTGGATCTGCACAGGCAATTTTCTGCCTTACTCTGTAATATTCATTTCGAACTTCAAATACTAAATTTGACACAATTCCGGTGAAATAATGTCGGTAAAATCATAAAGTAAATAATATCGGGAGGTATAGTTATATGGGGGATATGCGAAGACGTGGACCTGCACAGACAATTTTCAGTCATAGGCTGTAGTATTCGTTACGAACTTTAAACACCAAATTTGAAGCATTTCTGGTGAATAATGTCGCTAAAATCATCAAAATACCGAATTGTCTTCAAACACCAAATTTGAAAAAATTGGGGATATACGAAGACGTGGACCTGCACAGACAATTTTCTGTCATAGGCTGTAGTATTCATTGCGAACTTCATAGATCTAATTCGAAACAATTCCGGTGAATAATGTCGCTAAAATCATCAAAATACCGAATATAGGGAGGTACCGTTATATTGGGGCTATGCGAAGACGTGGACCTGCACATACAATTTTCTGTCATAGACTGTAGTATCCACTACGAACTTAAGACATCAAATTTGAAACAATTCCGGTGAATAATGACGCTAAAATCATCAAAATACCGAATATTGGGAGGTACAGTTATATGGGGAATATGCGAAGACGTGGATCTGCAAAGAAAATTTTCTGTCTTAGCCTGAAGTATTAATTGCGAACTTCAAATACCAAATTTGAGACAATTCCGGTGAATAATGTCGCTAATATCATCAAAGTATAGAATATTGAGAAGTACCGTTATATGGGGGATATACGAATAAGTGGACCTGCACAGAAAGTTTTCTCAGGCTGTAAAATTCATTGCGAAGATCAAACATAAATTTGAAACAGTTCCGGTGAAGAATGTCGCTAATATCATCAAAGTAAAGAACATCGGGAGGAACCTCTATATGGGGGATATGCGAAGACGTGAACCTGCACAGACCATTTTTTGTCTTAGGCTGTAGTATTAATTGCGAACGTGAAATACCAAATTTGAAACAATTCTGGTGAATAATGTTGCTAACATCATCAAGGTACCGAATATTGGGGGATATGCGAAGACGTGGGCCTGCAAAGCCAATTTTTTGTCATGCGCTGTAGTATCCGTTACCAATTTCAAACAACAAATTTGAAACAATTCCGGTGAATAATGTCGCAAGAACCATTAAAGTAAAGAATATCGGGTGGTACAGTTATATGGGGGATATGCGAAGACGTGAACCTGCACAGACAATTTTCTGTCATAGGATGTAGTATTCATTTCGAACTTCATAGATCTAATGTGAAACAATTCAGGTGAATAATGTCGCTAAAATCATTAAAATACCGAATATAGTTAGGTACCGTTATATTCGGGCTATGCGAAGACGTTGACCTGCACATACAATTTTCTGTCATAGACTGTAGTATCCACTACGAACTTAAAACATCAAATTTAAAACAACTTCGGTGAATAATGTCGCTAAAATCATCAAAATACCGAATATCGAGAGGTACCGTTATATGGGTGATATGCGAAGACGTGGATCTGCACAGGCAATTTTCTGCCTTACTCTGTACTATTCATTGCGAACTTCAAATACTAAATTTGACACAATTCCGGTGAAATAATGTCGGTAAAATCGTAAAGTAAAGAATATCGGGAGGTATAGTTATATGAGGGATATGCGAAGACGTCGACCTGCACAGACAATTTTCAGTCATAGGCTGTAGTATTCGTTACGAACTTTAAACACCAAATTTGAAGCATTTCTGGTGAATAATGTCGCTAAAATCATCAAAATACCGAATTGTCTTCAAATACTAAATTTGAAAAAATTGGGGATATACGAAGACGTGGACCTGCACAGACAATTTTCTGTCATAGACTGTAGTATCCAATACGAACTTAAAACGTCAAATTTGAAACAATTTCGGTGAAAAGTGTCGCTAAAATCATCAAAATACCTTATATCGAAAGGGTACCGTCATATGTGTGATATGCCAAGACGTGGATCTGCACCGGCAATTTTCTGCCTTAGACTGTAATATTCATTGCGAGCTTCAAATACTAAATTTGACACAATTCCGGTGAAATAATGTCGGTAAAATCATAAAGTAAAGAATATCGGGAGGTATAGTTATATGGGGGATATGCGAAGACGTGGACCTGCACAGACAATTTTCTGTCATAGGCTGTAGTATTCATTGCGAACTTCATAGATCTAATTCGAAACAATTCCGGTGAATAATGTCGCTAAAATCATCAAAATACCGAATATAGGGAGGTACCGTTATGTTGGGGCTATGCGAAGACGTGGACCTGCACAGACAATTTTCAGTCATAGGCTGTAGTATTCGTTACGAACTTTAAACACCAAATTTGAAGCATTTCTGGTGAATAATGTCGCTAAAATCATCAAAATACCGAATTGTCTTCAAACACCAAATTTGAAAAAATTGGGGATATACGAAGACGTGGACCTGCACAGACAATTTTCTGTCATAGGCTGTAGTATTCATTTCGAACTTCATAGATCTAATTCGAAACAATTCCGGTGAATAATGTCGCTAAAATCATCAAAATACCGAATATAGGGAGGTACCGTTATATTGGGGCTATGCGAAGACGTGGACCTGCACATACAATTTTCTGTCATAGACTGTAGTATCCAATACGAACTTAAAACGCCAAATTTGAAACAATTTCGGTGAAAAGTGTCGCTAAAATCATCAAAATACCTTATATCGAGAGGTACCGTTATATGTGTGATATGCTAATACGTGGATCTGCATAGGCAATTTTCTGCCTTAGACTGTAATATTCATTGCGAACTTCAAATACTAAATTTGAAACAATTCCGGTGATTAATCTCGCTAAAATCATTAAAGTAAAGAATATCGGGAGGTACAGTTATGTGGAGGATATGCGAAGACATGGACCTGCACAGACAATTTTCTGTCTTAGCCTGGAGTATT
Source organism: Musca domestica (assembly GCF_030504385.1). Taxonomy (NCBI): domain Eukaryota; kingdom Metazoa; phylum Arthropoda; class Insecta; order Diptera; family Muscidae; genus Musca; species Musca domestica. The sequence goes on along the minus strand of NW_026712293.1, from coordinate 9,567,997 downwards.
AATTGCGAACTTCAAATACCAAATTTGAGACAATTCTGGTGAATAATGTTGCTAACATCATCAAGGTACCGAATATTGGGGGATATGCGAAGACGTGGACCTGCACAGACAATTTTCTGTCATAGGCTGTAGTATCCGTTACGAACTTTAAACACCAAATTTGAAGCATTTCTGGTGAATAATGTCGCTAAAATCATCAAAATACCGAATTGTCTTCACACACCAAATTTGAAAAAATTGGGGATATACGAAGACGTGGACCTGCACAGACAATTTTCTGTCATAGGCTGTAGTATTCATTACGAACTTCATAGATCTAATTCGAAACAATTCCGGTGAATAATGTCGCTAAAATCATCAAAATACCGAATATAGGGAGGTACCGTTATATTGGGGCTATGCGAAGACGTGGACCTGCACATACAATTTTCTGTCATAGACTGTAGTATCCACTGCGAACTTAAGACATCAAATTTGAAACAATTCCGGTGAATAATGTCGCTAAAATCATCAAAATACCGAATATTGGGAGGTACAGTTATATGGGGAATATGCGAAGACGTGGATCTGCAAAGAAAATTTTCTGTCTTAGCCTGGAGTATTAATTGCGAACTTCAAATACCAAATTTGAGACAATTCCGGTGAATAATGTCGCTAATATCATCAAAGTATAGAATATTGAGAAGTACCGTTATATGGGGGATATACGAATAAGTGGACCTGCACAGAAAGTTTTCTCAGGCTGTAAAATTCATTGCGAACATCATACATAAATTTGAAACAGTTCCGGTGAAGAATGTCGCTAATATCATCAAAGTAAAGAACATCGGGAGGAACCTCTATATGGGGGATATTCGAAGACGTGAACCTGCACAGACCATTTTCTGTCTTAGGCTGTAGTATTAATTGCGAACGTGAAATACCAAATTTGAAACAATTCTGGTGAATAATGTTGCTAACATCATCAATGTACCGTTATATGGGGGATATGCGAAGACGTGGACCTGCAAAGCCAATTTTTTTCATGCGCTGTAGTATCCGTTACCAATTTCAAACAACAAATTTGAAACAATTCCGGTGAATAATGTCGCTAGAACCATTAAAGTAAAGAATATCGGGTGGTACAGTTATATGAGGGATATGCGAAGACGTGAACCTGCACAGACAATTTTCTGTCATTGGATGTAGTATTCATTTCGAACTTCATAGATCTAATGTGAAACAATTCAGGTGAATAATGTCGCTAAAATCATTAAAATACCGAATATAGGTAGGTACCGTTATATTCGGGCTATGCGAAGACGTTGACCTGCACATACAATTTTCTGTCATAGACTGTAGTATCCACTACGAACTTAAAACATCAAATTAAAAACAACTTCGGTGAATAATGTCGCTAAAATCATCAAAATACCGAATATCGAGAGGTACCGTTATATGGGTGATATGCGAAGACGTGGATCTGCACAGGCAATTTTCTGCCTTACTCTGTAATATTCATTGCGAACTTCAAATATTAAATTTGACACAATTCCGGTGAAATAATGTCGGTAAAATCATAAAGTAAAGAATATCGGGAGTTATAGTTATATGGGGGATATGCGAAGACGTGGACCTGCACAGACAATTTTCAGTCATAGGCTGTAGTATTCGTTACGAACTTTAAACACCAAATTTGAAGCATTTCTGGTGAATAATGTCGCTAAAATCATCAAAATACCGAATTGTCTTTAAACACCAAATTTGAAAAAATTGGGGATATACGAAGACGTGGACCTGCACAGACAATTTTCTGTCATAGGCTGTAGTATTCATTGCGAACTTCATGGATCTAATTCGAAACAATTCCGGTGAATAATGTCGCTAAAATCATCAAAATACCGAATATAGGGAGGTACCGTTATATTGGGGCTATGCGAAGACGTGGACCTGCACATACAATTTTCTGTCATAGACTGTAGTATCCAATACGAACTTAAAAAGCCAAATTTGAAACAATTTCGGTGAAAAGTGTCGCTAAAATCATCAAAATACCTTATATCGAGAGGTACCGTTATATGTGTGATATGCTGAAACGAGGATCTGCACAGGCAATTTTCTGCCTTAGACTGTAATATTCATTGCGAACTTCAAATACTAAATTTGAAACAATTCCAGTGATTAATCTCGCTAAAATCATTAAAGTAAAGAATATCGGGAGGTACAGTTATGTGGAGGATATGCGAAGACGTGGACCTGCACAGACAATTTTCTGTCATAGGCTGTAGTATCCGTTACGAACTTTAAACACCGAATTTGAAGCATTTCTGGTGAATAATGTCGTTAAAATCATCAAAATACCGAATTGTCTGTCATTAAGAACTTCAAACAACAAACTTGAAACAATTCCGGTGAAGAATGTCGCTAAAATCATCAAACTATAGAATATCGAGAGGTACCGTTATATGGGTGATATGCGAAGACGTGGACCTGCACAGGCAATTTTCTGCCTTAGACTATAATATTCATTGCGAACTTCAAATAACAAATTTGTAAAGAATATCGGCAGGAACAGTTATATGGGGGATATGCGAATACGTGGACCTGAAAAGTTTCTCTCATAGGCTGTAGTAATCACTGCGAACTTAAAACATCAAATTTGAAACAATTCCGGTGAATAATGTCGCTAAAATCATCAAAATACCTTATATCGAGAGGTACCGTTATATGTGTGATATGCGAAGACGTGGATCTGCACAGGCAATTTTCTGCCTTAGACTGTAATATTCATTGCGAACTTCAAATACTAAATTTGAAACAATTCCAGTGATTAATCTCGCTAAAATCATTAAAGTAAAGAATATCGGGAGGTACAGTTATGTGGAGGATATGCGAAGACGTGGACCTGCACAGACAATTTTCTGTCATAGGCTGTAGTATCCGTTACGAACTTTAAACACCATATTTGAAGCATTTCTGGTGAATAATGTCGCTAAAATCATCAAAATACCGAATTGTCTTCAAACACCAAATTTGAAAAAAATGGGGATATACGAAGACGTGGACATGTACAGACAATTTTCTGCCTTAGACTATAATATTCATTGAGAACTTCAAATAACAAATTTGTAAAGAATATCGGCAGGTACAGTTATATGCGGGATATGCGAATACGTGGACCTGACAAGTTTCTCTCATAGGCTGTAGTATTCACTGCGAACTTAAAACATCAAATTTGAAACAATTCCGGTGAATAATGTCGCTAAAATCATCAAAATACCGAATATATGATGGTAACATTATATTGGGGTTATGCGAAGACGTGGACCTGTACATACAATTTTCTGTTATAGACTGTAGTATCCACTAAGAACTTAAAACATCAAATTTGAAACAATTCCGGTGAATAATGTCGCTAAAATCATCAAAATACCGGATATCGAGAGGTACCGTTATATGGGTGATATGCGAAGACGTGGACCTGCACAGGCAATTTTCTGCCTTAGACTATAATATTCATTGCGAACTTCAAATAACAAATTTGTAAAGAATATCGGCAGGTACAGTTATATGCGGGATAGGCGAATACGTGGACCTGACAAGTTTCTCTCATAGGCTGTAGTATTCACTGCGAACTTAAAACATCAAATTTGAAACAATTCCGGTGAATAATGTCGCTAAAATCATCAAAATACCGAATATAGGGAGGTACCGTTATATTGGGGTTATGCGAAGACGTGGACCTGTACATACAATTTTCTGTAATAGACTGTAATATTCATTGCGAACTTTAAATACCAAATTTGAAACAATTCCGCTGAATAATGTCGCTAAAATAATCAGAGTAAAGAATATCGGGAGGTACAGTTATATGGAGGATATGCGAAGACGTGGACCTGCACAGACAATTTTCTGTCATAGACTGTAGTATCCACTGCGAACTTAAGACATCAAATTTGAAACAATTCCGGTGAATAATGTCGCTAAAATCATCAAAATACCGAATATTGGGAGGTACAGTTATATGGGGAATATGCGAAGACGTGGATCTGCAAAGAAAATTTTCTGTCTTAGCCTGGAGTATTAATTGCGAACTTCAAATACCAAATTTGAGACAATTCCGGTGAATAATGTCGCTAATATCATCAAAGTATAGAATATTGAGAAGTACCGTTATATGGGGGATATACGAATAAGTGGACCTGCACAGAAAGTTTTCTCAGGCTGTAAAATTCATTGCGAACATCATACATAAATTTGAAACAGTTCCGGTGAAGAATGTCGCTAATATCATCAAAGTAAAGAACATCGGGAGGAACCTCTATATGGGGGATATTCGAAGACGTGAACCTGCACAGACCATTTTCTGTCTTAGGCTGTAGTATTAATTGCGAACGTGAAATACCAAATTTGAAACAATTCTGGTGAATAATGTTGCTAACATCATCAATGTACCGTTATATGGGGGATATGCGAAGACGTGGACCTGCAAAGCCAATTTTTTTCATGCGCTGTAGTATCCGTTACCAATTTCAAACAACAAATTTGAAACAATTCCGGTGAATAATGTCGCTAGAACCATTAAAGTAAAGAATATCGGGTGGTACAGTTATATGAGGGATATGCGAAGACGTGAACCTGCACAGACAATTTTCTGTCATTGGATGTAGTATTCATTTCGAACTTCATAGATCTAATGTGAAACAATTCAGGTGAATAATGTCGCTAAAATCATTAAAATACCGAATATAGGTAGGTACCGTTATATTCGGGCTATGCGAAGACGTTGACCTGCACATACAATTTTCTGTCATAGACTGTAGTATCCACTACGAACTTAAAACATCAAATTAAAAACAACTTCGGTGAATAATGTCGCTAAAATCATCAAAATACCGAATATCGAGAGGTACCGTTATATGGGTGATATGCGAAGACGTGGATCTGCACAGGCAATTTTCTGCCTTACTCTGTAATATTCATTGCGAACTTCAAATATTAAATTTGACACAATTCCGGTGAAATAATGTCGGTAAAATCATAAAGTAAAGAATATCGGGAGTTATAGTTATATGGGGGATATGCGAAGACGTGGACCTGCACAGACAATTTTCAGTCATAGGCTGTAGTATTCGTTACGAACTTTAAACACCAAATTTGAAGCATTTCTGGTGAATAATGTCGCTAAAATCATCAAAATACCGAATTGTCTTTAAACACCAAATTTGAAAAAATTGGGGATATACGAAGACGTGGACCTGCACAGACAATTTTCTGTCATAGGCTGTAGTATTCATTGCGAACTTCATGGATCTAATTCGAAACAATTCCGGTGAATAATGTCGCTAAAATCATCAAAATACCGAATATAGGGAGGTACCGTTATATTGGGGCTATGCGAAGACGTGGACCTGCACATACAATTTTCTGTCATAGACTGTAGTATCCAATACGAACTTAAAAAGCCAAATTTGAAACAATTTCGGTGAAAAGTGTCGCTAAAATCATCAAAATACCTTATATCGAGAGGTACCGTTATATGTGTGATATGCTGAAACGAGGATCTGCACAGGCAATTTTCTGCCTTAGACTGTAATATTCATTGCGAACTTCAAATACTAAATTTGAAACAATTCCAGTGATTAATCTCGCTAAAATCATTAAAGTAAAGAATATCGGGAGGTACAGTTATGTGGAGGATATGCGAAGACGTGGACCTGCACAGACAATTTTCTGTCATAGGCTGTAGTATCCGTTACGAACTTTAAACACCGAATTTGAAGCATTTCTGGTGAATAATGTCGTTAAAATCATCAAAATACCGAATTGTCTGTCATTAAGAACTTCAAACAACAAACTTGAAACAATTCCGGTGAAGAATGTCGCTAAAATCATCAAACAATAGAATATCGAGAGGTACCGTTATATGGGTGATATGCGAAGACGTGGACCTGCACAGGCAATTTTCTGCCTTAGACTATAATATTCATTGCGAACTTCAAATAACAAATTTGTAAAGAATATCGGCAGGAACAGTTATATGGGGGATATGCGAATACGTGGACCTGAAAAGTTTCTCTCATAGGCTGTAGTAATCACTGCGAACTTAAAACATCAAATTTGAAACAATTCCGGTGAATAATGTCGCTAAAATCATCAAAATACCTTATATCGAGAGGTACCGTTATATGTGTGATATGCGAAGACGTGGATCTGCACAGGCAATTTTCTGCCTTAGACTGTAATATTCATTGCGAACTTCAAATACTAAATTTGAAACAATTCCAGTGATTAATCTCGCTAAAATCATTAAAGTAAAGAATATCGGGAGGTACAGTTATGTGGAGGATATGCGAAGACGTGGACCTGCACAGACAATTTTCTGTCATAGGCTGTAGTATCCGTTACGAACTTTAAACACCATATTTGAAGCATTTCTGGTGAATAATGTCGCTAAAATCATCAAAATACCGAATTGTCTTCAAACACCAAATTTGAAAAAAATGGGGATATACGAAGACGTGGACATGTACAGACAATTTTCTGCCTTAGACTATAATATTCATTGAGAACTTCAAATAACAAATTTGTAAAGAATATCGGCAGGTACAGTTATATGCGGGATATGCGAATACGTGGACCTGACAAGTTTCTCTCATAGGCTGTAGTATTCACTGCGAACTTAAAACATCAAATTTGAAACAATTCCGGTGAATAATGTCGCTAAAATCATCAAAATACCGAATATATGATGGTAACATTATATTGGGGTTATGCGAAGACGTGGACCTGTACATACAATTTTCTGTTATAGACTGTAGTATCCACTAAGAACTTAAAACATCAAATTTGAAACAATTCCGGTGAATAATGTCGCTAAAATCATCAAAATACCGGATATCGAGAGGTACCGTTATATGGGTGATATGCGAAGACGTGGACCTGCACAGGCAATTTTCTGCCTTAGACTATAATATTCATTGCGAACTTCAAATAACAAATTTGTAAAGAATATCGGCAGGTACAGTTATATGCGGGATAGGCGAATACGTGGACCTGACAAGTTTCTCTCATAGGCTGTAGTATTCACTGCGAACTTAAAACATCAAATTTGAAACAATTCCGGTGAATAATGTCGCTAAAATCATCAAAATACCGAATATAGGGAGGTACCGTTATATTGGGGTTATGCGAAGACGTGGACCTGTACATACAATTTTCTGTAATAGACTGTAATATTCATTGCGAACTTTAAATACCAAATTTGAAACAATTCCGCTGAATAATGTCGCTAAAATAATCAGAGTAAAGAATATCGGGAGGTACAGTTATATGGAGGATATGCGAAGACGTGGACCTGCACAGACAATTTTCTGTCATAGGCTGTAGTATCCGTTACGAACTTTAAACACCAAATTTGAAGCATTTCTGGTGAATAATGTCGCTAAAATCGTCAAAATACCGAATTATCTGTCATTAAGAACATCATACACCAAATTTGAAACAATTCGGGTGAATAATGTCGCTAAAATCATCAAACTACTGAATATCGAGAGGTACCGTTATATGGGCGATATGCGAAGACGTAAATCTGCACAGGCAATTTTCTGCCTTAGACTGCAATATTCATTGCGAACTTCAAATAACAAATTTGTAAAGAATATCGGCAGGTACAGTTATATGCGGGATAGGCGAATACGTGGACCTGACAAGTTTCTCTCATAGGCTGTAGTATTCACTGCGAACTTAAAACATCAAATTTGAAACAATTCCGGTGAATAATGTCGCTAAAATCATCAAAATACCGAATATAGGGAGGTACCGTTATATTGGGGTTATGCGAAGACGTGGACCTGTACATACAATTTTCTGTCATAGACTGTAGTATCCACTAAGAACTTAAAACATCAAATTTGAAACAATTCCGGTGAATAATGTCGCTAAAATCATCAAAATACCGGATATCGAGAGGTACCGTAATATGGGTGATATGCTAAAACGTGGATCTGCTCAGGTAATTTTCTGCCTTAGACTGTAATATTCATTGCGAACTTTAAATACCAAATTTGAAACAATTCCGCTGAATAATGTCGCTAAAATAATCAGAGTAAAGAATATCGGGAGGTACAGTTATATGGAGGATATGCGAAGACGTGGACCTGCACAGACAATTTTCTGTCATAGGCTGTAGTATCCGTTACGAACTTTAAACACCAAATTTGAAGCATTTCTGGTGAATAATGTCGCTAAAATCGTCAAAATACCGAATTATCTGTCATTAAGAACATCATACACCAAATTTGAAACTATTCCGGTGAAGAATGTCGCTAAAATCATCAAACTACTGAATATCGAGAGGTACCGTTATATGGGCGATATGCGAAGACGTGAACCTGCACAAAAAATTTTCTGTCTTACACTGTAATATTCATTGCGAACTTCAAATACTAAATTTGAAACAATTCCGGTGAATAATGTCGCTAAAATCATCAAGGTACCGAATATTGGGAGGCACAGTTGTATGGGAATATGCGAAGACGTGGATCTGCAAAGAAAATTTTCTGGAGTATTAATTGCGAACTTCAAATACCAAATTTGAGACAATTTTGGTGAATAACGTCGCTTATATCATCAAAGTACCGAATATCGGGAAGTACCGTTATATGCGGATATACGAAGACGTGGACCAGCACGGAAAATTTTCTGTCTCAGGCTGTAATATTCATTGCGAACATCACACATAAATTTGAAACAATTCCGGTGAAGAATGTCGCTAAAATCATCTAAGTAAAGAAAGTCGGGAGGCACCGTTTTATTTGGGGGATATGCGCAGACGTCGACCTGCACAAACAATTTTCTGTCTTAGACTGCAATATTCATTGCGAACTTCAAGTACCAAATTTGAAACAATTCTGGTAAATAATGTTGCTAAAATCATCAAGGTACCGAATATTGGGGGATATGCGAAGACGTGGACCTGCACAGACAATTTTCTGTCATGCGCTGTAGTATCCGTTACCAATTTCAAACAACAAATTTGAAACAATTCCGGTGAAGAATGTCGCTAAAATCATCAAACTATAGAATATAGAGAGGTACCGTTATATAGGTGATAAGCGAAGACGTGGACCTGCACAGGCAATTTTCTGCCTTAGACTACAATATTCATTGCGAACTTCAAATAAGAAATTTGTAAAGAATATCGGCAGGTACAGTTATATGGGGGATATGCGAATACGTGGACCTGACAAGTTTCTGTCATAGGCTGTAGTATTCACTGCGAACTTAAAACGTCAAATTTGAAACAATTCCGGTGAATAATGTCGCTAAAATCATCAAAATACCGAATATAGGAAAGTACCGTAATATTGGGGTTATGCGAAGACGTGGACCTGTACATACAATTTTCTGTCATAGACTGTAGTATCCACTACGAACTTAAAACATCAAATTTGAAACAATTCCGGTGAATAATGTCGCTAAAATCACCAAGGTACCGAATATTGGGAGGCACAGAAAATTTTCTGGAGTATTAATTGCGAACTTCAAATACCAAATTTGAGACAATTTCGGTGAATAACGTCGCTTATATCATCAAAGTACCGAATATTGGGAAGTACCGTTATATGCGGATATACGAAGACGTGGACCAGCACAGACAATTTTCTGTCATGCGCTGTAGTATCCGTTACCAATTTCAAACAACAAATTTGAAACGATTCCGGTGAAGAATGTCGCTAAAATCATCTAAGTAAAGAATATCAGGAGGCACCGTTATATTGGGGCTATGCGAAGACGTTGACCTGCACATACAATTTTCTGTCATAGACTGTAGTATCCACTACGAACTTAAAACATCAAATGTCAAACAATTCCGGTGAATAATGTCGCTAAAATCATCAAAATACCGAATATAGGGAGGTACCGTTATATTGGGGCTATGCGAAGACGTGGACCTGCACAGACAATTTTCTCTCATAGGCTGCAGTATCCGTTACGAACTTCATAGAACTAATTGGAAACAATTCCGGTGAATAATGTCGCTTAAATCATCAAAATACCGGAACTCAAAGATAATTTTCTGTCTTAGCCTGGAGTATTAATTACGAACTTCAAATACCAAATTTGAGACAATTCTGGTAAATAATGTCGCTAAAATCATTAAAGTAAAGAATATCGGTACATTATTCCGGTAAATAATGTCGCTAAAATCATCAAAGTACAGAATATCGGGAGGTACAGTTATATGGAGGATATGCGAAGACGTGGACCTGCACAAACAATTTTCTGTCATAGGCTGTGGTATCCGTTGCGAACTTCAAACACCAAATTTGAAGCATTTCTGGTGAATAATGTCGCTTAAATCATCAAAATACCGGAACTCAAAGATAATTTTCTGTCTTAGCCTGGAGTATTAATTACGAACTTCAAATACCAAATTTGAGACAATTCTGGTAAATAATGTCGCTAAAATCATTAAAGTAAAGAATATCGGTACATTATTCCGGTAAATAATGTCGCTAAAATCATCAAAGTACCGAATATCGAGAGGCACCGTTATGTGGGTGATATGCGAAGACGTAAATCTGCACAGGCAATTTTCTGCCTTAGACTGCAATATTCATTGCGAACTTCAAACGCCAAATTTGAAGCATTTCTGGTGAATAATGTCGCTTAAATCATCAAAATACCGGAACTCAAAGACAATTTTCTGTCTTAGCCTGGAGTATTAATTACGAACTTCAAATACTAAATTTGAGACAATTCCAGTGAATAAAGTCGTTAAAATCATCAAAGTACCGAATATTGGTAGGTACCGTTATATGGGGGATATGCGAAGACGTAGACCTGCACAGACAATTTTCTGTCATAGGCTGTGGTATCCGTTGCGAACTTCAAACACCAAATTTGAAGCATTTCTGGTGAATAATGTCGCTTAAATCATCAAAATACCGGAACTCAAAGACAAGTTTCTGCCTTAGCCTTGAGTATTAATTGCGAACGTCAAATACCAAATTTTAGACAATTCCAATGAATAATGTCGCTAAAGTCGTCAAATACAGAATATCGGGAGGTACCGTTATATGGGGGATATGCGAAGACGTGGACCTGACATACAATTTTCTGTCATAGACTGTAATATTCATTGCGAACTTCAAATACCAAATTTGAAACAATTCTGGTGAATAATGTTGCTAAAATCATCAAGGTACCGAATATTGGGGGATATGCGAAGACGTGGAACTGCACTGACAATTTTCTGTCATGCGTTGTAGTATCCGTTACCAATTTCAAACAACAAATTTAGACAAATCCGGTGAATAATGTCGCTGAAATCATCAAAGTAAGGAATATAGGGAGGTACCGTTATATGGAGGATATGCGAAGACGTGGACCAGCACAGACTATTTTCTGTCATAGGCTGTAGTATCCGTTATGAATTTTAAACACCGAATTTGAAGTATTTCTGGTGAATAATGTCGCTAAAATCATCAAAATACCGAATATCGAGAGGTACCGTTATATGGGTGTTATGCGATAACGTGGACCTGCACTGACAATTTTCTGTCATGCGCTGTAGTATCCGTTACCAATTTCAAACAACAAATTTGAAAAAATTCCGGTGAATAATGTCGCTAAAATCATCAAACTACCGAATATCGGGAGGTACAGTTATATGGGGGATATGCGAAAACGTAGACCTGCACAGGCAATTTTCTGCCTTAGACTGTAATATTCATTGCGAACTTCAAATACCAAATTTGAAACAATTGCGGTGAATAATGTCACTTAAATCATCAAAATACCGGAACTCAAAGACAATGTTCTGTCTTAGCCTGGAGTATTAATTACAAACTTCAAATACCAAATTTGAGACTATTCCGGTGAATAATGTCGCTAAAATCATTAAAGTACCGAATATCGAGGGGTAACGTTATATTTGGGGATATACGAAGACGTGGACCTGCACAAACAATTTTCTGTCTTAGGCTGTAGTATTAATTGCGAACGTCAAATACCAAATTTGAGACAATTCGGATGAATAATGTCGCTAAAATCATCAAAATACCTAATATCGGGAGGTACCGTTATATTGGGGAAATGCGAAGACGTAGACCTGCACAGACAATTTTCTGTCTTAGACTGTAGTATTCACTACGAACGTCAAATATCAAATTTGAGACAATTCGGATGAATAATGTCGCTAAAATCATCAAAATACCTAATATCGGGAGGTACCGTTATATTGGGGCTATGCGAAGACGTAAATCTGCACATACAATTTTCAGCCATAGACTGTAGTATCCTTTACGAACTTAAAACACCAAATTTAAAACAATTCCGGTGAATAATGTCGCTAAAATCATCAAAATACCGAATATCGAGAGGTACCGTTATATGGGTGTTATGCGAAGACGTAGACCTGCACAGGCAATTTTCTGTCATAGGCTGCAGTATCCGTTACGGGCTTCAAAGACCAAAATTTGAAACAATTCCGGTGATTTTGTCGCTAAAATCATCAAAATACCGCATATAGGGAGACACCGTTATATTGGGGCTATACGAAGACGTGGACCTGCACTTTTCAGTCATAGGCTGTTGTATACATTTCGAACTTCAAACACCAAATTTGAAACCATTCCGGTGAATAATGTCGCTAAAATAATAAAAATTCTGAATATAGGGATGTACCGTTATATTGGGGCTACACGAAGACGTGGACTGCCAGAAAATTTTCTGTCTTAGGCTGTAATATTCATTGCGAATATCATACATAAATTTGAAACAATTCGGCTGAAGAATGTTGCTAAAATCATCAAAGTAAAGAATATCGCGAGGTACCGCTATATGGGGGATTTGCGAAGACGTAGACCTGCACAGACAATTTTCCGTCATAGGCTGCAGTATCCGTTACGGACTTCAAAGACCAAAATTTGAAAAAATTCCGGTGGTTTTGTTGCTAAAATCATCAAAATACCGCATATAGGGAGACACCGTTATATTGGGGCTATACGAAGACGTGGACCTGCAGAGACAATTTTCAGTTTTAGGCTGTTGTATACATTTCGAACTTCAAACACCAAACTTGAAACCATTCCGGTGAATAATGTCGCTAAAATAATCAAAATTCCGAATATAGGGAGGTACCGTTATATGGGGGCTACACGAAGACGTGGACCTGCACAGAAAATTTTCTGTCATAGGATGCAGTATCCGTTACGGACTTCAAAGACCAAAATTTGAAACAATTCCGGTGATTATGTCGCTGAAATCATTAAATGACGTCGGAGGTTCCAGTATATTGGGCCCGGCAATATTCAAATGCGAAACTTAAAAAATACAAGTAAGAAAGCTGTAAGTTGTGCCGGGCCGATCTTTGTAGTAGTATCTGTTACGAACTTCAAATACGGACGGACAGACGGTTATACGGAAGGACAACTCTCATAGAATTCTACGCTGATAAAGAATACTATAGTGGAGGGTATAAAAATTTGGTGAATAATATAGCTAAAAATATCAAAATGCCTTATATAGGGAGGTGCAATTATATGGGGGATATGCGAAGACGTGGCAGGGTTCAAAAGCTATTTTTGTTTAGCCCTAACCGACAATAAAGCTAAAAGTTCAGCACACAAAATAAGCAATAGCTCGGATTTCGGCGGCTGCTATTTTCCTTTAGCCGAATGAGCAGCCGAAAACATATTTGTATGATTGTGTGTTGTCAGTGTACAAACTAATAAAACACGTACATATGGTTTCGAGCTCGTCAGCTAATATAAGTTTATATTTAAATTGTAATTTATCAATTTTTTTTTCTAACTGTATTTATTAATATGTCACAAAACTAAAATACATTTAAATTTATTGAATTCAATAACATTTGCACATTGTCTACATATGAAAGTATCAAATGGATAAAAATGCGATTTTTATCCCTTTCATGAGCAACACTGAACTCAGAAATTAATATTTGTTTTTGTTGGCTGAAAACCGAGCTAAGTAGCAGCATTCACGTTGCTTTTTTCATGCTAAGGCTAATTTCATGTTAGCTCAGCCGCTCACTGCTATTTTGTCTTTGCTGACGACTTCAAGTAGCATTAGCTCTCTCGGCTAATTTTTTCGTAATGTGTTGCTATTTATTGGCGTAGCTAATTGATGGGCTACAAATTTTGAAGATTTTTTAGCTGGCAAGGCTGAAAATTTTCGGTGCTATTGTTAATTTGGCGTTACCATTTTAAACCCTAGGCTGTAGTCAAAATACGGTAAATCGGGAGGTACCGTTATAATTGGGGGCTATACGAAGACGTGGACTAGCACAGACAAATTTCTGTCTTAGACTGTAATATTCATTGCGAACTTCAAATAACAAATTAAAACAATTCCGGTGAATAATGTCGCTATAATCATAAAAATACCGAATATCGGGATGTACAGTTATATGAGGGATATGCGAAGACGTGGACCTGCACAGACTATTTTCTGTCATAGGCTGTAGTATCAATTTCGAACTTCATAGATCTAATTTGAAACAATTCAGGTGAATAATGTCGCTAAAATCATCAAAATACCGAATATAGGGAGATACCGTTATATTACGGCTATGCGAAGACGTGGACTAGCACAGACAAATTTCTGTCTTAGACTGTAATATTCATTGCGAACTTCAAATAACAAATTAAAACAATTCCGGTGAATAATGTCGCTATAATCATAAAAATACCTAATATCGGGATGTACAGTTATATGAGGGATATGCGAAGACGTGGACCTGCACAGACTATTTTCTGTCATAGGCTGTAGTATCAATTTCGAACTTCATAGATCTAATTTGAAACAATTCTGGTGAATAATGTCGCTTAAATCATCAAAATACCGGAACTCAAAGACAATTTTCTGTCTTAGCCTGGAGTATTAATTACGAACTTCAAATACTAAATTTGAGACAATTCCAGTGAATAAAGTCGTTAAAATCATCAAAGTACCGAATATTGGTAGGTACCGTTATATGGGGGATATGCGAAGACGTAGACCTGCACAGACAATTTTCTGTCATAGGCTGTGGTATCCGTTGCGAACTTCAAACACCAAATTTGAAGCATTTCTGGTGAATAATGTCGCTTAAATCATCAAAATACCGGAACTCAAAGACAAGTTTCTGCCTTAGCCTTGAGTATTAATTGCGAACGTCAAATACCAAATTTTAGACAATTCCAATGAATAATGTCGCTAAAGTCGTCAAATACAGAATATCGGGAGGTACCGTTATATGGGGGATATGCGAAGACGTGGACCTGACATACAATTTTCTGTCATAGACTGTAATATTCATTGCGAACTTCAAATACCAAATTTGAAACAATTCTGGTGAATAATGTTGCTAAAATCATCAAGGTACCGAATATTGGGGGATATGCGAAGACGTGGACCTGCACTGACAATTTTCTGTCATGCGTTGTAGTATCCGTTACCAATTTCAAACAACAAATTTAGACAAATCCGGTGAATAATGTCGCTGAAATCATCAAAGTAAGGAATATAGGGAGGTACCGTTATATGGAGGATATGCGAAGACGTGGACCAGCACAGACAATTTTCTGTCATAGGCTGTAGTATCCGTTATGAACTTTAAACACCGAATTTGAAGTATTTCTGGTGAATAATGTCGCTAAAGTCATCAAAATACCGAATATCGAGAGGTACCGTTATATGGGTGTTATGCGAAAACGTGGACCTGCACTGACAATTTTCTGTCATGCGCTGTAGTATCCGTTACCAATTTCAAACAACAAATCTGAAAAAATTCCGGTGAATAATGTCGCTAAAATCATCAAACTACCGAATATCGGGAGGTACAGTTTTATGGGGGATATGCGAAAACGTAGACCTGCACAGGCAATTTTCTGCCTTAGACTGTAATATTCATTGCGAACTTCAAATACCAAATTTGAAACAATTCCGGTGAATAATGTCACTTAAATCATCAAAATACCGGAACTTAAAGACAATGTTCTGTCTTAGCCTGGAGTATTAATTACAAACTTCAAATACCAAATTTGAGACAATTCCGGTGAATAATGTCGCTAAAATCATTAAAGTACCGAATATCGAGGGGTAACGTTATATTTGGGGATATACGAAGACGTGGACCTGCACAAACAATTTTCTGTCTTAGGCTGTAGTATTAATTGCGAACGTCAAATACCAAATTTGAGACAATTCGGATGAATAATGTCGCTAAAATCATCAAAATACCTAATATCGGGAGGTACCGTTATATTGGGGAAATGCGAAGACGTAGACCTGCACAGACAATTTTCTGTCTTAGACTGTAGTATCCACTACGAACGTCAAATACCAAATTTGAGACAATTCGGATGAATAATGTCGCTAAAATCATCAAAATACCTAATATCGGGAGGTACCGTTATATTGGGGCTATGCGAAGACGTAAATCTGCACATACAATTTTCTGCCATAGACTGTAGTATCCTTTACGAACTTAAAACACCAAATTTAAAACAATTCCGGTGAATAATGTCGCTAAAATCATCAAAATACCGAATATCGAGAGGTACCGTTATATGGGTGTTATGCGAAGACGTAGACCTGCACAGGCAATTTTCTGTCATAGGCTGCAGTATCCGTTACGGACTTCAAAGACCAAAATTTGAAACAATTCCGGTGATTTTGTCGCTAAAATCATCAAAATACCGCATATAGGGAGACACCGTTATATTGGGGCTATACGAAGACGTGGACCTGCAGAGACACTTTTCAGTCATAGGCTGTTGTATACATTTCGAACTTCAAACACCAAATTTGAAACCATTCCGGTGAATAATGTCGCTAAAATAATAAAAATTCTGAATATAGGGATGTACCGTTATATTGGGGCTACACGAAGACGTGGACTGATTCACGTTGCTTTTTTCATGCTAAGGCTAATTTCATGTTAGCTCAGCCGCTCACTGCTATTTTGTCTTTGCTGACGACTTCAAGTAGCATTAGCTCTCTCGGCTAATTTTTTCGTAATGTGTTGCTATTTATTGGCGTAGCTAATTGATGGGCTACAAATTTTGAAGATTTTTTAGCTGGCAAGGCTGAAAATTTTCGGTGCTATTGTTAATTTGGCGTTACCATTTTAAACCCTAGGCTGTAGTCAAAATACGGTAAATCGGGAGGTACCGTTATAATTGGGGGCTATACGAAGACGTGGACTAGCACAGACAAATTTCTGTCTTAGACTGTAATATTCATTGCGAACTTCAAATAACAAATTAAAACAATTCCGGTGAATAATGTCGCTATAATCATAAAAATACCGAATATCGGGATGTACAGTTATATGAGGGATATGCGAAGACGTGGACCTGCACAGACTATTTTCTGTCATAGGCTGTAGTATCAATTTCGAACTTCATAGATCTAATTTGAAACAATTCAGGTGAATAATGTCGCTAAAATCATCAAAATACCGAATATAGGGAGATACCGTTATATTACGGCTATGCGAAGACGTGGACTAGCACAGACAAATTTCTGTCTTAGACTGTAATATTCATTGCGAACTTCAAATAACAAATTAAAACAATTCCGGTGAATAATGTCGCTATAATCATAAAAATACCTAATATCGGGATGTACAGTTATATGAGGGATATGCGAAGACGTGGACCTGCACAGACTATTTTCTGTCATAGGCTGTAGTATCAATTTCGAACTTCATAGATATAATTTGAAACAATTCTGGTGAATAATGTCGCTTAAATCATCAAAATACCGGAACTCAAAGACAATTTTCTGTCTTAGCCTGGAGTATTAATTACGAACTTCAAATACTAAATTTGAGACAATTCCAGTGAATAAAGTCGTTAAAATCATCAAAGTACCGAATATTGGTAGGTACCGTTATATGGGGGATATGCGAAGACGTAGACCTGCACAGACAATTTTCTGTCATAGGCTGTGGTATCCGTTGCGAACTTCAAACACCAAATTTGAAGCATTTCTGGTGAATAATGTCGCTTAAATCATCAAAATACCGGAACTCAAAGACAAGTTTCTGCCTTAGCCTTGAGTATTAATTGCGAACGTCAAATACCAAATTTTAGACAATTCCAATGAATAATGTCGCTAAAGTCGTCAAATACAGAATATCGGGAGGTACCGTTATATGGGGGATATGCGAAGACGTGGACCTGACATACAATTTTCTGTCATAGACTGTAATATTCATTGCGAACTTCAAATACCAAATTTGAAACAATTCTGGTGAATAATGTTGCTAAAATCATCAAGGTACCGAATATTGGGGGATATGCGAAGACGTGGACCTGCACTGACAATTTTCTGTCATGCGTTGTAGTATCCGTTACCAATTTCAAACAACAAATGTAGACAAATCCGGTGAATAATGTCGCTGAAATCATCAAAGTAAGGAATATAGGGAGGTACCGTTATATGGAGGATATGCGAAGACGTGGACCAGCACAGACAATTTTCTGTCATAGGCTGTAGTATCCGTTATGAACTTTAAACACCGAATTTGAAGTATTTCTGGTGAATAATGTCGCTAAAGTCATCAAAATACCGAATATCGAGAGGTACCGTTATATGGGTGTTATGCGAAAACGTGGACCTGCACTGACAATTTTCTGTCATGCGCTGTAGTATCCGTTACCAATTTCAAACAACAAATCTGAAAAAATTCCGGTGAATAATGTCGCTAAAATCATCAAACTACCGAATATCGGGAGGTACAGTTTTATGGGGGATATGCGAAAACGTAGACCTGCACAGGCAATTTTCTGCCTTAGACTGTAATATTCATTGCGAACTTCAAATACCAAATTTGAAACAATTCCGGTGAATAATGTCACTTAAATCATCAAAATACCGGAACTTAAAGACAATGTTCTGTCTTAGCCTGGAGTATTAATTACAAACTTCAAATACCAAATTTGAGACAATTCCGGTGAATAATGTCGCTAAAATCATTAAAGTACCGAATATCGAGGGGTAACGTTATATTTGGGGATATACGAAGACGTGGACCTGCACAAACAATTTTCTGTCTTAGGCTGTAGTATTAATTGCGAACGTCAAATACCAAATTTGAGACAATTCGGATGAATAATGTCGCTAAAATCATCAAAATACCTAATATCGGGAGGTACCGTTATATTGGGGAAATGCGAAGACGTAGACCTGCACAGACAATTTTCTGTCTTAGACTGTAGTATCCACTACGAACGTCAAATACCAAATTTGAGACAATTCGGATGAATAATGTCGCTAAAATCATCAAAATACCTAATATCGGGAGGTACCGTTATATTGGGGCTATGCGAAGACGTAAATCTGCACATACAATTTTCTGCCATAGACTGTAGTATCCTTTACGAACTTAAAACACCAAATTTAAAACAATTCCGGTGAATAATGTCGCTAAAATCATCAAAATACCGAATATCGAGAGGTACCGTTATATGGGTGTTATGCGAAGACGTAGACCTGCACAGGCAATTTTCTGTCATAGGCTGCAGTATCCGTTACGGACTTCAAAGACCAAAATTTGAAACAATTCCGGTGATTTTGTCGCTAAAATCATCAAAATACCGCATATAGGGAGACACCGTTATATTGGGGCTATACGAAGACGTGGACCTGCAGAGACACTTTTCAGTCATAGGCTGTTGTATACATTTCGAACTTCAAACACCAAATTTGAAACCATTCCGGTGAATAATGTCGCTAAAATAATAAAAATTCTGAATATAGGGATGTACCGTTATATTGGGGCTACACGAAGACGTGGACTGCCAGAAAATTTTCTGTCTTAGGCTGTAATATTCATTGCGAATATCATACATAAATTTGAAACAATTCGGCTGAAGAATGTTGCTAAAATCATCAAAGTTAAGAATATCGCGAGGTACCGCTATATGGGGGATATGCGAAGACGTAGACCTGCACAGACAATTTTCCGTCATAGGCTGCAGTATCCGTTACGGACTTCAAAGACCAAAATTTGAAAAAATTCCGGTGGTTTTGTCGCTAAAATCATCAAAATACCGCATATAGGGAGACACCGTTATATTGGGGCTATACGAAGACGTGGACCTGCAGAGACAATTTTCAGTCATAGGCTGTTGTATACATTTCGAACTTCAAACACCAAACTTGAAACCATTCCGGTGAATAATGTCGCTAAAATAATCAAAATTCCGAATATAGGGAGGTACCGTTATATGGGGGCTACACGAAGACGTGGACCTGCACAGAAAATTTTCTGTCATAGGATGCAGTATCCGTTACGGACTTCAAAGACCAAAATTTGAAACAATTCCGGTGATTATGTCGCTGAAATCATTAAATGACGTCGGAGGTTCCAGTATATTGGGCCCGGCAATATTCAAATGCGAAACTTAAAAAATACAAGTAAGAAAGCTGTAAGTTGTGCCGGGCCGATCTTTGTAGTAGTATCTGTTACGAACTTCAAATACGGACGGACAGACGGATATACGGAAGGACAACTCTCATAGAATTCTACGCTGATAAAGAATACTATAGTAGAGGGTATAAAAATTTGGTGAATAATATAGCTAAAAATATCAAAATGCCTTATATAGGGAGGTGCAATTATATGGGGGATATGCGAAGACGTGGCAGGGTTCAAAAGCTATTTTTGTTTAGCCCTAACCGACAATAAAGCTAAAAGTTCAGCACACAAAATAAGCAATAGCTCGGATTTCGGCGGCTGCTATTTTCCTTTAGCCGAATGAGCAGCCGAAAACATATTTGTATGATTGTGTGTTGTCAGTGTACAAACTAATAAAACTCGTACATATGGTTTCGAGCTCGTCAGCTAATATAAGTTTATATTTAAATTGTAATTTATCAATTTTTTTTCTAACTGTATTTATTAATATGTCACAAAACTAAAATACATTTAAATTTATTGAATTCAATAACATTTGCACATTGTCTACATATGAAAGTATCAAATGGATAAAAATGCGATTTTTATCCCTTTCATGAGCAACACTGAACTCAGAAATTAATATTTGTTTTTGTTGGCTGAAAACCGAGCTAAGTAGCAGCATTCACGTTGCTTTTTTCATGCTAAGGCTAATTTCATGTTAGCTCAGCCGCTCACTGCTATTTTGTCTTTGCTGACGACTTCAAGGAGCATTAGCTCTCTCGGCTAATTTTTTTGTAATGTGTTGCTATTTATTGGCGTAGCTAATTGATGGGCTACAAATTTTGAAGATTTTTTAGCTGGCAAGGCTGAAAATTTTCGGTGCTATTGTTAATTTGGCATTACCATTTTAAACCCTAGACTGTAGTCAAAATACGGTAAATCGGGAGGTACCGTTATAATTGGGGCTATACGAAGACGTGGACTAGCACAGACAAATTTCTGTCTTAGACTGTAATATTCATTGCGAACTTCAAATAACAAATTAAAACAATTCCGGTGAATAATGTCGCTATAATCATAAAAATACCGAATATCGGGATGTACAGTTATATGAGGGATATGCGAAGACGTGGACCTGCACAGACTATTTTCTGTCATAGTCTGTAGTATCAATTTCGAACTTCATAGATCTAATTTGAAACAATTCAGGTGAATAATGTCGCTAAAATCATCAAAATACCGAATATAGGGAGATACCGTTATATTGCGGCTATGCGAAGACGTTGACCGGCACATACAATTTTCTGTCATAGACTGTAGTATCCACTACGAACTTAAAACATCAAATGTCAAACGATTCCGGTGAATAATGTATCTTAATTCATCAAATTACCGAATATCGGGGGGTACCGTTATTTTTGGGGATATACGAAGACGTGGATCTGCAAAGACAATTTTCTGTCTTTGACTGGAGTATTAATTGCGAACTACAAATACCAAATTTGAGACAATTCCGGTTAATAACGTCGCTAAAATCATCAAAGTACCGAATATCGGGAGGTAACGTTATATTGGGGCTATGCGAAGACGTGGACCTGCACATACACTTTTCTGTCATAGACTGTAGTATGCATTACTAACTTAAAACACCAAATTTGAAACCATTCCGGTGAATAATGTCGCATAAATCA
Organism: Musca domestica; assembly: GCF_030504385.1. Classification (NCBI taxonomy): domain Eukaryota; kingdom Metazoa; phylum Arthropoda; class Insecta; order Diptera; family Muscidae; genus Musca; species Musca domestica. The sequence continues at coordinate 9,545,902 of NW_026712293.1, read as the reverse complement.
TCAAAGTAAAGAATATCGGGAGGTACAGTTACATGGGGTGTTGCGGGAATCTGCCCAAGCGCTAAGTTCCACAAGATTGTAAACAACAAATACAAGATTTAGAAATTCCTAATTGAGGAATAATTATAATTTAAATACATAAAAGTAAATACAGTATTTATATGTTTGTAGTTACTTTTTAGTTTGAAACAAAGCTCGAAAACTTATTTTATTTTTTGTACAAATTGAATTTATTTAAGTAATGTTGTATTCTACACTTATAATCACGTTGGTCTATAACTTCAAAAAGATTTTACTTTAATTAATATTGATTGAGATTACAAAAATTCGATAATTATAAAAAGTTGGCTATTGCAATGTAGTTTATCGGTTGGCCGACAGTGACTCTAACACCCCGCCGCAGATTCGAAGCCCTACTCCCTATTTGAATCCACGTCGAGTAGAACCCATCTTGCTACTGGTCTCTCTAGCACACATCTCTTGATGTCATAATTTTCGCTTTTCGAACCTGGCCGGCAGCTGCAACTGTTGTTTCCAAAACTTTTCCCCCTGGCCAAACATTTCTCGGTAACGAAGGGTTAACCACAACAACCAAATTCTCCCACAGCCATCTTTTCCAAAATTGTTGGGTATACATTTAGGATGGGCAACCAGCTATTCTTAACCAGCGCACTGTAGTCTTCAAAATCTGCTAATGGTTTCGTTCCATTTGAACTCCCTAGCAGTAGATGGTTAAGCGTTTGTGCCTCTTGAGTTTCGTTGTCCATTGGCACGTAAGTAAGCGGGCGAGGGTTTACAATATTTTAAACTTCTGCCATCATTGACTGATCTCGTCGGCATTATTTTATACAAAAAAAAAACAGTTTTAGTAGAACGTACCATGCGTTCCCACGCCCGCCCATATGTGGGGCAGCAGTCGGAATGAAATTCCATTTACTTGTAGCAGTTGTGAAATTGCGAACAAATTCGTTTCTGTCAACTTCTTTTATGGTAGCGCGTAGCTCCTTTTCTGATCCAACAAAGTTGGTCGCATTATCGCTGAAGAATTCCCTTGGCGAACCACGTCTGGCTATGACAAACGTACCACGTCTGCACAGACAAATTTGACTGTAATATTCATTGCGAACTTCAAATAACAAATTAAAACAATTCCGGTGAATAATGTCGCTATAATCATAAAAATACCGAATATCGGGAGGTACAGTTATATGAGGGATATGCGAAGACGTGGACCTGCACAGACAATTTTCTGTCATAGGCTGTAGTATTAATTTCGAACTTCATAGATCTAATTTGAAACAATTCAGGTGAATAGTGTCGCTAAAATCATCAAAATACCGAATATAATGAGGTACCGTTATATTGCGGCTATGCGAAGACGTTGACCTGCACATACAATTTTCTGTCATAGACTGTAGTATCCACTACGAACTTAAAACATCAAATGTCAAACAATTCCGGTGAATAATGCATTTTAATTCATCAAATTACCGAATATCGGTGGTACCGTTATTTTTGGGGATATACGAAGACGTGGATCTGCAAAGACAATTTTCTGTCTTTGCCTGGAGTATTGATTGCGAACTACAAATACCAAATTTGAGACAATTCCGGTTAATAACGTCGCTAAAGTACAGAATATCGGGAGGTAACGTTATATTGGGGTTTTGCGAAGACGTGGACCTGCACATACACTTTTCTGTCATAGACTGTAGTATGCATTACGAACTTAAAACACCAAACTTGAAACCATTCCGGTGAATAATGTCGCTAAAATCATCAAAATACCTAATATCGGGAGGTAACGTTATATAGGGGATATACGAAGACGTGGACCTGCACGTACAATTTTCTGTCATAGGCTGTAGTATCCATTACGAACTTCAAGCGCCAAATTTGAAACCATTCCGGTGAATAATGTTGCTAAAATCATCAAAATACCGAATTTATGCAGGTACCGTTATATTGGGGCTATGCGAATACGTGAAACTGCACAGACAATTTTCTGTCATAGGCTGTAGTATCCATTAGGAACTTCAAATACCGAATTTGAAACAATTCCGGTGAATAATGTCGCTAAAATCGTCAAAGTAAGGAATATCGGGAGGTACAGTTACATGGGGTGTTGCGGGAATCTGCCCAAGCGATAAGTTCCACAAGATTGTAAACAACAAACACTGTAGTCTTCAAAATCTGCTAATGGTTTCGTTCCATTTGAACTCCCTAGCAGTAGATAGTTAAGCGTTTGTGCCTCTTGAGTTTCGTTGTCTATTGGCACGTAAGTAAGCGGACGAGGGTTTACAATATTTTAAACTTCTGTCATAATACGGATGGTGTCATCATTGACTGATCTCGTCGGCATTATTTTATAAAAAAAAAAAAACAGTTTTAGTAGAACGTACCATGCGTTCCCACGCCCGCCCATATGTGGGGCAGCAGTCGGAATGAAAAAATTCGTTTCTGTCAACTTCTTTTACGATAGCGCGTAGCTCCTTTTCTGATCCAACAAAGTTGGTCGCATTATCGCTGAAGAATTCCCTTGGCGTACCACGTCTGGCTATGAAATTACGTATTGCTAAAATACAAGAACTGGTGGTAAGAGAATGTACTATCTCAATTTGCCTTATTATGTACTATCTCCTTGTGCCGATTGACGGTTACCAAAATTGGACCAAAAAATGTCCAGGCCCGTAAATGTAAAGGGTGCAACATGTGCCGACAGTCTGACCCTTGGAAGTCTTGCCATTTGTGGGTATGTTGGTTCTGCCTTACTAAGTTTGCACAATTGGTATTTTCGTATAACTTTTCTATACGTAGTTCTTAAGCGAGGCACATAATATTGTTGTCGAATTTCATTTATGGCGGTCTCTTGATTTCCATGATGGTATTTTGAGTGAAAGTGAAGCAATATTAGCTCGGTGATGTAGTTGTGTTTTGGCATAATTGCTGGGTGTTTAAATTCATCTGGAATTTTACCACCACCTTTCATCGATGTTATTTCATCGAAATATTGTGCATTTGAGCTTGCTAATTAGAATAATCTCTGCTGTTTTTAGTTCGCGTTGAGATATGTTATTTGGTGCTGAACTCTTTTTAAGTTCGTTTATGAAATGTATGGCATAGGCACCGACCTAAGCGCTCTCCGCCACTGAGAAAAACGCTCAATTGTAACCAAGTGGTGAATTCCCTTTACATGAAGCAAATTTTGTTTAAGTTCACAGTCACTTTAAGCATTTATGCCAGTATGTATCGGCCACAGCTTGGGTATTCTTTCAAAAAACTTGAACAATTTTGCCTTCTACTGTGATTAGATAAGTCGGGCCCACGTTTGGACCACTTTGTAGCTTCGTCTGCCACATTTAATTTGCCGGAAATCCATCATCTAAATCAATCGAGTAGAGAATTTCGCTTGCCCGAAAGGCTACGAATTGATGATGCTTCTTTTGATGACAGGTTTAGAATGAGACCAAAATTCATTGGGCTGAGTTCAATGGTTGTACTCTTTTTGATACTATTGGCCAAACGTGACGCAATTACTGCTGTCATTAATTCCAAACGTGGAATGGAAGCTACTCTAAGTGGGGAAACTCTGGTTTTTGAACCCACAAGTGATACGAAATCTTAAAATAGGAAACTGCTGCATAGAAATTTTCGCTGGCGTCAGCGAATGTATGGAATTGTACATCAACATCGTGATAACCACTAAAATATTGGAGGTAACAAGCGAAGTGGAATAAATGGCTATCATTTCAATTTCCGGTAAAAGTGAGAGCCATTTAGTCCACTTCGCTAAATGATGGGGCTGTATTTCTTCAACCCACGTTACGCCGCTCCTCCATACATCCTGCAGTATTATTTTTATGTACATCAAATACTGTCTAATGAAACATAAAGGATCATATATTGACATCAAAATTCTTAATATTTCCCGTTTTGAGGGGATTTTTTTTCTGTCAGTATTTTGTTGTCAATATTTTGTGAAAGTTTAAACGTAAAGGTGTCATCTATTGACTTCAAAAAACACCAAGAACTTTCTCTACTATAATTTCGTTTCCGAGATTAAGGCGCTTATGTTGTTGACTATTGATATCATTCATTGCAGCTAAAACACTTTTGTTATTACAGATCCAGTTTCTGATATTAAAGCCAGCCGTTCCGTGAATATATTTAACATTTTTGGCTAAGGTAATTGCTTCTAAATTGTCATCGACATGATGATTGTTTTTATAGCCGCTGCCACAGTGGGATATTTTCCGTTAAATTTATCGGCATTAATATTTTTAACGTACTGCGATATGCATGGTGAACATGACGCTGCGAAAATCATCACGTTCATAACATAAACGTCAGGTTCTCCTTTGCTCTCTGTACGCCATAGAAACCGCTGGGCATTACGATCTTCTTCCCTTATAAACACCTGGTGAAACATCTGCTCTATATTACCATAAATGGCGATAGCTTTTTCACGAAAACAAATGAGAATTGATGGAAACGAACCCAACATATCTGGACCTTTCATCAGCATATCGTTTAAAGGTTCTGCTTTTCCCTGGCTTGTTTTTATTAAAAACTGGGAAAATTGGCAAATACCAAACCTTCTTTTATTTGCTTGACGTTACGCGATAATTTTCTGTCTTAGTTATAGAGCCTTTTGAAATATATTCAGAAATTGTTTTATTGAAAATGTCATTTAAATTACGGTCACTTCTTAATTTCTTTTCTAAACATTTAAACCTTTTCAGTGCCATACCGTAACTCTTTGGCATTTGTACATTGTCGTCTCGCCACAACAAAGAGGTTTCGTAATGTCCATCTGCTCTTTGTATAGTACAATTCTCTAAGATGGACATGGCCTTTTCGTCGTCCTTACTTATCATGGTTTTTGCACCATCTACACCGGCAGTTTCCAAAGAGTAAAACGTTTTCATTAAATCCGATAGAATCTTATTATTGCATTCATCCGAATGGCAGTGATGGTGTTCTATAACCTTATTTCCCATTGCACCGTACACTAATCACCCAAGACGGGTCCGAATTGCCACAGGTTCGTTGATCTTACCTTATTTTATATTGTTTTAAACTCATAGTTTAGAATTGTTTAGACCAATCATTAATCGTGGTGTAGCATCAACGTAACCGTTTGCACTAGGGTCTTAAAGTCAACAGTTTACCTCTGTAAAGAAAATGTTTCACAGTTCGAACTTCTACTGTATGAACTTTTTTGTTTTGACCTGCCGCACTTAAGCAAAGTCTACGAGAACTGTTTACCGTTCGACGTTCCCAGTCCATTTAAGACATAAAAGTTCATTGGTTCCGGAAAGATATAGGTCGTTGACGATCTGTTTATTTATTAAACTGGTTGAAGAAACGTCGTCGATAAACGCAAATGTTTCTATAAATTTGTTTACATTGCCATATATTTTTACCGAACTAACTTTAAATAAATTGTTACAGCCCAATGCTTTTTGCGTTTTATATCTCTGGTTTTCACTGTTTGCATTGAAACGTTGTTTTTATTTGAATCCTCCATGTTTGATATTTCACTTTTGTCCGTCTTTTCTATTGGTTTATGCAATAGATAATGTTTATATTGACAATTATCAACACCACATACGTTGTTACTATTGCATTTGCCAAAATGTTTTCGTAAACATTGTTTACAGAGATTAAATTCTCTTACGATATTCCATTTATTTGTCCTATCCATTCTCTTAAATTTCTCGCAGTTGGCAACGTTGTTGCAGTTATAACTGCGATACGATACATCTCTTTCTGCTGTGTTCAGTGTGAGTGTGTACATATGCCTTTCTCTGCCTATTGCGTGAGAGACTTTCTGAGACAGAGCTAGAACTGTTATCAATATTTACGCTGCTGGCAGAAACACCAATATCAAAAATCCATGTGGAGAATTCCCCTATGTTGACTTTTCTATTTTGTTTTGATAAATTCATTTTGTATGTACCCCAATGAATTTGGAAATAAGAAGGAAATTTGGCAATTAATTCCTGTAATAATGTGGCATATAGACCTTTAACTCGTACGGCAAATTAGGTGAGTGTACCCAACTTATTTACGTTGACTGCCAGTAATGATTTTATTTTTTGTTTCAGGGAATGGAGGATCTTTTTCTGACTGTCCATACCATAATTTTAGTGTTGAAATTGCGGCTGGCACACAACACGGGTTGATTAAAATGTCCTGTACAGATTTCAAAGCATCTCCTTGCAACGCCTTTTGCAGACGGATTAAGTTCTCAGCATCAGTTAAGCCACATACTCCGTAGACCAATCGAATAAGGAACTGAAAAAAGGCCACCCTTCCGGAGTGCCAGTGAATATGGGTAGATCTTTAGGAACAGTTTGCCTCGATGTTATTTGCTAATGAGTGAGGTTTGAAGGTATGGTATTGCTTGGAGCTGACGAACCTGATGGACAGAAAGTGTAATTCGCCGGTGGCCCCTGAGTGCCGTTGGGTGGAAGAGATGTTGTTGGTGGGAGGAAGGGGTAATTGGCAGATGCTTTAAAGTGACGTTAGATGGAAAAGCTGTTGTTTTATTTTTTGTGTTGTTGGAATTTCTGCTCTATCAATAGAAGTGGTTGTATTATTATGTGATGTTGAATGTAAATATGGATGGGCTATTTTATTTTGAAAGTGTGTTACTGTCGTGTTTATAGGCACATTATTTTTTGTAGATTGTGCTGCTGCTTGACATTGGTTTGAAGTGAAGACAGCAAACGTTACATTAGTATTTTCTACAGAACAATTTGGTCCTTTAAGCGGTGGCACAGCACTTTGACTTATTTCTGGTATGTTATGAGGATTGGGTTTATTGTTCAGCCATCCGTGTACGGAATTTATGTCTACGGAGCTACGATCATCCCTCCCTTCTTCTTCTTCTTGGTGCAACAATTGATACTTTTGCCTTAAAGATTCGGAATCTCTCTCTTTATCTAGCTGCCTTTCTTCTTCAAGGCGCTGAAGTTCTAATTGTTTTCTTCGGATAGTGGAGCCTCGTAAAACGCTGGAAGCTTTGCTGCGATGACTTCGAACAGATTTTGAAGACAGATTTATGTCGGCACAATTATGGCATGCGCAAGGTTCATTATCACTGTTTACGTTAACACAATTTAGGTGATAAATCTTTTGGCATTTATTATTATTACAAACGGAACAGTTTTCTGTTGATGGCGAGTTGGTGTTGTGTCGGTTGACCCCATAAAGAAGAACAAACCATTTCTGGGACTTACAAATTTAGCCGGCTGGATGTGTTTTCTTTGGGTTATCCGTATCTTGGTTGTCTTATTCCACTGCTTTGGGGTTAGGTTTTGGAACGAGATTCTTCTTATAAAAAGAATTTTAATTTAATCTGCCCACGCGCTTAGTTCCAATTGTCTGTCATTAAGAACTTCAAACACCAAATTTGAAACAATTCCGGTGAAGAATGTCGCTAAAATCATCAAACTACTAAATATCGAGAGGTACCGTTATATGGGGGATATGTGAAGACGTGGATTTGCATAGGCAGTTTTCTGTGATAGGCTGTAGTATTCATTGCGAACTTCATGAAACAATTCCGGTGAATAATTTTGCTAAATTAATCATCAAAATACCGAATTGTCTGCCATTAAGAACTTCAAACACCAAATTTGAAACGATTCCGTTAAATAATGTCGTTGACCTGCACAGACAATTTTCTGTCATTTTCTGGCTGTGGTATCCGTTGCGAACTTCAAATACCAAGTTTGAAGCATTTCTAGTGAATAATGTCGCTTAAATCATCAAAATACCGGAACTCAAAGACAATTTTCTGTCTTAGCCTGGAGTATTAATTACGAACTTCAAATACCAAATTTGAGACCATTCCGGTGAATAATGTAGCTACAATCTTCAAAGTACCGAATATCGGTATTTACCGTTATATGGGAGATATACGAATACGTGGACCTGCACAGAAAGTTTTCTCAGGCTGGAAAATTCATTGCGAGCATCATACATAAATTTGAAACAATTCGGGTGAAGAATGTCGCTAATATCATCAAAGTAACGAATATCGAGAGGAACCTCTATATGGGGGATATGCGAAGACGTGAACCTGCACAGACAATTTTCTGCCTTAGGCTGTAGTATCAATTGCGAACGTCAAATACCAAATTTGAGCAAATTCCGGTGAATAATGTCGCTAAAATCATCAAAATACCGAATATCGAGAGGTACCGTTATATGGGTGTTATGCGAAGACGTAGACCTGCACAGGCAATTTTCTGCTCTAGACTGTAATATTCACTGCGAACTTCAAATACCAAATTTGAAACAATTCCGGTGAATAATGACGCTAAAATTAGCAATGTAAAGAATATCGGCAGGTACAGCTCTGTCATAGGCTGTAGTATTCATTGCAAACTTTATAGATATATTTTGAAACTATTCCGGTGAATAATGTCGCTAAAATCATCAAAATACCGAACATAGGGATGTACCGTTAAATTGGGCCTATACGAAGACGTGGACCTGTAGAGACAATTTTCAGTCATAGGCTGTTGTATACATTTCGAACTTCAATCACCTAAATTGAAACCATTCCGGTGAATAATGTCGCTGAAATCATTAAATGACGTCGGAGGTTCCAGTGTATGGGGCCCGGCAATATTCAAATGCGAAACTTAAAAAATACTAGTAAGAAAGCTGTAAGTTGTGCCGGGCCGATCTTTGTAGTAGTATCTGTTACGAACTTCAAATACGGACGGACAGACGGATATATGGAAGGACAACTCTCATAGAATTCTACGCTGATAAAGAATACTATAGTGGAGGGTATAAAAATTTGGTGAATAATATAGCTAAAATTATCAAAATGCCTTATATAGGGAGGTGCAATTATATGGGGGATATGCGAAGACGTGGACCTGCACAGACAATTTTCTGTCATAGACTGTAGCAGGCTTTAAAAGCTATTTTTGTTTAGCCCCAACCGACAATAAAGCTAAAAGTTCAGCACACAAAATAAGTAATAGCTAGGATTTCGGCGGCTGCTATTTTCCTTTAGCCGAATGAGCAGCCGAAAACATATTTTTATGATTGTGTGTTGTCAACGTACAAACTAATAAAACACGTACATATGGTTTCGAGCTCGTCAGCTAATATAAGATTATATTTAAATTGTAATTTATCAATTTTTTTTCTAACTGTATTTATTAATATGTCACAAAACTAAAATACATTTAAATTTATTGAATTCAATAACATTTGCACATTGTCTATATATGAAAGTATCAAATGGATAAAAATGCGATTTTTATCGCATTTCATACAGTATGAACTTTTTTATGAGCAACACTGATCTCAGAAATAAATATTTGTTTTTGTTGGCTGAAAACCGAGCTAAGGACAGCATTCACGTTGCTTTTTTCATGCTACGGCTAATTTCATTTTAGCTCAGCCGCTCACTGCTATTTTGTCTTTGCTGACGACTTCAAGTAGCATTAGCTCTCTCGGCTAATTTTTTTTGTAATGTGTTGCTATTTATTGGCGTAGCTAATTGATGGGCTACAAATTTTGAAGATTTTTTAGCTAGCAAGGCTGAAAATTTTCGGTCCTATTGTTAATTTGGCGTTACCATTTTAAACCCTAGACTGTAGTCAAAATACGGTAAATCGGGAGGTACCGTTATAATTGGGGCTATACGAAGACGTGGACCTGCACAGACAAATTTCTGTCTTAGACTGTAATATTCATTGCGAACTTCAAATAACAAATTAAAACAATTCCGGTGAATAATGTCGCTATAATCATAAAAATACCGAATATCGGGATGTACAGTTATATGAGGTATATGCGAAGACGTGGACCTGCACAGACAATTTTCTGTCATAGACTGTAGTATCCACTACGAACTTAAAACATCAAATGTCAAACAATTCCGGTGAATAATGTATCTTAATTCATCAAATTACCGAATATCGGGGGGGTAAAGTTATATAGGGGATATACGAAGACGTGGACCTGCACGGACAATTTTCTGTCATAAGCTGTAGTATCCACTACGAACTTAAAACACCAAACTTGAAGCCATTCCGGTGAATAATGTCGCTAAAATCATCAAAATACCTAACATCGGGAGGTAACGTTATATAGGGGATATACGAAGACGTGGACCTGCACGGACAATTTTCTGTCATAGGCTGTAGTATCCATTACGAACTTCGAACGCAAAATTTGAAACCATTCCGGTGAATAATGTTGCTAAAATCATCAAAATACCGAATATATGCAGGTACCGGTATATTGGGGCTATGCGAATACGTGGAACTGCACAGACAATTTTCTGTCATAGGCTGTAGTATCCATTAGGAACTTCAAATACCGAATTTGAAACAATTCCGGTGAATAATGTCGCTAAAATCATCAAAGTAAAGAATATCGGGAGGTACAGTTACATGGTGTGTTGCGGGAATCTGCCCAAGCGCTAAGTTCCACAAGATTGCAAACAACAAATAAAAGGTTTAGAAAATTCAGTTCATTCAATATCCAGTTGCATTTGTATGTTGAAATTCCTAATTGAGGAATAATTATAATTTAAATACATAAAAGTAAATACAGTTTTTAGATGTTTGTAGTTACTTTTGTAGTTACAAAGCGCGAAAACTTATTTTATTTTTTGTACAAATTGAATTTATTTAAGTAATGTTGTATTCTACACTTATAATCACGTTGGTCTATAACTTCAAAAAAATTTTACTTTAATTAATATTGATTGAGATTATAAAAATTCGATAATTATAAAAAGTTGGCTATAGTTCAACAATTGGCCGTGGCGCTAACTTGCAATGTAGTTTATCGGTTGGCCGACAGTGGCTCTAACACCCCGCCGCAGATTCGAAGCCCTACTCCCTATTTGAATCCACGTCGAGTAGAACCCATCTTGCTACTGGTCTCTCTAGCACACATCTCTTGATGTCATAATTTTCGCTTTTCGAACCTGGTCGGCAGCTGCAACTGTTGTTTCCAAAACTTTTCCCCCTGGCCAAACATTTCACGGCAACGAAGGGTCAACCACAACAACCAAATTCTCCCACAGCCATCTTTTCCCAAAATTGTTGGGTATACATTTGGGATGGGCAACCAGCTATTCTTAACCAGCGCACTGTAGTCTTCAAAATCTGCTAATGGTTTCGTTCCATTTGAACTCCCTAGCAGTAGATGGTTAAGCGTTTGTGCCCCTTGAGTTTCGTTGTCTATTGGCACGTAAGTAAGCGGGCGAGAGTTTACAATATTTTAAACTTCTGCCATAATACGGATGGTTTCATCATTGACTGATCTCGACGGCATGATTTTATACAAAAAAAAAAACAGTTTTAGTAGAACGTACCATGCGTTCCCACGCCCGCCCATATGTGGAGCAGCAGTCGGAATGAAATTCCATTTACTTGTAGCAGTTGTGAAATTGCGAACAAATTCGTTTCTGTCAACTTCTTTTACGGTAGCGCGTAGCTCCTTTTCTGATCCAACAAAGTTGGTCGCATTATCGCTGAAGAATTCCCTTGGCGTACCACGTCTGGCTATGAAATTACGTATTGCTAAAATACAAGAACTGGTGGTAAGAGAATGTACTATCTCAATTTGCACTATTATGTACTATCTCCTTGTGCCGATTGACGTTTACCAAAATTGAACCAAAAAAAATCCAGGTCCGTAAATGTAAAGGGTGCAACATGTGCCGACAGTCTAGCCCTAGGAATTCTTGCCATTTGTGGGTATGTTGGTTCTGCCTTACTAACTTAGCACAATTGGTATTTTCGTATAACTTTTCTATACGTAGTTCTTAAGCGAGGCACATAATATTGTTGTCGAATTTCATTTATGGCAGTCTCTGGATTTCCATGATGGTATTTTGGGTGAAAGTGAAGTAATATTAGCTCGGTGATTTAGTTTTGTTTTGGCATAATTGCTGGGTGTTTAAATTCATCTGGAACATCGGCGTGTTCTATTCGGCTATCAATACGTAAAACTTCATTACCGTCTAAAAAAGGAGAAAGCTACTTTTGCTAATTTTACCACCACTTTTCATCGTTGTTATTTCATTGAAATATTGTCCATTTGAGCTTGCTAATGAGAACGATCTCCGCTGTTTTTAGTTCGCGTTGAGATATGTTATTTGGTGCTGAACTCTTTTTAAGTTTGTTTATGATACTATTGGCCAAACGTGACGCAATTACTGCTGCCATTAATACCAAACGTGGAATGGAAGCTACTCTTCGTGGGGAAACTCTGGTTTTTGAACCCACAAGTGATACGAAATCCTAAAATAGGAAACTGCTGCATAGCCATTTTCGCTGGCGTCAGCGAATGTATGGAATTGTACATCAACATCGTGATAATCACTAAAATATTGGAGGTAACAAGCGAAGTGGACTAAATGGCTATCATTTCCATTTCCGGTAAAAATGACAGCCATTTAGTCCACTTCGCTAAATGATGGGGCTGTATTTGTTCATCCCACGTTACGCTGCTCCTCCATACATCCTGCAGTATTATTTTTAAGTACATCAAATAGTGTCCAATGAGACCTAAAGGATCATATATTGACATCAAAATAATTAATATTTCCCGTTTTGAGAGGATTTTTTCTGTCAGTATTTTGTTGTCAATATTTAGCGAAAGTTGAAACGTAAAGGTGTCATCTATTGACTTTAAAAAACACGAAGAACTTTCTCTACTATAATTTCGTTTCCGAGATTAAGGCGGTTATGTGGTTGACTATTGATACCATTCATTGCAGCTAAAACACTTTTGTTATTACAGATCCAGTTTCTGATATTAAAGCCAGCCGTTCCGTGAATATATTTAACATTTTTGTCTAAGGTAATTGCTTCTAAATCGTCATCGACATGATGATTGTTTTTATAGCCGCTGCCACAGTAGGATATTTTCCGTTAAATTTATCGGTATTAATATTTTTAACGTACTGCGATATGCATGCTGAACATGACGCTGCGAAAATCATCACGTTCATAACATTAACGTCAGGTTCTCCTTTGCTCTCTGTACGCCATAGAAATCGCTGGGCATTACGATCTTCTTCCCTTATAAACACCTGGTGAAACATCTGCTCTATATTACCACAAATGGCGATAGCTTTTTCACGAAAACTAATGAGAATTGATGGAAACGAACACAACATATCTGGACCTTTCATCAGCATATCGTTTAAAGAAATGCCATGGGCTTTCGCAGCTGCATCCCAAATGATTCTGCTTTTCCCTGGCTTGTTTTTATTAAAAACTGGGAAAATTGGCAAATACCAAACCTTTTTTTCTTTGCTTGACGTTACGCGATAATTTTCTGTCTTGGTTATAGAGCCTTTTGAAATATATTCAGAAATTGTTTTATTGAAAATATCATTTAAATGGCGCTCACTTTTTAATTTCTTTTCTAAACATTTAAACTTTTTCAGTGCCATACCGTAACTCTTTGGCATTTGTACATTGTCGTCTCGCCACAACAAAGAGGTTTCGTAATGTCCATCTGCTCTTTGTATAGTACAATTCTCTAAGATGGACATGGCCTTTTCGTCGTCCTTACTCATCATGGTTTTTGCACCATCTACACCGGCAGTTTCCAAAGAGTAAAACGTTTTCATTAAATCCGATAGAATCTTATTATTGCATTCATCCGAATGGCAGTGATGGTGTTCCATAAACTTATTTCCCAATGCACCGTACACTAACCACCCAAGACGGGTCCGAATTGCCACTGGTTCGTTGATCTTACCTTATTTTATATTGTTGTAAACTCATAGTTTAGAATTGTTTAGACCAATCATTAATCGTGGTGTAGCATCAACGTAACCGTTTACAGGTAATCCAGCCAAATAAGGAAAATCTTGCAATAGGGATTTAAAGTCAACAGTTTGCCTCGGTAAAGAAAATGTTTCACTGTTTGAAATTCTACTGTATGAATTTTTTTGTTTTGACCTGCCGCACTTAAGCAAAGTCTACGAGAACTGTTTACCGTTCGACATTCCCAGTCCACTTAAGACATAAAAGTTCATTGGTTCCGGAAAGATTTAGGTCGTTGACGATCTGTTTATTTATTAAACTGGTTGAAGAAACGTCGTCGATAAACGCAAATGTTTCTGTAAATTTGTTTACATTGCCATATATTTTTACCGAAATAACTTTAAATAAATTGTTATCGCCCAATGCTTTTTGCGTTTTATATCTCTGGTTTTCACTGTTTTGCATTGAAACGTTGTTTTTATTTGAATCCTCCATGTTTGATATTTCACTTTTGTCCGTCTTTTCTGTTGGTTTATGCAATAGATAATGATGTTTATATTGACAAATATCAATACCACATACCTAGTTTTCGTAAACATTGTTTACAGAGATTAAATTCTCTTACGATATTCCATTTATTTGTCCTATCCATTCTCTTAAATTTCTCGCAGTTGGCAACGTTGTTGCAGTTATAACTGCGATTCGATACATCTCTTTCTGCTTTGTTCAGTGTGAGTGTGTACATATGCCTTTCTCTGCCTATTGCGTGAGAGACTTTCTGAGGCAGAGCTAGAACTGCTATCAATATTTACGCTGCTGGCAGAAACACCAATATCAAAAATCCATGTGGAGAATTCCGCTATGTTGACTTTTCTATTTTGTTTTGATAAATTCATTTTGTATGTACCCCAATGTATTTGGAAATAAGAAGGAAATTTGGCAATTAATTCCTGTAATAATGATAGATTATTCAGCTCATCAAGAAGATTGCAGGCTTTTATTGTGGCATATAGACCTTTAACTTGTACGGCAAATTAGGTGAGTGTACCCAACTTATTTACGTTGACTGCCAGTTATGATTTTATTTTTTGTTTCAGGGAATGGAGGATCTTTTCTGACTGTCCATAACATAATTTTAGTGTTGAAATTGCGGCTGGCACACAGCACGGTTGGATTAAAATGTGCTGTACAGATTTCAAAGCATCTCCTTGCAACGCCTTTTGCAGACGGATTAAGTTCTCAGCATCAGTTAAGCCACATACTCCGTAGACCAATCGTATGTGGAACTGAAAAGAGGCCACACTTCCGGATTGCCAGTGAATATGGGTAGATCTTTAGGAACAGTTTGTCTCGATGTTATTTGCTGATGAGTGAGGTTTGAAGGTATGGTATTGCTTGGAGCTGACGAACCTGATGGACAGAAAGTGTAATTCGCCGGTGGCCCCTGAGTGCCGTTGGGTGGAAAAGCTGTTGTTGGTGGGAGGAAGGGGTAATTAGCAGATGCTTTAAAGTAACGTTAGATGGAAAAGCTGTTGTTTTATTTTTTGTGTTGTTGGAATTTCTGCTCTATTAATAGAAGTGGTTGTATTAATATATGATGTGAATGTGAAGATGGATGGGCTATTTTATTTTGAAAGTGTGTTACTGTCGTGTTTATAGGCACATTATTTTTTTGTAGATTGTGCTGCTGCTTGACATTGGTTTGAAGTGAAGACAGTAAACGTTACATTAGTATTTTCTACAGAACAATTTGGTCCTTTAAGCGGTGGCACAGCACTTTGACTTATTTCTGGTATGTTATGAGGATTGGGTTGATTGTTCAGCCATCCGTGTACGGAATTTATGTCTACGGAGCTACGATCATCCCCCCTTCTTCTTCTTGGTGCAACAATTGATACTTTAGCCTTAAAGATTTGGAATCTCTTTCTTTATCTAGGTGCCTTTCTTCTTCGAGGCGCTGAAGCTCTAATTGTTTTCTTCGGATAGTGGAGCCTCGTGAAACGCTGGAGGCTTTGCTGCGATGACTTCGAAGAGATTTTGAAGAGCTTGAAGACAGATTTATGTCGGCACAATTATGGCATGTGCAAGGTTCATTATCACTGTTTACGTTAACACAATTAAGATGATAAATCTTTTGGTATTTATTATTATTACAAACGGAACAGTTTTCTGTTGATGGCGAGTTGGTGTTGTGTCGGTTGACCCCGTAAAAAAGAAAAAAACATTTCTGGGACTTAAAAATTTAGACGGCTGGATGTGTTTTCTTTGGGTTATCCGTATCTTGGTTGTCTTATTCCACTGCTTTGGGGTTAGGTTTTGGAACGAGATTCTTCTTATAAAAAGAATTTTAATTTAATCTGCCCACGGGCAGATTGTACAAATTGAATTTAATGTTAAAGTAATGTTGTATTCTACACTTAGAATCACGTTGGTTTATAACCCTCAGAAAGATTTTACTTTTTAGTGATTGAGATTACAATAATTCGATAACTAAAAAAAGTTGGCTATAGTTCAACAATTGGCCGTGGCACTAACAGCATCTTGCAATGTAGTTTATCAGTTGGCCGACAGCGGAGCTAACATGTGGGATATGCGAAAACGTGGACCTGCACAGGCAATTGTCTGTCATAGGATGTAGTGTCCGTTACGAACTTCAAACACCAAATTTGAAGTATTTCTGGTGAATAATTTCGCTAAAATCATCCAAATACCGAATCCCGAATTGTCTGTCATTGAGAACTTCAAACACCAAATTTGAAACAATTCCGGTGAATAATGTCGCTAAAATCATCAAAATACCGAATATAGGGAGGGATATGCGAAGACGATGACCTGCACAGAAGAGTTTCTGTCATAGGCTTTAGTATAAATTACGAACTTCAAACATCAAATTTGAAACAATTCCGGTGAATAATGTCGTTAGAATAATCAAAATACAGAATGTCGGGAGGTACCGTTGTATGGGGGATATGCGAAGACGTGGACCTGCACTGACAATTTTCGGTCATAGGCTGTAGTATCCGTTGCGAACTTCAAACAACAAATTTGAAGCATTTCTGGTGAATAACGTCGCTAAAATCATCAAAATACCGAATACCGAATTGTCTGTCATTAAGAACTTCAAACACCAAATTTGAAACAATTCCGTTAAATAATGTCGTGGACGTGCACAGACAATTTTCTGTCATAGGCTGTGGTATCCGTTGCGAACTGCAAACACCAAGTTTGAAGCATTTCTAGTGAAAAAGGTCGCTACAATCATCAAAGTAAAGAATATCGGAAGGTACAGCTATATGGAGGATATGCGAAGACATGGACCTGCACAGACAATTTTCTGTCATAGGCTGTAGTATGTGTTACGAAGCTTAAACACCGAATTTGAAGCAATTCTGGTGAATAATGTCGCTAAAATCATCAAAATACCGAATTGTCTGTCATTAAGAACTTCAAACACCAAATTTTAAACAATTCCGGTGAAGAATGTCGCTAAAATCATCAAACTATCAAATATCGAGAGGTACCGTTGTATGGGGGATATGTGAAGACGTGGATTTGCACAGACAGTTTTCACAATACCGAATACCGAATTGTCTGTCATTAAGAACTTCAAACACCAAATTTGAAACAATTCCGTTAAATAATGTCGTTGACCTGCACAGACAATTTTCTGTCATAGGCTGTGATATCCGTTGCGAACTTCAAATACCACGTTTGAAGCATTTCTAGTGAATAATGTCGCTTAAATCATCAAAATACCGGAACACAAAGACAATTTTCTGTCTTAGCCTGGAGTATTAATTACGAACTTCAAATACCAAATTTGAGACAATTCCGGTGAATAATGTCGCTACAATCATCAAAGTACCGAAATCGGTATTTACCGTTATATGGGGGATATACGAATACGTGGACCTGCACAGAAAGTTTTCTCAGGCTGTAAAATTCATTGCGAACATCATACATAAATTTGAAACAATTCCGGTGAAGAATGTCGCTAATATCATCAAAGTAAAGAATATCGGGAGGAACCTCTATATGGGGGATATGCGAAGACGTGAACCTGCACTGATAATTTTCTGTCTTAGGCTGTAGTATTAATTGCGAACGTCAAATACCAAATATGAGACAATTCGGATGAATAATGTCGCTAAAATCATCAAAATACTTAATATCGGGAGGTACCGTTATATGGGGTATGCGAAGGCGTAGACCTGCACAGACAATTTTCTGTCTTAGACTGTAGTATCCACTACGAACTTCAAATACCAAATTTGAGATAATTCCTATGAATCATGTCGCTAAAATCATTAAAATAGCGAATATAGGGAGGTACCGTTATATTGGGGCTATGCGAAGACGTGGACCTGCACATACAATTTTCTGCCATAGACTGTAGTATCCTATACGACCTTAAAACACCAAATTTAAAACAATTCTGTTGGATAATGTCGGTAAAATCATCAAAATACCGAATATCGAGAGGTACCGTTACATGGGTGTTATGCGAAGACGTGGACCTGCACAGGCAATTTTCTGCCTTAGACTGTAATATTCACTGCGAACTTCAAATACCAAATTTGAAACAATTCCGGTGAATAATGTCGCTAAAATCAGCAAAGTAAAGAATATCGGCAGGTACAGTTCTGTCATAGGCTGTAGTATCCATTGCAAACTTTATAGATATAATTTGAAACAATTCCGGTGATAATGTCGCTAAAATCATCAAAATACCGAATATTGGGAGGTACCGTTATATGGGTGATATGCTAAGACGTGGATCTGCACAGACAATTTTCTGTCATATGCTGTAGTATCCGTTACGAACTTTAAACACCAAATTTGAAACAATTTCGGTGAAAAGTGTCGCTAAAATCATCAAAATACCGAATGTCTGTCATAGGCTGTAGTATTCATTGCGGACTCCATAGAACTAATTTGAAACAATTCCGGTGAATAATGTCGCTAAAATAATAAAAATACCGAATATAGGGAGGTACCGTTATATTGGGGATATGCGAAGACGTGGACCTA
Source organism: Musca domestica (assembly GCF_030504385.1). Taxonomy (NCBI): domain Eukaryota; kingdom Metazoa; phylum Arthropoda; class Insecta; order Diptera; family Muscidae; genus Musca; species Musca domestica. The sequence goes on along the minus strand of NW_026712293.1, from coordinate 9,527,096 downwards.
CACATACAATTTTCTGTCATAGACTGTAGAATCTACAGTTCTGTCATAGGCTGTAGTATCCATTGCAAACTTTATAGATATAATTTGAAACAATTCCGGTGAATAATGTCGCTAAAATCATCAAAATACCGAATATTGGGAGGTACCGTTATATGGGTGATATGCTAAGACGTGGATCTGCACAGACAATTTTCTGTCATAGACTGTAGTATCCACTACGAACTTAAAACATCAAATTTGAAACAATTCGGGTGAATAATGTCGCTAAAATCATCAAAATACCGAATATTGGGAGGTACCGTTATATGGGTGATATGCTAAGACGTTGACCTGCACAGAACTTCATAGATCTAACAAGAAACAATTCAGGTGAATAATGTCGCTAAAATCATCTAAATACCGAATATAGAGAGGTTACATTATATTGGGGCTATGCGAAGACGTGGACCTGCACATACAATTTTCTGTCATATGCTGTAGTATCCGTTACGAACTTTAAACACCAAATTTGAAACAATTTCGGTGAAAAGTGTCGCTAAAATCATCAAAATACCGAATGTCTGTCATAGGCTGTAGTATTCATTGCGGACTTCATAGATGTAATTTGAAACAATTCCGGTGAATAATGTCGCTAAAATAATAAAAATACCGAATATAGGGAGTTACCGTTATATTGGGGATATGCGAAGACGTGGACCTACAAATACAATTTTCTGTCATAGACTGTAGAATCTACTACGAACCTAAAACATAAATTTTCAAACAATTCCGGTGAATAATGTCGCTAAAATCATCAAAATACCGAATGTCGAAATTTACCGTTATGTGGGTGATATGTGAAGACGTGGATCTGCACAGGCAATGTTCTGCTTTAGACTGTAATATTCATTGCGAACTTCAAATACTAAATTTGAAACAATTCCGGTAAATAATGTCGCTAAAATCATCAAAATACCGAATATCGAGAGGTACCGTTACATGGGTGTTATGCGAAGACGTGGACCTGCACAGGCAATTTTCTGCCTTAGACTGTAATATTCACTGCAAACTTCAAATACCAAATTTGAAACAATTCCGGTGAATAATGTCGCTAAAATCAGCAAAGTAAAGAATATCGGCAGGTACAGTTCTGTCATAGGCTGTAGTATCCATTGCAAACTTTATAGATATAATTTGAAACAATTCCGGTGAATAATGTCGCTAAAATCATCAAAATACCGAATATTGGGAGGTACCGTTATATGGGTGATATGCTAAGACGTGGATCTGCACAGACAATTTTCTGTCATAGACTGTAGTATCCACTACGAACTTAAAACATCAAATTTGAAACAATTCGGGTGAATAATGTCGCTAAAATCATCAAAATACCGAATATTGGGAGGTACCGTTATATGGGTGATATGCTAAGACGTTGACCTGCACAGAACTTCATAGATCTAACAAGAAACAATTCAGGTGAATAATGTCGCTAAAATCATCTAAATACCGAATATAGAGAGGTACCATTATATTGGGGCTATGCGAAGACGTGGACCTGCACATACAATTTTCTGTCATATGCTGTAGTATCCGTTACGAACTTTAAACACCAAATTTGAAACAATTTCGGTGAAAAGTGTCGCTAAAATCATCAAAATACTGAATGTCTGTCATAGGCTGTATTATTCATTGCGGACTTCATAGATCTAATTTGAAACAATTCCGGTGAATAATGTCGCTAAAATAATAAAAATACCGAATATAGGGAGGTACCGTTATATTGGGGATATGCGAAGACGTGGACCTACACATACAATTTTCTGTCATAGACTGTAGAATCTACTACGAACCTAAAACATAAATTTTCAAACAATTCCGGTGAATAATGTCGCTAAAATCATCAAAATACCGAATGTCGAAATTTACCGTTATGTGGGTGATATGTGAAGACGTGGATCTGCACAGGCAATGTTCTGCTTTAGACTGTAATATTCATTGCGAACTTCAAATACTAAATTTGAAACAATTCCGGTAAATAATGTCGCTAAAATCATCAAAGTAAAGAATATCGGGAGGTACATGGAGGATATGCGAAGACGTGGACCTGCACAAACTGTCATAGGGTGTAGTATCCATTACGAACTTTAACCCTCTGCAACTGACGTGGTCTAATTGTAACAATGTGACTGACATGGGGTCTAGCAGACCTCATTTTTAAACCGATTTCCCATGCTCAAATTTTTGACTGGCGCCTTCTTGGCCTTATTTATGTACAACAGTAAATAGTTTTCAATCTAGCATAGGTTAAAAATTTCAAATAAATGACGATTTTTTCAAGGTATGGTTTATTTCATTTAGTTCTATAATAACAAAAAAAAAATACTCTTCTCTTAAAAACAAAAAAAAAAAACAATTATTCTTACAAATATTGTTTTTTTACCTTAAAAACACTTATCAAATAAGTTTTGGTTTGATTTTTAGCCAAATCGTACGGTTAGATCAGTACATGTTCAGTCTTAAAAATTCAGTCTTTAAAACTACATTTTGCTTGGCAGTTATCGCAGAGAGGATTGGAACACTGCAAGCAAACAGGTTTCAAACAAGAACAGCAGTTGTAATTTTTTTCTTTGTAATTTAGATGGACATATATGACACAGTTTTCTTCCACTGCCTGTCTCAGGCTGAATTTTTGGTGGTGGAGGAGGAAGATCTTTTCCCAGAACTCGACTAATGGTCATGCGCAATTCTCGTGGTAATCTTTCATTATATGCACGTGCTTTCATGTGATCTAGCACCATTTCACGAGCCATATTTAACAGAAATTGGCCTCTTCTCAATTTGAGGTCCATATTTTCACATGCTTGGTACGCAACGAAACAGTTGATACCTATCATATCAAGTAGTCTATAAAAAATTGCCATCGGCCAACGACGTGTTTTGCGACTGCAGGAATATATCGAGCACTTTTTGTCGATCTCATCAACGCCTCCTTTTGTTTGATTGTAATCTTCAATCATTACATTTGCCTGTTGCAATGTCGGATTCCTGGATGTGGTGTGTGGATGAAACTAAAAGGACTGCTTTATTTTTTCTTGGAACAAATGATAATAATGTAAAGTCCTTGGTGAAAGCGTAAAGTGAACTCGAAACTTCTCTTTCTTTGTTTTGCAAAAAACATGCAGGGATCTCTCTCTTATTTTTTTCAGTGTTCCAAGATAGGTTAGATTCTTTTTTAGTAAAGCTTCTATTAGCGGAATGGAACTAAACCAGTTGTCCGCTGTAATGTTACGGTTTGAGCCTTCAACAGCTTTCACAAGTCGTAAGACTGATTGCGATGGCACCGATAATTTCTTCTCTTCTTCATTTAGTCCTATTCCATCAGAATTTTTACCACAGTAGATATAAGCATTGTAGGTGTAAAAAGTTCGTGCGTCACATAAAATCATGATCTTTAGCCCATATTTACCAGGTTTTTGTGGCATGTAGATTACAAATTTGCAACGACCTCTAAATGGAACCAGCATCTCGTCAATGCACATATAGGCGCCAGGGGAGTACTGAGCTTGAGAATTTAAGATGAATTTATTAAATAAATTTGATATAGGAGCCAGCGGATCCTCTTTTACATGTTCTTGTCTGGTCATAAGATCATCAAACCATGAAAACATGAAAATCTATACTTGGACATAACGCAGCGAAATATTTCACGGCCTGTGCCATCAGTAGCAAATACTGTATTGAGATCGGAGGCGTTGCATTTAAACACCGACGAATAATATAAGAGCCCTATGAATGCTCTCATTTCATTCTCATTCGTGTCCATAAGTTCTGCTCGGCTGTTATTTTTGAACTGGCTCCTATACATATTAAGCTTTTGGTTTGTATTTACTATCAAGCTTGAAAGCATAGACTGATCAAAAAATTTTGTCCAAAGACAAACATAACTTTCAAATTTTGTGAAAGTTACAATGTTTGGTAGCCTTAGAATATTATGAGCTGGAACTCTAGAATGTCTTGCACCCTCCTGATCAGACCATACAAAGCCATTTTTACATCTGTACAAATGCTCACTTATGGATTCCGTTTGAACTTCCGCAAAGCTATTATCTTCCTCTTGAAAACGCGCTTCCAGAGAAATTTCGTCGTCCTCAAATATAATTTCTTCTGCTGCAAAATCTGGATCATTTACATCATCGTCGCCGCTGAAATCTTCACCCTCTTCATCAATTTCTTCCAGCCACTCAGTTATTTGCTGTTCGCTGCTTTTAAAAGTTCCACCTGATGTTCTTTTATAGGAAGTCATTTCCTCTGAGCTTACTGACTGCAAAAATATAAGCGATAATAATAGTCAAAATACAATTTTACTGTTGTGAGGTCTGAGAGACAATATGTAATTTTACGATATTACTGATGTGAGGTCTACAAGACCATATAGAATTTCACAATAATACTGACGTGGTGGTCTGCTGGCTACTTACACAAATGTTGATGTGCGGGTCTAATAGACCTTTTACTGCGCAGTTAGACACGTGCGTTGCCCACGATTGATCTTTTCACACTGAGCGACGTAGGAGCATGAATAGAAAAGGTAACGAGAGCGTATAGATCGTAACTTGTTATTTTACAAAGTTACGAACGATTGTTCTCTTTGCGGGGTCTGTCAGACCATACGTCAGTTGCAGAGGGTTAAACACCAAATTTAAAGCATTTCTGGTGAATAATGTCGCTTAAATCATCAATATACCGGAACTCAAAGACAGTTTTCTGTCTTAGCCTGGAGTATTAATTACGGACTTCATATACCAAATTTGAGACAATTCCTGTGAATAATGTCGCTAAAATCATAAATGTACCGAATATCGGTAGGTACCGTTATATGGGGGATATACGAAGACGTGGACCTGCACAGACAATTTTCTGTCATAGAACTTCAAACACCAAATTTGAAGCATTTCTAGTGAATAATGTCGCTTTAATCATCAAAATACCGGTATTCAAAGACAATTTTCTGCCTTAGCCTGGAGTATTAATTACGAACTTCAAATACCAAATTTGAGACAATTCCGGTGAATAATGTCGCTAAAATCATCAAAGTACCGAATATCGATAGGTACCGTTATATGGGGGATATACGAAGACGTGGACCTGCACAGACAATTTTCTGTCATAGGCTGTAGTATTCATTGCGAACTTCATAGATCTAATTTGAAACAATTCCGGTGAATAATATCGCTAAAATCATCAAAATAGCGAATTGTCTGTCATTAAGAACATCAAACACCAAATTTGAAACAATTCCGGTGAATAATGTCGCTAAAATCATTAACGTAAAGAATATCGGAAGGTACAGTTATATGAGGGATATGCGAAGACGTGGACCTGTACAGACAATTTTCTGTCATAGACCGTAGTATTAATTGCGAACGTCAAATACCAAATTTGAAACAATTCCGGTGAATAATGTCGCTAATAAATAATAAATGAAGGTACCGTTATATTGAGGCTATGCGAAGACGTGGACCTGCACAGACAATTTTCTGTCGTAGACTACACTGAAAGAAAAATGCTTCGTAGTATCAATGAACCGGTTTCGTTGGCATTTATGCAATGAAAAGCTTTGTTAATATAATAAATGTTTTTTCCTGCAATGAAAATTTACGTTGCTTTTCAATTCAATGATTTTTGGTTTCAAAGAATATATGAGACGGATTTCGTTAATGTTACGAAACTACTTATTTTTACAAAATTCAGTAAAAAATGTGAATATAGAAATGATACATAACCACGCTGTCTGATACAAACAAGTACGCAACCAAAGTATTTATAATTTGAGAGAAATTTGTGATAATTGCTATATTTAAATTTGTGCTCCAATTTAATGAAGCAGTTTCATAAATTGAATGAAACGTTACGTTATGGACTTGGTGCTTAGGCCAAATAAATGATACGTAGAAAATGTTATCTAATTGAACAAAAAAGGCGACCTGCATTTTGTTCATTACAATACATGGACAGATGGTGACATGCATAACCCGACTCAGAACGTGATTTTATGTTTATCTCGCGGATTTTTACCTGTTACAAAAAGAAATGCACAACGACAAATTACCCTCTACCACAGTGTGGTATAGGTATTAAAATATAAAAAATACCGCAAAGTTCGGCGGGACATGCATACGAAATTATTTGCCATAAGTTGTAGTACCCATTAAGAGCTTCCAATACGAAATTTGAAACGATTCCGGTGAATAATATTGCTAAAATCATCAAAGTACCAAATATCGGGGGGTTTTGTTATATGGGGCCTATACCAAAACATGCAATGTTTCGCCACCAGAGCTAGAATCCATTATGACTAACAAATACCAAATTTTAGACAAATCCGTGAAAAAATGTGGCAAAATCCATCAAATTACCGAATATCGGGAGGTACCATTATATGGGGCTATACGAAGACGTGGACCTTAAACCAATTTTTTTTTTGACATAGGCTGTGGTACCAATTCTAAATTTCAAATACGAAATTTGAAACAATCCCATTAAAAATGTGCCTAAAATCATGAAAATACCAAAAAGCCTACGTGCCAACCAAACAAAAACAACCAGGAACTCTTTAAACTAAAAACCAGTAAAGAAAGTCCTAAAGTCGGGCGGTGCCGATTTTATGATACCCTACACCACTTTGCTAATTAGTTGAGCTCCACATAACAATTAAAAGTTTTTATGGGAGAATTCAATCATACACCCTAGGATTATAATTATAATTTAAAGTTCAAAGGACTAAATATGCCGAAGCATTTGTATCTTTTAAATTCGGACTTGTATTGACCATTTGATGCAAAATTAATTTGAAATCAGATAAAGATATATATGGGAGCTATATCCAAATCTGAACCGATCTTGATAAAATTTGGCAAATATATATCTCTGCTGTATTTGATATATTTTCCTGAATATCGTTGTTACAGAGTGCATAATACTGCTGTGGGTAACAAATACAACAAATCGGATGAACAATATATATGGGAGCTATAGCTATATCTGAACCAAATTTGGCATACTACCTTCTAGACTCAGTCGTATGTGCCAAATTTCATCCCATTTGGGCAATTGGAAAAATTCATCTCAATCATATAATAAATGCGACCTGCATTTTGTTCACAAAAATACATGGACAGATGGACGGACGGACAGACGGACTGACATGCATAAATCAACTCAGAAAGTGATTCTATGCAGATCATCAAAAGGAACTGTGGGTCTATCTCGTTTCCTTTTGCCTGTTACAGACAAATGCACAAAGACATAATACCCTGACCACCTTCTGGTGAAGGGTATAAAAAGTTCCGGTGGTGGTTTCCCCTATTCCCCGTACCAACACTAAACATGCCAGCATATGCAAAGGGAGAATATTTTTTCTTCATATGCACACATTTTTATACCCTCCACCTTGGAAAGGAGGGTATATTAACTTTGCCATTCCGTTTGTAACATCCTTAAATATTCGTCTTAGACCCCATAAAGTATATATATTTATAATCAGCATAAAATTCTAAGTCGATTTAACGATGTCCGTCTCTCTGTCTGTCTGTTGAAATCACGATACAGCCCACATTATTTGACGTAGAAAATTTAGCAGAGCTATTTGCATTGTGTCTAGGATGGTTGGTATTGAAAATGAGATATATCGGTCCAAGTTCCGGTATAGTCCCCATACAACGGTACCTCCCGATTTTCGGTATTTTGATGATTTATGCCACTTTTTTTCAGGGATTTGTAGGTTCCTGAGCGTGTGGCAAAACATTGCATGTATAGGTCTACGTTGTGGTATAGCCCCTATATAAAGGTATCTCCCGAAATTGGGTATTTTAGTTTTTTTTGCCACATTTTTTCACGGATTTGTCTAAAAATTGGTATTTGTGGGTCATAATGGTTTCCAGCTCCGGTGGCGAAACATTGCATGTATGGGTCCATGATTTGGTATAGCCCCCATATAACGGTACCTCCCGATATTCGGTAATTTGATAATTTTTGCAACATTTTTTCACGGATTTGTCTGAAAATTGGTATTTGTGGGTCATAATGGGTTCCAGCTTCGGTGGCGAAACATTGCATGCATGGGTCCATGATTTGATATAGCCCCCATATATCGGTACCTCCCAATATTCGGTATTTTGATGGTTTTTGCCACATTTTTTCACTGATTTGTCTAAAAAGTGTTATTTGTGAGTTATAATGGGTCCTAGTTCGATTGACGAAACATTGTAATTATAGGTCCACGTTTTGGTATAGCCCCCATATAACGGTACCTGCCGATATTCGGTAATTTCATGATTTTTAACCCATTTTTTCACGGATTTGTCTGAAAATTGGTATTTGTTGGTCATAATGGGTTCCAGCATCGGTGGCGAAACATTGCATGCATGGGTCCATGATTTGATATAGCCCCCATATAACGGTACCTCCCGATATTCGGTATTTTGATGGTTTTTGCCACATTTTTTCACTGATTTGTCTAAAAATTGGTATTTGTGGGTCATAGTTCGTGTGGCGAAACATTGTAATTATAGGTCCACGTTTTGGTGTAGCCCCCATATAACGGTACTTCCACATTTCTTCTAATGTTTCTTTTTCCCTAAGGTGGAGGGTATTAAAAGTTTGGCCCGGCCGAACTTAATGTTTGTTTCATGTAATTTGATTTAACGAAGCAACCGAAAACACACTTTACCTCTCCTATATATAAACAACCACCATTAAAACGTCTCATTCTCTTTTGTTTTCACCTGCAAAAAATAATGTACATCATAATTTTCAAAAGCAAAAAAATACGGTAGCAGCCGAAAAAACTCTTAGCATTCCTCATCATATAAATAAGTTGTTGCAAAAAATAACGATAAGCTGTATTATTCATTGCGAACTTCATGTATCAAATTTGAAACAATTCCGGTGAATTATGTCGCTAAAATCCTCAAAATACCGAATATAGGGAGGTACCGTTATATTGGGCTATGCGAAGACGTGGACCTTCATAGACAATTTTCTGACTTAGACTGTAGTATCCAATACGAACTTAAAACACATGGGGGCTATGCAAAAAATTGGACCTGCACAGAGAACTTTCTGTCATAGACTGCAGTATCCGTTACGGACTTCAAATGTCTAATTCAAAACAATTCAGTTGAATAATGTCGCTTAAATCATCAAAATACCGAATATCGGGAGGTAACGCTATATGGGGGATATACTAAGACGTGGACCTGCACAGACAATTTTCTGTCATAGGCTGTAGTACCCATTACGAACTTCAAACGCAAAATTTGAAACCATTCCGGTGAATAATGTTGCTAAAATCAACAAAATACCGAATATATGAAGGTACCGTAACATTGGGGCTATGCGATGACGTGGGCCTGCACAGAAAATTTTTCTGTCGTAGACTATAGTATCCATTACGAACTTAAAACAACAAATTTAAAACAATTCCGGTGAATAATTTCGCTAAAATCATCAAAATACCGAATTGTCTTCAAACACCAAATTTGAAAAAATGGGGGATATACGAAGACGTGGACCTGCACAGACAAATTTCTGTCTTAGACTGTAATATTCATTGCGAACTTCAAATACCAAATTGAAACAATTCCCGTGAATAGTATTGCTAATATCAATAAAATTCCGAATATCGGAAGGTACCGTTATATGGGGGGATATACGAAGACGTGGACCTGCAGAGACAATTTTCAGTCATAGGCTGTTGTATACATTTCGAACGTCAAACACCAAATTTGAAATTTCGGTGAATAATGGTGCTAAAATAATCAAAATACCGAATACACAGAGGTACCGTTATATTGGGGCTGTACAAAGATGTGGACCTGCACAGACAATTTTCTGTCATAGGCTGTAGTATCCGTAACGCACTTCAAACACCAAATTTGAACAAATACCAATTTTTAGACAAATCCGTGAAAAAAAATGTGGCAAAATCCATCAAATTACCGAATATCGGGAGGTACCATTATATGGGGTTATACGAAGACAATACCAATTTTTTTGAAATAGGCTGTGGCACCGATTCTCAATTTCAAATACGAATTTTGAAACAATTCCATAAAAAATGTGCCTAAAATCATGAAAATACCAAAAAGCCTACGTGCCAACCAAACAAAAACAACCAAAACCGTTACTTGCAAGCAAACACACGCCTTTACATTTTTCAGCAAGAACTCTTTAAACTAAAAAAATGTTCCGGTGGTGGTTTCCCCTATTCCCCGTACCAACACTAAACATGCCAGCATATACAAAGAGAGAATATTTTTTCTTCATATGCACACATTTTTTCATGTAATTTGGATTTAACGTAGCAACCGAAAACACACCTCTCCTACATATATACCTAAATATAAACCACCGCCATTAAAATGTCTTATTCTCTTTTGTTTTCACCTACAACCAATAACGTACATCATAATTTCCAAAAGCAAAAAAATACCGCAGCAGCCGAAAAAACTCTAAGCATTCCTCATCATATAAATACGTTGTTGCAAAAAATAACGATAGGCTGTATTATTCATTGTGAACTTCATGCATCAAATTTAGGGAGGTTCCGTTATACTGGGCTATGCGAAAACATGGACCTGCACAGACAATTTTCTGTCATAGACTAATATCTATTACGAACTTAAAACACCAAATTTGAAACAATTCAGGTGAAGAATGTCGCTAAAATCATCAAAATACCCAATATCAGGAGGAACCGTTATATGAGAGATAAGCGAAGACGTGGACATGTGCAGACAATTTTTCGTCTTAGGCTGTAGTATCCATTACGAACTTCAAACATCTAATTTGAAACCATTCTGGTGAATAATGTAGCTGATATAATCAAAATTGCGAATGTAGGGAGGTACCGTTATATTGGGGCTATACGAAGACTTGGACCTGCACAGAACATTTTCTGTCAAAGACTGTAGTAGAGTTTAAAAGCCAGCACCTATTGAAATTAGCCTTAGCCTTACAGTGCAACTGCTACTAAATATTGACAGCCACGGCTAAAATAGCACATGATCAGCTATTAAACTCAGCGCATAGCTATTTAGCTCGTTTTTGATAAGCGAGATATTTTTGTTTAGCCCTAACCGACAATAAAGCTAAAAGTTCAGCACACAAAATAAGCAATAGCTCGGATTTCGGCTGCTGCTATTTTCCTTTAGCCGAATGAGCAGCCGAAAACATATTTTTATGATTGTGTGTTGTCAACGTACAAACTAAAAAAACACGTACATATGGTTTCGAGCTCGTCAGCTAATATAAGTTTATATTTAAATTGTAATTTATTAATATTTTTTCTAACTGTATTTATTAATATGTCACAAAACTAAAATACATTTAAATTTATTGAATTCAATAACATTTGCACATTGTCTACATATGAAAGTATCAAATGGACAAAAATGCGATTTTTATCGCATTTCATACAGTATGAACATTTTCATAAGCAACACTGATGCTGAGCTATTTTGATGCTAAGGCTAATTTCAATTTAGTTCAGCCGCTCACTGCTATTTTGTCTTTGCTGACGATTTCAAGTAGCATTAGCTCTCTCGGCTATATATATATATATATATATATATATATATATATATATATATATATATATATATATATATATATATATATATATATATATATTTTTTTTTGTTTTTGTAATGTGTTGCTATTTATTGGCGTAGCTAATTGATGGGCTACAAATTTCGAAGATTTTTTAGCTGGCAAGGCTGAAAATTTTCGGTGCTAGTGCTAATTTGGCGCTAGCATTTTAAACCCTGCACTGTAGTCAAAATACTGAAAATCGGGAGATACCGGTATATTGGGGCTATACGAAGACGTGGACCTGCACTGACAATTTTTTGTCATAGGCTGTAGTATCCATCACGAACTTGAAACACCGAATTCGAAACAATTCCGGTGAATAAAGTCGCTAAGATCATCAAAGTACCGAATATCGGGAGGTACCGTTTTCTACAATTTTCTGTTTTATGCTGTAGTATTAATTACAAACTTCAAATACCAAATTCGAGACAATTTCGGTGAAGAATGTCGCTAAAATCATCAAAATACCGAATATCGGGAGGTACGCTATATGGGGACTATGCAAAGACGTGGACCTGCACAGATAATTTTCTGTCATAGACTGCAGTATCTGTTACGGACTTTAGACGTCTAATTTAAAACAATTCCGGTGAATAATGTCGCTAAAATCATAAAATACCGAATATCGGGGGTACCGTTATATGGGGGATATACTAAGACGTGGACCTGCACAGACAATTTTCTGCCATAGGCTGTAGTACCCATTACGAACTTCAAACGCAAAATATGAAACAATTCCGGTGAATAATGTCACTAAAATCATCAAAATACAGAATATCGAGAGGTACCGTTATATGGGTGATATGCGAAGACGTGGACCTGCACAGACAATTTTCTGTCATAGGCTGTAGTATTCATTGCGAATTTCATGAAACAATTCCGGTGAATAATGTCGCTAAAATGATCAAAATTCCGAATATAGGGAGGTACCGTTATATTGGGGCTACACGAAGACGCAGACTTGCACAGACAATTTTCTGTCCGTTACGGACTTCAAAGGCCAAAATTTGAAACAATTCCGGTGATAAAGACGTGGACCTGCACAGAAAATTTTCTGTCTTAGGCTGTAATATTCATTGCGAACATCATACATAAATTTGAAAAAATTTGGCTGAAGAATGTCGCTAAAATCATCAAAGTAAAGAATATCGCAAGGTACCGCTATGTGGGGGATTTGCGCAGACGTGGACCTGCACAGACAATTTTCCGTCTTAGGCTGTAGTATCCATTACGAACTTCAAACACCAAATTCGAAACCATTCCGGTGAATAATGTCGCTAAAATAATCAAAATTCCGAATGTAGAGAGGTACCGTTATATTGTGGCTACACGAAGACGTGGACCTGCACATACAATTTTCTGTCATAGGCTGCAGTATCCGTTACGGACTTCAATGACCAAAATTTGAAACAATTCCGGTGATTATGTCGCTAAAATCATCAAAATACCGAATATAGGGAGGCACCGTTATATTGGGGCTATACGAAGACGTGGACCTGCAAAGACAATTTTCAGTAATAGGCTGTTGTATACATTTCGAACGTCAAACACCAAATTTGAAATTTTATTGAATAATGTTGCTAAAATCATCAAAATACCGAATACACAGAGGTACCGGTATATTGGGGCTATACGAAGACGTGGACCTTCACAGACAATTTTCTATCATAGGCTGTAGTATCCGTAACGAACTTCAAACACCAAATTTGAAACATTTCTGGTCAATAATGTCGTTAAAATCATTCAATTACGTCGGAGGTTCCATTATATTGGGCCCGGCAATATTCAAATGCGAAACTTAAATAAATACAAGTGAGAAAACTGTAAGTTCTGCCGTGCCAATTGTTGTAGTGGTATCCGTTACGAACTTCAAATACGGACGGACAGACGGATATACGGAAGGACAACTCTCATAGAATTCTACGCTGATGAAGATTTATACTTTGTGGGGTATAAAATGTATATTTCGAGGTGTTACAAACGGAATGACAAACTTAATATACCCTCCATACTATGGTGGAGGGTGTAAAAATTTGGTGAATAATATAGCTAAGATTATCAAAATACCGAATATAGATAGGTACCGTTATATTATTTCGAGGTGTTACAAACGGATTGACAAACTTAATATTCCCTCCATGCTATGGTGGAGGGTATAAAAATTTGGTGAATAATATAGCTAAAATTATGAAAATGCCTAATATAGGGAGGTGGAATTATAATGGGGCTGTACTAAGACGTGGACCTCCACAGACCATTTTCTGTCATAGACTGTAGCAGGGTTTAAAAGCCAGCACCTATTGAAATTAGCGTTAGCCTTTTAGTACAACTGCTATTAAATATTGACAGCCACTGCTAAAATAGCACATGATCAGCTATTTAACTAAATAGCTAAAATAGCACATGATCAGCTATTTAACTCAGCGCATAGCTATTTAGCTCGTTTTTGATAAGGTATTTTTGTTTAGCCCTATCCGACAATAAAGCTAAAAATTCAGCACACAAAATAAGCAATAGCTCGGATTTCGGCTGCTGCTATTTCCCTTTAGCCGAGTGAGCAGCCCAAAACATATTTTTATGATTGTGTGTTGTCAACGTACAAACTAATAAAACACGTACATATAGTTTCGAGCTAATATAAGTTTATATTTAAATTGTAATGTATCAATATTTTTTCTAACTGTTTTGATGAATAATTAAATTTATTGAATTCAATAACATTTGCACATTGTCTATATATGAAAGTATCAAATGGATATAAATGCGATTTTTATCGAATTTCATACAGTATGAACTTTTTCATGAGCAACACTGAACTCAAAAATAAATATTTGTTTTTTTTGGCTGAAAACCGAGCTAAGTAGCAGCATTCACGTTGGTTTTTTGATGCTGAGCTATTTTGATGCTAAAGCTAATTTCATTTTAGCTCAGCCGCTCACTGCTATTTTGTCTTTGCTAACGATTTCAAGTAGCATTAGCTCTCTCGGCTATTTTTATACCCTCCACCTTGGAAATGAGGGTATATTAACTTTGTCATTCCGTATGTAACATCTTTAAATATTCGTCGTAGACCCCATAAAGTATATCATAATGGGTTCTAGCCCCGATAGCGAAACATTGCATGTATGGGTCCACGATTTGGTATAGTCCCCATATAACGGTACCTCCCTATATTCGGTATTTTGATGGTTTTTGCCACATTTTTGCACTGATTTGTCTAAAAATTGGAATTTGTTAGTCGTAATGGGTCCTAGTTCGTGTGGCGAAACATTGTATGTATAGGTCCACATTTTGGTATAGTCCCCATATAACGGTACCTCCCAATATTCTGTAGTTTGATGATTTTTGACACATTTTTCACGAATTTCTCTGAAAATTGGTAGTTGTAGATCATAATGGGTCCCAGTTCGTGTGGAGAGTCATTATAATAATAGGTCCACGTTTTGGTATAGCCCCATAAAACGGTAACTCCCTATATTCGATATTTTGATAAATTTTGCCACATATTTTCGCGGATTGGTCTAAAAATTGGTACTTGTAGGTCATAATGGGTTCTAGCTCCTTTAGCGAAACATTGAATGTGTAGGTCCACGATTTGGTATAGCCCCCATATAACGATACCTTCCAATATTCGACGTTTTAATGGTTGTTGTCAAATTTCTTCTAATGTTTTGTTTACCCTAAGGTGGAGCATATTAAAAGTTTGGCCAGACCGCACTTAATGTTTTTTACTTGTTTTTTGTAATGTGTTGCTATTTGTTGGCGTAGCTAATTGATGGGCTACAAATTTTGAAGATTTTTTAGCTGGCAAGGCTGAAAATTTTCGGTGCTATTGCTAATTTGGCGTTAGCATTTTAAATCCTGCACTGTAGTCAAAATACTGAAAACCGGAAGGTACCGTTATATCGGGGCTATACGAAGACGTAGACCTGCTAAGACAATTTTCTGTCTTATGCTGTAGTATTAATTACGAACTTCAAATACCAAATTCGAGACAATTCCGTTGAATAAAGTCGCTAAAATCATCAAAGTACCGAATATCGGGAGGTACGCTATATGGGGGCTATGCAAAGACGTAGACCTGCACAGAAAATTTTCTGTCATAGACTGTAGTATTCATTACGAACTTCATGAGGCAATTCCGGTGAATAATGTCGCTAAAATCATCAAAATACCGAATATCGGGAGGTAACGTTATATGGGGGATATACTAAGACGTGGAACTGCACAGACAATTTTCTGTCATAGGCTGTTGTATCCATTACGAACTTCAAACACCAAATTTGAAACCATTCCGGTGAATAATGTTGCTAAAATCATCAAAATACCGCATATCGGGGGTACTGTTATATGGGGTATATACGAAGACGTGGACCTGCACAGATAATTTTCTCTCATAGGCTGTAGTATTCATTGCGAACTTCATACATCAAATTTGAAACAATTCCTGTGAATAATGTCGATAAAATCATGAAAATACCGAATATAGGCATGTACCGTTATATGGGGGATATGACATACTAATTTCCTGTCATAAGCTGCAGTATCCATTACGAACGTAAAACACCAAATTTGAAACAATTCCGCTGAATAATGTCGATAAAATCATCAAAAAACCGAATATCGAGAGGTAACGTTATATTGGGGCTATACGAAGACGTGGACCTGCAGAGACAATTTTCAGTCATAGGCTGTTGTATACATTTCGAACATCAAACACCAAATTTGAAATTTCGGTGAATAATGTTGCTAAAATCATCAAAATACCGAATACACAGAGTTACCGTTATATTGGGGCTATGCGAAGACGTGGACCTGCACAGACAATGGCTGTGGTATTCGTAACGAACTTCAAACACCAAATTTGAAACATTGCTTTTAAATGATGTCGCTAAAATCATTAAATTACGTCGGAGGTTCCATTATATGGGGCTCGGCAATATTCAAATGCGAAACTTAATAAATACAAGAGAGAAAACTGTAAGTTCTGCCGGGCCGATTTTTATAGTAGTATCCGTTACGAACTTCAAATACGGATATACGGAAGGACAACTCTCATAGAATTCTACGCTGATGAAGATTATGTATACTTTGTGGGGTCTAAAATGCATATTTCGAGGTGTTACAAACGGAATGACAAAACTATGGTGGAGCGTATAAAAATTTGGTGATTAATATAGCTAAAATTATCAAAATGCCTAATATAGGGAGGTGGAATTATATTGGGGTTATACGAAGACGTTTTCTGTCATATACTGTAGCAGGGTTTAAAAGCCAGCACCTATTGAAATTAGCCTTAGCCTTTTAGTGCAACTAATATTAAATATTGACAGCCACGGCTAAAATAGCACATGATCAGCTATTTAACTCAGCGCATAGCTATTTAACTCGTTTTTGATAAGGTATATTTGTTTAGCCCTAACCGACAATAAAGCTAAAAGTTCAGCACACAAAATAAGCAATAGCTCGGATTTCGGCTGCTGCTATTTTCCTTTAGCCGAATGAGCAGCCCAAAACATATTTTTATGATTGTGTGTTGTCAACGTACAAACTAATAAAACACGTACATATGGTTTCGAGCTAATATAAGTTTATACTTAAATTGTAATTTATCAATATTTTTTCTAACTGTATTGATGAATAATTAAATTTATTGAATTCAATAACATTTGCACATTGTCTACATATGAAAGTATCAAATGGATAAAAATGCGATTTTTATCGCATTTCATACAGTATGAACTTTTTCATAAGCAATACTGAACTCAAAAATAAATATTTGTTTTTTTTTTTCGGCTGAAAACCGAGCTAAGTAGCACATTCACGTTGTTTTTTGATGCTGAGCTATTTTGATGTTAAGGTTAATTTTATTTTAGCTCAGCCGCTCACTGCTATTTTGTCTTTGCTGACGGTTTCAAGTAGCATTAGCTCTCTCGGCTATTTTTTTTTTTTTTTTTTGTAATATATTGCTATTTATTAGCGTAGCTAATTGATGGGCTAAACATTTTGAAGATTTTTTAGCTGGCAAGGCTGACAATTTTCGGTGCTATTGCTAATTTGGCGTTAGCATTTTAAACCCTGGAATGTAGTCAAAATACTGAAAATCGGGAGGTACCGTTATATCTGGGCTATACGAAGACGTAGACCTGTAAAGACAATTTTCTCTCTTATGCTATAGTATTAATTACGAACTTCAAATACAAAATTAGAGACAATTCCGGTGAATACTGTCGCTAAAATCATCAAAGTACCGAATATCGGGAGGTACGCTATATGGTGGCTATGCAAAGACGTGGACCTGCACGGAGAATTTTCTGTCATAGACTGTAGTATTCATTGCGAACTTCATGAGGCAATTCCGGTGAATAATGTCGCTAAAATCATCAAAATACCGAATATCGGGAGGTAACGTTATATGGGGGATATACTAAGACGTGGACCTGCACAGACAATTTTCTGTCATAGGCTGTTGTATCCATTACGAACTTCAAACACCAAATTTGAAACCATTCCGGTGAATAATGTACTGTTACTGTTATATGGGGTATATACGAAGACGTGGACCTGCACAGATAATTTTCTCTCATAGGCTGTAGTATTCATTACGAACTTCAAACACCAAATTTGAAACAATTCCGGTGAATAATGTTGCTAAAATCATCAAAATACCGAATATATGAAGGTACCGTTACATTGGGGCTATGCGAAGACGTGGACCTCCACAGACAATTTTTCTGTCGTAGACTGTAGTATCCATTACGAACTTCAAACAACAAATTTAAAACAATTCCTGTGAATAATGTCGCTAAAATCATCTAAATACTTAATATCGGGGGGTACCGTTATATTTGGGGATATGACACAGAAGATTTTCTGTCATAGGCTGTAACATCCGTTACGAACTTCAAACACCCAATTTGAAACATTTCTGGTGAATAATGTCGCAAAAGTCATCAAAATACAGAATATAGGGAGGTACCATTATATTGGGGCTATGCAAAGATGTGGATCTGCACATACACTTTTCTGTCATAGACTGTAGTATTCATTGCGATCTTCATGAATCAATTCCGGTGAATAATGTCGCTAAAAGCATCAAAAAGCCGAATATTGAGAGATAACGTTATTTGGGTAATATGCGAAGACGTGGACCTGCACGGACAAATTTCTGTCTTAGACTGTAGTATACATTGCGAACTTCAAATACCAATTTGAAAAAATTCCGGTGAATAATGTCGCTAAAATCATCAAAATATCGCATATCGGGGGTACTGTTATATGGGGTATATACGAAGACATGGACCTGTACAGATAATTTTCTGTCATATTCATTGAAACAATTCCTGTGAATAATGTCCCTAAAATCATGCAAATACCGAATATCGGGAGGTACAGTTATATGGGGGATATGCGAAGACGTGGACCTGTACAGAAAATTTTCTGTCATAGGCTGTAGTATTCATTGCGAACTTCATGAAACGATTCCGGTGAATAATGTCGCTAAAATCATCAAATTACAGAATATAGGGAGGTACCGTTATATTTGAGCTATGCGAAGACGTGGACCTGCACATACACTTTTCTGTCATAGACTGTAGTATCCATTACGAACTTAAAACACCAAACTCGAAACAATTCCGGTGAATAATGTTGCTAAAATCATCAAAATATCGAATATATGAAGGAACCGTTATATTGGGGCTATGCGAAAATGTGAACCTGCACAGACAATTTTCTGTCTTATACTGTAATATTCATTGCGAACTTCAAATACCAAATACTATAAAAAGTTGGTTATAATTAAACAATTGGCCGTGGCGCTAACTTGCAATGTAGTTCATCAGTTGGCCGACAGTGGCTCTAACACCTGGCCGCAGTATAGCAAGAAAGATTCGAAGCCCTACTCCCTATTTGAATGCACGTCGAGTAGAACCAATCTTGCTACTGGTCTCTCTAGCACACACCTCTTGATGTCATAATTTTCGCTTTTCGAACCTGGGCGACAGCTGCAACTGTTGTTTCCAAAACTTTTCCCCCTGGCCAAACATTTCTCGGTAACGAAGGGTTAACCACAACAACCAAATTCTCCCACAGCCATCTTTTCCAAAATTGTTGGGTATACATTTGGGATGGGCAACCAGCTATTTTTAACCACCACACTGTAGTCTTCAAAATCTGCTAATGGTTTCATTCCATTTGAACTCCCTAGCAGTAGATGGTAAAGCGTTTGTGCCTCTTCAGTTTCGTTGTCTATTGGCACGTAAGTAAGCGGGCGAGAGTTTACAATATTTTAAACTTCTGTCATAATACTGCGGATGGTTTCATCATTGACTGATCTCGTCGGCATTATTTTATACAAATAAAAAAAACAGTTTTAGTAGAACGTACCATGCGTTCCCACACCTGCCCATATGTGGGGCAGCAGTCGGAATGAAATTCCATTTACTTGTAGCTGTTGTGAAATTGCGAACAAATTCGTTTCTGTCAACTTCTTTTACGGTAGCGCGTAGCTCCTTTTCTGATCCAACAAAGTTGGTCTCATTATCGCTGAAGAATTCCCTTGGTGTAAACGTCTGGCTATGAAATTACGTATTGCTAAAATACAAGAACTGGTGGTAAGAGAATGTACTATCTCAATTTGCACTATTATGTACTATCTCCTTGTGCCGATTGACGGTTACCAAAATTGGACCAAAAAATGTCCAGGCCCGTAAATGTAAAGGGTGCAACATGTGCCGACAGTCTAGCCCTTGGAAGTCTTGCCATTTGTGGGTATGTTGGTTCTGCCTTACTAAGTTTGCACAATTGGTATTTTCGTATAACTTTTCTATACGTAGTTCTTAAGCGAGGCACATAATATTGTTGTCGAATTTCATTTATGGCGGTCTCTTGATTTCCATGATGGTATTTTGAGTGAAAGTGAAGCAATATTAGCTCGGTGATGTAGTTTTGTTTTGGCATAATTGCTGGGTGTTTAAATTCATCTGGAATTTTACCACCACCTTTCATCGTTGTTATTTCATCGAAATATTGTGTATTTGAGCTTGCTAATTAGAATAATCTCCGCTGTTTTTAGTTCGCGTTGAGATATGTTATTTGGTGCTGAACTCTTTTTAAGTTTGTTTATGAAATGTATGGCATAGGCAACCGACCTAAGCGCTCTCCGCCATTGAGAAAAACGCTCAATTGTAACCAAGTGGTGAATTCCTTTTACATGAAGCAAATTTTGTTTAAGTTCACAGTCACTTTAAGCATTTATGCCAGTATGTATCGGTAACAGCTTGGGTCTTCTTTCATAAAACTTGAACAATTTTGCCTTCTACTGTGATTAGATAAGTCGGGCCCACGTTTGGACCACTTTGTAGCTTCGTCTGCCACGTTTAATTTGCCGGAAATCCATCATCTAAATCAATCGAGTAGAGAATTTCGCTTGCCCGAAAAGCCACGAATTGATGATACTTCTTTTGATGACAGGTTTAGAATGAGACCAAAATTCATTGGGCTGAGTTCAATGGTTGTACTCTTTTTGATACTATTGGCCAAACGTGACTCAATTACTGCTGTCATTAATTCCAAACGTGGAATGGAAGCTACTCTAAGTGGGGAAACTCTGGTTTTTGAACCCACAAGTGATACGAAATCCTAAAATAGGAAACTGCTGCATAGCCATTTTCGCTGGGGTCAGCGAATGTATGGAATTGTACATCAACATTGTGATAACCACTAAAATATTGGAGGTAACAAGCGAAGTGGACTAAATGGCTATCATTTCAATTTTCGTTAAAAATGAGAGCCATTTAGTCCACTTCGCTAAATGATGGGGCTGTATTTCTTCAACCCACGTTACGCTGCTCCTCCATACATCCTGCAGTATTATTTTTATGTACATCAAATACTGTCCAATGAAACATAAAGGATCATATATTGACATCAAAATTCTTAATATTTCCCGTTTTGAGGGGATTTTTTTTCTGTCAGTATTTTGTTGTCAATATTTTGTGAAAGTTTGAACGTAAAGGTGTCATCTATTGACTTCAAAAAACACCAAGAACTTGCTCTACTATAATTTCGTTTCCGAGATTAAGGCGCTTATGTTGTTGACTATTGATACCATTCATTGCAGCTAAAACACTTTTGTTTTTACAGATCCAGTCTCTGATATTAAAGCCAGCCGTTCCGTGAATATATTTAACATTTTTGTCTAAGGTAATTGCTTCTAAACCGTCATCGACATGATGATTGTTTTTATAGCCGCTGCCACAGTAGGATATTTTCCGTTAAATTTATCGGCATTAATATTTTTAACGTACTGCGATATGCATGGTGAACATGACGCTGCGAAAATCATCACGTTCATAACATAAACGTCAGGTTCTCCTTTGCTCTCTGTACGCCATAGAAATCGCTGGGCATTACGATCTTCTTCCCTTATAAACACCTGGTGAAACATCTGCTCTATATTACCACAAATGGCGATAGGTTTTTCACGAAAACGAATGAGAATTGATGGAAACGAACACAACATATCTGGACCTTTCACCAGCATATCGTTTAAAGAAATGCCATGGGCTTTCGCAGCTGCATCCCAAACGATTCTGCTTTTCCCTGGCTTGTTTTTATTAAAAACTGGGAATATTGGCAAATACCAAACCTTCTTTTCTTTGCTTGACGTTACGCGATAATTTTCTGTCTTGGTGAATTCCTTTTACATGAAGCAAATTTTGTTTAAGTTCACAGTCAATATAAGCATTTATGCCAGTATGTATCGGCCACAGCTTGGGTCTTCTTTCAAAAAACTTAGACAATTTTGCCTTCTACTGTGATAAGATAAGTCGGGTCCACGTTTGGATCACTTTGTAGCTTCGTCTGTCATGTTTAATTTGCCGGAAATCCATCATCTAAATCAGTCTTGTCGAGAATTTCGCTTGCCCGAAAAGCCACGAATTTATGATACATTTTTTGATGACAGTTTTAGAATCAGACCAAAATTCATTGGGCAGAGTTCAATGGTTGTACTCTTTTTGATACTATTGGCCGAACGTGAAGCAATTACTGCTGCCATTAATTTCAAACGTGGAATGGAAGCTACTCTAAGTGGGACAACTCTGGTTTTTGAACCCACAAGTGATACGAAATCCAAAAATAGGAAACTGCTGCATAGCCATTTTCGCTAACGTCAGCGAATGTATGGAATTGTACATCAACATCGTGATAATCACTAAAATATTCAAGGTAACAAACGATGTGGACTAAATGGCTATCATTTCAATTTCCGGTAAAAATGAGAGCCATTTAGTCCACTTCGCTAAATGATGGGGCTGTATTTCTTCAACCCACGTTACGCTGCTCCTCCATACATCCTGCAGTATTATTTTACATCAAATACTGTCCAATGAAACATAAAGGATCATGTATTGACATCAAAATTCTTAATATTTCCCGTTTTGAGGGGATTTTTTTTCTGTCAGTATTTTGTTGTCAATATTTTGTGAAAGTTTGAACGTAAAGGTGTCATCTATTGACTTCAAAAAACACCAAGAACTTTCTCTACTATAATTTCGTTTTCGAGATTAAGGCGCTTATGTTGTTGACTATTGATACCACTCATTGCAGCTGAAACACTTTTGTTATTACAGATCCAGTTTCTGATATTAAAGCCAGCCGTTCCGTGAATATATTTAACATTTTTGGCTAAGGTAATTGCTCTAAATTGTCATCGACATGATGATAGTTTTTATAGCCGCTGCCACAGTGGGATATTTTCCGTTAAATTTATCGGCATTAATATTTTTAACGTACTGCGATATGCATGGTGAACATGACGCGAAAATCATCACGTTCATAACATAAACGTCAGGTTCTCCTTTGCTCTCTGTACGCCATAGAAACCGCTGGGCATTACGATCTTCTTCCCTTATAAACACCTGGTGAAACATCTGCTCTATATTACCATAAATGGCGATAGCTTTTTCACGAAAACAAATGAGAATTGATGGAAACGAACCCAACATATCTGGACCTTTCATCAGCATATCGTTAAAAGGTTCTGCTTTTCCCTGGCTTGTTTTTATTAAAAACTGGGAAAATTGGCAAATACCAAACCTTCTTTTGTTTGCTTGACGTTACGCGATAATTTTCTGTCTTAGTTATAGAGCCTTTTGAAATATATTCAGAAATTGTTTTATTGAAAATATCATTTAAATTACGGTCACTTCTTAATTTCTTTTCTAAACATTTAAACCTTTTCAGTGCCATACCGTAACTCTTTGGCATTTGTACATTGTCGTCTCGCCACAACAAAGAGGTTTCGTAATGTCCATCTGCTCTTTGTATAGTACACTTCTCTAAGATGGACATGGCCTTTTCGTCGTCCTTACTTATCATGGTTTTTGCGCCATCTACACCGGCAGTTTCCAAAGAGTAAAACGTTTTCATTAAATCCGATAGAATCTTATTATTGCATTCATCTGAATGGCAGTGATGATGTTCTATAACCTTATTTCCCATTGCACCGTACACTAATCACCCAAGACGGGTCCGAATTGCCACAGGTTCGTTGATCTTACCTTATTTTATATTGTTTTAAACTCATAGTTTAGAATTGTTTAGACCAATCATTAATCGTGGTGTAGCATCAACGTAACCGTTTGCACTAGGGTTTTAAAGTCAACAGTTTACCTCTGTAAAGAAAATGTTTCACTTTTCGAACTTCTACTGTATGAACTTTTTTGGTTTGACCTGCCGCACTTAAGCAAAGTCTACGAGAACTGTTTACCGTTCGACGTTCCCAGTCCATTTAAGACATAAAAGTTCATTGGTTCCGGAAAGATATAGGTCGTTGACGATCTGTTTATTTATTAAACTGGTTGAAGAAACGTCGTCGATAAACGCAAATGTTTCTATAAATTTGTTTACATTGCCATATATTTTTACCGAACTAACTTTAAATAAATTGTTACAGCCCAATGCTTTTTGCGTTTTATATCTCTGGTTTTCACTGTTTTGCATTGAAACGTTGTTTTTATTTGAATCCTCCATGTTTGATATTTCACTTTTGTCCGTCTTTTCTGTTGGTTTATGCAATAGATAATGTTTATATTGACAATTATCAACACCACATACGTTGTTACTATTGCATTTGCCAAAATGTTTTCGTAAACATTGTTTACAGAGATTAAATTCTCTTACGATATTCCATTTATTTGTCCTATCCATTCTCTTAAATTTCTCGCAGTTGGCAACGTTGTTGCAGTTATAACTGCGATACGATACATCTCTTTCTGCTTTGTTCAGTGTGAGTGTGTACATATGCCTTTCTCTGCCTATTGCGTGAGAGACTTTCTGAGGCAGAGCTAGAACTGCTATCAATATTTACGCTGCTGGCAGAAACACCAATATCAGAAATCCATGTGGAGAATTCCGCTATATTGACTTTTCTATTTTGTTTTGATAAATTCATTTTGTATGTACCCAAATGAATTTGGAAATAAGAAGGATATTTGGCAATTAATTCCTGTAATAATGATAGATTATTCAGCTCATCAAGAAGATTGCAGGCTTCTATTGTGGCATGTAGACCTTTAACTTGTACGGCAAATTAGGTGAGTGTACCCAACTTATTTACCTTGACTGCCAGTAATGATTTTATTTTTTGTTTCAGGGAATGGAGGATCTTTTCTGACTGTCCATACCATAATTTTAGTGTTGAAATTGCGGCTGGCACACAGCACGGGTGGATTAAAATGTGCTGTACAGATTTCAAAGCATCTCCTTGCAACGCCTTTTGCAGATGGATTAAGTTCTCAGCATCAGTTAAGCCACATACTCCGTAGACCAATCGTATGTGGAACTGAAAAGAGGCCACACTTCCGGATTGCCAGTGAATATGGGTAGATCTTTAGGAACAGTTTGTCTCGATGTTATTTGCTGATGAGTGAGGTTTGAAGGTATGGTATTGCTTGGAGCTGATGAACCTGATGGACAGAAAGTGTAATCCACCGATGGCCCCTGAGTGCCGTTGGGTGGAAAAGCTGTTGTTGGTGGGAGGAAAGGGTAATTAGCAGATGCTTTAAAGTGACGTTAGATGGAAAAGCTGTTGTTTTATTTTTTGTGTTGTTGGAATTTCTGCTCTATCAATATAAGTGGTTGTATTATTATATGATGTTGAATGTAAAGATGGATGGGCTATTTTATTTTGAAAGTGTGTTACTGTCGTGTTTATAGGCACATTATTTTTTGTAGATTGGTTTGAAGTGAAGACAGCAAACGTTACATTAGTATTTTCTACAGAAGAATTTGTTCTAATTGTTTTCTTCGAGTAGTGGAGCCTCGTGAAACGCTGGAGGCTTTGCTGCGATGACTTCGAACAGATTTTGAAGAGCTTGAAGACATATTTATGTCGGCACAATTATGGCATGTGCAAGGTTCATTATCACTGTTGACGTTAACACAATTTAGGTGATAAATCTTTTGGCATTTGTGAAAAAGTGCACGCTGACCCGAGAGGGGTTTATTACAAATGCAACAGTTTGCTGTTGATGGCGAGTTGGTGTTGTGGTGGTTGACCCTGTAAAGAAGAACACTGCTTTGGGGTTAGGTTTTGGAACGAGATTCTTCTTATAAAAATAATTTTAGTTTAATCTGCCCACGCGCTTAGTTCCACGAGATTGTAAACAACAAATACAAGGTTTAGAAAATTCAGTTTATTCACTATCCAGTTGCATTTGTAAGTTGAAATTCCTAATTGAGGAAAAATTATGCATTAAATACATAAAAGTAAATTCAGTTTTAGATGTTACTTTTTAGGTTGAAACGAAGCGCGAAAACTTATTATATTTTTTGTACAAATTGAATTTAAAGTTAAAGTAATGTTGCATTCTACACTTAGAATCACGTTGGTTTATAACCCTCAGAGAGATTTTACTTTAATCAATAGTGATTGAGATTACAATAATTCGATAACTACAAAAAGTTGGCTATAGTTCAACAATTGGCCGTGGCACTAACGGCATCTTGCAAAGTAGTTCATCAGTTGGCCGACAGCCGAGCTAACATGGGGGATATGCGAAAACGTGGACCTGCACAGGCAATTGTCTGTCATAGGCTGTAGTGTCCGTTACGAACTTCAAACACTAAATTTGAACTATTGCTGGTGAATAATGTCGCTAAAATCATCAAAATAGCGAATTCCGAATTGTCTGTCATTTCGAACTTAAAACACCAAATTTGAAACAATTCCGGAGAAGAATGTCGATAAAATCATCAAAGTAAAGAATATCCGGAGGCACCGTTATATGGCGGCAAAAAAATTTCTGTCTTAGACTGTAATATTCATTGCGAACTTCAAATTCCCAATTTGAAACAATTCCGGTGAATAATGTCGCTAAAATCATCAAAATACCGAATATCGGGGGCATCGTTATATGGGAGATATACGAAGACGTGGACCTGCACACAAAATTTTCTCTCTTAGGCTTTAATATTCATTGCGAACATTATACATACATTTGAAACAATTCGGCTTAAGAATGTCGCTAAAATCATCAAAGTAAGGAATATCGCGACGTACCGCTATATGGGGGATATGCGAAGACGTGGACCTGCAAAGACAATTTTCTTTTACAGACTGAAGTATCCATTACGAACTTCAAACACCAAATTTTAAGTATTTGTTGTGAATAATGTCGCTAAAATCATCAAAATACCGTATCCCCAATTGTCTCTCATTAAGAACTTCAAACAACAAATTTGAAACAATTCCGTTGAATAATGTCGCTAAAATCATCAATATACCGAATATCGGGTGGTACCGTTATATTTGGGGATATACGAAGACGTGTACCTGCGCAGACAGTTGTCTGGCGTAGGCTGTATTATTTATTACGAACTTCAAATACCAAATTTAAAACAATTCCGGTGAAGAATGTCGCTATATGGGGGATATACGAAGACGTGGACTTCCACAGACAATTTTCTGTCTCAGGCTGTAATATTCATTGCGAACATCATACATAAATTTGAAACAATTCCGGTGAAGAATGTCGCTAAAATCTTCAAAGTAAAGAATATCGGGAGGTACCGCTATATGGGAGATCTGCGAAGACGTGGACCTGCAAGACAATTTTCTGTCATAGACTGAAGTATCCATTACGAACTTCAAACACCAAATTTGAAACCATTCCGGTGAATAATGTTGCTAAAATCATCAAAATACCGAATATATGATGGTAACGTTATATTGGGGCTATGCAAAGAGGTGGACCTGCTCAGACAATTTTCTGTCGTAGACTACAGTAACTATTACGAACTTCAAACACCAAATTTGAAGCATTTCTGGTGAATAATTTCGCTGAAATCATCAAAATACCGAATATCTGGAGGTATCGTTATATAGGAGATATACGAAGACGTGGACCTGCACAGAAAATTTTCTGTCTTAGGCTGTAATATTCATTGCGAACATTATACATAAATTTGAAACAATTCGGCTGCAGAATGTCGCTAAAATCATCAAAGTAAAGAATATCGCGAGGTAACGCTATATGGGCGATATGCGAAGACGTGGACCTGCACAGACAATTTCCCATCTAATGCTGTGGTATCCATTACGAACTTCAAACACCAAATTTGAAAGCATTCCCGTGAATAACGTCGCTAAAATAATCAAAATTCAGAACATAGGAAGGTACCGTTATACTGGGGCTACACGAAGACGTGGACCTGCACTGACAATTTTCTGTCATAGGCTGCAGTGTCCGGTTCGGACTTCTAGCACCAAATTTGAGACAATTCGGGTGAATAATTTCCCTAAAATCATCAATATACAAAATATCGTGAGGTACCGTCATATGGGGTATATACGAAGACGTGGACCTGCACAGACAATTTTCTTTCATAGACTGTAGTATTCGTTAAAGGCATAAAAATACCGCATATCGGGGGTACTGTTATATGGGGTATATACGAAGACGTGGACCTGCACAAATAATTTTCTGTCATAGGCTGTAGTATTCATTGAGAACTTCATACATCAAATTTGAAACAATTCCTGTGAATAATGTAGCTAAAATCATGAAGATACCGGAAATAGGGATGGACCGTTATATGGGGGATATGCGAAGACATGGACCTGCACAGACATTTTTCTGTTATAGGCTGTAGTATTCATTGCGAACTTCATACATCAAATTTGAAACAATTCCGCTGAATAATGTCGCTAAAACCGTCAAAAAACCGAATATGGAGAGGTAACGTTATATTGGGGCTATACGAAGACGTGGACCTGCACAGACAATTTTCTGTCATAGGCTGCAGTATCCGGTTCGGACTTCTAGCACCAAATTTGAGACAATTCGGGTGAATAATTTCCCTAAAATCATCAATATACAAAATATCGTGAGGTACCGTCATATGGGGTATATACGAAGACGTGGACCTGCACAGACAATTTTCTTTCATAGACTGTAGTATTCGTTAAAGGCATCAAAATACCGCATATCGGGGGTAGTGTTATATGGGATATATACGAAGACGTGGACCTGCACAAATAATTTTCTGTCATAGGCTGTAGTATTCATTGAGAACTTCATACATCAAATTTGAAACAATTCCTGTGAATAATGTAGCTAAAATCATGAAGATACCGGAAATAGGGATGGACCGTTATATGGGGGATATGTGAAGACATGGACCTGCACAACAATTTTCTGTTATAGGCTGTAGTATTCATTGCGAACTTCATTCATCAAATTTGAAACAATTCCGATGAATAATGTCGCTAAAACCGTCAAAAAACCGAATATGGAGAGGTAACGTTATATTGGGGCTATACGAAGACGTAGACCTGCAGAGACAATTTTCAGTCATAGGCTGTTGTATACATTTCGAACGTCAAACACCAAATCTGAAACTTCGGTGAATAATGTTGCTAAAATCATCAAAATACTGAATACACAGAGGTACCGTTATATTGGGGCTATACGAAGACGTGGACCTGCACAAAAAATTTTCTCTCATATGCTTTAGTATCCGAAACGACCATCAAACACCAAATTTGAAACCATTGCGGTGAATAACGTCGCTAAAACAATCAAAATTCAGAAAATAGGGAGGTACCGTTATATTGGGGCTACACGAAGACGTGGACCTGCAGACAAATTTCTGTCATAGGCTGCAGTATCCGTTACGGACTTCAAAGACCAAAATTTGAAACAATTCCGGTGATGAAGACGTGGACCTGTGCAGAAAATTTTCTGTCTTAGGCTGTAATATTCATTGCGTACATCATACATAAATTTGAAACAATTCCGGTGTAGAATGTCGCTAAAATCTTCAAAGTAAAGAATTTCGGGAGGTACCGCTATATGGGGGATCTGCGAAGACGAGGACCTGCACACACAATTTTCCGTCTTAGGCTGTAGTATCCGTAACGAATAATAATTAATAATTAAATTTATTGAAATTAGCCTTAGCCTTTTATTGCAACTGCTATTAAATATTTAATTCAGCGCATAGCTATTTAGCTCGTTTTTGATAAGCGAGCTAATTTTGTTTAGCCCTTACCGACAATAAAGCTAAAAGTTAAGTTAAGTAAAGGTAATTTATCAATATCTTTTCTAACTGTATTGATTAATAATTAAATTTATTGAATTCAATAACATTTGGATTTGTCTACATATGAAAATATCAAATGGATAAAAATGCGATTTTTATCGCGTTTCATACAGTATGAACTTTTTATGAGCAACACTGAAATCAAAAATAAATATTTGTTTTTGTTGGCTGAAAACCGAGCTATTTTGATTTGCTTTTTGACTTTGCTTTTTTGATGCTGAGCTATTTTGATGCTAAGGCTAATTTCATTTTAGCTCAGCAGCTCACTGCTATTTTGTTTTGCTGACTGTTTCAAGTAGCATTAGCTCTCTCGGCTACTTTTTTTTGTAATGTGTTGCTATTTATTGGCGTAGCCAATTGATGGGCTACAAATTTTGAAGATTTTTTAGCTGGCAAGGCTGAAAATTTTCGGTGCTATTGCTAATTTGGCGTTAGCATTTTAAACCCTGGACTGTAGTCAAAATACTGAAAATCGAGAGGTACCGTTATATCGGGGCTATTCGAAGACGTAGACATGCAAAGACAATTTTCTGTCTTATGCTGTAGTATTAATTACGAACTTCAAATACCAAATTCGAGATAATTCCGGTGAATAATGTCGCTAAAATCATCAAAGTACCGAATATCGGGATGTACGCTATATGGGGGATATAATAAGACGTGGACCTACACATACAATTTTCTGTCATAGGCTGTAGTATTCATTACGAACTTCAAGCACCAAATTTGAAACCATTCCGGTGAATAATGTTGCTAAAATCATCAAAATACTGAATATATGAAGGTACAGTTACATTGGGGCTATGCGATGACGTGGACCTGCACAGACTATTTTCTGTCTTAGGCTGTAGTATTAATTGCGAACTTCAAATACCAAATTTGAAACAATTCTGGTGAATAATGTCGTTAAAATCATCACTGTTATCAAAATGCCGAATATCGTGAGGTAACGTTATATTGGGGTATATGCTATATGGGAGATATACGAAGACGTGGACCTGCACAGAAAGTTTTCTGTCTTAGGCTGTAGTATTAATTGCGAACTTCAAATACCAAATTTGAAACAATTCTGGTGAATAATGTCGTTAAAATCATCACTGTTATCAAAATGCCGAATATCGTGAGGTAACGTTATATTGGGGATATATGCTATATGGGAGATATACGAAGACGTGGACCTGCACAGAAAGTTTTCTGTCTTAGGCTGTAGTATTAATTGCGAACTTCAAATACCAAATTTGAAACAATTCTGGTGAATAATGTCGTTAAAATCATCACTGTTATCAAAATGCCGAATATCGTGAGGTAACGTTATATTGGGGATATACTAAGACGTGGACCTGCACAGACAATTTACTGTCATAGGCTGTAGTATTCATTACGAACTTCAAACACCCAATTTGAAGCATTTCTGGTGAATAATGTCGCTAAAATCATCAAAATACCTAATATCGGGGGGTACCGTTATATTTGGGGATATACTAAGACGTGGACCTGCACAGACAATTTTCTGTCATAGACTGTAGTATTCATTGCGAACTTCATGAAACAATTCCGGTGAATAATGTCGCTAAAATCATCAAAATACAGAATATAGGGAGGTACCGTTATATTGGGGATATACTAAGACGTGGAAATGCACAGACAATTTTCTGTCTTAGACTGTAATATTCATTGCGAACTTCAAATACCAAATTGAAACAATTCCTGTGAATAATGTCGCTAAAATCATCAAAGTACCGAATTTCGGGAGATACAGTTATATGGGGGATATGCGAAGACGTGGACCTGCACAGAAAATTTTGTGTCATAGACTGTAGTATTCATTACGAACTTCATGAATCAATTCCGGTGAATAACGTCGCTAAAATCATCAAAATACAGAATATAGGAAGGTACCGTTATATTGGGGCTATGCGAAGACGTGGACCTGCACATACACTTTTCTGTCATAGACTGTAGCATTCATTACGAACTTCATGAATCAATTTCGGTGAATAACGTCGCTAAAATCATCTAAATACTTAATATCGGGGGGTACCGTTATATTTGGGGATATACGAAGATGTTGACCTGCACAGACAATTTTCTGTCATAGGTTGTAGTATTCATTGCGAACTTCATGAAACGATTCCGGTGAATAATGTCGCTAAAATCATCAAAATACAGAATATAGGGAGGTACCATTATATTGGGGCTATGCGAAGACGTGGACCTGCACATACACTTTTCTGTCATAGACTGTAGTATTCATTGCGAACTTCATGAAACGATTCCGGTGAATAACGTCGCCAAAATCATCAAAATACTGAATATCAATAGGTACCGTTATATGGGAGATATACGAAGACGTGGACCTGCACAGAAATTTTTCTGTCTTAGGCTGTAGTATTAATTGCGAACTTCAAATACCACATTTGAAACAATTCTGGTGAATAATGTCGTTAAAATCATTTAAATATCGTATATCGGGGGTACTGCTGTATGGGGTATATACGAAGACGTGGACCTGATAATTTAATAATGATTATAATTTTCTGTCATATTCATTGCGAACTTCATACATCAAATTTGAAACAATTCCGCTGAATAATGTCGCTAAAATCATCAAAATACCGAATATATGATGGTAACGTTATTGTTAAATTTCAAACTGAATTTTCATTATTATTATTATTATTATTTGTAACACGGGTGATTTTGCTCCTCCTTCGGTAATGTCTACTACCTCTTAATACGACTTTGTACTTCGTACATAATGTCAAAGGTAATGACATTTCCTAAGGAGTGGCGTTTGTAATTGCCGCCTTTACAGTATTCCACCGACTCTACGAGTACTAACAAGCATAGGATTACGTCCTACTGCCAAAAAACCTTTGTACGAAGGTAATATTGTTCTACGAACAGCCACCCTATAAAAAATATACAGTCCACTGCTCAGTGGGAAAAAATATTAATTTATTGTGTTTTTATTTTTCTCCCATTTCCTTTTTTTTCATTTTGCTATGCAAACATTGGTCCTTCGAGGCGGATTTTACGATCTGTCTCCTTCCTTCACGAGGAAAAACAACAAAGGAACGACTGTTTCGCAGCAAAAAGATTGGATTCTACGATCCGTCTCTTTGCCTCACCAAGGATACAACGACTACGTCGTCAACAACAACTACGGGATCGTCGATCACCACCATCACATCTATTTAATTATTTTCATTTTATTTAAACCGCCACAACAAAGGTATGTACGCTCTGAATTACTTCTAAAGTGACATACCGAACTTTGTTATTGTTGTGCTTGTAAAACAAAATAAAGCCTTCGGTCGTTTTACAACAAGTTTACATGTCCGTCCGTCTCCTATGAGATTGCCGTCGGCATTTATCATAACAACAAAACAGTGTCAAAGTGATTTTTGTTTCCAACAAAACACACACACAACCACAATCACAGACTAACATATTTTCTCATTGCCTATTTACATTTTTGGCATATTTCTTTTATATTTTACTTTATTTTCTCATTGTTCTTTTTGTGTTTTGCATCTTCTTATAAGTTTGTAAAACACAACAACAACAACAGAAAAGAATATTTGTTGTCATTACTGCTGATTGTTGGTTCCTCTTTATTTACATATTCGTGTAAATAACAATAGTGACACTCACTGATAAATGATAACTGATCACATACAATAGGTGTGTTCACGATCATTTATCATAATATATTTATTGAAAAATTGAAAGTGCCATTTGCAATAAAATTTTGTGTTGATTTCTTCGAATATCAACCAATAATAAAAATTACATTCGGTATATACATACATATATGTGCATAGTAATATTTTATTAAATAACGTTTAATACATATATTACTATTTATTTTTGCAAACTCTTTCGAGAAAACTGTTTTGTTTCTTGATTTATTCTGAACGATTGGAAGAGCACAACTAACGGTCTGTGCACCCTACCTAGTTTAGTGATTTTCGTCACATTTTTGAGTTTTTCGACTTTTTACACATTTCTTTTAGATTTTTTGTCGGTAAGTGGTATTTACGATACCCTGTCACATACTGTGTGTATTTTACGATACACTGTAAACAATATAAAATACACTGAAAGAAAAAAATTACAATTTTTGAGTTTCTTTATAATATTATTTAACTTTTGTGGTTTAATCACGTCAAACCTCAATTATATTCCTCGACTATTATACAATCAGTGTATTTTCATTAAATAAATATTGAATTTCTTGACATTACGTGTCGTTTTAAAAACATTTTACGCATTTTCGTGCAAATTTAATTACAATTTCTTGTAATTTCGCTGCAGTTTTGTATTCTTCGGCTGCATTTGTTTTTCAAACAAGACATTACGTGTCTAAATAAACATTATTCATTTGTTTTGCTTCTGATTTGCATTCAAAATGCCACTCACTCCTTTGGATTTATTCATCCGAGCTACTAATGCTTTGGTAAAATTTGATGCCAATTTCAGTTCCCAACGGGACGAAGAGCTCGATGTTTACATCCTAGAATTACAAGGAGCTGAGGTCAGAACACTATGGGATAAAGTTAAATTCCAATTTGAAAAGTGCCTTGATTACCTACATGAAGATAAAAATTCTAATGAGGACGACATTTCAGCCGCCGACATCAAATACGATGTCGCCTACAAATGTTTTTTAAATGTTCTAGCGTCCATTAATAGAAAGTTAGGCGCGCTACGGGCTCCGCCTGAGTCCCCTACTGTAATTACACCAAAATCTCATGTAGGTAACCCTTCAATACCTCGTTCCGAGGATACAGCGACCGTATTAAATGCTCCGCATCGATCCGAAAGTTCCCAAAATTCATCTTTCACATCCTGTGGAAATGAAAATTCCAGTCACAGGTTAAATTTGCCACCCTGTGACATAGAAGTATTCAATGGCGATTTTCTTTCCTGGCCTACGTTCAGGGACTTATTCTCTGCCATTTATATAAACAACAGCAGCATAACCGATATTGAGCGTTTATGCCATTTAAATAATAAAACCAGTGGCGATGCCCATGAAATTGTGTCTAAGTTTTCGCTTACACACAAAAACTTTAGCTTAGCATGGAGTGCCTTGTTTTCTACTTATGACAATCCTCGAATTTTGGTGAACCACCAACTTAAGCTCCTCTTTGACCTTCCAGTTTTAGACAAAGAAACTAGTGCAGGGTTAAAGAAATTACAAAGGGGCATAAACGGGTGTATTTCGTCCATGTCTAATTATGATGTGCCGACAAAAGACTGGGATCCTATTCTAGTTTTCCTGTGTCTTCAGAGGTTACCTAAGAACTGCGTGGTGCTTTGGGAACAAAGCTTAAAGAACAAATCTTCTCTGTCTTCGTGGAAAGATTTGGATCACTTTCTTACAGAAAGGATCCAAACTCTGACCTGCTTACGTGACATTAGGGGCATCGATTACGTCGAACCTCTAAACAATGATAAATGTTCCCTTTCTACGAATGGTGCAACGAATACATCAAATTCCGTCACGGCCCAAAGTGCCCCTCATTTCTTTAAGTTACCTCGTACATCCTCGCCTAAATCATGTGCGCTTTGTTCACGACAAAGGCATCATCTAAGAGTTTGTCATAAATTCCTTAGACTTTCAGTTCCTGAAAGAATCAGCACAGTTAAGAAACACTTCTGTTGTCTTAATTGTTTGTCTCACGGACATGAATCTTCAAAATGCAACAGCATTTACAACTGCACTATATGCAATAAACGGCATCACACGCTGTTACACATCGAGGCCACGCCTCAATCGTCTCCGACGACTTCAAATGTTAGAAGGCTAGATCAGGTAATTCTACCTACTACTTCTACCAATACTATATCAGGGTCTTCAAACCGACAGGTATTTCATTCCACCCAGAGCAGAAAAATATTGTTAGGTACAGCTATGGTGCATATTGTGCACAACGGTACTACGTACCCAGCTAGAGCCTTAATAGATCCTGCTTCAGAAGCATCTTTTGTTTCTGAAAGTATACAAAAAAGATTGGGTATAGGCGCGAATAACGTTCAAGCTTCGATCTCGGGGGTTAGTGGGTCCGTTTCACAAATTTCCCGTAAGCAATGTCCCGTTCGTATTAGTTCTCCATTGGATGCTACGCAGACAATGGAAGCTAATGCTCTGGTTCTGCCGACAATTGCAGAAAATCTGCCATCATTTTCCATAAAACGTGACACCATTCCGCAATTGCCAAATCTTCGTTTGGCCGACCCTGATCCTTTTTCTTCTCGTCCCGTTGACCTACTATTAGGGGCAGATCATTATCCGAAGATTCTGCTACAGGGTACACGTACCAACGTATTAGGTTCATTACTTTTTTTAGGGATTCTCCTTAGATTAGGGTAAAAGACTGGGGACTTTGAGTCACTTTTGCTCACATCTTTCCCTACGGACGCTATTTTTCCATACGTTTTAGGTATACATAGGTAAGTTTTCCTACCGAAAACTTTAAGACTTCATCGCCTACACCTGTATTTTCTACTTGCTACGCAACTATCGGTCAACGACCATCTGAATCGACTACGTCTTTTTTTCATTTGTCACGCAAATGAATTCAATCCGCAAAAACAATGGCTATACGGCCGCCTGTACTTAATTTTCAACGAGGCATCCCATATTGTTCACGGGGAATATTTTGAATGCCAAATCTTAAAGCAGATGCTAAGCATCTATAATTATTTATATTGCTGGATTACCGATCCATAATTCACATAAATATAACCGAATGTGAGGAGCGAAATTTAATATTGAAAACTGCACTTTTGTCCGACGGCCATTTCAATTCCTTTCCCACTCCTACGGAGTTAGTTATAGTCGATGTTTCGCGTCGTCTACGCCTCCTACTTTTTCACTACAAATTTGGAAAAAATTTAGTTTGATGGCCGCGTTAGAGCCGCGGAGCATCGAACTATACAGTTGAAAAACGACCTACGGTTTTGTGGTCATTCTGACCAAAATTCGTTCCTATTTACATTTTCGCTTCCTCTCTACTTTTCATATGAGTTGGAAAATTTAGAATGATGGTTGCGATGATGGTGTGCGGATTACGTCCCATATACAATAAGGAACAACGATTTGATGGCTGCGCTGATCCCTGAAGCCCACGGCATACACAACGGATGAAGAGAACCTCCTTCGGAGAAAAATGAATTAAAAATCCGTCTTCGATGGTCCCTGGAGTTCCTCCAGGAGAGATCAGTGGTTTCGCCACCTTGGACTCGACGAGTTCAACCTTCAACAGATCAGAACCTTATCGAGGCATTGCACGATCTTGCTCTACGAGCACATTCCTTCAGTTTTCATGTTACGATCGGTTCCTTTCGGGCATGGCACGATCGTGCTCTATGAGCTCGCATGAAAACAACCTGTAGAACAGTGTGGCTTGTTTGTTCGGGATACCGTAGTATTTTGTTGTTGCAAAATGGTCTGGCTTTATCCCTTTATTGTTGTTTTTATAAAAACAACGTTTGTTTATTAGTGGAGAACGATGGTAATGTTTACCAGGGGGTAAGGCAGGGAATACCTAGGTTTCGGAAAGAGCCACCAATCCTCATCAGTTCCCTTGTTTTTGTCTGGGATATTCTCCCCAGAAGTTATTTTAAAAATAACTTCTATGACAAAAAACATTTTTTTTTTACCCAAGTGACGAGATCGTAAGCTCAATAGAAGAGGAACCAAAGAATTAAAAAAAAAATAAAATTCTCTTGGAAAGTCTTCTAAATCTTACAACCGCACTTATAAACATTTACATCTTTCTCCACTTGTTATGCTTTCGTTCAGCCTGAACGAAGTAGCATAACCATGTAAGTTGGTTTTGTCTGTTACAACAAAAACCCCTTCGTCGAACGTGCCTTGTCTATTAATAGAACAGTGTGGCTTGTTTGTTCGGGATACCGTAGTATTTTGTTGTTGCAAAATGGTCTGGCTTTATCCCTTTATTGTTGTTTTTATAAAAACAACGTTTGTTTATTAGTGGAGAACGATGGTAATGTTTACCAGGGGGTAAGGCAGGGAATACCTAGGTTTCGGAAAGAGCCACCAATCCTCATCAGTTCCCTTGTTTTTGTCTGGGATATTCTCCCCAGAAGTTATTTTAAAAATAACTTCTATGACAAAAAACATTTTTTACCCAAGTGACGAGATCGTAAGCTCAATAGAAGAGGAACCAAAGAATTAAAAAAAAAAAATAAAATTCTCTTGGAAAGTCTCCTAAATCTTACAACCGCACTTATAAACATTTACATCTTTCTCCACTTGTTATGCTTTTGTTCAGCCTGAACGAAGTAGCATAACCATGTAAGTTGGTTTTGTCTGTTACAACAAAAACCCCTTCGTCGACCGTGCCTTGTCTATTAATAGAACAGTGTGGCTTGTTTGTTCGGGATACCGTAGTATTTTGTTGTTGCAAAATATTTAGGCTTTATCCCTTTATTGTTGTTTTTATAAAAACATTTGAGCTAAAATATATAAAAACTATTGAGCTTACAATCTCGTCACTTGGGTAAAAAATGTTTTTTGTCATAGAAATTATTTTTAAAATAACTTCTGGGGAGAATATCCCAGACAAAAAACAAGGGAACTGATGAGGATTGGTGGCTCTTTCCGAAACCTAGGTATTCCCTGCCTTACCCCCTGGCCAAACATTTCTCGGGAACGAAGGGTCAACCACAGCAACCAAATCGCCTTTACTTAAGAGTTTACTATTTTCAAACCACTTGGTTCGACATGTAAGAGATGGTAAATACTCCCACAGCCATATTTTCCAATATTGTTGGGTATACATTTGGGATGGGCAACCAGCTATTCTTAATCACCACACTGTAGTCTTCACAATCTGCTAATGGTTTCATTCCATTGGAACTCCCTAGCAGTAGATGGTTAGGCGTTTGTGCCTCTTGAGTTTCGTTGTCTATTGGCACGTAAGTAAGTGGGCGAGAGTTTACAATATTTTCAACTTCTGCCATAATACTGCGGATGGTTTCATCATTGACTGATAGAACGTACCATATGTACCCACACCCCGCCCATATGTGGGGCAGCAGGCGGAATGAAATTCCTTTTAATTGTAGCAGTTGTGAAATTGCGAACAAATTCGTTTCCGTCAACTTCTTTTACGGTAGCGCGTAGCTCCTTTTCTGATCCAACAAAGTTAGTCGCATTATCGCTGAAGAATTCTCTTGGCGTACCACCACTATGAAATTCCGTATTGCTAAAATACGAGAACTGGTGGTAAGAGAATGTACTATCTCCATTTGCACGGCTCGTTTAATTAGACAGGTAAACAATGCGACATATCTTTTCTCCTTGTGCCGATTGACGGTTACCAAAATTGGACCAATTTCCATTTGTGGGTATGTTGGTTCTGCCTTACTAACTTTGCATATTTGGTATTTTCGTATAACTTCTATACGTAGTTCTTAAGCGAGGCGCATAATATTGTTGTCGAATTTCATTTATGGCGGTCTCTTGATTTCCATGATGGTATTTTGCGTGAAAGTGAAGTAATATTAGCTCGGTGATGTAGTTTTGTTTTGACATAATTGCTGGGTGTTTAAATTCATCTGGAATTTTACCACCATCTTTCATCGTTGTTATTTCATCGAAATATTGTCCATTTGAGCTCGCTGAATGAGAATGATCTCCGCTGTTTTTAGTTCGCGTTGAGATATGTTATTTGGTGCTGAACTCTTTTTAAGTTTGCTTATGAAATGTATGGCATAGGCAACCGACCTAAGCGCTCTTCTGAGAAAAACGCTCAATTGTAACCAAGTGGTGAATTCCTTTTACATGAAGCAAATTTTGTTTAAGTTCACAGTCACTATAAGCATTTATGCCAGTATGTATCGGCCACAGCTTGGGTCTTCT
This sequence comes from Musca domestica, assembly GCF_030504385.1. Taxonomy (NCBI): domain Eukaryota; kingdom Metazoa; phylum Arthropoda; class Insecta; order Diptera; family Muscidae; genus Musca; species Musca domestica. The sequence goes on along the minus strand of NW_026712293.1, from coordinate 9,486,949 downwards.
TTCATAAAACTTGGACCATTTCGCTTCTACTGTGATTAGATAAGTCGGGCCGACGTTTGGACCACTTTGTAGCTTCGTCTGTCATGTTTAATTTGCCGGAAATCCATCATCTAAATCAGTCTTGTCGAGAATTTCGCTTGCCCGAAAAGCCACGAATTTATGATACATTTTTTGATGACAGTTTTAGAATCAGACCAAAATTCATTGGGCTGAGTTCAATGGTTGTACTCTTTTTGATACTATTGGCCGAACGTGAAGCAATTACTGCTGCCATTAATTCCAAACGTGGAATGGTAGCTACTCTAAGTGGGACAACTCTGGTTTTTGAACCCACAAGTGATACGAAATCCTAAAATAGGAAACTGCTGCATAGCCATTTTCGCTAACGTCAGCGAATGTATGGAATTGTACATCAACATCGTGATAATCACTAAAATATTCTAGGTAACAAACGAAGTGGACTAAATGGCTATCATTTCAATTTCCGGTAAAAATGATAGCCATTTAGTCCACTTCGCTAAATGATGGGGCTGTATTTGTTCATCCCACGTTACGCTGCTCCTCCATACATCCTGCAGTATTATTTTTAGGTACATCAAATAGTGTCCAATGAGACCTAAAGGATCATATATTGACATCAAAATTATTAATATTTCCCGTTTTGAGGGGATTTTTTTTCTGTCAGTATTTTGTTGTCAATATTTAGCAAAAGTTTAAACGTAAAGGTGTCATCTATTGACTTTAAAAAACACGAAGAACTTTCTCTGCTATAATTTCGTTTTCGAGATTAAGGCGCTTATGTTGTTGACTATTGATACCATTCATTGCAGCTAAAACACTTTTGTTATTACAGATCCGGTTTCTGATATTAAAGCCAGCCGTTCCGTGAATATATTTAACATTTTTGGCTAAGGTAATTGCTTCTAAATCGTCATCGACATGATGATTGTTTTTATAGCCGCTGCTACAGTAGGATATTTTCCGTTAAATTTATCGGCATTAATATTTTTAACGTACTGCGATATGCATGGTGAACATGACGCTGCGAAAATCATCACGTTCATAACATAAACGTCAGGTTCTCCTTTGCTCTCTGTACGCCATAGAAATCGCTGGGCATTACGATCTTCTTCCCTTATAAACACCTGGTGAAACATCTGCTCTATATTACCATAAATCAAAAAATTGGCAAAAACCAAACCTTTTCTCTTTGCTTGACGTTACGCGATAGTTTTCTGTCTTGGTTGTAGAGCCTTTTGAAATATATTCAGAAATTGTTTTATTGAAAATATCATTTAAATGACGCTCACTTATTAATTTCTTTTCTAAACATTTAAACCTTTTCAGTGCCATACCGTAACTCTTTGGCATTTGTACATTGTAGTCTCGCCACAACACATAGGTTTCGTAATGTCCATCTGCTCTTTGTATAGTACACTTCTCTAAGATGGACATGACCTTTTCGTCGTCCTTACTCATCATGGTTTTTGCACCATCTACACCGGCAGTTTCCAAAGAGTAAAACGTTTTCACTAAATCCGATAGAATCTTATTATTGCATTCATCCGAATGGCAGTGATGGTGTTCTATAAACTTATTTCCCAATGCACCGTACACTAACCACCCCAGACGGGTCCGAATTGCCACTGGTTCGTTGATATTACCTTATTTTATATTGTTGTAAACTCATAGTTTAGAATTGTTTAGACCAATCAATAATCGTGGTGTAGCATCAACGTAACCGTTTACAGGTAATCCAGCCAAATAAGGAAAATCTTGCACTATCGGTATTATTATTTATTAATAATATTATTACGAACTGTTATTTATTACGAACTTCAAACACCAAATTTAAAACCATTCCGGTGAATAATGTCGCCAAAATCATCGAAATACCAAATATCGGGAGGTAACGTTATATTTGGAGATATGCGAAAACGTGGACCTGCTCTGAAAATTGTCTGTCATAGGCTTTAGTATAAATTACAAACTAAATAAATAAAACTAAACTAATAAATCAATACTATAAAAATAATAAAAAGCGACAAACTACGGAAAAACAAAATAAATGCTATAAATCGGTCACTTATATACCCGGACTTTCCGAACGCTTTAAAAACTCCAAATGTTATGAAGACAACAATTACTCAATTGCGCCAAAAACCTACAATACGTTACAAAAACTATTTACTCAATTAAAACCAAAAATAGACACTATGGACAAATCAAATTTAATATACAAAATAAAATGCAACGGGAACGAAAATGATAAATGTCAAAAATATTACATCGGGACAACAAAAAACAAATTAAAAACACGGTTATCCGGACACAAATCAGACATTAAAAACAGGTCATCAATCACAACACAGAAAACAGCACTTTCTACCCACTGTGCCACCGAACAACATCATCCAGAATTAGAGAGAGTGAGAGTGCTACAGTGCGAGAACAACTACCAAAAGCGACTTATGTTGGAAACTCTACACATAATGAATACTCCAACATCACAACGAATAAACTACAAAACAGACACAGAGAATCTAGCAAACAGTTACAGACATCTGATTAGAAAAATAAACAAAGATATACAATAAGAAGGGAATGCTGCAGTGACAAAACAGATGGCAGCAACACAAGGTCGGCGTCGAAGTTCAGCGATATTTTATAAAATTTTGTTATATGTTTAAACAGTATTGTTCCTGATGATGTCTTCCGTTGGAGGACGAAATATCGAAAATAATAAATAACTAAACAACAACAAAGACCTCGAGCTCATTTTTTATTAAATTTGAATTTGTAAAAATATAAATTACAAACTTGAAACACAAAATTTGAAACAATTCCGGTGAATAATGCCGCTACAATCATCGAAATACCGAATATAGGGTGGAAACGTTATATTTGGAGATATGCGAAGACGTGGACCTCCACTGACAATTTTCTGTCATAGGCTTTAGTATAAGTTACGAACTTCAAACACCAAATTTGAAACAATTGCGGTGAATAATGTTTTTATCTAGCTGCCTTTTTTCTTCGAGGCGCTGCAGTTCTAATTGTTTTCTTCGGATAGTGGAGCCTCGTGAAACGCTGGAGGCTTTACTGCGATGATTTCGAACAGATTTTGAAGAGCTTGAAAACAGATTTATGTTGGCACAATTATGGCATGTGCAAGGTTCATTATCACTGTTTACGCTAACACAATTTAGATGATAAATCTTTTGGCATTTGTGAAAAAGTGCACGCGGACCCGAGAGGGGTTTATTACAAATGCAACAGTTTGCTGTTGATGGCGAGTTGGTGTTGTGGTGGTTGACCCTGTAAAGAAGAACAAACCATTTCTGGGACTTACAAATTTAGCCGGCTGGATGTGTTTTCTTTGGGTTATCCGTATTCTGGTTGTCTTATTCCACTGCTTTGGGGTTAGGTTTTGGAACGAGATTCTTCTTATAAAAATAATTTTAGTTTAATCTGCCCACGCGCTTAGTTCCACGAGATTGTAAACAACAAATACAAGGTTTAGAAAATTCAGTTTATTCAATATCCAGTTGCATTTGTATGTTGAAATTCCTAATTGAGGAAAAATTATAAATTAAATACATAAAAGTAAATTCAGTTTTAGATGTTTGTAGTTACTTTTTAGGTTGAAACGAAGCGCGAAAACTTATTATATTTTTTGTACAAATTGAATTTAAAGTTAATGTAATGTTGTAATCTACACTTAAAATCAGGTTGGTTTAAAATCCTCAGAAAGATTTTACTTTAATTAATAGTGATTGAGATTACAATAATTCGATAACTACAAAAAGTTGGCCATAGTTCAATAACTGGCCGTGGCACTAACAGCATCTTGCAATGTAGTTTATCAGTTGGCCGACAGCGGAGCTAACTTGGGGGATATGCGAAAACGTGGACCTGCACAGGCAATTGTCTGTCATAGGCTGTAGTGTCCGTTACGAATATGTGAATGGTGAATAATGTCGCTAAAGTCATCAAAATACCAAATACCGAATTGTCTGTTAGTATGAACTTCAAACACCACATTTGAAACAATTCCGTTGAATAATTTCGCTAAAATCATCAAAATACCGAATATATGGAGGTACCGTTATATGGGCTATGTGAAGACGTGGACCTGCACATACAATTTTCTGTCATGGAGTAAATATTTTGTTCATGCAATGAAAATTTACGTTGCTTTTAAATTCAATGATTTTTGGTTTCGAAGAATATATGAGAGGATTTCATTAATGTTACGAAACTACTTATTTTTACAAAATTCAGTAAAAAATTGAATATAGAAATGATACATAACCACGATGTCTGATACAAACACGTACGCAACCAAAGTATTTATAATTTGAGAGAAATTTGTGATAATTGTTATATTTAAATTTGCGCTCCAATTTAATGAAGCAGTTTCATGAAATGAATGAAACGTTACGCTATGGAGTTCGTTCTTAGGCCAAACAAATGATACGTGGAATATGTCATCTAATTGAACAATAAAGGCGACCTGCATATTGTTCATTAAAATACATGGACAGACGGTCAGACTTATTGACATGCATAACCCGACTCAGAACGTGATTTTATAAAGATCATCCAGAAAAGTATCTCGCGGATTTCTACCTGATACAAACAAATGCATAACGACAAATTACCCTCTATCACAGTGTGGTGTAGTTATTAAAATATAAAAAAAACAGCAATTTTCGGCGAGACCGAACATTTAATACATTCCACCATTTTGAAGGAACTTGAAACAATTTTAAACAAGTAAAAAAACATTAAGTTCGGCCGGGCCAAACTTTTAATACCCTCCACCTTAGGGTAAAGGAAACATTAGAAGAAATGTGGCAAAAACCATTAAAATGCCGAATATCGGGAGGTACCGTTATATGTGGGCTCTACCAAATCGTGGACCTACACATGCAAGGTTCCGCCAACGGAGCTAGAACCCATTATGACCTACAAATACCAATTTTCAGACAAATACGTGAAAAAAGGGGCAAAAATCATCAAATTACCGAATATCGGGAGGTACCGTTATATGGGGGCTATACCAAAACGTGGACCTATAATTACAATGACCCGCCACCGGAGCTGGAACTCATTATGACCTACAAATACCAATTTTTAGACAAATCCGTGAAAATTTTGGCAAATATAATCAAAATACCGAATATCGTGAGGTACCGTTACATGGGGACTATACCAAAACGTGGACCTATGCATACAATGTTTCGCTACACAAACTAGGACCCATTATGACATACAAATACCAATTGTCAGACAAATCCGTGAAAAAATGTGGCATAAATCATCAAAATACCGAATATCGAGAGGTACAGTTATATGGGGACTATACCAGAACGTGGACCGATATATCTTATTTTCAATACCAACCATCCTAGACACAATACCAATTGCTCTGCTAAATTTTGGCGCTCTACGTCAAATAATGTGGGCTGTATCGTGATTTCAACAGACACACAGACGGACAGACAGACAGACAGACGGACAGACAGACAGACGGACATCGTTAAATCGACTTAGAATTTTATTCTGATTATGAATATATATACTTTATGGGGTCTACGACGAATATTTAAGGATGTTACAAACGGAATGACAAAGTTAATATACCCTCCTTTCCAAGGTGGAGGGTATAAAAATCCGTCGAAAAATATCGCGAAAACCGTTATATTGAAGCTACGAAGACGTGGACGTGCATACGAAATTATTTGCCATAAGTTGTAGTACTCATTAAGAGCTTCCAATACCGGATATCGGGGGGGTATTGTTATATGGGGGCTATACCAAAACGTAGACCTAAACATACAATGTTTCGCCACCGGAGCTAGAAACTAAATACGAAATTTGAAAAATGTGCCTAAAATCATGAAAATACGAACAAGCCTACATGTCAACCAAACAAAAACAACTACAACTGTTCTTTAGTTCCATTGGTGGTTTTCCCTATTCCCCGCACCAGCACTAAACATTCCTCATTCGTTGTTTGCAGAAAATAAGGATCTTACTATGCCAGCATATGCAAAGGGAGAATATTTTTTTCTTCATATGCACACATTTTTTCATGTAATTTGATTTAAGGTAGCAACCGAAAACACACTTTACCACTCCCAAATAAAAACAACCACCATTAAAATTTCTTATTCTATTTTGTTCTCACCTACAACCAATAATGTACATCATAATTTCAGAAACAAAAAAATACCGCAGCAGCCGAAAAAACTCTACGCATTCCTCATCATATAAATACGTTGTTGCAAAAAATAACGAACTTACTATGTCAGCATATCAAAGGGATTTTTTTTTTCCAATCGGTAAGCGTAGCAACCGAAAACACACTTTACGTCTCTCAAATATAAACAACAACCATTTTCGACAGCAAATGACAATATCGGCCAGCGGTTTGTGTGTGGCTGATGGTGCTTGTTTGTGTGTCATAAACCACCATTCAAATTTGTTATTCTCTTCTCTTGGATCTTGGACTTAACAGTTTAATGGGATATAATAGGGCATTTAATGGGACACTTTGCCGTTTTTGTTCAATAAGTAAAACTTTAAGTGAAACTTCACCCACAGATTTACCTTTATTGCATCGTACCAAGGATAATTACAATGAACAGCTTGACCAAGAAAATCCCAAAGAAACTGGTATTGTGCAGAAATGTTTTTTCAATCGAATACCTTCGTTCCACGTGATCGATAATTTAATCATTACGATATGTGTAAATCTATTTTGTATTTTATGAATGAAAAGAAATACTTTACATTGGAACTTTTAAAAAATAGAAAAAAATATGGTGAAGTAGAAATAGGGAACATTTTTCAAGATATATCCATAAATCACTTAAAACGAAATCGGTTACGAATTTCTGCTCGTGAAATGTTAAAATTTGTTTTTTATTTTCCAATAATGGTTGGCGATATGGTCCCTGAAGATGACGAAGTTTGGCAATTTATTCATAAACTTATAAATATAATATATTCAATATTACTTTTCAAAATATGCGAATTATCTATAGAGTCGTTTTAAACTAATATCAAAGAACATAACAAAATTTACATACGCCTATTCAAAGATAATTTAAAACCTAAATTTCATATACTTACTCATTACCCTGAAGTAATGGCTGCATGCGGTCCAGTCCGTTTCATGCAACTACTTCCAGGCAGAATTTAAACATTTCAATAGTAAAAAAATTCCAGCTTTATTTTGCCTATTATTTGCTTTCACAAACTGAAAGTCCAAATATCCAATGCTATAAAAATGATATTTTCACAACTAATATGGGTAATTTTAAAGCTTTAAAAGTTAATATGTCAGAATATTCATTTTCCTTGTATGAAAAAGTATTGTATAAAAAAATTTATTCAAAAAAGATTTTTTGTAGGCACCAGAAGTTATGATTATGAATTATATAACATCGTTAATATTATTGTATTTGATCATTCTTTATCGTTATTTGTTCAAATAGTTAACAATTTTAAATATTTAAAGCATTGTACTGCACTTCAAATTGATCCTAGTGACCTGGGAGACTTTCACGTACTTACTACGGATTCATTAGTAGGGCCTCCAATGACCTTTTTGAAAACAGCACGAGCAAAAATTATGCTTCGTGTAATGAACTATTTTTATACCCTCCACCTTGGAAAGGAGGGTATATTAACTTTGTCATTCCGTTTGTAACATCCCTAAATATTCGTTTTAGACCCCATAAAGTATATATATTCATAATCAGCTTAAAATTCTAAGTCGATTTAACGATGTCCGTCTGTCTGTCTGTCTGTCCGTCTGTCTGTCTGTCTGTCTGTTGAAATCACGATACAGCCCACATTATTTGACGTAGAGCTCCAAAATTTAGCAGAGCTATTTGCATTGTGTCTACGATGGTTGGTATTGAAAATGAGATATATCGGTCCACGTTCTGGTATAGTCCCCATATAACGGTACCTCCCGATATTCGGTATTTTGATGATTTATGCCACATTTTTTCACGGATTTGTCTTAAAATTGGTATTTGTAGGTCATAGCGGGTCCCTGAGCGTGTGGCAAAACATTGAATGTATAGGTCCACGTTGTGGTATAGCCCCCATATAAAGGTACCTCCCGATATTTAGTATTTTAGTTTTTTTTTACCACATTTTTTCAACGATTTGTCTAAAAATTGGTATTTGTGGGTCATAATGGTTTCCAGCTCCGGTGGCGGAACATTGAATGTATGGGTCCATAATTTGGTATAGTCCCCATATAACGGTACCTCCCGATATTCGGTATTTTGATGATTTATGCCACATTTTTTCACGGATTTGTCTTAAAATTGGTATTTGTAGGTCATAGCGGGTCTCTGAGCGTGTGGCAAAACATTGCATGTATAGGTCCACGTTGTGGTATAGCCCCCATATAAAGGTACCTCCCGATATTTAGTATTTTAATTTTTTTTACCACATTTTTTCACGGATTTGTCTGAAAATCGGTATTTGTTGGTCATAATGGGTTCCAGCTCCGGTGGCGAAACATTGTAATTATAGGTCCACGTTTTGGTATAGCCCCCATATAACGGTACCTCCCGATATTCGGTAATTTGATGATTTTTGCCACATTTTTTCAGGGATTTGTTCGAAAATTGGTATTTGTTGGTCATAATTGGTTCCAGCTTCGGTGGCGAAACATTGCATGCATGGGTCCATGATTTGATATAGCCCCCATATAACGGTACCTCCCGATATTCGGTATTTTGATGGTTTTTGCCACATTTTTTCACTGATTTGTCTAAAAATTGGTATTTGTGGGTCATAATGGGTTCCAGCTCCGGTGGCGAAACATTGTAATTATAGGCCCACGTTTTGGTATAGCCCCCATATAACGGTACCTCCCCATAATCGGCATTTTAATGGTTTTTGCCACATTTCTTCTAATGTTTCTTTTACCCTAAGGTGGAGGGTATTAAAAGTTTGGCCCGGCCGAACTTAATGTTTTTTTACTTGTTATACTCTCCACCATACTATGGAGGGTATATTAACTTTGTCATTCCGTTTGTAACTCCTCGAAATACTCATATCAGACCCAACAAAGTATATATATTCTTGATCAGCGTAAAATTCTAAGTCGAACTAGCGATGTCCGTCTGTCTGTCTGTCCGTCCGTCTGTCTGTCTGTCCGTCTGTCTGTTGTAATCACGCTATCTTTCGAATGAATTGAGATAGGTGGCTAAAATTTTGCACACATGTTTATTTTTCCAGTAGGCAGGTTAAGTTCGTAAATGGGCCATGAAGGTCCACGTTTTCATATAGCCCCCATATAACGGTAACTCCCTATATTCGGTATTGTGATGATTTTAGCGACATTATTCACGGGAATTGTTTCAAATTTGGTATTTGAAGTTCAAAATGGATACTACACCCTAAGACGGAAAATTATTCGTGCCGGTCCACGTCTTGGTATAGCCCCCATATAACGGTACCTCCCGATATTCGGTATTTTGATGATTTTAGCGACATTATTCACGGGAATTATTTCAAATTTGGTATTTGAAGTTCAAAATGGATACTACACCCTAAGACAGAAAATTGTCGGTGCAGGTCCACGTCTTCATATAGCCCCCATATAACGGTACCTCCCTATATTCGGTATTTTGATGATTTTAGCGACATTATTCACCGGAATTGTTTTAAAATTGGTATTTGAAGTTCGTTATGGGAACTACAGTCTATGGCAGAAAATTGTCTGTGCGGGTCCAGGTCTTCGTATAGCCCCCATATAACGGTACCTCCCTATATTCGGTATTTTGATGATTTTAGCTACATTATTCACCGTTTATTTCAAGTTTCGAATTTGAATATGGTAGTGGCTTATGACAAACAATGCCTATGTATGTCCACGTCGTATAGACCCCAAAATAACGGCTATATTCGGTATTTTTAAAATTTTAACAGAATTTTTTAAGGATTTTATTTTTTGAAATTTTCTAAATTCGTTGCAAATGGTGGAGGGTATTAAAAGTTCGGCCCGGACGAACTTACTGCTTTTTAACTTGTTATTTTTGTTTTTTTTTTTTTTTTTCATTTATAGATGTACCAGCCACTAAATGTTCAATCCATGATCTATTAAATTCTTGGAATTTAGTACATCTCACCGATTTATTTTTTTAAAATCATGGTTACAAAATGTTTAATAATATTCTTTCAGACAGATGAAAATATTAGCATGACAGTTAATGTCTCATGATGATTTATATGACCTACTTCCAAAATTGAAATTTTGGAATAGAGTCATCTTTAAACACAATTTTCAAAAATCGAGAGATGAAATTGAATCTCCAATAAGCAGATCCAGAATTGAATCGTTTTCGCAATCCGCACCGAGATCTATTCCAAGTAAATCGTTATCAGATTGTACAGAAAATATTATACAAATCACTGTACTGGCCATATTGAAATTATACGAAAACGGAACAAATATCCGACAAGGAAAGAACTATTATAATTGATTATAATTAATTCCCACAGCAAACAATTGAATATGACTCAACAAGATAGTTACCGGCTAGAAAAGGAATTTATACATTTGTTTCACACAGAAAAAATGTAATACTATCGGACAGACAGGCGTGGAAAAATTTATGTAAAATTTCATAACAAAAAACAGATATACAAATTACATCAAAATTGTCCGTACCCCCAAGTACAAGAAACAACTAATGCACCACAAGAAGATGAAGGTATGTACTAAGAAAACAGTTAAATATGTAAAAATTGTAAAAAAATATCCTTTCTATTTGCAGATGAAACTGTTTTTGCTTACATAACAAGTGTCAAATATGACAATTTAACAACGCGTGGAGAGTTTCGTCGAAGTTCAGATTGAGGCAAATTGTAGATGAAAGTAAAAATATAGCTGATATTTTAAAAAAGTGGCCATAATATAAACTGCCGAACGGCTGACAATTTGTAAGATAATTGAGTGGGATGACAAATTAAGGAAAATTTTGACTTACATAAAAGAATCCATGAAATGTCGAGATCCTTATATGACGGAACTGTTAAATTCAGTGGACGAAGATGGATTTGAAAAAGGTAGGATGTTTTAAAACTTGTCTCAAAATTGATAATTATAATTTTTTTTTATTTTCTAGATAACAATACATTAAAACTTTTATGGTGCATTCACGGCTATTTGTACCCCACAAAAAATTCATGGGTACCAATAAATGCGGGAAAAAGGAATTTGGAAGATACACAATTAAAGACTCACAGGAAGCTTTCATATACATAAATGAAACAATGCAGTTTTTGACCTCACAAATAAAATTCCTATCAAAGCGGAACGAGCCGATACAACCGTATATCCTGGGTCTAGGAAACCCGAGCGATGGATGTGGAGTATTTTTTATATATAGATGGATATCTTACGCCTGTAAATAACTTTACGCCTGTAAATAACTTTAAGAGATATATGTTTTAAGTCATTTCATGTGTTTAACATAGAATATCCATTGCCCTCATCCCTATTTTGAAAATTTATTGAAACATATTTGTATGAAATGAAGCAGAAAGGCAAACCAAAATCCAAAGTTTGCGTATTGGTGAATGCACTACTAAAAATGTAAAAATTTTATATTCCATATCAAATTTATTACAAGCTTTTTAGACTTTATTGATTCCCTTTGTATTTAATAAGTATGTGTTTTATTAATTTATGTGAATTTAAAATGCATTTGAAATACAAATTAGTATTTATGTTAAAAAGCTTTTGAAATTAATGTGTATAGATCCTTTATTTATAATTTAAATTTGTTACAATTTCATTTATTGTACTATATATAATTGTATTGTTAAATTTTTTTATAAATAAAAGATATATTAATATTAATTTATACAAATAAATGAGATTTATTTAATGTCATTTGTTATAATGTGAATCATTTCGGACAATGTAATTTTACCATTTTTTTTTTGTTTTTTATTTATTTTTTTGTTTTTTGTTAAACTATATTGAACGGAGAACTCGTTTGATGAATTTTGATTTGGATGAGCACAATATTTCTACAAAATGTCAAATAATAGGAAAAAATTGGCTGAAAATTGCTGAAAACACTGCTCAAGCTAGAATCTCAAAATTTTCCATGAGGGTTCGTAGACGTACGATAAGGATGATTTTTTGTATATATGTACTAAAAGGGTACAAAAATCACTTTAATGTACTAAAAGCTGAATATTCGTATTGGCCAAACGGAATGAGCTAGAATTCTAAATTTGAAACGAGAATCACTGATGGAGATCGGAATAGATGTACCTGGGGGTTTTTAGCAATTCGAACTATAAAGTTAAGAAAAGTTCTGAAATGGTATTTGGTAGTAAAATGGTGTTGGGTGAGCAGTGCTTGATATCTGAGTTGCTGTTCATGTGTAACCTGGTTATTTTAAATGGTTCCGAAAATGTGTACGAAAAGCACTGAGTGGTATCGGGTAAAGGGATAGAGATGATTGAAAATTGATATTTAGATAAATGATGGTATCTGTATTTGAGATTTGGGGTTGGTTTGGAAATGGGTTCTATATATGTACGAAAAGTAATAATTTGTACTATAGTTGATATTGGGTGAGGGGAGACTTCATATTTACTTCATGGTATCTGAATTGGGATATGGTTGTGGTTTTTGAAATGTGAACTATAATTGTAGAAAAAATACTAAATTTGGTGTTGACTGAAGGAACAGATCTTAAATCCGGAAATTTAATATAGATGTAATTTTGGTGTCTGCGGTTATGATATGGAGATTGTTTTGAAAATATGGGACGTTGTGAGAATTAAGAGTGCAGAAAAGTTCAACATCGTCAGCAAACATTAATATTCTTGAGTTGCGAATAATAGATGGAAGATCATTTAAATAAAGTACAAGAAGTAGTGGACTTATATGGCTACCCTGAGGCACACCAGAAAATACTGCATAGATGCCCAGTAGTGGCTGATTTCAGCAATTTCAACTCACACGTATTCTTACGCTCTTTTGTTTGATCGCCAATCAACCAATAGGAAAGCAGAAATATGAGTGGGAGAGACAAGCTACACAGGCAGAAGTTCTGTGTAATATTAACATTTAATCGTAATCGAGACTGCTGTTAGTGAACACATAAACTGAAAATTATTGCGATATGTCAATGATGTCATTTGAAAAGTATTTTATGATACAAAATGCTTTTGATGATATGCAATGTTTTATATGTTATAAGACATTAAAAAAAATAAGAAATATAATTTAAAAAAACATTTTGAAACTACTTAAATAAATGCATTTATCAAGAGTATTACTAAAACATGTATATTCATTAATTTTACATTTCATAGAAAAAGAAAAAAAATGACGACACCCGCCACACATATGCTTTCGTCGCTATCCCGTTGACGACTAAATAAAATGAATAGAAAAATCTTTTCTTCCAGTGTTATTTTGTCGCTCTCACCAACACTATTACATTGGGCATCTATGAAATACTGTAATATTTTTAGAGAGAGTATTATTAAAATATACCTTTTGGGTACGGTCATGCAACTAAGACGATATCCATTTTAGGAGAATTGTAGAGAAACCCATTAAGTCAAGTTTATATATAAACAAATTATGCACCACCGTATCGAAAGCTTTTCCGAAATCAGTATATATAATATCAGTTTGGAGATTTTTTGAGAATCCAGTGTGAACATTAGAGACCAGTTCTAATAAATTTGTCAAAGTTAATCTTCCTTTAACAAAACCATGCTGGTGTGGTGATACTATAGATGTAACGAAATGAGTTATTCGTTGTGTAACCAAACGCTCAAAAAGTTTGGGAATTGCACTTAGTTTTGCAATGCCCCTATAATTTTCAATAACACATCTACTGTCAGCTTTATGCAATGGAATAATAAAGCTCGAACGCCAAATAAAAGGAAAATACACTAGGGTTAACGAAGTATTAAAAATACTTGTTAGAGGACGATATAGTTCATGTGCACATGCTTTTAAAATGAAAGACGGTACACCATCTGGACCTGGTGAATTGGAACATTTTAATGAAAGTAGACCATTCAACACTTCATCTAAGTTTATTAATACTATAAGAGTATTTTACACCCTTAGTGGAATGTCTGGAATACGTACTTTAAAAAAATCTGCAAACATGTCTGCTATTTCCTTAGGTTCACATGATTCTCTAATACCGAATCGCATACTGCGAAATTCACGGACTTTTCTTTTTGAAGTAACGAATTTATAAAAATTCTTAGGATTTTTATAGAGGCTGTTTCTCATCTTGACTGGGTATTCAGAGTAACATTTAGAATTTTCAGTGTTGTATAAACTTCTAGCTTTTGTATAATTAGTAAAGTTTATGGTAGAATTGATTTTTTTAAATAACTTGATTGTTATGTTACGTAAGCGCCTAAGTTGTGGGGTTAACCAAACTGGACCCATATCACAGTACATTTTCGCAAGTGGGACTGAGGTTTCTAATGCATTGCTAATTATTTTATAAAAGCTTGAAGTACGAAAATCCAAATTACCTTCAAAACACCAATTTATATTGGATAATGTAGAACGCAGCAGATCAACGTTAGTCTTGCCAATGTTTAACTTACGCGACTTATTTTGAGACAAAGTATGTACTGTTTGAATGTTACTAAGTTCAATGGCTACCATAAGAGTAGGATGATACATATCATCTGGCTCTGAGAAAGGAGGGCTTCTGCACACAGAAGAAGTTAAGGATGAAGAAAAAAATAAATCTAATATTTTACCTTTCGCATTATAGATAGAATTTATTTGATAAAGACATTGCTCAAATATGATTTCCCAAAAAGATGACATCTCAGTAGAAAGTTCCAGAAAGTTCTGGGACCCATGCTAGATTAGGCAGATTGAGATCCCCCAGACAAATCTTTTCTGCGTTGGAGGAATGATATAATGAAACCTCTTTTATTTGGACTAAATGAATAAGAAAAATATCAATGTCTGAATTTGGAGGAATATATGAACAAGATATAATAAAATTACAATTTAGATATTTTAATTTAACACAAACACTTTCAATCTTAGGGAGTTCTGCAACCAAAATACGTTCTGGGGCAATGGAATTATGAACGGCAACGAAAACTCCCCCACCCATTTTATTTAATCTGTTCTTTTCTGTAAATTTGGTACTGATCAGATAAAATCTCAGTGTCACGAATTTGTGGTTTTAACTATGTTTCCGTGAATATCAAAATTTGAAATCACAGTCAAATGATTTTAAATAAATATTTCTAAGTCTGGTGTTAAGACCTCTCACGTTTTGATAAAGAAGAGATAGAGATTTAGTTAGCTTTTTGACAATGGTACAACTGAAAGATTAACCGGTAAATTAACGGGATTTGTTCTTTCCCTAAATACAAATTCCTTTACCAACAATCCATCCGACCAGAACTATTAAATTAAATATTTTAGCAGAAGTAATGATTTTAAATTATGAAATATTGCGAGGTTGGGACGTGTTAAATTTATCAAGTTAAAAAGGTGTAAGTTCGGCCGGGCCGAACTTTTAATACCCTCCACCATTTGGTACAAATTTGGCAATTTCCGAAAAAAAAAATTAAAAAAAAAACCGTTAAAAATTCTGTTAAAACCTTAAAAATACCGAATGCTTATGCGACGACGTGGGCCTGCATAGGCAACTTTTGTCATAAGTTATCATAATATTTAAATGCGAAACTTGAAGAAAAATCTGTTTATAATGTAGCTAAAATCATCAAAATACCGAATATGGGGGGTACCGTTATATGGGGGCTATACGAAGACGTGAACCTGCACAGACAATTTTCTGGCATGGGCTGAAGTATCCAGTATGAACTTCACATGCGAAATTTGAAACAATCCCGGTAAATAATGTCGCTAAAATCATCAAAATACCGAATATCGGGGGGTACGGTATATGGGGGCTATATGAAGACGTGGACCTATATGGCCCATTTTCTGTTTTATGCTGCAGTATCTATTACGAACTACAAATGCCAAATTTGGAACGATTCCGCTAAATAATGTCGCTAAAATCATCAAAATAACGAATATGGGGGGGTGTACCGTTATATGGGGGCTACTCGAAGACGTGGACCTGCACAGATAATTTTCTTAGATTTTTTTCTTAGGCTGTAGTATCCATTACGAACTTCAAATGCCAAATTTGAAACAATTCTGGTGAATAATGTCGCTAAAATCACCAAAATACCAAATATCGGGAGGTAGCGTTATATGGGGGCTATACGATAAATTGGACCTACATGGCCCATTTACTACCTACTGGCAAAATATACATGTGTGCAAAATTTTAGCCTTCTATCTCAATTTGTTCGAAAGATAGCGTGATTACAACAGACAGACGGACGGACAGACGGACATGGCTAAATCGTCTTAGGATTTTACGCTAATCAAGAATATATATACTTTGTTGGGTCTGACATGAGTATTTCGAGGAGTTACAAACGGAATGACAAAATTAATATACCCTCCATAGTATGGTGGAGGGCATAAAAATGTTTATGCGATTATCAGGTAAATTTGGAATTTTTGTTTTTATGTAAGACCGAAGGTTATCAACTGTAGTATCGGGATGCAATCGGGACACAAATATCAACAATAAGTTGATTCCTACGCAAAGGCATAGGGAATTCGTTATTATTGTCTGCAGACACAGACTTTTCATTTAAATCAGAAGGCGTTAGGATTACATTATTAATGTCTGCAGAAACAGACTTTTCATTAATAGTATCTGCAGAAACAGATAGATTTTTTTTATATTTATCGGCCGGTTTCTATAACCGCTGGAGGCTTGGCCAGAACGAAAGGCTTATTAGATTCTGCAGTAACTGTAGCGGTTCTGCCGAACGTGGAGAATATAACGTTTGCTCATTAGTTTTATCGGTAGAAATTACAAGAATAGTATTAGCTTGTTGTGGTTTGTTGTAAGAAATGAAACTACATGAAAGGGTTACAGCTTAACATCTCAATACATAAACCAAATAAACTGTTCATTTTGGTACAAAAACAGTGTTTATCTAATATTTTCTTCTTGGCTTTTTGCGGAAATTTTCATATTTCTATTCCCATAATTTAGGGAGTAATTTGGCATGAACTTTTTGATACGATATTGTGAACCAATCATCATGTTCAGAATATATTTCATCTAATAATAGTTATAAAAAGGTAGAACAAAAACTGAACTATAAATATATGCATTTTAATTTTGATGAACCGTTACTTTCCATAAAACGGATGAATTTTAATATATAATGTATTATAAATGGTACAATTTGTTTATCATTAAATACAATAGACCTATCAATGTTGAATAATATTTATTATACCCTCAGCCATATGGGTAGAGAGGGTACATATCATTTGATACGGTTAAAACAGTAAAATAAAAAAGTGATGTCCGTCCGTCTGTCTGGCTGGCTGGTAGGCACGATAACTTTCAAAGGGAGTAACCGATTTGGTCCAAACATGGTACATCGTAATACCTCTCCCACAAAAGGTCGAAATTTTCAAAAAATATGTTTTCTGCACAGAAAGAGAAACGATAATCTGATTTTGGTCCAACCTTGCAAATCCTAATATTTGCATCAGTGCTAGGTCAGGTGCGAAAATGGAAAATATCGGTCCATTTCATCAAGTACCTTCCCCACAAAGGGTTAAAATTATAAATTAAATAAATTATTTGTATAATTACAGCTCTTATAAAATGTGATGTAAGAGTCCAATTGTCTTCAAATTTTTAGACATTCTAATATTTTTATTTACCCAAGATCTGGTGTTAGGATGGAACATATCGAACCTCTCTTTCTAGTACCTCCCACACAAAAGATAGAAATTTTGAATATCCATTAAGCTCATAAAACGGGAAATTAACATCCGATTCCACTTAGACTTGGCACGTCTGAGTATTTCTATCGACACAAGAAAAGGGTAAAGGTTTTGAGTAACAAAAACGATCATAGAATTAGAAGAAATCGAACACTTATATCCGATATATTATGTAAAATAAAAATTTTCGATAAAAAACATATTCATATAAGATTTCTGGTTAACAACGTAATTTTTTGTCAAAACTTAGATCAAGTTCGGAGGTGGGCAATATCGGTCCACTCCTACAGGTACACCTCACAAATGGTCGACATTTTCAAAAAAAATATATTTTTTGGAGATAAAAAGAGAAATGATAATCCGATTTTGCTCCAACTTTGCAAATCCTAATATTTGGGTAATAATATAATGGTAGTAAAGGGTCAACATTTTAAATTAATTCAACTCTCATAAATTGTGATGTCCGATTGTCGTCAAATTTCACACATCCCGATATTTAAATTAACCCAATGTCTGGTGTTAAGATGGAATATATCGGGCCACTCCTTCTGGTACCTCCCCCAAACAATGTTGAAATTTTCAAAACAAATAAAAATTTTGCATAAAAAGAGAAGTAATTACCCGATTTTGCTCCATCTTTGTAAATCCTAATAATTAAATGGAATTGCTTTTCACGAGTTTTATGGATGTTTAAAATTTTGAGCCTTTGTGGGGGATAAACCAGAAGGAGTTGTCCGGTCTCTATCGTTTTTATACCCTCCACCATACAGTATGGAGGGTATATTAAGTTCGCCATTCCATTTGTAAATCATCGAAAAAATAATTTTAGACCCAACAAAGTCAAGTTCGAAGATGGGCTATATAGGTCCACGATACCTTATAGCCCGGTACCACCCGAAATTCGGTATTTTTATGATTTTAGTCACATTTTTCAATAGAATTGTCTGAAATTGAGCACAAGGAGTTCCTAACGAGTTCTTTACCCCTGGCAGAAAATTATCTATATAGTTCCACGATATCGTATAGCCCCCATATAACGGTAATCCCCTATATTCGGTATTTTGATTATTTTAGTCACATTTTGCCAGAAATTGTACACAAGGATTTCGTTATGAGTACTTTACCCCCTGGTCGGAAATGTCTATATAGGTCCACGATATCGTATATCCCCCATACAACGGTACCCCCGATATTCGGCATTTTGATGATTTCACCCACATTTTTCAACGAAATTATCTAAAAATTTACTCGAGGAGTTCTTGTTCATACTTTATCCCCTAGAAGAGAATTGTCTATATTGGTCCACGATATCGTATAGCCCCCATATAACGGAACCCCCGATATTCGGCATTATGATGATTTTAGCCATATTTTCCAATGGAATTGTCTGACATTATACACAAGGAGTTCATTGTGAGTAATTTACTCCCTGGCAGAGAATTGTCTATATAGGTCCATGATATCGTATAGCTCCCATATAAGGGTAATCCCCTATATTCGGTATTTTGATTATTTTAGTCACATTTTGCCTGAAATTGTACACAAGGATTTCGTTATGAGTACTTTACCCCCTGGTCGAAAATGTCTATATAGGTCCACGATATCGTATATCCCCCATACAACGGTACCCCCCGATATTCGGCATTTTGATGATTTCACCCACATTTTTCAACGAAATTATCTAAAAATTTACTCGAGGAGTTCTTGTGAATACTTTATCCCCTAGAACAGAATTGTCTATATTGGTCCACGATATCGTATAGCCCCCATATAACGGTACCCCCGATATTCGTCATTATGATGATTTTAGCCATATTTTTCAATGGAATTGTCTGACATTATACACAAGGAGTTCATTGTGAGTAATTTACTCCCTGGCAGAGAATTGTCTATATAGGTCCACGATATCGTATATCCCCAACGGTACCCCCCAATATTCAGTATTTTGATGATTTCAGCCACACTTTTCAACGGAATTCTGAAATTGCATAAAAGGAGCTCCGTGTGAGTACTTTATCCCCTGAAATAGAAGTGTCCATATAGATTCACAATATCTTATATCCCCCATATATCGGCACCTTCCGATATTTCGTATTTTTAAGATTTTAACAGCCTTTTTAATGGATTTTATGTTTTTCAAAATTTCCTAAATCGTCCCAAATGGTGGAGGGTATTAAGAGTTCGGAACTTACTGATTTTAACTTGTTATAACAGATCCTGTGTTGATAGAAATATTGAGATGTACCAAGTCTGTAATGGAATCGGGTATTTATTTCGCGTTTTATAAGCTTAATTGATATACAAAATGTCGACCTTTTTTGGGGTCGGTACCAAAAGGATTGGACTGATGTACTCCATCTTTTCGCCAGACCTAATAAATGGGATTTGTGAAATTTTAAGACAATCGAACTCTTACATCACATTTTATAAGAGATGTAATTATTCAAAATTTTGATTCTTTGTGGGGGAGCTAATTGATGGAGTAGACCGATATTGTCCATTTTCGCGCCTGACCTAGCGTTCACGCAAATATTAGGATTTGCAAAGTTGGAGCAAAATCGGATTATCATTTCTCATTTTTTGGGCAAAAAATATTTTTTTTTTGAAAATTTCGACCATTTGTGAGGAGGTACCAGTAGGAGTGGACCGATATTGCCCATCTCCGAACTTGATCTAAGTTTTGGCAAAAATATTACGATGTACCAAGTTTGGACAAAATCGGTTATTCCCTTTGAAAATTAACGTGCCCACAAGCCAGACAGACAGACGGATATCGCCAGATCGAATCCAAATGTCCCGAACCGGATTTGGGCCAAAGAGACCTAGGGTCTAAAACCGTTATTTCACCTAGGCACGTTTTGACCTAGCAAATGATATATACCCTCTGTATCCATATGACTGAGGGTATACAGATGGTAGAGATCGGAGAACGCTCAAAGAAAGCGAAATAGACACCCAACTCTGCCAACTCCTTCTGGTACCTCACCAAAAAGGAACACAATTTCCAATATTTACATCTGTCATAACTTGCGACAGATTCTTTACAACTTTCTAAATCTAAATATTTCTCTTAACCAGAAATCTGATATGAATATGTTTTTTATCGAATTTTTTATTTTACATAACATATTGGATATAAATGTTCGATGTCCTTCAAATTGTGCACATACCTATATTTTTATCTGTATTCGACATAGTATGAAAATTGAATACTTCGGTCCGCTACACCTGTTACGTCATACATAGTTTTACATTTGCCAAAATTTTGAACATATCTCATATAAAGTATAGGAAGTAGTCAATATAGCCAAAATCTGTAATGTTGTAATATTTTTATCAGTCTTAGGTCAGATACGAATTGATCCAAGTTATCCCACTGCTTTGGAAACTCCCACATAAAGGGTAAACAGTTTGAATAATCATAACTCAAGGCTGGGGTATACATCTGTCGGCAAAACCGACTGATGTCTGAATTATTTATTTCGCATTTTATGAGCTTCATGAATACCCAAAGTTTTAACCCTTTGTGGGTGTATGGTCAGTGACCATACTTATGGTCGCTACTATATGTAAGAATTTTAAATTTGCGGCTAGCGGTACACAATATGTACATTGGTGCATATTAACTAATACATGCATACGTGCTGCCGCTAGCCAAACACATTCCAATAAATCCTGGAAGGTTCAACGGCTCTGGTAGCGCAAGCCAGAATATTCTTGGGCAGTTCGAAAAACATCTTCAGAGCGACAAGTGGCCTGTGATAACAGCAGTGAAGTTTTTTTGAAAATAATAAAAAAATATTGAATTTAAAAACACAAATTTAACATTGTACAACACTCAACAACTTGAATTACATAAAATTGTACAAAATACGAAAACAAAATTTTACAATACACAAATCAAACAATTGTACATCCACACAAACAACAAACTGTGATCAGTGGAAGCAATTAGTAATAAAACAATAAGATAAAGCAGTGAGAGACCACAGGAAAAATTAAAGAGACAAAAAAAATGAAACACAGTGGGTCAAAACAAAAAATATAAAATTTATTAAGTTTTATAATTTCAAAAAATAAATAACAAGAGTGAATAACAAATTTTCCTATATATCCAAAGAAAATAAAAGCAAATTGATTAAACAAGACACAGCGGTTCGGGTGTAACTAATCCAAACTCAAACAACAAAACAGCCCAGACGCCAACAGAACGAAGAACAAGAAAGCACAGGGCAAACACACATACATCAACACATTCCCAACTATAAAAAGAGAGGCAAAGTGAGTACGAATGAGATATTTTTGTGCTTTAAGCGTGGAATCGAGAAAGGATTGCAGTGTGCGGTTGATTTTGACACCGACACCTTTAGGTGACAGAAGAGATGATGCTGACCCTTTATTTAGAACTGGGGAATACAAAAATACATCCTTATTTACACATACACAAAAATATCTAGATTTCTCTCAATAAATATTTGGAAATTGTGGAAAAGAGTTTCCAAATTATTGAAACTAACCCGCAAATTGTTAAATTGAGATTTTATGGAAAAATTGGAACTCCTGTCCGTCGGTTTGTTTAAGACTCTCTTTAAAAAAATATATATATATTAATATTAATAATAATTTGTCTGTCCGTATACAGTGTACTGTATACAGTGGGACTTTTTGCAAATCAACATACACTTATTAAACATAAATTTTTGGAGCCATTTTGAATATTCCATTTACATTTAACTTGCGTTTTTTGAGAAAAAAAAGGGGCAACTTATGGCGCCATAATTGCGATACAACAATTTCGAAAAATTGCCAGACATTCTGCTAAACATTTTACATACCAAAAACCACACGAAATCAACGTGGAATATTATGGCGCTATTTTTGGCGTCACAATTCAACAACAACAATTGCCATCGTATATATTTTTTGTGGATTTTTTTTTTTTTTGGAAAATTGCTGGTTACTCCCTGACACATACATTCACAAGAAATATTTTATATAAACACAGACATATCGGAATATTACTAAATATCTACAAAACGCCATGTTACATTCAAAAAAAATTAAATTTGGGAATTCTTGGAAATTAGACGCGTTATATAAACTCCTTTGGCGGAAGGGCACCAACATTTTTAAAGTTAACTAACCTAAAATTTCAAAGTCGAATTTGTTTTCAACTTATATGTGAACATAATTACTTATGAGACTGTAAATACATCGTATTATTTTTTCTGCTATATTTTTTTTCTCAAAATTCTGGAAAAAAAAAATCCGTATCACTTTTAAATCAAACAATTCATTCTGGGGGCCATAGAAGAATTTCTTGAAAGACACTTTTACATTTCGCTGAATTTTTTTTTAGATTTTCGACAAAATTATCTACTTTTTGGAAATTTTGATTTGATGATGGTGCTGTGAGACTCTAATCTGCGACCCACAATATTTCTTTTTACAAAAAAATAATCTAAAATTTTATACAATTTGCCGCATAAATTGCTGAATATATCACAATTCACTGAAAGTACAATTGTTGAAGAACTTCGGAAAAAAATTATTATCGAAAAAATTATTTATCAAAATCGAGCGTTTATAGAATATTTGTTGACTCAGACTGATATTCAAAAGTTTTTTTTTTTATATTTGGATAATTTGCTGAAAAAATTAACCCTCGTTTGTGAAAAATTAAACTTTTTTGGTCCAAAAATTTTTTGTTGGCAAATAGTTTGCTGGGAAACTCCCATACTTATAAATCTTTTTTGGTTAGCTCTTTTTGAAAAAAAAAAATGGTATTTACTCAAAATCAAATCTTTCTAGCATAGGAATTCAGCGGTCTTATTTAATTTTTCTGATTTTTCTCTTTGAAAATAGTTTTTTTTTCGTGGCAACCCAGCACACATTTTTTCTGCGATTGTTTTTTGAACATTTTTAAATAGTAAAAACGGATATTTTGTTTCAAATTGGCCATTATATCGTTAATTTGACTGACCCTTCTATGGAATTCTTGCTGTTTTCAGAAATAATAATATAAATGCTTATTGATTTGCCGAACGTTAATTCCCAATTTATTTCGTCGAAATTTTTAATATTTCTCTGACCTCTTGAAAAGTATTTGCTAGCAAGTATTGTAAAATTTCCGCATTCAAAAGCGCGATTCCCAATTAAATATCACTTGTCGTTAAAATTATATTTGGAAAAGTAACATTCAAGGTTTTGCCAAGAAAAATCATTGATTTGTTTGTATCCAAATACAACAAAGATCTGTCCTCTTAGTCGGCCAATTTTGTTAAATTCTTGTCATACAAAAATTTGTTCTAAAGACTGGCCATTGATACAACAAAGATGTTTAAACTCAACCGTGAGAAATTTGCAAATTGCGTGAATGATCTGAAGGATTACGCATCAATTGTGAGCATCGCAGCACAGATGACGACATACACATCGAGAGTGGAGCTAAGTTCATTTTGTGACCAAGTAAAAAAAGCGTATTTAGAATGCCGAGATTTTATTCCAGAGGAAGGAGAAAAACCGGTTGATAAAACTAAATTGAGGACCCACTACTTAGAGGCAATCGACACATACAAAAAGGCGATAGGATTAATCAATGAACAAATCCAAAATCTCAAAGAAAATGAAGCAAAGGAAAAACTCAGAAGAGAGAACCACTTGTCTCAAAAGGAAGCTGATTTTACCCCATATTCGAGATTACCACCCTGCGACACGGACACTTTTGAAGGAAGTTACAATACTTGGCCGACTTTTCGGGATTTATTTACCGCCATTTACATCCAGAACCCCAAATTGAGCAATGTTTAAAAACTTTTTCATTTGACTCAAAAAAACACTGGCGAAGCTAGAGAAGTTATAAGCCATGTTCCTCTAACAAATGGGGGATTTGAGTTAGCCTGGAGGAATTTAACCGACAGATACGAGAATAAAAGAATGCAGATGAACGAGCAACTAAAAATACTATTCAATTTACCAAACGTTTCAACTGATTCGAGTTACAGTATACAGAAGTTACAGCGAACAGTAAATAGCTGCATTCAAATTTTGGAGACACAAAATGTCGAAGTAGCAGGATGGGATCCTATATTGATATATCTTTGTTCCAACAAACTTCCAAGAACTTTTTTAGAAGAATTTGAAAATACCATAGAAGATTGCAAGACTCCACCATCGTGGGAAGCTTTTAACAACTTTTTGACCCACAAATTCAAAACGCTTGAATCAGTAGGAAACATAAAACCAAACTTGTCAAAACCAAATCAGCAGACTCAGAGCAGAAACGACTATACAAAGAAAATGAGATTTACAAGCAGTTTTCAAACGAATATTAATCAGAAAGCCCAAAATTACAAGGGTAAAAATGCAATCGTTCAGCAGCAATCCAAGAACCAGTACTTAAATACGTGCAAATTTGCAAATCTAATCATTTCATACGTGATTGTCTACAATTTATTGCTAACAATGTAAATGACCGGATTCATGTGGTCAAAATGGCACACCTTTGCTACAATTGTTTGTCGTCTAACCATGGCGTGAAAGATTGCAAAAGTCGGTTTGGTTGCAGAACATGTAGTTTGAAGCACCATACTATGTTACATAAGGGAACTACAACACAAACTTCATCACAAGAGGAAGTACGCCCTAGCACCAGTACTGCCGCTCTCACAACACCAAATGAAGAAACTACTAACAAAACAATTTTGACACTCTAGGATGACGGTAAAGTCAGTCCTCGTCCCGGAGACACCTTACTTTTTGCAGCCATGGTTCAAATCCAAGCGAATGATCATTATTACAACGCACGAGCTATAATCGACTCAGGATCACAATCTACATTTATTAATGAGAAATTAAAGAATCGTTTAAGGTTGCACACTAAACGAAACGTAGTGCATGTGACAAGAATTAATCGACTCATTTCCGAAACTTCTGCTAAAGCTTGCCTATTTAAATTACGTTCTAGACTTGACCCAAATTTCAGGTTAGATGTTTGGGCACCTGTTCTAAAATCGCTTCCGTCAAACTTGCCGTCATATACCCTTAAAAAACCCAGATGCATGACGCCACGAACTTTGAATTAGCCGAACCGAAGTTCTTCATCAGCCAACCAGTTGATCTCTTAATAGCAATGGACATAGGCCCGCCCACTCATCTTTACAGTTGGAACACCTATGAAATCAATTGGTACCTTATTAGCTAAAAAACAGTGTTTGGATGGATAATTGGCGGACCCTTGAAGGATGAATCACAAAGGAAAAGACAAATATCACTCTGCAATACTACATCGATTGAAAAAATATTAACACGTTTTTGGGAGGTGGAAGAGACCCCAAAACAGATTTTGAGATCAGATGAATACGTATCATGTGAAATTCGGAAGGGCGATATATTGTGACCCCCCATTTAAAAAATGCGAAGAAATCGGAGACTCAAGAAATATTGCTTTAGCTCAATTTTATAGAATATCTTATAAAAAGTCCAGAGATAAAGGAATTATACGATAGCGCAATCCTTGAATATCTAGAACTCGGGCATATCAGAAAAATATCTTCAAATGATATAAACAAGACTCCAAACTATTATCTCCCACACCACGCAGTCATAAGACCTGAAAAGATTACATCAAAATTACGAGTTGTTTTCAATGCATCAAGTCCCACGTGAAACAAGCGAAGTCTCAATGACAATTTATATGCAGGTCCGGTTTTACAGCAAGATATTGTATTACAAGTACTAAAGTGGAGATTTTTCACACACGTTTATAATGCTGACGTTACAAAAATGTACAGGCAAATTTTATTGGACCCTAGTCAAACACAGTTTCAACGAATATTATTCAGAAAATCATCGTCTGACCCTATACAAGATTATGAATTGGGGTTAATTGTGCACCATTTTTGGCATTTCGAACCCTCATTCAATTAGCCGAATACGTAAAAGACACTTATCCACTAGCATCGAAAATAATTTTGTGTTTGTTTTCTCTTTTGAGACGAGCTTAATGATCAGGAATTTGCAGTGAAAAGGAAAGCCAGATAGACACTATCACACACTTACCACTATGCGACGCGTTTCGCCGTTGGTTAAGCGGCTCATCAGGCATATTTGGTGTGGATGATGGCTTACAAGGGCCGTTCTCTGGAAAGTAGTATATATTTCGAACTTATTGCAAATTAACATATGCGAATTAAACACTAGAAACTCTCCAGGTTCGACTCAAGTTCTATTGGCAGATCTTTTTCACAGCAAAGTTTTGTTTTTGTAGTGATGGATTTTTTGTCCACAACAACTACATTGCTTCCAATGCATACACTTGTTTTAGTGCTGCTTTAGGAAGACGGGTTAATCGCTCTGAACGTAGAGACGGCAACTTCTAGTTGGCTGCACACCGAGGTCCGCGGTTCAAATCCCACAGCCAGGCTCGGCTGAATTTTTTGAGTTTTGCCTTGTTAAGGCGAAGATCATATGTTTTATGATTTATGTGTTTGTTTTCTCTTAATGATCAGGAATTTGCAGTGAAAAGGAAAGCCAGATAGACACTATCACACACTTACCACTATGTGACGCGTTTCGCCGTTGGTTAAGCGGCTCATCAGGCATATTTGGTGTGGATGATGGCTTACAAGGGCCGTTCTCTGGAAAGTAGTATATATTTCGAACTTATTGCAAATTAGCATATGCGAATTATACACTAGAAACTCTCCAGGACAACCTTTATGTTGATGACGTTTTAGCAGGAGGTCATTCGATCGAAGAGACTATAAAATCTCGGAAGGAGTTAACAGCCGCTATGAAATCGACTGGATTTCAGCTAATGAAGTGGACTGTTAATGATCCAAAATTAATAAATGACCTGATTTTTGTGATTTTTTCAATTTCACTCCACCCTCAGTGGATATTAAAAGAGCTTATACAAAAAGGGAAGTTCTCTCAACAATTGCCAAATTATTCGACCCATGTGGGTAACTTGCCCCCATTGTAGTAACCGCCAAACTAGTTATGCAACAAATTTGGCTTGATAAGATTAACTGGGATGACACTTTGAATTTGGATAAATTACACCACATATAGTGTAGTAGAAATGGAATGGGTGGATTCTGCGATGCATCGGAAAAGGCATATGCAGCAGCATTATATGTTCGACTACAGAATGAAGACAACGAAATTAGAACGTCATTGCTTACTGCCAAAACAAGAGTTGCTCCAATCAAGAAAATTTCACTTCCCAGATTAGAACTCTGTGGAGCCTTACTTTTGTCGAAATTAGCATCAACAATATTGAATAATCTCAATATATCAAACTTTTCGGTTCATTACTGGACTGACTCAACAATCGTGCTGGCTTGGTTGAAAAAAACACCTTGTCATTGGTCAGCCTTTGTGGGAAATCATCTGATATCTTAGAAAATAGTGGAGCTGAACAATGGAATCATGTAGACTCTGAAGATAACCCCGCAGACATTGCCGGTCGAGGATGCCCACCCAGCGAACTTATAAACAACAAACTCTGGTGGCATGGACCGCAATGGCTCAAAATACCTAAAGTTCGTTGGCCAGCACATAAGATCCCCGATGATACAAACTTAGAGGCAAAAACACTAAAATCACTGACTCTATTACAAGAAGAAAGTGACCCTCTAAGAAATTATTCATCTTTAACAAGGGTCTATAGATCGTATGCATATGCGTTAAGATTTTGGAAAAAACACTGGAATAAATAGACGAAATCTTAGAACCTCTTCAACGGAACTCACCGCTGGAGAAATTCAGGATGGCAAACGTGCTTGCATAATTCATACCCAGAAATTCTTTTATGCAGCCGATTATGAATCACTTGTAAGGAAAGTTCGAACATCTTCTTCTAGTTCATTACTGACACTCAATCCTTTTTTGGACTCAAAGGGGATCATGACATCTAATGGCCGATTAGTACAATCGCCTGCGCTAACTTACGATGAACGGCATCCAATAATATTACCACATGGAGTAATATTAAGCAAACTATTAGTAGATTTTGCTCACAAGATCACATTGCACGATGGTAATCAGTTGGTGATCAGATTATTAAGGCCCGAGTTCTGGATATTCGGACTAAAATCGTTGGTTAAACAAACAATACATAATTGCAAAATATGTTAATTCACAAGAAACGCACACAGAGTCAAAGAATGGCATCACTACCTCCTGAACGAACTCTTTTGGCAAGACCCTTTATGAACACAGGCGTTGATTTTGCGGTACCCTTCAATATTAAAAGCTATTCTGGCAGAACCTGTTTCATTACGAGGGGATATGTCTGTTTGTTTGTTTGCTTCGCTACCAAAGCCATTCATTTGGAACCCACAAGTGACCTTTCTTGCCGCTTTCTCTAGATTCATTAGCTGTCCGTCATGTATCTATTCCTATAATGGGACCAATTTTGTGGGAGCCGTTGATCTGTTAAAGCGGCATCGACTAGCCTTCATGAAATATATACAAAATAGTACAGTTCAAAACAATTTTCATCAAAACATTAGTTGGAAATTTATCCCGCCTGGCGCTCCGCACATGGCTGACTTGTCGAAGGCCGGGGTTAAATCCTTTAAAAATCATTTAAGAAAAAGTATGCCAAAAATGAACTTTACATTTAAAGAGTTCACCACAATTTTAACCCGCATAGAGGCATGTCTTAACTCTAGATCCTTGAGTCCAGCTAGCGAAGATCCTAACGATTTGGCGCCTTTAACCCCAGGTAATTTCTTAATCGGTACCCCGATTTTAGCTCCGCCCGAAACCGATGTTTCTGATCAAGATATTAGTCTAGTTAATACATGGAATAGGTTAAAAATCATCTCCCAACATTAGTGTAATCGATGGAAGGTTGAATATTTACATGAGCTTCATCGCCGTACCAAATGGGAATATCAAAAGGATAACCTTAAAGAAGGTGACTTAGTTGTGATTAAAGACGAACGTTTGGCACCAAATGAGTGGAAACTCGGGAGAATTATCAACACCCATCAGGGAACAGATCAAAATGTTAGAGTGGTAGACATAAAAACTGCTGGTGGCAACATCAGCCGACTCATAACGAAGGTTGTCAAGTTATTTTCCGACTGATTTGTCGGACCCCTCCTTTCAAAAGAATTAGTACTCCTTCTTCTCTTTTTCACAGATGGCAGCATATTTACCAGTCCAAAATTGGAGAGACGAAGAAACCCTAAGACGCCTTGAAAGGAGAGAATCCCGTCGATTAATTGTTGAAAGAAACCCACAACGCCCCGACCGCAACCCACATCCACCAGAAGCCCCCCCAGCCCGCGAAGTTGCACCAGTGCCCAACAGAAACAACCCAGCCCGACACTTCGAACGTCGCCCAAGCCCTGATCGCAATCCTCGCAGCCGTTGGGAGGATAGAGCAGCCTCCAGAGCTAGAGGAGCAAGGCCAGGCCATTGGCAGTACTCCTGCGGATTGTGTCAGCAGGACCATGCTTTGAGCTCGTGCCAGCGGTTTAAAGATCAAACTCCGTATCAGGGCTAACGTCGAAACTGTTTGGCACGATCGCGTTTGGCCTCCGATTGTTCATGCATCATGGGTTGCAGACGATGTGATTATCGACACCACACGATGCTAAATGGGGCGCCACAGCTCGAGGATAGCCTACAGCCCGCTCAAATAAGCGAGCCCTCTTTTTCATGGGACCTAGTTTTTGTACATACTGTTCTCCTGCGAGTGACCTCAGAGGATATGGACACTCATTATACGAAACGGGCTTTGCTGAGTTAGTCGGCTGTAATATCCCTATTGGGTACTCTACCTCATATTTTACCGAAGAAGCGGACCCAGAGCCCAGAAACAATATACCTATAGATCTAGAATAAGGAGCAGACACGTATACTGCTATAAGAAGAGCAGGGTGTACCGCGGCTAGAGTGGGCGATGTTCAGGCGTTATAATACGAATCTGGGATATGTCCTTGCCGGGCCAATAAGCCATGCCATCGAATTAGGAAAGACGCATATTAGCACGGAGTTATGGGGGCGGAGAATGTATGGTCAGTGATCATACGACCATAGGAAATTTGCGGCTAGTGGTACACAGTATGTACATTGGTGCATATTGATTAATATATGCATACGTGCTGCCGCTAGCCAAACACTTCTCCAATAAATCCTGGAAGGTTCAACAGCTCTGGTAGCCCAAGCCAGAATATTCCTGGGCAGTTCGAAAAACATCTTCAGAGCGACAAGCGGCCCGTGATAACAGCAGCGAAGTTTTTTGAAAATAATGAAAAAATATATTGAATTTAAAAACACAAATTTAACATTGTACAACACTAAACAACTTGAATTACATAAAATTGTACAAAATACGAAAACAAAATTTTACAATACAGAAATCATACTATTGTGCATCCACACAAACAACAAAGGTTGGAATCACAAATAAAATAACAAATTGAATTAAAATTGCAAGAATTACACATCCAATATTTAACAAAAAAAAGGAAAATAAAAGGTAAAGGCAAAAACAGTGGGGGAGGTACCCAAATGAGTGGAGCGATATATCCCATCTTCACACTAGACCTTCGGTTAATAAAAATGTTGTGATATGTGTAATTTGAAGATAACTTGATGTTTATTTTGGATTTTATGATCGTTTTTGTTATTCAAAACCTTTACCCTTTTTTGAGGGAGATACAAAAACAAATGGTTCGATTTCTACCATATTTAAAACAGATCTTGTGTCGATAAAAATACTCAGACGTGACAAATCTAAGTGGAATCGGATGTTCCATCCTAACACCAGATCTTGGGTTGATAAAAATATTAGAATGTCTGAAACAAGACAATTGGACTCTTACATCACATTTTATAAGAGCTGTAATTATACAAAATGTGGACCCTTTGTGGGGCAGGTACTTGATGACCTAGCACTGACGCAAATATTAGGATTTGCAAGGTTGGACCAAAATCGGATTATCGTTTCTCTTTCTGTGCAGAAAACATATTTTTTGAAAATTTCGAGCTTTTGTGGGGAGGTATTACGATGTACCAAAACTGTGTAAAACTACTGTTTTTATTTAGATAGCGTAATTATCAATAACGTTGTGGCTCAGTTGGTAAGCGGGTGTCGCTGAGGTCTTTTTGTTGATTGCGACCTAGATGACCCTTGTTCAATTCCTGGTCAGGTCAATTTTTTAAACACAAGTTTTTTTAAGAAGTTTATAAATTGGATCATTTTCCACTGATACCTGTATTTTACAGGTAAAATGAAAACCAAAGTATTTTTCCAAAGTGTAAGGAAAAAAGCCAGTCATCGCTAAATGGACTGAGAGTTTTACGTTCATCATATATATATATATATATGTATATATATATATATATATATATATATATATATATATATATATATATATATATATATATATATATATATATATATATATATATATATATATATACATAAAATCTGATTAATTAGCAAGTATATATATATATATATATATATATATATATATATATATATATATATATATATATATATATATATATATATATATATATATATATATATATATATATATATATAACATTGCTAATTAATCAGATTTTAATTACAAATTAAAATAATAATAATAAAATAAAGTATTTGAAAAAAAAAAACGTTTAATTGCTTATTTAATTGCTTTCAGGAATAGCTTTATTCCATTAATAGCTAGGAATAGCTTTATTCCATTTCATTAAATCAAATATTTCACTGCACCAATGTTATTAATGTAGAAGTTACACTGTATTCATGAAAGTTTTTCATTTCATGAATGAATGGTTTTCATTGCAGTAATTAAGAAGTTTCTTTACATTCAAGAAAGTTTCTCATTTTGTTAATGGATGTTTTTGAAACAATTCCGCAGACTTAATGTAGACTTAATATACGCTCAGTATTGTGGTGGAGCATATATAATTTTTATATAATTTTTATATGATCCACCATAATATGGAGCGTATATTAAGTCTCCGTAATTGTTTCAAATTTGGTACTTGAAGTTCGCAATGAATATTACAGTTTAAGGCAGAAAATTGTCTGTGCAGGTCCATGTCTTCGCATATCACCCATATAACGGTACCTCCCGATATTCCTTACGTTTATGATTTTAGCGACATTCTTCACCGGAATTGTTTCAAACTTATGTATGATGTCCGCAATAAATATTACAGCCTAATACTGACAATTTTCTGTGCAGGTTCATGTCTTCGTATGTCTCCCTGTCATAGACTGTAGTATCCATTACGAACTTCAAACACCAAATTTGTAACAATTCCGGTGAATAATGTCAATAAAATCATCAAAATGCCGAATATAGGGAGGACCGTTATATATTTTATCGAGGTTTTACAAACGGAATGACAAAATTAATATACCCTCCATATTATGGTGGAGCATAAAAAAATTTGGTGAGTAATACAGCTAATATTATCAAAATGCCTAATATGGGGAGGTACCGTTCTATTTGGCCTATGCGAAGACGTGGGCCTGCACAGATACGAACTTCAGTCACTAAATTTGAATCATTTCTGGCGAATAATGTCGCTAAAATCATTAAAATACCGAATAGCGGAGGTACCATTATATGGGGGATATACGAAGACGTGGACCTGCACAGACAATTGTCCGTCGCAGGCTGTAGAATTCATTACGAACCTCAAACGCAAAATTTGAAACAATTCCATTAAATAATGTCGCTAAAATCATCAAAATACCGAGTATCGGGAGGTACCGTTATATTTGGGGATATACGAGGACGTGGACCTCCAAAGACAATTATCTGTCATAGGCTGTAGCATCCATTGCAAACTTTAAACACTAAATTTAAAACCATTCCGGTGAATAATGGTGCTAAAATCATGAAAATAACGAATATATGAAGGTACCGTTATATTGGGGCTAGGCGACGACGTGGACCTGCACATACAATTTTCTGCCATAGGCAGTAGTATTCATTGTGAACTTCATGCATCAAATTTAAAAGAATTCCGGTGAATAATGTCGCCAAAATCGTCAAAATACCGAAGATGTGGACCTGCACAGTTAATTTGCTGTCATAGACTATAGTATCCAATACGAACTAAAATAATAAATTTGAAGCATTTCGGGTGAATAATTTCGCCAAAAATTTTCAAAATACGGAATACCGAATTATCTGTCATTTAGAACTTCAAACACCAAATTTGAAACAATTCCGTTGAATAATGTCGTTAAATTATCAAAATATCGGATGGTACCGTTATATGGGGGATATACGACGACGTGGACTTGCAAAGACAATTTTCTGTCATAGGCTTTACCAACAGTGAATTTTTATTAACCTTTTCATTTCGTTCGGAAGCTAGAGTGATTTCCACAGACGGACATCGGATATACGGAAGGACAACGCTAAATCGACATAGAATT
Source organism: Musca domestica (assembly GCF_030504385.1). Classification (NCBI taxonomy): domain Eukaryota; kingdom Metazoa; phylum Arthropoda; class Insecta; order Diptera; family Muscidae; genus Musca; species Musca domestica. The sequence continues at coordinate 9,452,609 of NW_026712293.1, read as the reverse complement.
TTATGCTGATCAATAAAATGTATACATTGTGGGGTCTAAAATGTATATTTCTAGGTGCTACAAACGGAATGACAAACTTACTATGGTGGAGGATATAAAAATTCGGTAAATAATATAGCCCCCGATATATGGGGGCTATACGAACATATGCACCTATACATGCAATCTTCCGCCACAGGAACTAGAACCCATTATGAGACATTTTTAAAAAATACGTAAAAAATGTAGCGAAAATCAGGAGGTACCGTTACATGGGGGATATGCGAAGACATGAACCTGCACAGACAATTGTCTGTCATATACTGTAGTATTCATTACGAACTTCATACATCAAATTTGAAACAATACCGGTGAAAAATGTCGCTAAAATCATTAAAATACCGAATATCGGAGATACAATTATATAGGGGCTATGCGGAGACGTGGACCTGCATTCAAACTTCAAACACCTAATTTGAAACAACTCTGGTGAATAATGTTGTTAAAATCATCAAAATACCCAAAATCGGGAAGTATTGTTATATGAATTTGCACAGGCAATAGTCTGTCGTAAGCTGTAGTATTCATTACCAACTACAAATACCAAATTTGAAACAATTCCGGTAAATAATGTCGCTAAAATCATCAAAATGCCGAATATCGAGAGGTACGGTTATATGGGGGATATGCGAAGACGTGGACCTGCACAGACAATTTTCTGTCTTAGACTGCAGCATTCATTACCAACTTCAAATACCAAATTTGAGACAATTCCGGTGAATAATGTCGCTAAAATCATCAAAATTCAGAATATCGAGAGGTACCGTTATATGTGGGCTATAGGAAGAGGTGGACCTGCACAAACAATTTTCTGTCATAGACTGTAGTATCCGTTACGGACTTCAAACACCAAATTTGAAACAACTCCGGTGAATAATGTTGCTAAAAGCATCAAAATACCCAAAATCGGGAAGTATTGTTATATGGGGTATATACGAAGACGTGGATTTGCACAGACAATAGTCTGCCAATTTTGAAACAATTCCTGTAAATAATGTCGCTAAAATCATCAAAATGCCGAATATTGAGGTATCGAGGTACGGTTATATGGGGGATATTTTCTGTCTTAGACTGAAGTATTCATTACGAACTTCAATACCAAATATGAAACAATTCCGTTGAATAATGTCGCTAAAATCATCAAAATTCCGAATAGCGGAAGTACCATTATATGGGGGATATACGAAGACGTGGACCTGCACAGACAATAGTCCGTCGCAGGCTGTAGAATTCATTACGAACTTCAAACGCAAAATTTGAAACAATTCCATTAAATAATGTCGCTAAAATCATCAAAATACTGAGTATCGGGAGGTACCGTTATATTTGGGGATATACGAGGACGTGGACCTGCAAAGACAATTGTCTGTCATAGGCTGTAGCATCCATTGCGAGCCTTAAACATTAAATTTAAAACCATTCCGGTGAATGATGTTGCTAAAATCATGAAAGTAACGAATATATGAAGGTACCGTTATATTGGGGCTAGGCGACGACGTGGACCTGCACAGACAATTTTCTGTCATAGACTGTAGTATCCAATACGATCTTCAAACAATAAATTTGAAGCATTTCGGGTGAATAATTTCGCCAAAATCATCAAAATACGGAATACCGAATTGTCTGTCATTAAGAACTTCAAACACCAAATTTGAAACAATTCTGTTGATTAATGTCGTTAAATTATCAAAATATCGGATGGTACCGTTATATGGGGGATATACGACGACGTGGACCTGCAAAGATAATTTTCTGTCATAGGCTTTACCAACAGTGAAATTTTATCAACCTTTTCATTTCGTTCGGAAGCTAGAGTGATTTCCACAGACGGACATCGGTTATACGGAAGGACAACGCTAAATCGACATAGAATTTTATGCTGATCAATAAAATGTATACATTGTGGGGCCTAAAATGTATATTTCTAGGTGTTACAAACGGAATGACAAACTTACTATGGTGGAGGATATAAAAATTCGGCGAATAATATAGCAAAAGTTATCAAAATACTGAATATAGGGAGGTACCGATATATGGGGGCTATACGAACCAATTATGACGTACAAATAAGACATTTTTAAAAAAGACAATTGTCTGTCATAGGCTGAAGCATCCATTACGAACTTCAAACAGCAAATTTGAAACAATTCCGGTGAATAATGTCGCTAAAGCCATCAAAATACCGAATAACGGATGGTACCGTTATATTTGGGGATATACGAAGACGTGGACCTGCAAAGACAATTTTCTGTCTTAGCCTAGAGTATTAATTACGAACTTAAAACACCAAATTTGAAACAATGCCGTTGTAGTATCCGTTACGAACTTCAAATACCAAATTTGAAACAATTTCGGTGAATAATGTCGCTAAAATTATCAAAATACCGAATATCGAAAGGTACCGTTATATGGGGGATATGCGAAGACGTGGACCTGTACAGACAATTTTCTGTCTTAGGCTGTAGTATCCGTTACGAACTTCAAACACCAAATGTGAAGCATTTCTGGTGAATAATGTCGCTAAAATCATCAAAATACGTAATACCGAGTTGTCTGTCATTAACAACGTCAAACACCAAATTTGAAACAATTCCGGTGAATAATGTCGCTGAAATCATCAAAGTACTGAATATCGGGGGGGGGGGGGGGGTACGTCGACCTGCAAAGACAATTTTCTGTCATAGGCTTTAGTACCCATTACGAACTTCAAATACCAACAGTGAAAATTTATCAACCTTTTCATTTCGTTCGGAAGCTAAAGTGATTTCCACAGACGGACAGGCGGATATACAGAAGTACCACGTTAAATTGACATAGAATTTTATGCTGATCAATAATATGTATACATTGTGGGGTCTAAAATGTATATTTCAATGTGTTAAAATCGGAATGACAAACTTACTTTGGTGAAGGAATAATATAGCTAAAATTATCAAAATTCCGAACATAGTGATGTACAGATATATGGGCCATACGAACATATGTATCTATACATGCAGTCTTCCGCCACAGGAAGTAGAACTTTTAACAAATTCGTAAAAAATGTGGCGAAAATCAGGAGATACCGTTATATTGGGGATATGCGAAGACGTTGACCTGCACAGACAATTTTCTGTCATATATTGTAGTATTCATTACGAACTGCATACATCAAATTTGAAACAATTCCGGTGAAAAATGTCGCTAAAATAATCAAAATACCGAATATCGGAGATACCATTATATGGGGGATATACGAAGACGTGGACCTGCACAGACAATTGTCCGTCGTAGGCTGTAGTATATTACGAACTGCAAACACTATATTTAAAACAATTCCGGTGAAAAATGTCGCAAAAATCATCATAGTAAAGAATATCGGGAGGTACCTTTCTATAGGGCCTACACGAAGAGTTGAACCTGCACAGACAATTTTCTGTCATATATTGTAGTATTCATTGCGAACTTCATACATCAAATTTGAAACAATTCCGGTGAAAAATGTCGCTAAAATCGTCAAAATACCGAATATCAGAGATACCGTTATATTGGCGATATGCGAAGACGTTGACCTGCACTGACAATTTTCTGTCATATATTGTAGTATTCATTACGAACTTTATACATCAAATTTGAAACAATTCTGGTGAATAATGTCGCTAAAATCATCAAAGTAAAGAATATCGGGAGGTACCTTTCTATAGGTCCTATACGAAGAATTGGACCTGCACAGACAATTTTCTGTCATATTTTGTGGTATTTATTACGAACTTCATACATCAAATTTGAAACAATTCCGGTGAAAAATGTCGCTAAAATCATCAAAATACCGAATATCAGGAGGTACCGTTATATGGGGTGTATACGAACACGTGGACATGCACAGAAAGTTTTCTGTCATAGGCTTCAGTATCCGTTAGGAACTTCTAGCACCAAATTTGAGACAATTCGGGTGAATAATGTCGCTAAAATCATCAAAATACCGAATATCGAGAGGTACCGTTATATGGGGGACATGCGAAGACGTGTACCTGCACAGACAATTTTCTGTCTTAGGCTGTAGTATTAATTGCGAACTTCAAATACCAAATACCGAATATTGGAAGGTACAGTTATATGGGGGATATGCGAAGACGTGGACCTGTACAAACAATTTTCTGTCTTAGGCTGTAGTATCCGTTACGAACTTCAAACACCAAATTTAAAGCATTTCTGGTCAATAATGTCGCTAAAATCATGAAAGTAAAGAATATCGGCAGGTACCGTTATATTTGGGCTATGTGAAGGTTATGCGAAGCCGTGGACCTGCATAGACAATTTTCTGTCTTAGACTTTAAACACCAAATTTGAAACGATTCCGCTGAATAATGTCGCTAAAATCATCAAAAGAAGTACCGTTACATATATTTTCGAGGTGTGACAAACGGATTGACAAACTTAACATCCCATCTATACTTTGGTGGAGCGTATAAAAATTTGGTGAATAATATAGCTAACATTTTCAAAATGCCTAATATAGGGAGGTACCGTTCTAGAGGTGGACCTGCACAGACATTTTTCTGCCATAGACTGTACAGGGTTGCCCATATTCGACGGACCCATGTTCTTTTTTTGGGCCCATTCCAATCGACCAGGCTTGTCCGCAGGCAACATTCTTTGCGTCAATTGAATTTTGTACGGGAACGACTGCAAATCAATGCGAATAATCCGTTGTAAAGTAGACCGAGCCATGCCCAACTGCTGAGAACGGCGTTTTTGGGATGTTCTTGGGGACCTCTCAACACTGGCTCGTACGGCAGCGATATTCTCGGCCGATCGCCTTGGTCGACTTTTATATGGCCTCTTCGGATTAGAAAGAGCTTTACCAGTCGAAAATTTTTCGTATAAACGCTTAATGGTGTTCTTAGAAGGCGCACTTCTCACATTTTTTAAAAGCACGTTGAGTTCTCACAATAGACTTCTTCTGTTGAATGTAAATTTGAACTATTTCAGAGCGCGTGTATTGGTTCATGGTAAAAATCTGCTTGGACTGACGCTTCAAACGCGGTATGTCATTAAGCGAAAGTTATCAAAATTTATGGCGTTGCCAGATGGGTCCGTCGAATATGGGCAACCCTGTAGTATCCGTTATGTACTTCAAATACCAAATTTGAAACAACACCGGTGAATAATGTCGTTAAATCATCAAAATACCGAAAATCAAGAAGTATTGTTATATGGTGGATATACGAAGACGTGGACCTCCAAAGACAATTGTCTCTCCTAGGCTGTAGTATTCATTACGAACTGCAAACACCAAATTTGAAACATTTCTGGTAAATAATGTCGCTACAATCATTACAATACCGAATATCGGAGGTACTATTATATGATATATACGAAATCCTGGACTTGCACAGACAACAGTCTGTCGTAAGCTGTAGTATTCATTACGTACTTCAAACACAAAACTTGAAACAATTCCGGTGAATAATGTCGCTAAAATCATCAAAATACCGAATATCGAGAGGTACGGTTATATGGGGGATATGCGAAGACGTGGACCTGCAAAGACAATTTTCTGTCTTAGACTGTAGTATTTATTACGAACTACAAACACAAAATTTTAAACAATTCCGGTAAATAATGTCGCTAAAATCATCAAAATGCCGAATATCGAGAGGTACCGTTATATGGGGGATATGCGAAGACGAGGACCTGCACAGACAATTTTCTGTCTTAGACTGTCGTTTTCATTACGAACTTCAAATAACAAATTTTAAACAATTCCGTTGAATAATGTCGCTAAAATCATCAGAATACCGTATATCGAGAGGTACAGTTATACGTGGGCTATACCAAGACGTGGACCTGCACAGATAGTTTTCTGTCATAGTCTGTAGTATCCATTACGAACTTCAAACACCAAATTTGAAGCATTTCTGGTAAATAATGTCGCTAAAATCATTAAAATACCGAATATCGGAGGTACGATTATATAGGGGATATACGAAGACGTGGACCTGTACAGACAATTGTCCGTCGTACGAACGAACTTGAAACACTAAATTTGAAACAAGTCCGTCGAAAAATGTCGCTAAAATCATCATAATACCGAATATCGGATTTTACCGTTATATTTGTATTAGCCTGGAGTATTAATTACGAACTTCAAATACCAAAATTGAGACAATTCCGTTGAATAATGTCGCTAAAATCATCAAAGTACCGAATATCAGGAGGTACAGTTATATGGGTTATATACGAAGACGTGGACATGCACAGGAAGTTTTTTGTCATAGGCTTCAGTATCCGTTAGGAGCTTCTAGCACCAAATTTGAGACAATTGGGGTGAATAATGTTGCTAAAATTTTCAAAATACCGGATATCCCACATACCGTTATGTGGGGGATAAGCGAAGACGTGGACCTGTCGCTAGAATCATCACGGTACCGAATATTGGAAGGTACAGTTATATGGGGATATGCGAAGACGTGGACCTGCACAGACAATTTTCTGTCTTCGACTGTAGTATTCATTGCGAATTCCAAACACCAAATTTGAAACAATTCCGGTGAATAATGTCGCTAAAATCATCAAAATACTGCATATCGAGAGGTACCGTTATAAGGGGGATAGGCGAAGACAAGGACCTGCACAGACAATTTTCTGTCTTACACTGTCGTATTCATTACGAACTTCAAATACCAAATTTGAAACAATTCCTGTGAATAATGTCGCTAAAATCATCAAAACACTACATATCGAGAGGTACCGTTATATGGGGGATATGCGAAGACAAGCACCTGCACAGACAATTTTCTGTCTTAGACTGTCGTATTCATTACGAACTTCAATTACCAAATTTGAAACAATTCCGGTGAATAATGTCATTAACATAATCAAAATACCGAAAATGGAAAAGTATTGTTTTATGATGGATATGCGAAGACGTAGACCTGCAAAGACAGTTGTGTGTCGTAGGCTGTAGTATTCATTACGAACTTCAAACGCCAAATTTGAAACATTTCTTTTTAATAATGTCGCTACAATCATTAAAATACCGAATATCGGAGGTACCATTATATGGGGTATATACGAAAACGTGGACTTGCACAGACAATAGTCTGTCGTAAGCTGGAGAATTCATTACGTACTTCAAACACAAAACGAACGAACAGAATACGAACATATGTATCTATACATGCAGTCTTCCGCCACAGGAAGTAGAACCCATTATGACGTACAAATTAGACATTTTTAAAAAAATCGTAAAAAATGTGGCGAAAATAAGGAGGTACCGTTATAAGGGGATATACGAAGACGTCGACCTGCTCAGACAATTTTCTGTCATATACTGTAGAATTCATGACGAACTTCATACATCAAAATTGAAACAATTCCGGTGAAAAATGTCGCTAAAATCAAAATACCGAATATCATAGATTATAATGGTATCTACGATATTCGGGGATATACGAAGACGTGGACCTGTACAGACAAGTGTCTGTCGTAGGCTGTAGTATTCATTACGAACTTCAAACACCACATTTAAAACAATTCCGGCGAATAATGTCGCTAAAATCATCAAAGTAAAAAATATCGGGAGGTACCGTTATATTTAGGCTATGCGAAGACGTGGACCTTCACAGACAATTTTCTGTCTTAGAATGTAGTATTCATTGCGAACTTCAAACATCAAATTTGAAACAATTCCGGTGAATAATGTCGCTAAAATCATCAAAATACTGCATATCGAGAGGTACCGTTATATGGGGGATATGCGAAGACGTGGACCCTCATAGACAATTTTCTGTCTTAGACCGTAGTATTAATTCAAACTTCAAACACCAAATTTGAAACAATTCGGGTGGATAATGTCGCTAAAATCATCAACGAGATGTACCGTTATATGGAGGATATGCGAAGACGTGGACCTGCACAGACAATTTTCTCTCGTAGGCTGTAGTATTCATTGCGAACTTTATGCATCAAATTTGAAACAATTCCGGTGAAAAATGTCGCTAAAATCGTCAAAATACCGAATATCGGAGATGCCATTATAGGGGGGATATACGAAGACGTGGGCCTGCACAGACAATTGTCCGTCGTAGGCTATACGAACTGCAAACACCATATTTAAAACAATTTCGGTGAATATCGGGAGGTACTGTTATATTTGGGCTATGCGAAGACGTGGATCTGCACAGACAATTTTCTGTCTTCGACTGTAGTATTCATTACGAACTTCAAATACCAAATTTGAAACAATTCCTGTGAGTAATGTCGCTAAAATCGTCAAAATACCGGATATCGGAGGTACTATTATATGGGTTATATACGAAGACGTGGACTTGCACAGACAATTCTCTGTCTTAGAGTGTCGTATTCATTGCGAACTTCAAACACCAAATTTGAAACTCCCGTGAATATTGGAAAGTACAGTTATATGGGGGATATGCGAAGACGTGGACCTGCACAGACAATTTTCTGTCTTAGGCAGTAGTATCCGTTACGAACTTCAAACACAATATTTGAAGCCTTTCTGGTGAATAATGTCGCTAAAGTCATCATAGTAAAGAATATCGGGAGGTACGGTTATATTTGGGCTATGCGAAGACCTGCACAGATAATTTTCCTTCTTAGACTGTAGTATTCATTGCGAACTTCAAACACCAAATTTGAAACAATTCTGGTGAATAATGTCGCTAAAATCATCAAAATACCGAAAATGGAGAAGTATATTTATATGGGTTATATACGAAGACGTGGACTTGCACAGACAATTCTCTGTCTTAGAGTGTCGTATTCATTGCGAACTTCAAACACCAAATTTGAAACTCCCGTGAATATTGGAAAGTACAGTTATATGGGGGATATGCGAAGACGTGGACCTGCACAGACAATTTTCTGTCTTAGGCAGTAGTATCCGTTACGAACTTCAAACACAATATTTGAAGCCTTTCTGGTGAATAATGTCGCTAAAGTCATCATAGTAAAGAATATCGGGAGGTACGGTTATATTTGGGCTATGCGAAGACCTGCACAGATAATTTTCCTTCTTAGACTGTAGTATTCATTGCGAACTTCAAACACCAAATTTGAAACAATTCTGGTGAATAATGTCGCTAAAATCATCAAAATACTACATATCGAGAGGTACCGTTATATGGGGGACATACGAAGACGTGGACCTGCATAGACAATTTTCTGTCTTAGACTGTAGTATTCATTCAAACTTCAAACACCAAATTTGAAGCAATTCCGCTGAATAAGTCGCTAAAATCATCAAAATACCGAATATAGGGAAGTACCGTTACATATTTTTCGAGGTGTTACAAACATATTGACAAACTTAACATACCCTCCACACTATGGTGGAGCGTATAAAAATTTGGTGAATAATATAGCTAAAATTATCAAAATGCCTAATATAGGGAGGTACCGTTCTATAGGGCCTATACTAAGAGGTGGACCTCCACAGACATTTTTCTGTCACAGACTGTAGTAACCGTTATGTACTTCAAACACCAATTTAAAAACAACTCCGGTGAATAATGTCGTTAAAATCATCAAAATACCGAAAATGGAGAAGTATATTTATATGGGGTATATACGAAGACGTGGACCTGCACAGACAATTTTCTGTCGTAAGCTGTAGTATTCATTACGTACTTCAAACACAATACGAACATATGTATCTATACATGCAGTCTTCCGCCACAGGAAGCAGAACTTATTATGACGTACAAATTAGATATTTTTAAAAAATTCCTTAAAAAATGTGGCGAAAATCAGGAGATACAGTTATATTGGGGATATGCGAAGATGTTGACCTGCACAGACAATTTTCTGTCATATATTGTATTATTCATTACGAACTTCATACATCAAATTTGAAACAGTTCCTGTGAAAATGTCGCTAAAATCGTCAAAATACCGAATATCGGAGATGCCATTATAGGGGTTATATACGAAGACGTGGACCGGCAAAGATAATTGTCCGTCGTAGGCTGTAGTATATATTACGAACTGCAAACACCATATTTAAAACAATTCCGGTGAATAATGTCGCTGAAATCATCAAAATACTGCATATCGAGAGGTACCGTTATATGCGGGATATACGAAGACGTGGACCTGCATAGACAATTTTGCTGTCTTAGACTGTAGTATTCATTCAAACTTCAAAACACCAAATTTGAAACAATTCCGCTGAATATTGTCGCTAAAGACATCAAAATACCGAATATAGGGAAGTACCGTTATATATTTTCTCGAGGTGTTACAAACGAATTGACAAACTTAATATAGCCTTCATACTATGGTGGAGCGTATGAACATTTGGTGAATAATATAGCTAAAATTATCCAAATGCCTAAAATAGGGAGGTACCGTTCTATAGGACCTATACGAAGAGGTGGACCTGCACAGACATTTTTCTGTCATAGACTGTAATATCCGTTACGGACTTCAAACACCAAAGTTGAAACAAATCTGGTGAATAATGTTGTTAAAATCATCAAAATACAGAATATCAGGAGGTACCGTTATATGGGTTTTAGACGAAGACGTGGACATGCACAGAAAGTTTTCTGTCACAGGCTTCAGTATCCTTTAGGAACTTATAGCACCAAATTTGAGATCATTCGGGTGAATAATGTCGCAAAAATCATCAAAATACCGAATATCGAGAGGTACCGGTTTATAGGGGATATGCGAAGACGTGGACCTGCAGAGACAATTTTCTGTCTTAGACTGTAGTATCCGTTACGAACTTCAAACACCAAATTTGAAGCATTTCTGGTGAAAAATGTCGCAACAATCATTAAAATACCGAATATCGGAGGTACCATTATATAGGGTATATAAGAAGACGTGGACCTGCACAGACAATAGTCTGTCTTAGACTGTTGTATTCAGAGACAAAATTTGAAACAATTCCGGTGAATAATGTCGCTATAATCATCAAAATGCCGAATATCGAGTGGTACGGTTATATGGGGGATATGCGAAGACGTGGAACTGCAAAGACAATTTTCTGTCTTAGTCTGTTGTATTCATTACGAACTTCAAAGACAAAATTTGAAACAATTCCGGGAAATGAAGTCGCTAAAATCATCAAAATGCCGAATATCGAGAGGTACCGTTATATGGGGGATATGCGAAGACAAGCACCTGCACAGACAATTTTCTGTCTTAGACTGTCGTATTCATTACGAATTTCAAATACCAAATTTGAAGCATTTCTAGTGAATAATGTCGCTAAAATCATCAAAATACCGAATATCGAAGATACCATTACATATTGGATATACGAAGAGGTGGACCTGTAGAGACAATTTTCTGTCTTAGTCTGTAGTATTCATTGCGAACTTCAAACACCAACTTTGAAACAATTCCGGTGAATAATGTAGCTAAATTCATCAAAATACCGAATATCGGTGGTACCATTATATAGGGGATATACGAAGACGTGACGAAGACAATTGTCCGTCGTAGGCTGTAGAAATCATTACGAACTTGAAACACTGAATTTGAAGCATTTCTGGTGAATAATGTCGCTAAAATCATCAAAATACCGAATATCGGAGATACCATTACATATTGGATATACGAAGACGTGGACCTGCAAAGACAATTTTCTGTTATAGCCTGGAGTATTAATTACGAACTTCAAATACCAAAAATGAGACAATTCCGTTGAATAATGTCGCTAAAATCATCAAAGTACCGAATATCGGAGGGGGTATCGCTATATAGGGTTATACGAAGACGTGGATCTGCAAGGACAATTTTCTGTCATAGTCTACAGTACCCATTACGAACTTCAAATACCTAAATTGAAATTTTATCAACCTTTTCATTTCGTTCGGAAGCGAGAGTGATTTCCACAGATGAACAGGCTTATATACGGAAGGACAACGCTAATTCGACATAGAATTTTATGCTGATCAGAAATATGTATACATATGTATAAAATGACAAGCTTACTATGGTGAAGGATATAAAAATTTGGTGAATAATGCAGCTAAAATTATCAAAATGCCTGATATAGGGAGGTACCGTTCTACAGGGCCTATACGAAGAGGTGGACCTGCACAGAAATTTTTCTGCCACAGACTGTAGAATCAGTTATGGACTTTAAACACCAAAGTTGAAAAAATTCTGGTGAGTAATGTCGTTAAAATCATCAAAATACCGAATATCAGGAGGTACCGTTATATGGGTGAAAATACCAGGGATTCGTCGGTAATTTTCCTGTAGAAAATGAAGGCGCTTAGAAACCGAACCAAAGAAATATTGGTGGAAACACAATATTTCTCCCAGATGGATTTCAGGATGGATAGGAAAAAAAGAATGGAATAAAAACACAAAAGGATTAGAGTGTTGAATTAAAACGAAACGAATTCTTACCGCTTGTAACAATGGTTGAATTGAAAGCAAGTAAAAAGAGAAAAAAGGAAGAAGTCCGTGAAAGCACAGACGACATGTTTCGAAAATGAAAGCGGAACGCATACATATAAGAATAAGTAAGCGGCAATGTCAAAGTGTATGTGAGGAAAATAATTGAAAAAGAATCAGGAAAACCTGAGATACCAGAAGGAGAAAAGAAAATATTCTAATTTTCCTTTCTCCCTCGATTTTGGCATTAACATCGCCGCCCACCTTGCAGTTACACTGCAATGAAAAAAATAAAAACAAGGTCATGTCGTGTGTACTTTTCCGGATAACAACGTAATCTGAATGGAATTTACGTTATCAGAAAAAAAAACGTTGAAGGAAAGAATATATGTAGCTGAAAAGTAAAGTTTGTGTTTCGTTCACAAGTATAAAAATAAATACAAAATAGTGCAAATTTTTCAATGGAATTCAATTTTGGTTTATTTTAGAAGATACATAGTATGTTTCAGGATAGAAACTAGGACGAATAAGGTCCATAAATGGCCCAGCCAAATATGGTGTTGATGGCAGTTGGCAGTCCTGGTCTCGAAATGGTACCTTCTATGACTATTTTAGTGTACAAGTCAGCTCCAATAATTATGTCGACGGTAGAACGCTTGACGGTACGACGGTAGAATTTTGAGTCGGCCAGGCATAAGTTGACATAATTGTCCTTAAAGTCTGCAGGCAAGTCTTTGGAAGGAGTTTTAATGTTTAACCGACTATCTACCTTCATCATCGCTTCGACTTTCCGTGCAGAATCAAACCGGGATGTCAGGGTTAGAGGGCACAACGATTCCTTGTCCAAGGTGAGCGTCGTCAAATTCTTGGAGTCGGTCAACCTTTTTAATACTCTGCTGACAGTTGAACCTGAATCCAGCAGGCATCGTGCTGTCAACTTCACTTTCCCATCCGAAATCCGAACGACCACTGTCGGGACCAAAACAATGGTATTTTGGCGTATCAGCGATGATAGTGTTTTGGCACTAATGCCGTTGGTAGCTGAAGGTGTAGCTTCGGGATGCGCGCGATCTGTGGGCTGGGCATGACCTTCGGGTTGAGGACGTCGTTGATGTTGAGTGCGTTCAGTCGATGGGTGAAGTAAGGTGTGGTGCCGCTTGTGGCACTTTTTGCAACCCTGCGATGAAAAGCAGCTGCCGTGGGAATGCTCGTGTGCGAGACAATTTTTGCAATATTTGTATTTCTCCACGACACTAAGACGACCAGATGTACTCATCCCCATAAATTTCCGGCATAGGCGCAATGGATGTCGGGTGTGACAAATATGGCAAGAATATGCCAGACGCTGTTTCTCCACGCTGGAGCGGATGATTGAACGAGCACGGGATGGCGATCGGTTAGACATATTGTTCTACTTGGCGTAGAAGGAACGAATATAACGGATTGTTACAGATTAGACATCAGGAACAGATTGGATGGAAGAAAGTATTAGTTTTGGGCGGATAATACGACGAGTTTCGTGACTGGTCGGGTGATAGTTCCCCGTTGGGTAACTATATCCGCGACTCGTACACGTTCGTCTGAACCCAGATATACTTTCGAAATGCGTCCTAGACGCCACGCGTTCGGTGGAAGATTGTCATCGATGACGGCTACTAACGAATCGACGGTGACGTTAGGTTCAGAAGTTTGCCATTTATTGCGTTTCTGAAGCTCACGCAAGTATTCGTTTTTCCATCGTGAACAGAACGTCTGGTGAATTGCTTTCAGTTTTTCCCAACGATTGAGAATGGAAGTGGAAGAAGTATCAATTTGAGGATCGACGGGAACCAGAATAGGAGTCCCAATAAGGAAATGCCCGGGAGTTAAGGCAGCAAAGTCAGAAGGATCCTGCGAAATTGGTGACAATGGCCTGGAATTAAGGCAAGCTTCTATACGGGACAACAAAGAAAGAAACGTGGATGTGGAAAGATCCGAAGTGAGTTCTAAATGGATAGCCTTCGTTGCGAAACACACGAAAACGCATACGTATCCTTTAGTGATACGAAAAGACCGACCATTGTATGTTTTTAAATCGAATGGTCCAGCAAAATCTAGACCAGTTCGTGCGAATGGGCGAGAAAGCTCGGTCCTTTCTGGAGGAAGGGCAGCCATTAGTTGCTTCTGACAACGTTTTTTGTAAAGGATGTAAACTTTACACTTGTTAATTGTGGCCTTGATGAGGTTTTTCACCTTGGGAATCCAATATTGAGAGCGAATTACTCTCAAAACTAGCTGGTTACCACCATGGAGAGTAACCGAATGAACGAAAGAAACCAGCAACTTTGAGAAATGGCAATTGGACGGAAGAATGATGGGATGTTTCTCGTTATAAGATAGGCCCGGAGAGGATGAAAGGCGGCCACATGAACGAATTATTCCATCAGCATCTAGGAAAGGATTTAAATTACGGATACAACTGGAAGCAAGAATTGGAAGTTTGGCAAATAGTGCGTGGTATTCATTTGGATAGAATGCCTTTTGGCACAACTGAATCCACCGATTTGTAGCTAGATTCAGCTCATCGCTAGTCAATGGGCCCGATACGCGAACAGAATTGGTACGAAATCCATGATGCGTGCGAGAGATGAATCTATAGACCAGGGCGAGGGCACGAAGAGCTTTACTGAAGCATGAAAACACATCTAAGACGTCTTGGAAATCAGAAAAATAGGCAAAGTTGACGTGAATGGACCTCTTTTCGAGATTTGTGTCCGGAATTGAAACAGCGGTTGCACCCCACGGGCTCGATTTTTCGCGCAGCCAATGAGGTCGCCGCCACCATAAGTCATTACCGACAAGGTCTGACGGGAAAACGCCTCTGCTTGCCAGGTCTGCTGGATTTGTCTCAGAAGAAACATGATGCCATTTGGATGAATCAACAATTTGAGTAATGTTGGAAACTCTATTCGCCACAAAAGTTTTCCAGAAGCAAGGTGTTTTAGCCAACCACGAAAGAACAATTGTGGAGTCCGTCCAGCAGAATATGGAATAGGACGGGACATCCAATGACGGAAGAAGACTATCGATCATCTCAGCTAGAAGTACAGCACCACATAACTCAAGTCTCGGAATGGACAGAGTTTTTAATGGAGCTACTTTCGTCTTGGAATATAGGAGGTGCGTGTAAACAGATGCGCCAGAGGATATACGAATGTACAAGGCCGCTGCATACGCGCTCTCTGACGCGTCACAGAAGCCATGAAATTGAATATCGCTTGTAGGCGTGAAATCTATCCAGCGCGGAATTCGAATTTTATCAATGGACGGAAAATCATTTTGGAATTGCAACCAATCGGAAACGATATCACGAGACAATAAATCATCCCCAGAGGCCCAAATCTTCTGCATCATAATTTTTGCCAAAACCACACATGGAGATAACCAACCGGCTGGATCGAACAATTTCGCTATATGCGACAGAAGTACACGTTTGGTATATGTGGACGGATTAGAAAATGGTTTGGCAGTAAAAAAGAAAGAATCTGAATGAGCATCCCATCGTATGCCTAACATTTTGGCCGTACTACTTTTTTCGAACTCAAGAAAGTCCTGTCGAAGGAGATGCTTAGGCGGAATATCGGCCAGAATTGTTTTCAAATTGGATGTCCACTTTCGTAAAGAAAATCCAGCGGACTTCAAAGCTGATTGCAACTCCTGAATAGAACGTAGGGCTAAAGGAATAGAATGAGCCCCACCGAGTACATCGTCAACGTACATAAAATTGCGAAGAATGTCGCTAGCTCTAGGAAGTTCTGAACGAACATCCTCAGCTAGCTGATAAAGTACTCGAATCGCCAGATAAGGTGCGGAATTGACCCCAAATGTCACTGTCTGCAATTGAAAGTCATAAGATCATCTGGAATTTAGCATGATCTGGATGAATTAATATTTGCCTATACATTTTCTCAATGTCGGCATTGAAAACGAAGCGAAAGAATCTCCACCTTAAAATTAACAAGGTTAGGTCTGATTGCAGAATTGGGCCCGTATGAAGAATATCATTGAGACTTAACCCGCTGGAAGTAGGAGAGGAGGCATTAAATACTACCCGAACCTTTGTAGATACGCTCTCAGGTTTGATGACGGCATGGTGAGGTAAATAATAACTAGGACCGGATGAAACGTTGGAATGGGGAATAAAACGCATATGGCCTAGATCACAGTATTCCCGAACGACTCGATCATATTCCTTCTTTAAATCGGGAGTACGCATGAGTCGAGCTTCGTTCCTATAGAACTGGGCCATAGCACTGGATCTTGAATGTCCTAAACCTTCGCCATTAAAATTAGTCTCCTTAAAAGGCAAACGAACCACGTATTTACCGTCATTAGTTCTTGTTGTAGTTGATTTGAATAGTTCTTCGCAAAATTTATCGGGTGGGGACAAGAAGTTCTTCCTTGGAAGATTCTCCACCTCCCAAAAGCGTGAAATCTCTTTATGCAAAGAGATTTCGCAAAAATTAGAGATTATGTTGACGACCCTGGACGAATTCTTACCTATGGGGCCCGTCAAGATCCATCCGAAGACTGTCTCTTGGGCCAGAAGAGAGCCGCATATACCTGATCTTGAATTGGAAAGCATTAGGGCTGGCATCGCTGCCAAAAAGTAGGTCAACTTGTGAGCTCTTGTAGAAGTTAGGGTCAGCCAACGAAATATTTGGAAGATCTTTGAACGAAGCAGTCGGAATAGAATGACTTGGCAGATTCCCCGAAAGTTTAGGAATTACGAAGGCAGTAATCGTTAATTCAAAGTTGTGGTCAAATTGCGAAGAAAGAATGAAAGAGCACTGTTTACGTACGCTGGCAGAATTAGAATCATTCAAACCTGAAATTTGAGCTCTCGTGCGCTTATGAGGCAATTTAAGTTTATTAAACAATGATTCTGAAATAAATGTTCCCTCGGAACCAGAATCGAATAGCGCGCGAGCCGAATATGTCACACCATTATGAACAATTTGTACCATAGCCGTGCCTAGCAATACCCCCTGAACACCGGCAGAAAAATAATTTTGTACAGTTCCCACTCCGCTGCTAGTGGACTGTAATCCAGAATGTGAAAATGGAGCGGAGCTGGGATTGAGGTTTGAATTTGGAGCAGTGCTAGATGTAGATGGTGCTGAGGAGGAAGAAGAATGAACAGAGTTTCTATGCAGAAGAGTATTATGCCGCTTATTGCATGTATAGCAACTATGTTTGCTAGGACAATTTTTCACGGAATGCGTTTTTGAAAAGCAGTTGAGACACAGTCCTTGCCGTTTGATCTCAGAAATGCGCGCTTCATAATTCATTTTTAAAAACTTCGGACATTTGCGGATTATGTGAGCCTCGTTTGGACACAACGGACATTTGGGATCGGAGACCTTACTCTGGAACGAACTAAACTTTTTGGAAACTTTGGACTTTATATCGACCGAACTTTCCTTTTGACTTGAACCTGAAACACCTTTTCGCATCTCTGAAACAGACTCTAGAGTGCGATATCTATTTGTTAGGAATGTGTCCAATTCCGCCCACCGTGGAATACTGGACTTGTCCGAGAGGGTATTCTCCCAAAGAGTAAGTGTGGAATCAGGTAGACGATTAGAACAGAGATAGATAAAAATGGGATCCCAGCTCGCCACGTCAATATCGTAGGTCTTGAGAACAGAGATGCATGAATTAATGTCTCTTTGGAGGCGTTTTAAACTCTGAGCAGATTCAGAAGGAACTGAAGGAAGGTTGAATAAAACTTTAAGCTGGCCATTTACGAGAATTCGCTTATTTTCGTAGCGATCGCACAGGCTGGACCAGGCTTGGCTGAAACCACTATTAGTAAGAGGACTCTTCTGAACTATCTCTTTTGCTTCGCCTTTGGTCTTGTGAACTAAATGAAATAATTTCTCAACTGGACTGAGGCGAGGATTTTTTTATGTACACAGCCGTGAACATGTCTCGGAATGTGGGCCATGACATATAATCCCCGGAGAAGACCTCTGTATCACATGGCGGTAAATTGAAAGAATATCCTGAGTTCGCCTGTTCAGGATTGGATGGAGGAACTGGGCTGGGAGCCACGGGAGACTCTTTTGGAATTGAAGCCGATTGTAGTTCCTCGGATAACTGAGACAGCTGGGATATACACTTACAGTAAGTAAGGTACGTTGTCTTATACTTAGCTCGAATTGTCCCTAGTTCAGAAGCTGTGTCTTCATCACCCGACTCTTCGTCTCCATTGCCCTCGGATTCACGATCTCGGATGTATGTATCATACTCGGACTTGATTCTTACCCATATGGACTTAATTTCTTCAATGTGAACATTGATAGAATGAATGGAGCTGACTGGAAGGAGATGATCACTAATATCCGAATCAAATCCCACGATCGTGTCGGCAAGACGAATGAAAGAGTCGAGAGACATTTTGGAATAAGTAACTTCGAATTAGATATACGAGGAGAATAACTGAAATGAAGAATCGAATAAAAAAAGAATCCAAATCGCAAAACAGAACAGAAAGCTTTCTGGGAATATCAAATTTAGGGCAAAAAAATTAACTGTGATAAATTTCACAAAAAAACTGAATCTCAAACCAAAAGCTCGAAAAATGTTCAAACAAGATAGAAGGTGGCAAGAAAAATACGCAATTTTTTCCCTCGTTCTTATTAAAAAAAAAACGATTATTATTCAATTTTTATAATATTATTTAACAGATATTTCTTTTTTCAATAAAAGTGTTTATAGAGGACGTATTATGTCGGACGAAATGAATAAATCGTTTAGAAAAATAAATAATTATTTTGAAGAAACAATATTACAATATCAATGTAATATAATTATGCACGTAAAATAGTATTGAGAACGAACTTATTTTCAATGCAGAAAGCAAAAAATAAAAATATTCGAATGAAGGTAACCGGTTAATAATTGGCGACCCCTATGTTTAGTGAAATACTAAAATGTACTAAAGGTCGATTTTCGAATTGGTGAACCCTATACACATATGGATGAGATGTGATAAGTAAAGCGAGAGAAACAATAACAACAACCACACACTGCAATATCGTCAAACAAACATACAACGAAAGCGAGAAAAAATTAATTGTTGTTGTCACTTGTTGATCGAAAAAAAAAATCACAAATACCAAAACAGCGCAAACTTTAGATTGAGTAGCTATGATCGAACGAATATTCAAGTGGATGCAAAAACACTTGAAAACAATAAAGCTCTTTTGCGAAATTTTAAGAGAAATTAATCTTTGAGTTAAATCACTGCACAATCGGAGTTTGCACTGTTCTCTTAAGATATTAAAAATCGAAAATGATTTACACTCTTCCACCGAAAACGCGTATTGAACGAAATGATGTTTTGCCGACGGCAAATGCACTTTTTATTTTCAGAAAAATTTGCACTTTTATAGTAAAAGAACGAAGGCACAAACTTACCTTAATGTTGAAGAAAAAGAAAAATAACGAAGTTTTTAATCCAAACTGGAACAGAACGCTTTCGGTTTAAGCTAAAATACGGTTCGTGGAGGACCAAATGAAAATACCAGGGATTCGTCGGTAATTTTCCTGTAGAAAATGAAGGCGCTTAGAAACCGAACCAAAGAAATATTGGTGGAAACACAATATTTCTCCCAGATGGATTTCAGGATGGATAGGAAAAAAAGAATGGAATAAAAACACAAAAGGATTAGAGTGTTGAATTAAACAATATAGAAATATCCTTTATTGAAAGAAAACTTTAGGTTTTTTGAAACGAATTCTTACCGCTTGTAACAATGGTTGAATTGAAAGAAAGTAAAAAGAGAAAAAAGGAAAAAGTCCGTGAAAGCACAGACGAAATGTTTCGAAAATGAAAGCAGAACGCATACATATAAGAATAAGTAAGCGGCAATGTCAAAGTGTATGTGAGGAAAATAATTGAAAAAGAATCAGGAAAACCTGAGATGCCAGAAGGAGAAAAGAAAATATCCTAATTTTCCTTTCTCCCACGATTTTGGCATTAACAATGGGGTATATACGAAGACGTGGATATGCACAGAAAATTTTCTCTCATAGACTTTAGTATCCATTAGGAACTTATAGCACCACATTTGAGACAATTCGGGTAAATAATGTCGATAAAATCATCAAAATACCGAATATCGAGAGGTACCGTTATATACGAAGCCGTCGACCTGCACAGACAATTTTCTGTCTTAGGCTGTAGTATCCGTTACGAATTTCGAGCACGAAATTTGAAGCATTTCTGGTCAAATCATCAAAGTACTGCATATCGAGAGCTACCGTTATATGGGGGATATGTTAAGACGTGGACCTGCATAGACAATTTTCTGTCTTAGACTGTAGTATTCATTCAAACTTCAAACACCAAATTTGAAACAATTCTGCCGAATAATGTCGCTGAAATAATCAAAATACGGAATATAGGGAAGTACCGTTATATAATTTTGCGAGGTGATACAAACGGATTGACAAACTTAACATACCCTCCATACTATGGTGGATCGTATAAAAATTTGGTGAATAATAAGCTAAAATTATCCAAATGCCTAACATAGAGATGTAACGTTCTATATGGCCTATACGAAGAGGTGGACCTGCACAGAAATTTTTCGGTCATAGACTGTAGTATCTGTTATGGACTTCAAACACAAAATTTGAAACAATACCATGAATAATGTCGCTAAAATCATCAAAATGACGAATATCGAGAGGTACGGTTATATGGGGTATATACGAAGACGTGGACTTGCACAGACAATAGTCTGTGGTAAGCTGTAGTATTCATTACGTACTTCAAACATAAAATATGAAACAATACTGGTGAATAATGTCGCTAAAATCATCAAAATACCGAATATAGGGGGGTTATATCGAGAGGTTATATGGTGGAGGATATAAAAATTAGGTGAATAATATAGCTAAAACTATCAAAATACCGAATATAAGGGAATGGGGTACCGATATATGGGGGCTATGCGAACATATGTACCTATACATGCAATCTTCCGCCACAGGAATTAGAACCCATTACGACGTACAAATTAGACATTTTTAAAAAAATCCTTAAAAATATGGCGAAAATCAGGAGGTACCGTTATAAGGGGTAAATGCGAAGACGAAAACCTGCACAGACAATTTTCTGTCATACACTGTAGTATTCATTACGAACTTCATACATCAAATTTGAAACAATTCCGGTTAAAAATGTCGTTAAAATCATCACAATACCGAATATCGGAGATACCATTATATGGGGGATATACGAAGACGTGGACCTGCACAGACAATTTTCTGTAATAGGCTGTAGTATTCGTTACGAACTTCAAACACCAAATTTAAAACAATTCCGTTGAATAATGTCGCTAAAATCATCAAAATACCGCATGTTGGATGGTACCGTTATATTTGGAGATATATGAAGACGTGGACCTGCAAAGACAATTTCTGTCTTAGCCTGAAGTATTAATTACGAACTTCAAATACCAAATTTGAGACAAGTCCGTTGAATAATGTCGCCAAAATCATCAAAGAACCGAATATCGGGGCTGTCGCTCTATGGGGGCTATACGAAGACTTGGACCTGCAAGGACAATTTTCTGTCATAGTCTGCAGAACCCATTACTAACTTCAAATACCTAAATTGAAATTTTATCAACCTCTTCATTTCGTTCGGAAGCTAGAGTGATTTCCACAGATGGACAGGCTTATATACAGAAGGACAACGCTAAATCGATATAGAATTTAATGCTGATCAAAAATATGTATACATTGTGGGGTCTAAAATGTGTATTTCTAGGTGTTACAACCGGAATGACAAACATACTATGGTGGAGGATATAAAAATTCGGTTAATAATATAGCTAAAATTATGAAAATACCGAATATTGGAGGTACCGATATATGGGGGCTATACGAAAATATGTACTTATACATGCAATTTTCCGCCACAGGAACTAGCACCCATTATAACGTTTAAAAAAAATCCGTAAAAAATTTGGCGAAAATCAGGAGGTACCGTTATATGGGGGATATGCGAAGACGTGGATCTGCGCAGACAATTTTCTGTCATATACTGTAGTATTCATTGCGAACTTCATACATCAAATTTGAAATAATTCCGGTGAATAAAGTCGCTAAAATCATCAAAATACCGAATATAGAAGATACTATTATATGGGGGATATACGAAGACGTGGACCTGCACTGACAATTGTCCGTCGTAGGCTGTGGAATTCATTACGAACTTCAAACACCAACTTTGAAACAATTATTCACGTGGATCTGCACAGACAATTTTCTGTCATACACTGTAGTATTCATTACGAACTTCATACATCAAATCTGAAACAATTCCGGTAAAAAATGTCGCTAAAATCATGAAAATAATGAATATTGAAGATACCATTATATGGGGGATATACGAAGACGTGGACCTGCACTGACAATTGTCCGTCGTAGACTGTGGAATTCATTACGAACTTCAAATACCAACTTTGAAACAATTCTGGTGAATAATGTCGCTAAAATCATCAAGATACCGAATATCGGAGGTACCATTATATGGGGTATATACGAAGACGTGGACTTCCACAGACAATAGTCTGTCGTAAGCTGTAGTATTCATTACGTACTTCAAACACAAAATTTTAAACAATTCCGGTGAATAATGTCGCAAAAATCATCAAAATACCGAATATCGGGGGATATCGCTGTATGAAGGCTATACGAAGAGGTGGAACTGCACAGACAGTTTCCTGTCATAGTCTGCAGTACACAATACGAACTTCAAATACCAAAAGTGAAATTTTATCAACCTTTTCATTTCGTTCGGAAGTTAGAGCGATTTCCACAGATGGCCAGACTTATATACGGAAGGACTACGCTAAATCGACATCGAATTTTATGCTGATCAATAATATGTATACATTGTTGGGTCTAAAATGTGTATTTCTAGGTGTTACAAAAGAAATGACAAACTTACTATGGTGGAGGATATAAAAATTAGGTGAATGATATAACTAAAATGATCAAAATGCCGAATATGGGAGGGTACCGATATATGGGGGCTATGCGAACATATGTACCTATACATGCAATCTTTCGCCACAGGAACTAGAACCCATTGCTACGTACAAATAAGACATTTTTAAAAAATCCGTAAAAAATCTTGCGAAAATCAGGAGGTACCCTTATATGGGGGATATGCGAAGACGTGGACCTGCACAGACAATTTTCTGTCATATACTGTAGTATTCATTACGAACTTCATACATCAAATTTGAAACAATTCCGGTGAATAATGTCGCTAAAATCATCAAAGTACCGAATATCGGGAGGTACAGTTACATGGGGGATATACGAAGATGTGGACCTGCACAGTCAATTTTCTGTCTTTGACTGTAGTATTCATCACGAACTTCAAACACCAAATTTGAAACAATTCCGTTGAATAATGTCGCTAAAATCATCAAGGTACCGAATATTGGGAGTTACAGTTACTTGGGGGATATACGAACATGTGGATCTGCACAGACAATTTTCTGTTTTTGACTGTAGTATTCATTACGAACTTCAAGCACCAAATTTGAAACAAATCCAGTGAAAATGTCGCCAAATTCATCAAAATACCGAATATAGGGAGGTACCATTATATGGGGGATATACGAAGACGTGGACCTGCATAGACAATTGTCCGTCGTAGGCTGTAGTATTCATTACGAACTTAAAACACTAAATTTGAAATAATTCCGTTGAATAATGGTATCGCTATATGGGGACTATACGAAGACGTGGACCTGCACAGACGATTGTCCGTCGTAGGCTGTAGAATTCATTACGAACTTGAAACACCAAATTTGAAACAAATCCGGTGAAAAATGTCGCCAAATTCATCAAAATACCGAATATAGGGAGGTACCATTATATGGGGGATATACGAAGACGTGGACCTGCATAGACAATTGTCCGTCGTAGGCTGTAGTATTCATTACGAACTTAAAACACCAAATTTGAAATGATTCCGGTGAATAATGTCTCTAAAATCATCAAAATACCGAATATCGGAGGTACCATTATATGGGGGATAAACGAACACGTGGACCTGCACAGACGATTGTCCGTCGTAGGCTGTAGAATTCATTACAAACTTAAAGCATCAAATTTGAAACAAATCCGGTGAAAAATATCGCCAAATTCATCAAAATACCGAATATAGGGAGGTACCGATATATGGGGGCTATACGAATATTAAACCTATACATGCAATCTTCCGACACAGGAACTAGAACCCATTATGACGTACAAATAAGACATTTTTAAAAATCCGTAAAAATGTGGCGAATATTGGGAGGTACCGTTATATGGGGGATATGCGAAGACGTAGACATGCACAGACAATTTTCTGCCATATACTGTAGTATTCATAACGAACTTCATACATCAAATTTGAAACAATTCCGGTGAAAAATGTCACCAAAATCATCAAAATACCGAATATCGGAGATACCATTATATGGGGGATATACGACGACGTGGACCTGCACAGACAATTGTCTGTCGTAGGCTGTAGTATTCATTACAAACTTCGAACACCAAATGTAAAACAATTCCGGTCAATAATGTCGCTAAAATCATCAAAATACCGAATATAGGGAGGTACCGTTATATTGGGGCCATGCGAAGACGTGGACCTGCACAGAAAATTTTCTGTCTTAAACTTTAGTATTCATTACGAACTTCAAATACCAAATTTGACACATTTCCGTTGAATAATTTCGCTAAAATCATCAAAGTACCGAATATCAGATGTACCATTATATGGGGGATATACGAAGACGTGGACCTGAACAGACAATTGTCCGTCGTAGACTGTAGAATTCATTACGAACTTCAAACACCAAATTTAAAACAATTCCGTTGAATAATGTCGCTAAAATCATCAAAGTACCGAATATCGGGAGGTACAGTTACATGGGGGATATACAAAGACGTGGACCTGCACAGACAATTGTCTGTCGTAGGCTGCAGAATTCAGTACGAACTTCGAACACCAAATGTAGAACAATTCCGGTCAATAATGTCGCTAAAATCATCAAAATACCGAATATAGGGAGGTACCATTATATTGGGGCTACTCGTAGCTGTAGACCTGCAAAGACAATTATATGTCGTAGGCTGTAGAATTCATTACGAACTTCGAACACCAAATTTAAAACAATTCCGTTGAATAATGTCGCTAAAATCATCAAAGTACCGAATATCGGACGTACCATTATATGGGGGATATACGAAGACGTGGACCTGAACAGACAATTGTCCGTCGTAGACTGTAGAATTCATAACGAACTTCAAACACCAAATTTGAAACAATTCCGGTGAAAAATGTCGCTAAAATCATCAAGGTACCGAATATTGGGAGGTACAGTTACATGGGGGATATACGAAGACGTGGACCTGCACAGACAATTGTCTGTCGTAGACTGTAGTATTCATTACGAACTTCAAATACCAAATTTGAAACAATTCCGGTGAATAATGTCGCTAAAATCATCAAAGTACCGGATATCGGGAGGTACAGTTACATGGGGGCAATACGAAGGCATGGACCTGCAAAGACAATTTTCTGTCGTAGACTGTAGTATCCATTACGAACTTCATACGTCAAATTTGAAACAATACCGGTGAAAAATGTCACTGAAATCATCAAAATACCGAATATCGGAGATACCATTATATGGGGGATATACGACGACGTGGACCTGCACAGACAATTGTCTGTCGTAGGCTGTAGTATTCATTACGAACTTCGAACACCAAATGTAAAACAATTCCGGTCAATAATGTCGCTAAAATCATCAAAATACCGAATATAGGGAGGTACCGTTATATTGGGGCCATGCGAAGACGTGGACCTGCACAGAAAATTTGCTGTCTTACACTTTAGTATTCATTACGAACTTCAAATACCAAATTTGACAAATTTCCGTTGAATAATTTCGCTAAAATCATCAAAGTACCGAATATCGGACGTACCATTATATGGGGGATATACGAAGACGTGGACCTGAACAGACAATTGTCCGTCGTAGACTGTAGAATTCATTACGAACTTCAAACACCAAATTTGAAACAATTCCGGTGAAAAATGTCGCTAAAATCATCAAGGTACCGAATATTGGGATGTACAGTTACATGGGGGATATACGAAGACGTGGACCTGCACAGACAATTGTCCGTCGTAGACTGTAGAAGCCATTACGAACTTTAAATACCAAATTTGAAACAATTCCGTGAATAATGTCGCTAAAATCATCAAGGTACTGAATATTGGGAGGTACAGTTACATGGGGGCTATACGAAGACCTGCAAAAACAATTTTCTGTCATAGGCTTTAGTACCCATTTCGAACTTCAAATTCCAACAGTGAATTTTATCAACCTCTTCATTTCGTTCGGAATCTAGAGTGATTTTCACAGACGGACAGGCGGATATAGGGAAGGATAACGCCAAATCGACATAGAATTTTATGCTGGTCAATAATATATATACTGTTTAGCTCAGAGGGGCTCCGCCGATTGGAGTAATACGCCGAATGCGTCGAGCAGTGGATAAGAGAGAGATAAATAAAAAGGGGTTTTTCTTAATATATACAACTATTTATTCATTGTTTGCGAAAAACTACTTGATGTCTAAAGGAGGCGGCTAAACTAGTGACAACCAATTACTCGTTAAAATGTCAAATGCAATTCTAAATTAAACATGCCGACCCCCTTGAAATATCAAAGCATGTTTCAATACAATTAACTTAATCTAAATTAGTTCTAGTAGTAGGTACGGGTTGTATAGTGCAGTGTGAGCTTTTTATTCGAACAAAATGTAGGGGATGGAAACGCAAATGAATCTGCAGTAACAGATTCGGGATCCATCTCCGTTACAACGATAATATAAAGCCGCAGATAAATCTGCAGTAACAGATTCGGACTTCAATCAAGCTATATTAGTACGTGAAATGTAATATTTTGAAGCCGCAGATGAACCTGCAGTTACAGATTCGGACTTCAATCGAGCTACATGTTTCCCGAAACGATATTCGAGGGGGTTCCAATTGAGACACTGTGTCAATGTCGGTATATACACCAGCAGCTGTCGCGATACCGATTTTACACGAAGGTCGTCCTACAACGTTGTTAACAAGTTTTAATTTCGTTGACTGACTACCTTCCGATAAATTCATTTTTATAAACTTAATAAGGTTGCTTTTAGACATTTTGTAAAGCGATTTTGAAAGAACCAAATTAGATTTTTGATTTTCGACTCCAACCGATGTGGAGGATATACATTTCGAGGGACGAAAAACTGGGGCTGAAGCTGACAACAACGATTTTGCTCCGCTTGACGAAGCCTTTGGAGTCAGAACCGGAAACGAACTATTCGGTTTTAATGACTCGCGATGTAATATCGTGTGATGACGTTGACCACATTTCATACAACTATTTTTACTAGTACAATTTACTAGTCTATGCCCCTTTACAAAACAATTTATACAATGTTCGTGGCGCTTGACGAATGCAAACCTACTTGCGGGGGCTAATTCTTTAAATATTGAGCAAAAATGAAGGCGATAGCATTTCTCTCGACAAAGAGAACATGATTTTCCAATTGAAGGGGAAGATGAACATGCGTTGCAGGCAAAGAAAGACAAGTATCGGATCCCATTGATCTGTGGGAACGTTATAGATCGACATAGAAAAAATGCAACTATTTATTCCCTGTTTAGCTCAGAGGGGCTCCGCCGATTGGAGTAATACGCCGAATGCGTCGAGCAGTGGATAAGAGAGAGATAAATAAAAAAGGGTTTTTCTTAATATATACAACTATTTATTCTTTGTTTGCGAAATACTACTTGATGTCTAAAGGAGGCGGCTAAACTAGTGACAACCAATTACTCGTTAAAATGTCAAATGCAATTCTAAATTAAACATGCCGACCCCCTTGAAATATCAAAGCATGTTTCAACACAATTAACTTAATCTAAATTAGTTCTAGTAGTAGGTACGGGTTGTATAGTGCAGTGTGAGCTTTTTATTCGAACAAAATGTAGGGGATGGAAACGCAAATGAATCTGCAGTAACAGATTCGGGATCCATCTCCGTTACAACGATAATATAAAGCCGCAGATAAATCTGCAGTAACAGATTCGGACTTCAATCAAGCTATATTAGTACGTGAAATGTAATATTTTGAAGCCGCAGATGAACCTGCAGTTACAGATTCGGACTTCAATCGAGCTAAATGTTTCCCGAAACGATATTCGAGGGGGTTCCAATTGAGACACTGTGTCAATGTCGGTATATACACCAGCAGCTGTCGCGATACCGATTTTACACGAAGGTCGTCCTACAACGTTGTTAACAAGTTTTAATTTCGTTGACTGACTACCTTCCGATAAATTCATTTTTATAAACTTAATAAGGTTGCTTTTAGACATTTTGTAAAGCGATTTTGAAAGAACCAAATTAGATTTTTGATTTTCGACTCCAACCGATGTGGAGGATATACATTTCGAGGGACGAAAAACTGGGGCTGAAGCTGACAACAACGATTTTGCTCCGCTTGACGAAGCATTTGGAGTCAGAACCGGAAACGAACTATTCGGTTTTAATGACTCGCGATGTAATATCGTGTGATGACGTTGACCACATTTCATACAACTATTTTTACTAGTACAATTTACTAGTCTATGCCCCTTTACAAAACAATTTATACAATGTTCGTGGCGCTTGACGAATGCAAACGTACTTGCGGGGGCTAATTCTTTAAATATTGAGCAAAAATGAAGGCGATAGCATTTCTCTCGACAAAGAGAACATGATTTTCCAATTGAAGGGGAAGATGAACATTTGGAATGGGAATTCCTAGCAGTATTTAACGATTTCTCTTGATAACTTTCCAAACACACAAGCGTGTTTTTCCTTTCTGAAAGGAAAGTGTCCAAATCTTTCCACGAAGAAAGGGCCGATTTGTTTTTAATACCTTGTTCCCATAGCATTGTCGTTTCTTCCGGCAAGCGTTGCAGGCAAAGAAAGACAAGTATCGGATCGCATTGATCTGTGGGAACGTTATAGATCGACATAGAAAAAATGCAACTATTTATTCCCCGTCGGATCTCCTTAAGACGCACTGCAGTTTCTTTCTCAAGAATCGGAAGATTATGCAACGACTTTAGTTGATGATGAACCAATAATCGAATATTGTTGTATTCATCATTTAATGCTTTCCATGCGAAAGCAAAACCACGGTTAGTTAGAGGAAACTGATTTCCCGTGATTCTCCAGCAGTTTTATTAAGCAAATAGAACATGCGTTCGACATCACTCAAACGAGAGTTGTTTATGTAAATTTCGCTAAACAAATCCCGAAAGGAAGGCCAAGAAAAATAATCTCCCTCAAAAATATCAATATCAATTGGGGGCAATGCCTCTAGCATACTAATTTCTAAATCATCTTTTATTGCACCGATTTGTGCACCAAATTCTATCAGAGCCTCTGAGTCTCTGATGAAAGTTTGTAGAGGAGAGGAAGCCAAAATTATAGCAAGAAACACCGAAGCAAATTGGTAAAAAATAGAGAAATAAATAAAATAACAATTTTATTTATGTTTATGTTTATTTAATTAGTCAAAATAACCGTCTATAGGGTGCATAAATTTCAAAAAGTACGAAAACAACAACAAAAATTAAATACACTATAGTATTTATATTATTTTAATTTTAATAAGAACAATAATTTTACGCTCAATACCAAATACTATAACAAATAGATGTGACCGACCAACGTAGTGTAGCTACTCAACCTAAACGGACACGACAGAAAGAGGAATAAACAAAAATATTCTTCCTTCGCTTGTTATGTTCGTTCAGTGATCTAACAAAGCACAAACAACTAGTGCTGATCAGAGAACAACGACAAAGCAAGGAGTGATGTTGGTGGATGATCAAACAGTATTGTTGTTGTTTGCGACAAACAAAACAGAAAATGAATTTGACTGTTGTTACAACGAGAAAAAGAGAATAAATATAACAACAACAATATGCAATATTAAAGCGGACAGACCAAACAAAAAAGAATTATATTGCAATCTTTGCTTTATGTAGTAAAGCACGCCAAACTAGGAACTAGCAACGACGACAGTATTGTTGGTATCAACGAAATATTTAATGTTTTTTTGTTTTACATGAACCAAAAAAAAGGAAATTTGAAGCATTTCTGGTGAATTATGTCGCTAAAATCATCTTAATACCAAGTATCGGAGAAACCATTATATGGGGGATATACGAAGACGTGGACCGGCACAGACAGTTGTCTATCGTAGGCTGTAGTATTCATTACGAACCTCAAACACCAAATTTAAAACAATTTCGGTGAATAATGTCGCTAAAATCTTCAAAATACCGAATATAGGGAGGTACCACTATATTGGGGCTATGCGAAGATGTGGACCTGCACAAACAATTTTCTGTCTTAGACTGTAGTATTCATTACGAACCTCAAATACCGAATTTGAAACAATTCCGGTGAATAATGTCGCTAAAATCATCAAGGTACTGAATATTGGGAGGTACAGTTACATGGGGGATATGCGAAGACGTGGACCTGCATTACGAACCTCAAATACCAAATTTGAAACAATTCCGGTGAATAATGTCGCTAAAATCATCAAGGTACCGAATATTGGGAGGTACAGTTACATGGAGGATATGCGAAGACGTGGACCTGCATAGACAATTTTCTGTCATATACTGTAGTATTCATTACGAACTTCATACATCAAATCTGAAAAATTCCGTTGAATAATGTCGCTACAATCATCAAAGTACCAAATATCGGTTGGTACCATTATATGGCGGATATACGAAGACGTGAACCTGCAGAGACAATTGTCCGTCGTAGGCTGTGGAATTCATTACGAACTTAGAACACCAAAATTGAAACCATTCCGTTGAATAATGTCGCTAAAATCATCAAAATGCCGAATATATATATACGAAAACGTGGACCTGCACAGATAATTTTCTGTCATAGGCTGTAGTATCCATTACGAACTTCATACATCAAATTTGAAATAATGCCGGTGAAAAATGTCGCTAAAATCATAAAAATACGGAATATCGGAGAAACCATTATATGGGGGATATACGAAGACGTGGACCGGTACAGACAATTGTCTGTCGTAGGCTGTAGTATTCATTACGAACTTCAACCACCAAATTGAAAACAATTCCTGTGAATAATGTCGCTAAAATCATCAAAATACCGAATATAGGGAGGTACCGTTATATTGGGGCTATGCGAAGATGTGGACCTGCACAGACAATTTTCTGTCTTAGACTGTAGTATTCATTACGAACCTCAAATACCAAATTTGAAACAATTCCGGTGAATAATGTCGCTAAAATCATCAAGGTACCGAATATGGGGAGGTACAGTTACATGGGGGATATGCGAAGACGTGGACCTGCATAGACAATTTTCTGTCATATACTATAGTATTCATTACGAACTTCATACATCAAATTTGAAAAAATTCCGTTGAATAATGTCGCTACAATCATCAAAGTACCAAATATCGGTTGGTACCATTATATGGTGGATATACGAAGACGTGGACCTGCACAGACAATTGTCTGTCGTAGGCTGTGGAATTCATTACGAACTTCAAACACCAAAATTGAAACCATTCCGTTGAATAATGTCGCTAAAATCATCAAAATGCCGAGTATCGGATGGTACCGTTATATTTGGTGATATACACATATAATTTTCTGTCATAGGCTGTAGTATCCATTACGAACTTCATACATCAAATTTGAAATAATGCCGGTGAAAAATGTCGCTAAAATCATAAAAATACCGAATATCGAAGAAACCATTATATGGGGGATATACGAAGACGTGGACCGGTACAGACAATTGTCTGTCGTAGGCTGTAGTATTCATTACGAACTTCAAACACCAAATTGAAAACAATTCCTGTGAATAATGACGCTAAAATCATCAAAATACCGAATATAGGGAGGTACCGTTATATTGGGGCTATGCGAAGATGTGGACCTGCGCAGACAATTTTCTGTCTTAGACTGTAGTATTCATTATGAACCTCAAATACCAAATTTGAAACAATTCCGGTGAATAATGTCGCTAAAATCATCAAGGTGTCAAATATTGGGAGGTACCGTTACATGGGGGATATGCGAAGACGAGGACCTGCACAGACAATTTTCTGTCATAGGCTGTAGTATACGTTACCAACTTCAAACAAAGAAGTCATTAAGAACTTCAAACACCAAATTTGAAACAATTCCATTGAATAATGTCGCTGAAATCGGGAGGTATCACTATATGGGGGCTATACGAAGACGTGGACCTGCAGATACAATTTTCTGTCATAGGCTTTAGTACCCATTACGAACTTCAAATACCAACAGTGAAATTTGATCAATCTTTTCATTTCGTTATCAAAATACCCAGTTTAAAGCGGTACCGATATATGGGGGCTATACAAACATATGTACTTATACACGCAATCTTCCGCCACAGGAACTAGAACACAGTATGACGTACAAATAAAACATTTTTAAAAAATCCGTAAGAAATGTGGCGAAAATCAGGAGGTACCGTTAAATGGGGGATATGCGAAGACGTGGACCTGTACCGACTATTTTCCGTCATATACTGTAGTATTCATTAAGAACTTTATACATTAATATGGTGGATATGCGAAGACGTGGACCTGCACAGACCATTGTCTGTCGTAGGCTGTAGTATTTATTACAAACTTCAAACACCAAATGTGAAACACTTATGGTAAATAATGTCGCTACAATCATGAAGGTACCGAATGTTGGGAGGTACAGTTATATGGGGGATATGCGAAGACGTAGACCTGCACAGACAATAGGCTTTCGTAGGCTGTAGTATTCATTACGTACTTCAAACATAAAATTTGAAACAATTCCGGTGAATAATGTTGCGAAAATCATCAAAATGCCGAATATCGAGATGTACCGTTATATGGGGGATATGCGAAAACGTGGACCTGCACAGACAATTTTCTGTCTTAGACTGTCGTATTCACTACGAATTTCAAATACCAAATTTGGAACAATTCCGGTGAATAATGTCGCTAAAATCATCAAGGTACCGAATGTTGGGAGGTACAGTTATATGGGGGATATGCGAAGACGTGGACCTGCACAGACAATTTTCTGTCTTAGACTGTAGTATCCGCTACGAACTTCAAAAAATAAATGTCGAACTGCTGGTCAATAATGTCGCTAAAATCATCAAAATATTGCATATAGAGAGGTACCGTTATATGGTGGATATGCGAAGACGTGGACATGCATAGACAATTTTCAGTCTTAGACTGTAGTATTCATTCAAACTTCAAACACCAAATTTGAAACAGTTCCGCTGAATAATTTCGCTAAAATCATCAAAATACCGAATATCAGAGATACCATTAATAGGAGGTATACGAAGACGTGGACCTGCACAGACAATTGTCATTGCGAACTTCAATCACCATATTTAAAACAATTCCGGTGAATAATGTCGCTAAAATAAAATTGTTGGTACCATTATATGTTGGATATACGAAGACGTGGACCTGCACAGACAATTGTCCGTCGTAGGCTGTGGAATTCAATACGAACTTCAAACACCAAATTTGAAACAATTCCTTTGAATGAATGAATGAATTTGTCGCTAAAATCATCAAAATACCGAATATCGAATGGTACCGTTACATTTGGGGATATACGAAGACGTGGACCTGCACAGATAATTTTCTGTCATAGGCTGTGGAATTCATTACGAACTTCAAACACCAAAATTGAAACCATTCCGTTGAATAATGTCGCTAAAATCATCAAAATGCCGAGTATCGGATGGTACCGTTATATTTGGTGATATACACATATAATTTTCTGTCATAGGCTGTAGTATCCATTACGAACTTCATACATCAAATTTGAAATAATGCCGGTGAAAAATGTCGCTAAAATCATAAAAATACCGAATATCGAAGAAACCATTATATGGGGGATATACGAAGACGTGGACCGGTACAGACAATTGTCTGTCGTAGGCTGTAGTATTCATTACGAACTTCAAACACCAAATTGAAAACAATTCCTGTGAATAATGACGCTAAAATCATCAAAATACCGAATATAGGGAGGTACCGTTATATTGGGGCTATGCGAAGATGTGGACCTGCGCAGACAATTTTCTGTCTTAGACTGTAGTATTCATTATGAACCTCAAATACCAAATTTGAAACAATTCCGGTGAATAATGTCGCTAAAATCATCAAGGTGTCAAATATTGGGAGGTACAGTTACATGGGGGATATGCGAAGACGAGGACCTGCACAGACAATTTTCTGTCATAGGCTGTAGTATACGTTACCAACTTCAAACAAAGAAGTCATTAAGAACTTCAAACACCAAATTTGAAACAATTCCATTGAATAATGTCGCTGAAATCGGGAGGTATCACTATATGGGGGCTATACGAAGACGTGGACCTGCAGATACAATTTTCTGTCATAGGCTTTAGTACCCATTACGAACTTCAAATACCAACAGTGAAATTTGATCAATCTTTTCATTTCGTTATCAAAATAGTATCCCTTACAAACTTCAAACACCAAATTTGAAGCATTTCTGGTGAATAATGTCGCTAAAATCATTAAAATACCGAGTATCGGAGGTACCATTATATGGGGGATATACGAAGACGTGGACCTGCACAGACAATTTTCTGTCATAGGCTGTAGAATTCATTACGAACTTCAAACATCAAATTTGAAACAATTACGTTGAATAATGTCGCTAAAATCATTAAATACCAAAAATCGGGGGTTATCACATTTACATTTGGGGATATACGAAGACGTGGACCTGCAAAGACAATTTTCTTTCTTAGCCTGGAGTATTAATTACGAACTTCAAATACCAAATTTGAGACAATTCCGTTGAATAATGTCGCTAAAATCATAAAAATAGCGAACATCGGGGGTATCGCTATATGGAGGCTATTCGAATTGGACCTGCACAGATAATTTTCTGTCATAGTCTGCAGTTCCCATTATGAACTTCAAATACCAAAAGTGAAATTTTATCAACCATTTCATTTCGTTCGGAAGCTAGAGCGATTTCCACAGATGGCCAGACTTTTTTACGGAAGGACTACGCTAAATCGACATAGAATTTTATGCTGATCAATAATATGTATACATTGTGGGATCTAAAGTGTATATTTCGAGGTGTTACAAAAGGAATGACAAACTTACTATGGTGGAGGATATAAAAATTAGGTGAATAATATAGCTAAAATTATCAAAATACCGAATATAGAGAGGTACCAATAAATGGGGGCTATGCGAACATATGTACCTATAAATGCAATCTTCGCTCACAGGAACTAGAACCCATTGTGACGCACAAATAAGACATTTTTAAAAAATCCGTAAAATATGTGGCGAAAATCAGAAGGTACCGTTATATGGGGGATATGCGAAGACGTGGACCTGGACAGACAATTTTCTGTCATATACTGTAATATTCATTACGAACTTCATACATCAAATTTAAAACAATTCTGGTGAAAAATGTCGCTAAAATCATCAAAATACCGAATATCGGAGAAACCATTATATGGGGGATATACGAAGACGTGGACCTGCACAAACTATTTTCTGTCTAATTCTGTAGTACCCATTACGAAAATTATTACTTGAAACTCTAAATTTGAAACAACTTCGTTGAAAAATGTCGCTAAAATCATCAAAATACCGAATATCGGAGATACCATTATATGGGGGTATACGAAGTCGTGGACCTGCACAGACAATTGTCCGTCGTAGGCTGTAGAATTTATTACGAACTTCAACCACCAAATTTGAAACAATTCCGTTGAATAATCATCAAAATACCGAATATCGGGGGGTATCTATATATGAAGAAGGTATACGAAGACGTGGACCTGCAAAGACAATTTCCTGTCATAGTCTGCAGTACCCATTACGATCTTCAAATACTGTAATGTGAACGCTAAGGCTTATTCTTATTAACCACATAGCACCAATAACTATAAACAATTTATTTTTGAATTGTATCGTATGTAATTGAACATATAATAATTCCACAAGCGTACTGTGTAAACCTTTTTCGGCACTCGCTCCTTGGCAACCCCTATTGTTGGCTTCAACGATTAGTTTTTTACGCAGTTGTTCATTATTCATTAATTTGTTATCGATCTCCCGCCGTCCGAGGTCATTGAACAAGCTTGGTGAAAGAACTGTCCAAGAGCGAAACCCAAATATCAATATAATATCCATCCATCTGTTAAGTTCTTATAAAGATTTCGTTTTTATTATACATAGAAGTTTTACTACAATACCAAAAGTGAAATGTTATCAACCTTTTCATTTCGTTCGGAAGCTAGAGCGAGTTCCACAGATGGCCAGATTTATATACGGAAGGACTACCCTAAATCGACATAGAATTTTATGCTGGTACCGATATATGGGGGCAATACGAACATATGTACCTATACATGCAATCTTCCGCCACAGGAACTAGAACCAATGTTGACGTACAATTAAGACTTTTTTAAAAAATCCGTAAAAATTGTGGCGAAAATCAGGAGGCACCGTTATATGGGGGATATGCCAAGACGTGGACCTGCACAGACAATTTTCTGTCATAGACTGTATTATTCATTACGAACTTCAAACACCAAATTTGAAACAATTCCTGTGAATAATGTCGCTAAAATCATAAAAATACGAGAGGTACCGTTATATGGGGGATATGCGAAGATGTGGACCTGCATAGACAATTTTCTGTCTTAGTAGTATTCATTACGAACTTCAAACACCAAATTTAAAATAAAAATTTGAAACAATTCCTGTGAATAATGTCATCAAATACCATCATCAAAATACCAAATATAGGGAAGTACCGTTATATGTTTTTTCGAAGTGTTACAAACGGATTGACAAACTTAATATACCCTCCATAATATGTGTGGAGCGCATACAAATTTGGTGAATAATATGGCTAAAATTATCAAAATACTGAATATAGGGAGGTACCGTTCTATACGACCTATACGAATAGGTGGTCCTGCACAGACAATTTTCCGTTAGAGACTGTAGTATCCGTTATGGACTTCGAACACCAAATTTTAAACAACTCCGGTGAATAATGTTGCTAAAATCATCAAAATACTGCATATCGGGAAGTATTGTTATATGGAGGATATGCGAAGACGTGGACTTGCACAGACAATTGTCTGTCGTAGGCTGTAGTATTCATTGCGAACTTCAAACATCAAATTTGAAACAATTCGGGTGGATAATGTAGCTAAAATCATCAAAACACCGAATATCGAGAGGTACCGTTATATGGAGGATATGCGAAGACGTGGACCTGCACAGACAATTTTCTGTCGTAGGCTGTAGAATTCATTACGAACTTCAAATGCCAAATTTGAAACAATTCGGATAAATAATGTCGCTAACATCATCAAAGTAGAGAATATCGGGATGTACCGCTATATGGGGGATATGCACAGACGTGGACCTGCAGAGACAATTTTTTGTCTTAGGCTGTAGTATTAATTGCGAACTTCAAATGCCAAAGTTGAAATAATTCGGGTCAATAATGTCCCTAAAATCATCAATATACCGAATATCGAGAGGTACCGTTATATGGGGGATATGCGAAGACGTGGACCTGCACAGACAATTTTCTGTCATAGGCTTTAGTACCCATTACAAACTTTAAATACCAACAACCTTTTCATTTCGTTCGGACTCTAGAGTGATTTCCACAGACGGGCAGGCTGGTATACGGAAGGACAACGCTAAATCAGCCTAGAAATTTATGAGGATCAATAATATTTATACATTGTGGGGTCTAAAATGTATATTTCAAGGTGGTACAAACGGAATGACAAACTTACCGAATATAGGGAGGTACAGATATATGGGGCTATACGAACATATGTACCTATACATGCAATCTTCCGCCACAGGAACTAGAACCAAAATCCGTAAAAATTGTGGCGAAAATCAGGAGGCACCGTTATAGCATTTTCAGATTAAATGAAACCTTTTGCAATTCAAATGAAACTTTTTGCAGCGGAAATGAAACCTTTTGCAGTGGAATTGAAACCTTTTGCAGTGGAAATGAAACCTTTTGCAGTGGAAATGAAAGCGTTTGCAGCGGAAATGAAACCTTTTGCAACCGAAATGAAACCATTTGCAACCGAAATGAAACTTTTTGCAAATCAAATGAAACTTTTAGATTTTTAGAAGGAAAAATAACAAAACATTTTTATTTTTAGTAGTTTTTAAATGAAATCAATTAATAATTAATAATAATATAACTAATATATTGACAAAGAGGATTTTTTATTGATTATAAATATCTACATACATTTATATTATTTCTTAAATTTTCAATTATTGTAATAACAAATGGTTCTTTATTGATTTGATATAAAATGCTTCCATATTATTAAATTCCAAATGCTTAACGCTAAAAAGAGAAATTTAAAGAAATTTTGCCCTTTATAGGTATGGCCAGGACTGAAATCTGAAATTAAGCTTTACCACAATTTTTATAGTTATAGTATACTATTAATCTTACCTAATAAAGGTAAGTCGTGATTTCAAAAGACAGATAAGTGGAAATCATTAAATCAACTATGATTATGATTGTATATACTTTATGGGGTCTACGACGAATATTTAGAGGTGTTACAAACCGAATGACAAATTTAATATATCCTCCTTTCCATGGAGGAGATTATAAAAAGATACCTAATTCGGGTCCTTTGAAAAAAATACCTTGAAAAACTTTTTTCAATCTTTCTGCATCTACACTTGTGTATTATGGAAGCTTTAAGAAAAAATTTTATAAAAACATAAATATTAATAATCAATAAAAACTCCTCTTTAACTATATATTAGTTATAATTAGTTAATTTAATTTTAAACGTACTAAAAATAAAAATATTTTGTTATTTTTCCTTCTAAAAATCTAAAAGTTTCATTTGATTTGCAAAAAGTTTCATTTCGGTTGTAAAAGGTTTCATTTCGGTTGCAAAAGGTTTCATTCCCGCTGCAAACGGTTTCATTTCCACTGCAAAAGGTTTCATTTCCACTGCAAAAGGTTTCAATTCCACTGCAAAAGGTTTCATTCCCGCTGCAAAAAGTTTCATTTGAATTTCAAAAGGTTTCATTTAATCTGAAAATGCTATATATGAGGTATGTACGAAGACTTAGATTTGCACAGACAATAGTCTTTCGTAAGCTGTAGTATTCATTAGGAACCTCAAACACCAAATTTGAAGCATTTCTGGTGAATAATGTCGCTAAAATCGTTAACCTACCGAATGTCGGAGGTACCATTATATGGGGGGTATAGGAAGAAGTGAACCTGCAAAGACAATTTTCTGTCTTAGCCTGGAGTGTTAATTACGAACTTCACCAAATTTGAGACAATTCCGGTGAATAATGTCGCTAAAATCATCAAAGTACCGAAAATCGAGAAGTATTGTTATATGGTGGATATGCGATGGCGTGGGCCTGCACAGACAATTGTATGTCGTAGGCTGTAGTATTCATTACGAACTTCAAAAACCAAATATGAAACATTTCTCGTAAGTAGTGTCGCTAAAATCATCAAAGTACCGAATATAAGGAGGTAACATTATATGGGGTATATACGAAGACGTGGACCTGCACAGACAATTTTCTGTCTTAGACTGTAGTATTCATTATGAACTTCAAGTACCAAATTTGAAACAATTCCGTTGAATAATGTCGCTAAAATCATCAAAATTCCGAATATCGAGAGGTACCGTTATAAGTGGGCTATACGAAGATGTGGACCTGCACAGATAATTTTCTGCCATAGGCTGTAGTATCCATTACGCACTTCAAACACCAAATTTGAAGCAATTCTGGTGAATAATGTCGCTAAAATTATTAAAATACCGAATATCGGAGGTACCATTATATGGGGGATAAACGAACACGTGAACCTGCACAGACAATTTGACGTCGTTGGCTGTATAATTCATTACGAACTTGAAACACTAAATTTTAAACAAATCCGTTGAATAATGTCGCTAAAATCATCAAAATTCCGAATATCGGATGGTACCGTTATATGTGGCCTATACGAAGACGTGGACCTACAAAGACAATTTTCTGTCTTAGCCTGGAGTATTAATTACAGATGGACAGGCTTATATACGGAAGGAGATCGCCAAATCGATATAGAATTTTATACTGATCAATAATATGTATACATTGTGGGGTATAAAATGTGTAGTTCTAGGTGTTACAAACGGAATGACAAAGTTACTATGGAGGAGGATATAAAAATTCGGTGTATAATATAGCTAAAATTATCAAAATACCGAATATAGGGATGTACCGATATATGGGGGCTATACGAACATATGTAACTATACATGCAATTTTCCGCCACAGGAACTAGAACCCATTATGACGTACAAATAAGACATTTTTCAAAAATCCGTAAAAAATGTGGCGAAAAGCAGGAGGTGCCGTTATATGGGGGATATGCGAAGACGTGGACCTGCACAGAAAATTTTTTGTCATATACTGTAGTACCAAACACCAAATTTAAAACAATTCCGGTGAATAATGTCGCTAAAATCATCAAAATACTGCATATCGAAAGGTACCATTATATGGGGGATATGCGAAGACGAGGACCTGCTCAGACAATTTTTTGTCATATACTGTAGTACCAAACGCCAAATTTGAAATAATTCGGGTCAATAATGTCCCTAAAATCATCAATATACCGAATATCGAGAGGTACCGTTATATGGGGGATATGCGAAGACGTGGACCCGCACAGAAAATTTTCTGTCATAGGCTTTAGTACCCATTACAAACTTTAAACACCAAATTTGAAACAACTCCGGTGAATAATGTCGCAAAAATCATCAAAATACCGAAAATCGAGAAGTATTGTTATATGGGGTATATACGAAGACGTGGACCTGCACAGACAATTGTCTGTGGTAGGCTGCAGTATTTATTACGAACTCCATACACCAAATTTGAAACATTTCTTGTAAATAATGTCGATACAATCGTTAAAATACCGAATATCGGAGGTACCATTTTATGGGGTATATACGAAGACGTGGACGTGCACAGACAATAGTCTGTCGTAAGCTGTACTATTCCTTATGTACTTCAAACACAAATTTGAAACAATTCCGGTGAATAATGTCGCTAAAATCTTCAAAATACCGAATATCGAGATGCACCGTTATATGTGGGCTATATGAAGACGTGGACCTGCACAGATAATTTTCTGTCATAGGCTGCAGTATCCATTACGAACTTCAAACACGAAATTTGAAGCATTTCTAGTGAATAATGTCGCTAAAAACATTAAAATACCGAATGTCGGAGGTATCATTATATGGGGGATATACGAAGACGTGGACCTGCACAGGCAATTGTCCGTCGTAGGCTGAAGAATTCATTATGAACTTGAAACACTAAATTTGAAACAATTCCGGTGAGTAATGTCGCTACAATCATCAAAATACCGAATATTGGATGGTACAGTTATATTTTGAGATATACGAAGACGTGGACCTGCACAGACAATTTTCTGTCTCAGCCTGGAGTATTAATTACGAACATCAAATACCAAATTTGAGATAATTGCGTTGAAGAATGTCGCTAAAATCATCAAAGTACCGAATTTTGGGGGGTATCGCTGTATGGGGGCTATACGAAGACGTGGACCTGCACATAAAATTTTCAGTCATAGCCTGCAGTACCCATTACGAACTTCAAATACCTAAATTGAAATTTTATCAACCTTTCCAGTTCGTTCGGAAGCTAGGGTGATTTCCACAGATGGACAGGCTTATATACGGAAGGTCAACGCTAAATCGACTTAGACTTTTATGCTGATCAATAATATGTATACATTGTGGGGTCTAAAATGTATATTTCAAGATGATACAAACGTAATGACAAACTTACTATGGTGCAGGAATAATATAGCTAAAATTATCAAAATACCGAATATAGGGAGGTCCAGATCTATGGAGCTATACGAACATATGTACAATACATGCAATCTTCCGCCACAGGAACTAGAACCCATTATGACGTACAAATAAGACATTTTTAAAAAAATTCGTAAAAAATGTGGCGAAAATCAGGAGGTACCGTTATAAGGGGATATACGAAGACGTCGACCTGCACAGACAATTTTCTGTCATATACTGTAGAATTCATGACGAACTTCATACATCAAAATTGAAACAATTCCGGTGAAAAATGTCGCTAAAATCAAAATACGAATATCGTAGATTATAATGGTATCTACGATATTCGGGGATATACGAAGACGTGGACCTGCACAGACAATTGTCTGTCGTAGGCTGTAGTATTCATTACGAACTTCAAACACCAAATTTAAAACAATTCCGGCGAATAATGTCGCTAAAATCATCAAAGTAAAAAATATCGGGAGGTACCGTTATATTTAGGCTATGCCAAGACGTGGACTTTCACAGACAATTTTCTGTCTTAGAATGTAGTATTCATTGCGAACTTCAAACATCAAATTTGAAACAATTTCGGTGAATAATGTCGTTAAATTCATCAAAATACTGCATATCGAGAGGTACCGTTATATGGGGGGATATGCGAAGACGTGGACCCTCATAGACAATTTTCTGTCTTAGACTGTAGTATTAATTCAAACTTCAAACACCAAATTTGAAACAATTCGGGTGGATAATGTCGCTAAAATCATCAAAATA
This sequence comes from Musca domestica, assembly GCF_030504385.1. NCBI lineage: Eukaryota > Metazoa > Arthropoda > Insecta > Diptera > Muscidae > Musca > Musca domestica. The sequence goes on along the minus strand of NW_026712293.1, from coordinate 9,409,266 downwards.
CCGAATATCGAGAGGTACCGTTATATGGGGGATATGCGAAGACGTGGACCTGCACAGACAATTTTCTCTCGTAGGCTGTAGTATTCATTGCGAACTTTATGCATCAAATTTGAAACAATTCCGGTGAATAATGTCGTCAAAATACCGAATATGCGGAGGTACCGTTATATGGCAGCAAAACGAAGACAGATAGTTGTCCGTCGTAGGCTGTAGAATTCATTACGAACTTCAAACACCAAATTTGAAACAATTCGGATAAATAATGTCGCTAAAATCATCAAAGTAAAGAATATCGCTGTACCGTAATGTACCGCTATATGGGGGATATGCACAGACGTGGACCTGCAGAGACAATTTTTTGTCTTAGGCTGTAGTATTAACTGCGAACTTCAAATGCCAAAGTTGAAAAAATTCGGGTCAATAATGTCCCTAAAATCATCAATATACCGAATGTCGAGAGGTACCGTTATATGGGGGATACGCGAAGACGTGGACCTGCACAGACAATTTTCTGTCATAGGCTTTAGTACCCATTACGAACCTTAAATACCAACAGTGAAATTTTATCAACCTTTTCATTTCGTTCGGACTCTAGAGTGATTTCCACAGACGGGCAGGCGGGTATACGGAAGGACAACGCTAAATCAACCTAGAATTTTATGATGATCAATAATATTTATACATTGTGGGGTCTAAAATGTATATTTCAAGGTGGTACAAACGGAATGACAAACTTACCGAATATAGGGAGGTACAGATATATGGGGCTATACGAACATATGTACAATATATGCAATCTTCCGCCACAGGAACTAGAACTCATTATGACGTAGAAATAAAACATTTTTAAAAATCCGTAAAAAATGTGGCGAAAATCAGGAGGTACCGTTATATTTGGGCTATGCGAAGACGTGGACCTGCACAGACAATTGTCTGTGGTAGGCTGCAATATTTATTACGATCTTCATACACAAATTTTGAAACATTTTTTGTAAATAATCATTAAAACCGTAAAATGCCGAATATCGGAGGTACCATTATATAGGGTATACACGAAGACGTGGACTTGCACAGACAATAGTCTGTCGTAAGCTGTAGTATTCCTTACGTACTTCAAACACAAAACTTGAAACAATTCCGGTGAATAATGTCGCTAAAATCATCAAAATACTGCATATCGGGAGGTACCGTTATATGGGGGATATGCGAAGACGTGGACCCTCATAGACAATTTTCTGTCTTAGACTGTAGTATTAATTCAAACTTCAAACACCAAATTTGAAACAATTCGGGTGAATAATGTCGCTAAAATCATCAAAATACCGAATATCGAGAGGTACCATTATATGGGGGATATGCGAAGACGTGGACATGCACAGACAATTTTCTGTCATAGGCTGTAGTATTCATTGCGAACTTTATGCATCAAATTTGAAACAATTCCGGTGAATAATGTCGTCAAAATACCGAATATACGGAGGTACCGTTATATGGGGGATATGCGAAGACGTGGACCTGTACAGATAATTGTCCGTCGTAGGCGGTAGAATTCATTACGAACTTCAAACACAAAATTTGAAACAATTCGGATAAATAATGTTGCTAAAATCATCGAAGTAAAGAATATCGGGATGTACCGCTATATGGGGGATATGCACAGACGTGGACCTGCACAGACAATTTTTTGTCGTAGGCTGTAGTATTAATTGCGAACTTCAAATACCAAAGTTGAAGCAATTCGGGTCAATAATGTCCCTAAAATCATCAAAATACCGAATATCGAGAAGTACCTATATATGGGGGATATGCGAAGACGTGGACCTGCACAGACAATTTTCTGTCATAGGCTTTAGTACCCATTACGAACTTTAAATACCAACAGTAAAATTTTATCAACCTTTTCATTTCGTTCTTAAGCTAGAGTGATTTCCACAGACGGACGGGCGGATATACGGAGGGACAACGCTAAATCGACATAGAATTTTATTCTGATCAATAATATGTATACATTGTGGTGTCTAAAATGTATATTTCAAGGTGGTATAAACGGAATGACAAACTTACCGAATATAGGGAGGTACAGATATATGGGGCTATACGAACATATGCACCTATACATGCAATCTTCCGCCATAGGAACTAGAACCCATTATGACGTACATATAAGACATTTTTAAAAAATCCGTAAAAAATGTGGCGAAAATCAGGAGGTACCATTATATGGGGGATATGCGAAGACGTCGACCTGCACAGAGAATTTTCTGTCATATACTGTAGTATTCATTACGAAAAATTGAAACAATTCTGGTGAAAAATGTCGCTAAAATCATTAAAATACCGAATATCGGAGGTATCATTATATGGGGGATATACGAAGACGTGGACCTGCAAAGACAATTTTCTCTCATAGACTGTAGTATTCATTCAAACTTCAAACACCAAATTGGAAACAATTCCGGTGAATAATGTCGCAAAAATCATCAAAATACCGAAAATCGAGAAGTATTGTTATATGGTGGATATGCGAAGACGCGGACCTGCACAGACAATTGTCTGTGGTAGGCTGCAGTATTTATTACGAACTTCATACAACAAATTTGAAACATTTCTTATAAATAATGTCGCTACAATCATTAAAATACCGAATATCGGAGGTACCATTATATGGGGTATATACGAAGACGTGGACTTCCATAGACAATAGTCTGTCGTAAGCTGTAGTATTCCTTATGTACTTCAAACACAAAATTTGAAACAATTCCGGTTAATAATGTCGCTAAAATCATCAAAATACCGAATATCGAGATGCACCGTTATATGTGGGCTATATGAAGACGTGGACCTGCACAGATAATTTTCTGTCATAGGCTGTAGTATCCATTACGAACTTCAAACACCAAATTTGAAGCATTTCTGGTGAATAATGTCGCTAAAAACATTAAAATACCGAATATCGGAGGACCCTTATATGGGATATATACGAAGAAGTGGACTTGCATGTACATTAGTCTGTCATAAGCTGTAGTATTCCTTACGTACTTCAAACACAAAATTTGAAACAATTCCGGTGAATAATGTCGCTACAATCATCAAAATACCGAATATTGGGGGATATCGCTATATGGGGGCTATACGAAGACGTGGACCTGCACATAAAATTTTCAGTCATAGTCTGCAGTACCCATTATGAACTTCAAATACCTAAATTGAAACTTTATCAATCTTTTCATTTCGTGCGGAAGCTAGAGTGATTTCCACAGATGAACAGGCTTATATACGGAAGGACAACGCTAAATCGACATAGAATTTTATACTGATCAATAATATGTGTACATTGTGGGGTCTAAAATGTATATTTCAAGGAGATACAAACGTAATGACAAACTTTCTATGGTGGAGGAATAATATAGCTAAAATTATCAAAATACCGAATATAGGGAGGTCCAGATCTATGGAGCTATACGAACATATGTACAATACATGCAATCTTCCGCCACAGGAACTAGAACCCATTATGACGTACAAATAAGACATTTTTAAAAAAATTCGTAAAAAATGTGGCGAAAATAAGGAGGTACCGTTATAAGGGGATATACGAAGACGTCGACCTGCACAGACAATTTTCTGTCATATACTGTAGAATTCATGACGAACTTCATACATCAAAATTGAAACAATTCCTGTGAAAAATGTCGCTAAAATCAAAATACCGAATATCATAGATTATAATGGTATCTACGATATTCGGGGATATACGAAGACGTGGACCTGCACAGACAATTGTCTGTCGTAGGCTGTAGTATTCATTACGAACTTCAAACACCACATTTAAAACAATTCCGGCGAATAATGTCGCTAAAATCATCAAAGTAAAAAATATCGGGAGGTACCGTTATATTTAGGCTATGCGAAGACGTGGACCTTCACAGACAATTTTCTGTCTTAGAATGTAGTATTCATTGCGAACTTCAAACATCACATTTGAAACAATTCCGGTGAATAATGTCGCTAAAATCATCAAAATACTGCTTATCGAGAGGTACCGTTATATGGGGGATATGCGAAGACGTGGACCCTCATAGACAATTTTCTGTCTTAGACCGTAGTATTAATTCAAACTTCAAACACCAAATTTGAAACAATTCGGGTGGATAATGTCGCTAAAATCATCAAAATACCGAATATCGAGATGTACCGTTATATGGAGGATATGCGAAGACGTGGACCTGCACAGACAATTTTCTCTCGTAGGCTGTAGTATTCATTGCGAACTTTATGCATCAAATTTGAAACAATTCCGGTGAATAATGTCGTCAAAATACCGAATGTACGGAGGTACCGTTATATGGCAGCAAAACGAAGACAGATAGTTGTCCGTCGTAGGCTGTAGAATTCATTACGAACTGCAAACACCAAATTTGAAACAATTCGGATAAATAATGTCGCTAGAATCATCAAAGTAAAGAATATCGGAATGTACCGCTATATGGGGGAAAAGCACAGACGTGGACCTGCAGAGACAATTTTTTGTCTTAGGCTGTAGTATTAATTGCGAACTTCAAATGCCAAAGTTGAAACAATTCGGGTCAATAATGTCCCTAAAATCATCAATATACCGAATATCGAGAGGTACCGTTATATGGGGGATACGCGAAGACGTGGACCTGCACAGACAATTTTCTGTCATAGGCTTTAGTACCCATTACGAACTTTAAATACCAACAGTGAAATTTTATCAACCATTTCATTTCGTTCGGACTCTAGAGTGATTTCCACAGACGGGCAGGCGGGTATACGGAAGGACAACGCTAAATCAACCTAGAATTTTATGATGATCAATAATATTTATACATTGTGGGGTCTAAAATGCATATTTCAAGGTGGTATAAACGGAATGACAAACTTACCGCATATAGGGAGGTACAGATATATGGGACTATACGAACATATGTACAATATATGCAATCTTCCGCCACAGGAACTAGAAACCATTATGACGTACAAATAAGACATTTTTAAAAATCCGTAAAAAATGTGGCGAAAATCAGGAGGTACCGTTATATTTGGGCTATGCGAAGACGTGGACCCTCATAGACAATTTTCTGTCTTAGACTGTAGTATTAATTCAAACTTCAAACACCAAATTTGAAACAATTCGGGTGAATAATGTCGCTAAAATCATCAAAATACCGAATATCGAGAGGTACCGTCATATGGGGGATATGCGAAGACGTGGACATGCACAGACAATTTTCTGTCATAGGCTGTAGTATTCATTGCGAACTTTATGCATCAAATTTGAAACAATTCCGGTGAATAATGTCGTCAAAATAACGAATATACGGAGGTACCGTTATATGGGAGCAAAACGAAGACGTGAACCTGTACAGATAATTGTCCGTCGTAGGCGGTAGAATTCATTACGAACTTTAAACACAAAATTTTAAACAATTTGGATAAATAATGTCGCTAAAATCATCGAAGTAAAGAATATCGGGATGTACCGCTATATGGGGGATATGCACAGACGTGGACCTGCACAGACAATTTTTTGTCTTAGGCTGTAGTATTAATTGGGAACTTCAAATGCCAAAGTTGAAACAATTTAAACAATTTGGATAAATAATGTCGCTAAAATCATCGAAGTAAAGAATATCGGGATGTACCGTTATATGGGGGATATGCGAAGACGTGGACCTGCACAGACAATTTTCTGTCATAGGCTTTAGTACCCATTACGAACTTTAAATACCAACAGTGAAATTTTATCAACCATTTCATTTCGTTCGGACTCTAGAGTGATTTCCACAGACGGGCAGGCGGGTATACGGAAGGACAACGCTAAATCAACCTAGAATTTTATGATGATCAATAATATTTATACATTGTGGTGTCTAAAATGTATATTTCAAGGTGGTACAAACGGAATGACTAACTTACCGAATATAGGGAGGTACAGGTATATGGGGCTATACGAACATATGCACCTATACATGCAATCTTCCGCCATAGGAACTAGAACCCATTATGACGTACATATAAGACATTTTTAAAAAATCCGTAAAAAATGTGGCGAAAATCAGGAGGTACCATTATATGGGGGATATGCGAAGACGTCGACCTGCACAGAGAATTTTCTGTCATATACTGTAGTATTCATTACGAAATTCATACATCAAAATTGAAACAATTCTGGTGAAAAATGTCGCTAAAATCATTAAAATACCGAATATCGGAGGTATCATTATATGGGGGATATACGAAGACGTGGACCTGCAAAGACAATTTTCTGTCGTAGACTGTAGAATTCATTCAAATTTCAAACACCAAATTTGAAACAATTCCGGTGAATATTGCGGCAAAAATCATCAAAATACCGAAAATCGAGAAGTACTGTTATATGGTGGATATGAGAAGACGTGGACCTGCACAGACAATTATCTGTGGTTGGCTGCATCATTTATTACGAACTTCATACTCCAAATTTGAAACATTTCTTGTAAATAATGTCGCTACAATCATTAAAATACCGAATATCGGTTTTACCATTATATGGGGTATATATTATGGGGTTCGGACTCTAGAGTGATTTCCACAGGCGGGCAGGCTGGTATACGGAAGGACAACGCTAAATCAATCTAGAATTTTATGATGATCAATAATATTTATACATTGTGGGGTCTAAAATGTATATTTCAAGGTGGTACAAACGGAATGACAAACTTACCGAATATAGGGAGGTACAGATATATGGGGCTATACGAACATATGTACAATATATGCAATCTTCCGCCACAGGAACTAGAACCCATTATGACGTACATATAAGACATTTTTAAAAAATCCGTAAAAAATGTGGCGAAAATCAGGAGGTACCGTTATATGGGGGATATGCGAAGACGTGGACCTGCACAGACAATTCTCTGTCATAGGCTGTAGTATTCATTGCATTAAATTTGAAACAATTCCGGTGAATAATGTCGTCAAAATACCGAATATACGGAGGTACCGTTATATGGCAGCAAAACGAAGACGTGGACCTGCACAGATAGTTGTCCGTCGTAGGCTGTAGAATTCATTACGAACTTCAAACACCAAATTTGAAACAATTCGGATAAATAATGTCGCTAACATCATCAAAGTAAAGAATATCGGGATGTACCACTATATGGGGGATATGCACAGACGTGGACCTGCAGAGACAATTTTTTGTCTTAGGCTGTAGTATTAATTGCGAACATCAAATGCCAAAGTTGAAACAATTCCGGTGAATAATGTCGCTAAAATCATCAAAATACCGAATATTGGGAGGTACCGTTATATGGGTGATATGCTAAGACGTTGACCTGCACAGAAAGTTTTGGCTGTAAAATTCATTGCGAACATCATACATAAATTTGAAACAATTCCGGTGAAGAATGTCGCCAATATCATCAAAGTAAAGAATATCGGTAGGAACCTCTATATCGCGGATATGCGAAGACGTGAACCTGCACAGACAATTTTCTGTCTTATGCTGTAGTATTAATTGCGAACGTCAAATGCCAAAGTTGAAACAATTCCGGTGAATAATGTCGCTACAATCATCAAAATACCGAATATTGGGGGATATCGCTATATGGGGGCTATACGAAGACGTGGACCTGCACATAAAATTTTCAGTCATAGCCTGCAGTACCCATTACGAACTTCAAATACCTAAATTGAAATTTTATCAATCTTTTCATTTCGTGCGGAAGCTAGAGTGATTTCCACAGATGGACAGGCTTATATACGGAAGGACAATGCTAAATCGACATAGAATTTTATGCTGATCAATAATATGTGTACATTGTGGGGTCTAAAATGTATATTTCAAGGTGATACAAACGTAATGACAAACTTACTATGGTGGAGGAATAATATAGCTAAAATTATCAAAATACCGAATATAGGGAGGTCCAGATCTATGGAGCTATACGAACATATGTACAATACATGCAATCTTCCGCCACAGGAACTAGAACCCATTATGACGTACAAATAAGACATTTCTAAAAAGTCCGTAAAAACGTGGCGAAAATCAGGAGGTACCGTTATAAGGGGATATACGAAGACGTCGACCTGCACAGACAATTTTCTGTCATATACTGTAGAATTCATGACGAACTTCAAACATCAAAATTAAAACAATTCCGGTGAAAAATGTCGCTAAAATCAAAATACCGAATATCATAGATTATAATGGTATGTACGATATTCGGGGATATACGAAGACGTGGACCTGCACAGACAATTGTCTGTCGTAGGCTGTAGTATTCATTGCGAACTTTATGCATCAAATTTGAAACAATTCCGGTGAATAATGTCGCTAAAATCATCAAAGTAAGAAATATCGGGAGGTAACGTTATATTTAGGCTATGCGAAGACGTGGACCTTCACAGACAATTTTCTGTCGTAGGCTGTAGTATTCATTGCGAACTTCAAACATCAAATTTGAAACAATTCCGGTGAATAATGTCGCCAAACTCATCAAAATACTGCATATCGAGAGGTACCGTTATATGGGGGATATGCGAAGACGTGGACCCTCATAGACAATTTTCTGTCTTAGACTGTAGTATTAATTCAAACTTCAAACACCAAATTTGAAACAATTCGGGTGGATAATGTCGCAAAAATCTTCAAAATACCGAATATCGAGAGGTACCGTTATATGGGGGATATGCGAAGACGTGGACCTGTACAGATAATTGTCCGTCGTAGGCGGTAGAATTCATTACGAACTTCAAACACAAAATTTTAAACAATTTGGATAAATAATATCGCTAAAATCATCGAAGTAAAGAATATCGGGATGTACCGCTATATAGGGGATATGCACAGACGTGGACCTGCACAGACAATTTTTTGTCTTAGGCTGTAGTATTAATTGGGAACTTCAAATGCCAAAGTTGAAACAATTCGGGTCAATAATGTCGCTAAAATCATCAAAATACCGAATATGGAGAAGTACCGTTATATGGGGGATATGCGAAGACGTGGACCTGCCCAGACAATTGTCTGTGGTTGGCTGCAGCATTTATTACGAACTTCATACACCAAATTTGAAACATTTCTTGTAAATAATGTCGCTACAATCATTAAAATACCGAATATCGGATTTACCATTATATGGGGTGGACTTGCACAGACAATAGTCTGTCGTAAGCTGTAGTATTCATTATGCACCTTAAACATAAAATTTGAAACAATTCCGGTGAATAATGTCGCTAAAATCATTAAAATGCCGAATATCGAGAGGTACCGTTATATGGGGGATATACGAAGACGTGGACCTGCACAGACAATTTTTTGTCTTAGACTATAGTATTTATTACGAACGTCAAATACAAAATTTTAAACAATTCCGGTAAATAATGTCGCTTAAATCATTAAAATGCTGAATATCAAGAGGTACCGTTATATGGGGGATATGCGGAGACGAGGACCTGCACAGACAATTTTCTGTCTTAGACTGTAGTATTCATTACGAACTTGAAACACTAAATTTGAAACAATTCCGTTGAATAATGTCGCTAAAATCATCAAAATACCGAATATCGAGAGGCACCGTTTTATGTGGGCTATACGAAGACGTGGACCTGCACAGATAATTTTCTGTCATAGGCTGTAGTGTCCATTACGAACTTCAAACACCAAATTTGAAGCATTTCTGGTGAATAATGTCGCTAAAATCATTAAAATACCGAATATCGGTGGTATCATTATATGGGGGATATACGAAGACGTGGACCTGCAAAAACAATTTTCTGTCATAGACTGTAGTATTCATTCAAACTTTAAACACCAAATTTGAAACAATTCCGGTGAATAATGTCGCAAAAATTATCAACATACCGAAAATCGAGAGGTACGGTTATATGGGGGATATGCGAAGACGATGACCTGCACAGACAATTTTCTGTCTTAGACTGTAGTATTCATTACGAACTTTAAATATCAAATTTGAAATAATTCCGTTGAATAACGTCGCTAAAATCACTAAAATACCGAAAATCGAGAGGTACCGTTATATGGGGGATATGCGAAGACGAGGACCTGCACAGACAATTTTCTGTCTTAGACTGTAGTATTCATTCAAACTTTAAACACCAAATTTGAAACAATTCCGGTGAATAATGTCGCAAAAATCATCAACATACCGAAAATCGAGAGGTACCGTTATATGGGGGATATGCGAAGACGAGGACCTGCACAGACAATTTTCTGTCTTAGACTGTAGTATTCATTACGAACTTGAAACACTAAATTTGAAACAATTCCGTTGAATAATGTCTCTAAAATCATCAAAATACCGAATATCTGTTGTAAATTTAAATTTGTTTCCACTAATGTCCACTAACACTTAACACCAGGTAGACAAATAAAACACTCGCGGTTACTTTCGGTTTTTTCGGACTTTATTTCACACTTGGTAACTCTTAGGCAGACACTTTACAAACTGAGGTAACTTTCTTTCTCTTCTCCTGCTTATATATAAAAGCTTTTCTAGATGGTTCTAAACTAGAATATTCTTAATCTAGACTATTCTGTAACGGACATATTATCTTAGTAATCTACACATACTAAATACTAGATAATCGATGTTATTTGTTATCCGATATTTACATGATCATATTTACATCATTACATGTAGGGGGAGCTGCACAAATATATGTGTTGCAAGGTTGTATTTAATTCACAATAACTGACACCCCTCCTCAACACATATATTTCTTATTTCCTTATTCTCTAATTTATACATACTATTTACATTACAACACTTATTCATTCTTTATAGACATACTATAAAAATCCAGTCATGTCAATCCAAGTTCTTTTACTAGTTTTAAATGAGACACCTTTGATAAATTCTTCGTTAAAATATCTGCTATGTTCTCAGAACTAGAAACGTAACATAAATCTATATGTCCTTCCATGTACACATTTCTTATATGGTGAAACTTTATATCTATATGTTTTGTTCTATTGTGATATACTGGATTTCTAAATAAATGTAACGCCCCTACATTATCTCCATTTATCATTATTTTATCAGGGCAATCTATTTTGAGTTCAGACAACAACTTTCTTAAATAAACAGATTCTTTTGCTGCTGATGAAATAGCCATATACTCGGCTTCAGTGCTACTTAACGCAACTGTACCCTGCTTCTTTGATTCCCATGAAAAAGCACTTCCAGCGAGCATAAACACGTAGCCAGTGTACGATTTTCTTGTTTCTATATCATCACCCCAGTCAGCGTCAACATAAGCTATTACCTGTTGTCCAGTCTTTTGATACTGTAATCTATAATCTATCGTTTTATTTAGATACTTCTAAATTCGTTTCGCTGCTGTCATATGCTCATGATGAGGATCCGTATTTTTCTGTGATAGTTTACACACTGAGTGTAGTATATCAGAACGCGAACATATCGCTAAATACATTAGTGATCCTATTAACGACTGGTAATCTTTTGAATCTACTCGCTTACAATTTTCATTGCTACATGCTATCTGAAATTTGGGTTCTAATGGGGTACAAACTGGCCTACACTCTTTCATTCCATATCTATCTAACAATTCTCTAATTTGAGCTTTCTGATGTATACTAATTTTACCTGTAGATCCTTCTCTTTCAATTTCAATGCTCAAAAACTTAGTAGCTGGTCCCTTGTCAACTACATCTACCCTTGCTGCAATATTTGACTTTATATCTTCCATTTCACTGAAGTCTGAACTTGCTATCAACAAATCATCTACATAGACTGCAATCAAATTTATGTTGCCATTTTCGTTTCGCCTATATAAACATGGCTCACTAGGACACGCTGAAAATCCCATTTCTCTTAATATTTTATCTAACGTCCTATTCCATTGTCTGCCTGATTGCTTTAACCCATACAAAGCCTTTTTCAGCTTCAACACAGCATTAGGGTTCCTTTTGTCAACAAAACACTGAGGCTGTTTCATATATATGTCTTCTGTTAAGTCGCTATTTAAATATGCTGTTGACACGTCCATTTGATGCAAATGTAAATTATACTCTGCTGCAAGAGCTATTACCATTCTAATTGTTTCATATCTGACTACAGGTGAAAATGTCTCCGTATAATTTATTCCATATTCTTGATCAAACCCTCTTGCAACCAATCTTGCTTTAAATCGCTCAACTTGACCTTTGGAATTTTTCTTTAAGGTAAAAACCCACTTGCAGCCAATCACTCTTTGACCTGCTGGCAAATTACTCAATTCCCATGTTTCGTTTTTTATTAGCGAATTATATTCATCTTCCATTGCCTGTTGCCAATATTGGGAATGCTCACTTGACATAGCCTCTTCAACAGTATTTGGCACAACAATATCCTCAACCTTCATTAGATTCAAAACATTATACTGTTTCTTTGGTCTACCTGCTTTACCAGTCTTTACTATTTTTGGTCTGCCTGGACCTATTCGCGGCTTCTCTACATTACTCCCCTCCTTAATGGGATGTTCCTGTTCCTCTATTAACATATTGTCTTCCTCTGCCGACTCAAATTCGCCATCACTTTTCATACTCTGATCATCATTGTCATCACTCTTATGGTCGTGTTCCTTATAATCCGACAAATTCATTTCTCCACCATTGGCAATCGGAATTTGCACTACATCCTTGTCATTAATTTCCTCTATGAAATACACATCGCGGCCTAACACTACCTTTCTTGTGTGTTTATCAAACAAACGATACGCCTTCGATGTCTCTGAATACCCTACAACCACATACTCTTCACCCTTTGCTCTAAATTTATGGTGGTGTTTCTTATTCAGCGCTATTGCTGTAGAGCCAAAAATTTTTAAATGTTGTACTGCAGCCTTTTTATTATACCACATCTCATATGGCGTTGCCTTGTCGTCTAACGCTTTTGTGGTACGCTGCTGTGTTTACAGCCTCTGCCCACAACGACTCATCTAGATTTGCTGCTACAAGCATAGACCTAGCCATTTCCACTAAAGTTCGATTGAACCTCTCAGCCACACCGTTTTGTTGTGGCGTGTGTGGTACAGTGAGTTGCCTAACAATACCATGCTCTTTCAAATATGTATTAAAGTGGTTGTTTACAAATTCTGTGCCATTGTCCGATCTCAAACATTTTATCTTCCTACCTGTTTGACGTTCGACCATCTCTTTGAACTCTTTAAATTTCTCAAATGTCTCATCTTTTGATTTGAGGAAATAAACAAAAACATAACGCGACATGTCATCAATAAATGTTAATAAATACCGCGAACCCCCAATTGACTGTTTATTTATTGGTCCGCACAAATCAGTATGAACTAACTCTAATAAGTCTGTCGCTCTGCTCTCAGACTGCGTGAATGGCTTCGCTGTGCACTTGCTTTTCATGCAAACCTTACAATTTATTTCTTTTAGGAAAATTTACTTTCATACCATGTACTAATTTTTCATCAACTAATTTCTTTAAGCTATTTAAATGTCCATATCGGTAATGCCATTTGAGAGCCTCATTACTATTCATAAAAAATGATTTCTTTTTTGATGTAGTATACAAAAACAACTCTCCTTGCTCCTTTACCATTGAATTTCACTGCCGCCTTATTTGCCACTCTGCCCACAGAAATAAAATTGCACTGCAGTTCAGGCACATACAGAACGTTGTTAAGCATAACGTTGCACTCTTCTAGAAACACACTGCCTTTGCCTCTCGCTGTGATTTTGTTCTCGCCAGCCAAATTTATTTCTTCATGGTGATCTATAAATTTCGTGAACATTCCTCTGTCGCAGCACAAATGAGTTGTAGCGCCACTGTCGACGCACCACACGCTGGAGTTTAACACGTTGTTGTTGTTCTCATTCGTTGATGCCAGCACACTGAATGACTGTGTGTGTGCGTTTGCGCTCATCTTGCCTTTGTTGTTGTTGCATTGGGCAGCGAAATGCCCTTGACGTCCGCAACTGTAACACTTGCCATTTTTGTTGTTGTTGTGCACATTCTTATTGCTTCGCCCATTGTTGTTGTTGTTGTTGTTGCTACCTGTGTGGAATTTTCTGGGACTTTCCTTGTTGTTATTTCTATAGAATTTTCTGGGGTGTTCTTTTTTGCTGTGCGACACAAATGCATTTTCTGCTGCTACTACGTCACTGGAACCGTTTGCCTTTCTTCTTTCGCCTTCCTCAGCAAGCTTGATCTTTAATGCACTCAGACTGGGCAATTCGTCTCTGGTTTCCAAAGCCACCACAAAATTCTCAAACGACTTTGGCAAGCTTGCTAGCAGCATTATTACAAATAGCTCTTCTTGTAGCTCGATCCCGGTCTCTGCCAATTTGTCACTTATAGCAGCGAACTTGCACACATGCTGCTGGACACATTCACCCTCGCCCATACGCATGCCCAACAATTGCTTAAAAAGGGTGACTTTTCTTACCGGGCCTTTTGGTCTATGTACATCTTTTAGGGTGCTCCATGCTTCCGCCGATGTTTTGCAGGCTTTTATGTAGGAGATCTGTCTTGCCGTTACACTCAATATAATGGTCGCCAGCGCTTTTTCATCTTTTTTGACCCATGACTCGTTATCTTTTTCTGGTTTTTTGGAGGAACCGCTCACCACGTCCCAGCACTCCTGATGCACCAAAACCGCTTTCATCGTAAAACTCCAGGAGTCATAATTTGCTTCGTCTAGCTTCTCTATATTATATAACGACGAGCCCATTTTTACTTCACAATTATTATTTTTTTTTAATTTGAAAGTCTTTACTGACACACAATTGTCCACTTGTTGGCCTTTTTTCTTTGTCTCAAATGTTCCTTTTATATGTTGACATGCAACAAAACGTTTTTATGGCCGCACACAAAATCTTTTTTTTTTTTTCTTTGCTTGTTGACACACAACAGCAATCCACTAGGCCACAACACACTTTGCCAATATTTTATGGGAACACACTTTTTACAATGTTCCTTTTTTGGGCACACTTTTTCAAAAGTTCTTGGTCACACACAATGTCCATATATTTTTTTTCAGAGCTCGTCTGGGCCTATAACCTGTTGTAAATTTAAATTTGTTTCCACTAATGTCCACTAACACTTAACACCAGGTAGACAAATAAAACACTCGCGGACACTTTCGGTTTTTTCGGACTTTATTTCACACTTGTTAACTCTTAGGCAGACACTTTACAAACTGAGGTAACTTTCTTTCTCTTCTCCTGCTTATATATATATAAAAGCTTTTCTAGATGGTTCTAAACTAGAATATTCTTAATCTAGACTATTCTGTAACGGACATATTATCTTAGAAAATGTCTCCGTATAATTTATTCCATATTCTTGATCAAACCCTCTTGCAACCAATCTTGCTTTAAATCGCTCAACTTGACCTTTGGAATTTTTCTTTAAGGTAAAAACCCACTTGCAGCCAATCACTCTTTGACTTGCTGGCGAATTACTCAATTCCCATGTTTCGTTTTTTATTAGCGAATTATATTCATCTTCCATTGCCTGTTGCCACTTGACATAGCCTCTTCAACAGTATTTGGCACAACAATATCCTCAACCTTCATTAGATTCAAAACATTATACTGTTTCTTTGGTCTACCTGCTTTACCAGTCTTTACTATTTTTGGTCTGCCTGGACCTATTCGCGGCTTCTCTACATTACTCCCCTCCTTAATGGGATGTTCCTGTTCCTCTATTAACATATTGTCTTCCTCTGCCGACTCAAATTCGCCATCACTTTTCATACTCTGATCATCATTGTCATCACTCTTATGGTCGTGTTCCTTATAATTCGACAAATTAATTTCTCCACCATTGGTAATCGGAATTTGCACTACATCCTTGTCATTAATTTCCTCTATGAAATACACATCGCGGCCTAACACTACCTTTCTTGTGTGTTTATCAAACAAACGATACGCCTTCGATGTCTCTGAATACCCTACAACCACATACTCTTCACCCTTTGCTCTAAATTTATGGTGGTTTTTCTTATTCAGCGCTATTGCTGTAGAGCCAAAAATTTTTAAATGTTTTACTGCAGCCTTTTTATTATACCACATCTCATATGGCGTTGCCTTGTCGTCTAACGCTTTTGTGGTTGATCTATTTCGCAGGTACGCTGCTGTGTTTACAGCCTCTGCCCACAACGACTCATCTAGATTTGCTGCTACAAGCATAGACCTAGCCATTTCCACTAAAGTTCGATTGAACCTCTCAGCCACACCGTTTTGTTGTGGCGTGTGTGGTACAGTGAGTTGCCTAACAATACCATGCTCTTTCAAATATGTATTAAAGTGGTTGTTTACAAATTCTGTGCCATTGTCCGATCTCAAACATTTTATCTTCCTACCTGTTTGACGTTCGACCATCTCTTTGAACTCTTTAAATTTCTCAAATGTCTCATCTTTTGATTTGAGGAAATAAACAAAAACATAACGCGACATGTCATCAATAAATGTTAATAAATACCGCGAACCCCCAATTGACTGTTTATTTATTGGTCCGCACAAATCAGTATGAACTAACTCTAATAAGTCTGTCGCTCTGCTCTCAGACTGCGTGAATGGCTTCGCTGTGCACTTGCTTTTCATGCAAACCTTACAATTTATTTCTTTAGGAAAATTTACTTTCATACCATGTACTAATTTTTCATCAACTAATTTCTTTAAGCTATTTAAATTTAAATGTCCATATCGGTAATGCCATTTGAGAGCCTCATTACTATTCATAAAAAATGATTTCTTTTTTGATGTAGTATACAAAAACAAATCGCCTACCCTTTTTGCGTACAGCACTGTTTTTCCTTTAGCATCGATGACTCTTGCTCCTTTACCATTGAATTTCACTGCCGCCTTATTTGCCACTCTGCCCACAGAAATAAAATTGCACTGCAGTTCAGGCACATACAGAACGTTGTTAAGCATAACGTTGCACTCTTCTAGAAACACACTGCCTTTGCCTCTCGCTGTGATTTTGTTCTCGCCAGCCAAATTTATTTCTTCATGATGATCTATAAATTTCGTGAACATTCCTCTGTCGCAGCACAAATGAGTTGTAGCGCCACTGTCGACGCACCACACGCTGGAGTTTAACACGTTGTTGTTGTTCTCATTCGTTGATGCCAGCACACTGAATGACTGTGTGTGTGCGTTTGCGCTCATCTTGCCTTTGTTGTTGTTGCATTGGGCAGCGAAATGCCCTTGACGTCCGCAACTGTAACACTTGCCATTTTTGTTGTTGTTGTGCACATTCTTATTGCTTCGCCCATTGTTGTTGTTGTTGTTGTTGCTACCTGTGTGGAATTTTCTGGGACTTTCCTTGTTGTTATTTGTATAGAATTTTCTGGGGTGTTCTTTTTTGCTGTGCGACACAAATGCATTTTCTGCTGCTACTACGTCACTGGAACCGTTTGCCTTTCTTCTTTCGCCTTCCTCAGCAAGCTTGATCTTTAATGCACTCAGACTGGGCAATTCGTCTCTGGTTTCCAAAGCCACCACAAAATTCTCAAACGACTTTGGCAAGCTTGCTAGCAGTATTATTACAAATAGCTCTTCTTGTAGCTCGATCCCGGTCTCTGCCAATTTGTCACTTATAGCAGCGAACTTGCACACATGCTGCTGGACACATTCACCCTCGCCCATACACATGCCCAACAATTGCTTAAAAAGGGTGACTTTTCTTACCGGGCCTTTTGGTCTATGTACATCTTTTAGGGTGCTCCATGCTTCCGCCGATGTTTTGCAGGCTTTTATGTAGGAGATCTGTCTTGCCGTTACACTCAATATAATGGTCGCCAGCGCTTTTTCATCTTTTTTGACCCATGACTCGTTATCTTTTTCTGGTTTCTTGGAGGAACCGCTCACCACGTCCCAGCACTCCTGATGCACCAAAACCGCTTTCATCGTAAAACTCCAGGAGTCATAATTTGCTTCGTCTAGCTTCTCTATATTATATAACGACGAGCCCATTTTTACTTCACAATTATTATTTTTTTTTTAATTTGAAAGTCTTTACTGACACACAATTGTCCACTTGTTGGCCTTTTTTCTTTGTCTCAAATGTTCCTTTTATATGTTGACATGCAACAAAACGTTTTTATGGCCGCACACAAAATCTTTTTTTTTTCTTTGCTTGTTGACACACAACAGCAATCCACTAGGCCACAACACACTTTGCCAATATTTTATGGGAACACACTTTTAACAATGTTCCTTTTTTGGGCACACTTTTTCAAAAGTTCTTGGTCACACACAATGTCCATCTATTTTTTTTTAAGAGCTCGTCTGGGCCCATAACCTGTTGTAAATTTAAATTTGTTTCCACTAATGTCCACTAACACTTAACACCAGGTAGACAAATAAAACACTCGCGGACACTTTCGGTTTTTTCGGACTTTATTTCACACTTGTTAACTCTTAGGCAGACACTTTACAAACTGAGGTAACTTTCTTTCTCTTCTCCTGCTTATATATATAAAAGCTTTTCTAGATGGTTCTAAACTAGAATATTCTTAATCTAGACTATTCTGTAACGGACATATTATCTTAGTAATCTACACATACTAAATACTAGATAATCGATGTTATTAGTTAACCGATATTTACATGATCATATTTACATCATTACATGTAGGGGGAGCTGCACAAATATATGTGTTGCAAGGTTGTATTTAATTCACAATAACTGGCAATATCGGATGGTACCGTTATATTTGGAGATATACGAAGTCGTGGACCTGCAAAGACATTTTTCTGTCTCAGCCTGGAGTATCAATTATGAACTTCAAATACCAAATTTGATACAATTCCGTTGAGGGATGTCGCTAAAATTATCAAAGTACCGAATATCGGGGGGTATCGCTATATGGGGGCTATACGAAGACGTGGACCTGCACATATAATTTTCAGTAATAGCCTGCAGTACCCATTACGAACATCAAATACCTACATTGAAATTTTATCAATTTTATCGACCTGCACAGACAATTTTCTGTCATATACTGTAGTATTCATTCAAACTTCAAACACCAAATTTGAAACAATTCCGGTGAATAATGCGGCAAAAATCATCAAAATACCGAAAATCGAGAAGTACTGTTATATGGTGGATATGCGAAGACGTGGACCTGCACAGACAATTGTCTGTGGTTGGCTGCAGCATTTATTACGAACTTCATACACCAAATTTGAAACATTTCTTGTAAATAATGTCGCTACAATCATTAAAATACCGAATATCGGATTTACCATTATATGGGGTATATATTATGGGGTTCGGACTCTAGAGTGATTTCCACAGGCGGGCAGGCTGGTATACGGAAGGACAACGCTAAATCAACCTAGAATTTTATGATGATCAATAATATTTATACATTGTGGGGTCTAAAATGTATATTTCAAGGTGGTACAAACGGAATGACAAACTTACCGAATATAGGGAGGTACAGGTATATGGGGCTATACGAACATATGCACCTATACATGCAATCTTCCGCCATAGGAACTAGAACCCATTATGACGTACATATAAGACATTTTTAAAAAATCCGTAAAAAATGTGGCGAAAATCAGGAGGTACCATTATATGGGGGATATGCGAAGACGTCGACCTGCACAGAGAATTTTCTGTCATATACTGTAGTATTCATTACGAAATTCATACATCAAAATTGAAACAATTCTGGTGAAAAATGTCGCTAAAATCATTAAAATACCGAATATCGGAGGTATCATTATATGGGGGATATACGAAGACGTGGACCTGCAAAGACAATTTTCTGTCGTAGACTGTAGAATTCATTCAAATTTCAAACACCAAATTTGAAACAATTCCGGTGAATATTGCGGCAAAAATCATCAAAATACCGAAAATCGAGAAGTACTGTTATATGGTGGATATGAGAAGACGTGGACCTGCACAGACAATTATCTGTGGTTGGCTGCATCATTTATTACGAACTTCATACTCCAAATTTGAAACATTTCTTGTAAATAATGTCGCTACAATCATTAAAATACCGAATATCGGTTTTACCATTATATGGGGTATATATTATGGGGTTCGGACTCTAGAGTGATTTCCACAGGCGGGCAGGCTGGTATACGGAAGGACAACGCTAAATCAATCTAGAATTTTATGATGATCAATAATATTTATACATTGTGGGGTCTAAAATGTATATTTCAAGGTGGTACAAACGGAATGACAAACTTACCGAATATAGGGAGGTACAGATATATGGGGCTATACGAACATATGTACAATATATGCAATCTTCCGCCACAGGAACTAGAACCCATTATGACGTACATATAAGACATTTTTAAAAAATCCGTAAAAAATGTGGCGAAAATCAGGAGGTACCGTTATATGGGGGATATGCGAAGACGTGGACCTGCACAGACAATTCTCTGTCATAGGCTGCAGTATTCATTGCATTAAATTTGAAACAATTCCGGTGAATAATGTCGTCAAAATACCGAATATACGGAGGTACCGTTATATGGCAGCAAAACGAAGACGTGGACCTGCACAGATAGTTGTCCGTCGTAGGCTGTAGAATTCATTACGAACTTCAAACACCAAATTTGAAACAATTCGGATAAATAATGTCGCTAACATCATCAAAGTAAAGAATATCGGGATGTACCACTATATGGGGGATATGCACAGACGTGGACCTGCAGAGACAATTTTTTGTCTTAGGCTGTAGTATTAATTGCGAACATCAAATGCCAAAGTTGAAACAATTCCGGTGAATAATGTCGCTAAAATCATCAAAATACCGAATATTGGGAGGTACCGTTATATGGGTGATATGCTAAGACGTTGACCTGCACAGAAAGTTTTGGCTGTAAAATTCATTGCGAACATCATACATAAATTTGAAACAATTCCGGTGAAGAATGTCGCCAATATCATCAAAGTAAAGAATATCGGTAGGAACCTCTATATCGCGGATATGCGAAGACGTGAACCTGCACAGACAATTTTCTGTCTTATGCTGTAGTATTAATTGCGAACGTCAAATGCCAAAGTTGAAACAATTCCGGTGAATAATGTCGCTACAATCATCAAAATACCGAATATTGGGGGATATCGCTATATGGGGGCTATACGAAGACGTGGACCTGCACATAAAATTTTCAGTCATAGCCTGCAGTACCCATTACGAACTTCAAATACCTAAATTGAAATTTTATCAATCTTTTCATTTCGTGCGGAAGCTAGAGTGATTTCCACAGATGGACAGGCTTATATACGGAAGGACAATGCTAAATCGACATAGAATTTTATGCTGATCAATAATATGTGTACATTGTGGGGTCTAAAATGTATATTTCAAGGTGATACAAACGTAATGACAAACTTACTATGGTGGAGGAATAATATAGCTAAAATTATCAAAATACCGAATATAGGGAGGTCCAGATCTATGGAGCTATACGAACATATGTACAATACATGCAATCTTCCGCCACAGGAACTAGAACCCATTATGACGTACAAATAAGACATTTCTAAAAAGTCCGTAAAAACGTGGCGAAAATCAGGAGGTACCGTTATAAGGGGATATACGAAGACGTCGACCTGCACAGACAATTTTCTGTCATATACTGTAGAATTCATGACGAACTTCAAACATCAAAATTAAAACAATTCCGGTGAAAAATGTCGCTAAAATCAAAATACCGAATATCATAGATTATAATGGTATGTACGATATTCGGGGATATACGAAGACGTGGACCTGCACAGACAATTGTCTGTCGTAGGCTGTAGTATTCATTGCGAACTTTATGCATCAAATTTGAAACAATTCCGGTGAATAATGTCGCTAAAATCATCAAAGTAAGAAATATCGGGAGGTAACGTTATATTTAGGCTATGCGAAGACGTGGACCTTCACAGACAATTTTCTGTCGTAGGCTGTAGTATTCATTGCGAACTTCAAACATCAAATTTGAAACAATTCCGGTGAATAATGTCGCCAAACTCATCAAAATACTGCATATCGAGAGGTACCGTTATATGGGGGATATGCGAAGACGTGGACCCTCATAGACAATTTTCTGTCTTAGACTGTAGTATTAATTCAAACTTCAAACACCAAATTTGAAACAATTCGGGTGGATAATGTCGCAAAAATCTTCAAAATACCGAATATCGAGAGGTACCGTTATATGGGGGATATGCGAAGACGTGGACCTGTACAGATAGTTGTCCGTCGTAGGCTGTAGAATTCATTACGAACTTCAAACACCAAATTTGAAACAATTCGGATAAATAATGTCGCTAACATCATCAAAGTAAAGAATATCGGGATGTACCACTATATGGGGGATATGCACAGACGTGGACCTGCAGAGACAATTTTTTGTCTTAGGCTGTAGTATTAATTGCGAACATCAAATGCCAAAGTTGAAACAATTCCGGTGAATAATGTCGCTAAAATCATCAAAATACCGAATATTGGGAGGTACCGTTATATGGGTGATATGCTAAGACGTTGACCTGCACAGAAAGTTTTGGCTGTAAAATTCATTGCGAACATCATACATAAATTTGAAACAATTCCGGTGAAGAATGCCGCTAATATCATCAAAGAAAAGAATATCGGTAGGAACCTCTATATGGGGGATATGCGAAGACGTGAACCTGCACAGACAATTTTCTGTCTTATGCTGTAGTATTAATTGCGAACGTCAAATACCAAATTTGAAACAATTCTGGTGAATAATGTTGCTAACATCATCAAGGTACCGAATATTGGGGGATATGCGAAGACGTGGACGTGGACATTCACATACAATTTTCTGTCATGCGCTGTAGTATCCGTTACCAATTTCAAACAACAAATCTGAAACAATTCCGGTGAATAATGTCCCAAAAACCATCAAAATACCGAAAATCGAGAGGCACCGTTATATGTGGGCTATACGAAGACGTGGACCTGCACGGATAATTTTCTGTCATAGGCTGTAGTATCCATTACGAACTTCAAACACCAAATTTGAGACAATTCCGGAGAATAACGTCGCTAAAATCATCAAAGTACCGAATATCGGGGGGTATCGCTATATGGGGGCTATACGAAGACGTGGACTTGCAAAGACAATTTTCTGTCATAGTCTGCAGTACCCATTACGAACTTCAAATACCAAAAGTGCAATTTTATAAACCTTTTCATTTCGTTCGGAAGCTAGAGCGATTTTCACAGATGGCCAGACTTATCTATGGAAGGACTAAGCTAAATCGAATTTTATGCTGATCAACAATATATATATATTGTGGGGTCTAAAATGTCCAGTTGTTATAAAAGGAATGACAAACTTACTATGGTGGAGGATATCAAAATAACGAATATAGGGAGGTACCGATATATGGGGGTATGCGAAGACGTGGACCTGCACAGACAATATTCTTTCATATACTGTATTCATTACGAATTTCATACATCAAATTTGAGCAATTCCGGTGAAAAGTGTCGCTAAATTCATCAAAATACCGAATATCGGAGATTCCATTATATGGGGGATATACGAAGACGTGGACCTGCACAGACAATTGTCCGTCGTAGGCTGTAGAATTCATTACGAACTTGAAACACTAAATTTGAAACAATTCCGTTGAATAATGTCTCTTAAATCATCAAAATAATGCATTTGGCACATACACCAACATAGTGTGATGCACCTGCAAGCGTTACAATTGTTATACCCTCACCATACTATTTAGAATATATAAACTTTGCCATTCCGTTTGTTCATACTGATGGTACACCCAAAAAAGTGTATATAATATCGATCTGCGTAAAATTCTAAGCCGATTTAGCGTTATCCGTCTGTCTGTTGTAACAACGCCTTTCAAGGAATTGACCACGAGCCATGCTTTGGAGGGCATAATAGCATTATCATTATGTTTGTAACTCCTCGAAATTCTTATCTTAGACCCAACAAAGTATATATATTCTCGATCTGAGTAAAATTCTAAGCCAATTTAGAGACAGACAGACGGACGTGTAACCCACAAGGATTTTTTCTGAGTACTTCATCTTCTGTAAGAGAATTGTCTGTATAGTTCAACGATAGGCCTCATACAACTGCACCAATATTCCCAATATTCGCTATTTGGATGATTTTTTTATTTTATTTATTTTTACCGCAATTGTTTTAAATTTCATATTGCATATGCATTTTTTATCATACGCTGTAGTACCCATTACAAAATTGTCTTTGTAGGTCCACGTCTTCATATAGCCCACATATAACATCACCTCCCTTTTTTGTTTTGGTATTTTAATGATTTTAACTGTGCTATTCACCGGAATGGGTTCCAGTTTGATTATATTAGCGACATATTTTACCAGAATTATTTAAAATTTCGTATTATAAGTTCGTAATAGTTACCACAGCCTATAACTAACAAGAAAAAAATATGTAAGTTCGGCAGGGCCGATCTTTGAATACCCCCACCATTTGAAACGATTCTGACATTTTGCAAAAAACGAAAAAAAAAAAAAATAAAATCCGTTAATAACTGTGTTTATATCTTAAAAATACCGAATGTAGCCGTTATATTAGGGTCTATACGACTACGAGGACCAGCATAGGCAACTTTTGTCATAAACCATTACAATATTCAAATGCGAAACTAGAATAAAAAATTCGGTGAATAATGTAGCTAAAATCATAAAAATACCGAATATAGGGAGGTACCATCATATGGGGTACATTTTTCCGTCATAGGCTGTAGTATTCATTACGAACTTCAAACACCACATTTGAAACTATTCCGGTGAATAAAGTTGCAAAAATCATCAAAGTACCGAATATCGAGAAGTACCGAATATAGGGCTATATGAAAACGTGGACCTGCACAGACAATTGTCTGTCATAGGCTGTAGTATCCGTTACGAACTTTAAATAAGTTTGAAACAATTCCGGTGAATAATGTAGCCTAAATCAGCAAAATACCGAAAATCGGGAGTTACCAGATTTTATATATGGAAGGACTAAGCTAAATCGACATAGAATTTTATGCTGATCAATAATATGTATATATTGTGGGGTCTAAAATGTCGAGGTGTTATAAAAGGAATGACAAACTTACTATGGTGGAGGATATAAAAATTAGGTGAATAATATAGCTATTATTATCAAAATACCGAATATAGGGAGGTACCGATATATGGGGGCTATGAGAACATATGTACCTATACATGCAATTTTCCGCCACAGGAACTAGAACGCATTATGACGTACAAATAAGACATTTTTAAAAATCCGTAAAAAATATGGCGAAAATCAGGAGGTACCGTTATATTGGGGTATCCGAAGACGTGGACCTGCACAGGCAATATTCTTTCATATACTGTAGTATTCATTACGAACTTCAAACACCACATTTGAAACTATTCCGGTGAATAAAGTTGCAAAAATCATCAAAGTACCGAATATCGGGAAGTACCGAATATAGGGCTATATGAAAACGTGGACCTGCACAGACAATTGTCTGTCATAGGCTGTAGTATCCGTTACGAACTTTAAATAACAAATTTGAAACAATTCCGGTGAATAATGTCGCCAAAATCATCAAAATAATGCATTTGGCACATACGCCAACATAGTGTGATGCACCTGCAAGCGTTACAATTGTTATACCCTCACCATACTATTTAGAATATATAAACTTTGTCATTCCGTTTGCTCATACTGATGTTACACCCAAAAAAGTGTATATAATATCGATCTGCGTAAAATTCTAAGCCGATTTAGCGTTATCCGTCTGTCTGTTGTAACAACGCCTTTCAACGAATTGACCACGAGCCACACTTTGGAGGGCATAATAGCATTGTCATTATGTTTGTAACTCCTCGAAATTCTTATCTTAGACCCAACAAAGTATATATATTCTCGATCTGAATAAATTCTAAGCCAATTTAGAGACAGACAGACGGACGTGTAACCCACAAGGATTTTTTCTGAATACTTCATCTTCTGTAAGAGAATTGTCTGTATAGTTCAACGATAGGCCACATACAACTGCACCAATATTCCCAATATTCGCTATTTGGATGATTTTTTTATTTTATTTATTTTTACCGCAATTGTTTTAAATTTCATATTGCATATGCATTTTTTATCATACGCTGTAGTACCCATTACAAAATTGTCTTTGTAGGTCCACGTCTTCATATAGCCCACATATAACATCACCTCCCTTTTTTGTTTTAGTATTTTGATGATTTTAATTGTGTTATTCACCGGAATGGGTTCCAGTTTGATTATATTAGCGACATATTTTACCAGAATTATTTAAAATTTCGTATTATAAGTTTGTAATAGTTACCACAGCCTATAACCAACATGAAAAAAATATGTAAGTTCGGCAGGGCCGATCTTTGAATACCCCCACCATTTGAAACGATTCTGACATTTTGCAAAAAACGAAAAAAAAAATAAAATCCGTTAAAAACTGTGTTTATATCTTAAAAATACCGAATGTAGCCGTTATATTAGGGTCTATACGACTACGAGGACCAGCATAGGCAACTTTTGTCATAAACCATTACAATATTCAAATGCGAAACTAGTATAAAAAGTTCGGTGAATAATGTAGCTAAAATCATAAAAATACCGAATATAGGGAGGTACCATCATATGGGGTACATTTTTCCATCATAGGCTGTAGTATTCATTACGAACTTCAAACACCACATTTGAAACTATTCCGGTGAATAAAGTTGCAAAAATCATCAAAGTACCGGATATCGAGAAGTACAGAATATAGGGCTATATGAAAACGTGGACCTGCACAGACAATTGTCTGTCATAGGCTGTAGTATCCGTTACGAACTTTAAATAACAAGTTTGAAACAATTCCGGTGAATAATGTAGCCTAAATCAGCAAAATACCGAAAATCGGGAGTTACCAGATTTTATATATGGAAGGACTAAGCTAAATCGACATAGAATTTTATGCTGATCAATAATATGTATATATTGTGGGGTCTAAAATGTCGAGGTGTTATAAAAGGAATGACAAACTTACTATGGTGGAGGATATAAAAATTAGGTGAATAATATAGCTATTATTATCAAAATACCGAATATAGGGAGGTACCGATATATGGGGGCTATGAGAACAATTTTCCGCCACAGGAACTAGAACGCATTATGACGTACAAATAAGACATTTTTAAAAATCCGTAAAAAATATGGCGAAAATCAGGAGGTACCATTATATGGGGGTATGCGAAGACGTGGACCTGCACAGACAACATTCTTTCATATACTGTAGTATTCATTACGAACTTCATACATCAAATTTGAGCAATTCCGGTGAAAAGTGTCGCTAAAATCATCAAAATACCGAATATCGGAGATACCATTATATGGGGGATATACGAAGACGTGGACCTGCACAGACAATTGTCTGTCGTAGGCTGTAGTAGAATTTAAAACAATTCCGGTGAATAATGTCGCCAAAATCATCAAAATAATGCATTTGGCACATACACCAACATAGTGTGATGCACCTGCAAGCGTTACAATTGTTATACCCTCACCATACTATTTAGAATATATAAACTTTGTCATTCCGTTTGCTCATACTGATGTTACACCCAAAAAAAGTGTATATAATATCGATCTGCGTAAAATTCTAAGCCGATTTAGCGTTATCCGTCTGTGTGTTGTAACAACGCCTTTCAACGAATTGACCACGAGCCATACTTTGGAGGGCATAATAGCATTGTCATTATGTTTGTAACTCCTCGAAATTCTTATCTTAGACCCAACAAAGTATATATATTCTCGATCTGAGTAAAATTCTAAGCCAATTTAGAGACAGACAGACGGACGTGTAACCCACAAGGAGTTTTTCTGAGTACTTCATCTTCTGTAAGAGAATTGTCTGTATAGTTCAACGATAGCCCACATACAACTCCACCAATATTCCAAATATTCGCTATTTGGATGATTTTTATACCCTACATACACCACAAGGTGGTCAGGGTATTATGTCTTTGTGCATTTGTTTGTAAGAGGCAAAAGGAAACGAGATAGACCCATAGTTCCTTTTGATGATCTGCATAGAATCACTTTCTGAGTTGATTTATGCATGTCAGTCCGTCTGTCCGTCCGTCCGTCCGTCTGTCCATGTATTTTTGTGAACAAAATGCAGGTCGCATTTATTATCCGATTGAGATGAAATTTTCTAAACAACATTCGTTTTGCCCAAGGACGAACCCTATTGAAATTGGAGATAATCGGTAAAAATTTAGATATAGCTCCCATATATATCTTCGTCCGATTTGCCTTTTATTGTGCACCAAACGTGTAATAACAGCCCGAATAATGTGGAATTTTGCACAACCACATTAGGCCTAAAAATAAGCATGCCAAATTTGATGGAAATCGGTTCAGATATAGCTATAGCTCCCATATATATTGTTCATCCGATTTGTTATTTTTGTCCTCCGCAGCCGTAATATGCACACTGTGACAACAATATTAAGGGAAATATATCAAATGCAGCTCAGAAATACCTTTGCTAAATTTTATCGAGATCGGTTCAGATTTGGATATAGCTCCCATATATAACTTCGTCCGATTTACTTTTTATTGTGCACCAAACGTGTAATAACAGCCCGAATAGTGTGGAATTTTGTACAACCACATTAGGCCTAAAAATAAGCATGCCAAATTTGATGGAAATCGGTTCAGATATAGCTATAGCTCCCATATATATTGTTCATCCGATTTGTTGTATTTGTTACCCACAGCCGTAATATGCACTCCGTAACAACGATATTCAGGGAAATATATCAAATACAGCTCAGAAATACCTTTGCCAAATTTTATCGAGATCGGTTCAGATTTGGATATAGCTCCCATATATAACTTCGTCCGATTTACCTTTTATTGTGCACCAAACGTCTAATATTTGCCCAAATGGGATGGAATTTGGCACATACGACTGAGTCTAGAAGGTAGTATGCCAAATTTGGTGAAGATCGGTTCAGATATAGCTATAGCTCCCATGTATATTGTTCATCCGATTTGTTGTATTTGTTATCCACAGCCGTATTATGCACTCCGTAACAACGATATTCAGGGAAATATATCAAATACAGCAGAGATATATATTTGCCAAATTTTATCGAGATCGGTTCAGATTTGGATATAGCTTCCATTTATATCTTTATCTGATTTCAAATTAATTTTGCACCAAATGGTCAATACAAGTCCGAATTTAAAAGATACAAATGCTTCGGCATATTTAGTCCTTTGAACTTTAAATTATAATTATAATCCTAGGGTGTATGATTGATTTAAATGTTATGTGGAGCTCAACTAAATTCGCGAAGTGGTGTAGGGTATCATAAAATCGGCCCCGCCCGACTTTAGGACTTTCTTTACTGGTTTTATTTTATTTATTTTTACCGCAATTGTTTTAAATTTCATATTTTTTATCATACGCTGTAGTACCCATTACAAAATTGTCTTTGTAGGTCCACGTCTTTATATAGCCCACATATAACATCACCTCCCTTTTTTGTTTTGGTATTTTTATGATTTTAACTGTGTTATTCATCGGAATGGGTTCCAGTTTGATTATATATATTTAAAATTTCGTATTATAAGTTCGTAATAGTTACCACAGCATATAACTTACAAGAAAACAAATATGTAAGTTCGGCAGGGCTGATCTTTGAATACCCCCACCATTTGGAACGATTCTGACAATTTTCAAAAAACGAAAAAAATAAAATCCGTTAAAAACTGTGTTTTTATCTTAAAAATACCGAATGTAGCCGTTATATTAGGGTCTATACGACTACGAGGACCAGCATAGGCAACTTTTGTCATAAACCATTACAATATTCAAATGCGAAACTAGAATAAAAAATTCGGTGAATAATGTAGCTAAAATCATAAAAATACCGAATATAGGGAGGTACCATCATATGGGGTACATTTTTCCGTCAAAGGCTGTAGTATTCATTACGAACTTCAAACACCACATTTGAAACTATTCCGGTGAATAAAGTTGCAAAAATCATCAATGTACCGAATATCGAGAAGTACCGAATAGAGGGCTATATGAAAACGTGGACCTGCACAGACAATTGTCTGTCATAGGCTGTAGTATCCGTTACTAACTTAAAATAACAAATTTGAAACAATTCCGGTGAACAATGTAGCCTAAATCAGCAAAATACCGAAAATCGGGAGTTACCATTATATGGAGGCTATACGAAGACGTGAACCTGCACAGACAATTGTCTGTTATAGGCTGTAGTATTCATTTCTAACTTCAAACACCAAATTAAAAACAATTCCGGTGAATAATGTCGCAAAAATCATCAAAATACCGAATATCGGGGGGTACAGTTTTATGGGGGCAATACGAAGGCATGGACGTGCACAGACAATTTTCTGTCATAGCCTGTAGTATCATTTGCGAACTTCAAACATCAAATTTGAAGCATTTCTGGTGAATATTGTAGCTAAAATCATTAAAATACCAAATATCGGACGTATATGGGAATATACGAAGACGTGGATCTGCACAGACAATTGTCTGTCGTAGACTGTAGAATTCATTACGAACTTCAAACACCAAATTTTAAACAATTCCGTTGAATAATGTAGCTAAAATCATCAAAATATCGAATATCGGGGGGTACCGAATATCGGGGTATCGCTATATGGGGCTATACGAAGACGTCGACCTGCAAAGACAATTTTTTGTCATAGTCTGCAGTACCCATTACAAACTTCAAATACCAAAAGTGAAATTTTATCATTCTTTTCATTTCGTTCGAAAGCTAGAGCGATTTCCACAGATGGGCAGACTTATATACGGAAGGACTGCGCTAAATGGACATAGGATTTTATGCTGATCAATAATATGTATACATTGTGGGGTCTAAAATGTATATCTCGAGGTGTTACAAAAGGAATGACAATCTTACTATGGTGGAGGATATAAAAATTAGGTGAATAATATAGCTAAAGGTATCAAAATACCGAATATTGGGAAGTACCGTTATATTGGGGCTACGCGAAGACGTGGAACTGCACAGACAATTTTCTGTCTTAGACTGTAGTATTCATTACGAACTTCAAATTCCAAATTTGAAACAATTCCGGTGAATAATGTCGCTAAGATCATCAAAGTACTGAATATCGGGAAGGTACCGTTATATTGGGGCTACGC
Source organism: Musca domestica (assembly GCF_030504385.1). Lineage (NCBI taxonomy): Eukaryota > Metazoa > Arthropoda > Insecta > Diptera > Muscidae > Musca > Musca domestica. Next base: position 9,378,013 of record NW_026712293.1, on the reverse strand, counting down.
GAAGACGTGGAACTGCACAGACAATTTTCTGTCTTAGACTGTAGTATTCATTACGAACTTCAAATTCCGAATTTGAAACAATTAAGGTGAATAATGTCGCTAAGATCATGAAAGTGCCGAATATCAGGGGGGGGGGTACAGTTATATGGGGGCAATACGAAGGCATGGACCTGCACAGACAATTGTCTGTTATAGGCTGTAGTATTCATTACTAACTTCAAACACCAAATTTAAAACAATTCCGGTGAATAATGTCGCTAAAATCATCAAAATACCGAATATCGGGGGGTACAGTTTTATGGGGGCAATACGAAGGCATGGACGTGCACAGACAATTTTCTGTCATAGGCTGTAGTACCATTTGCAATTTCACACATGAAATATGAAGCATTTCCGGTGAATAATGTCCCTAAAATCATTAAAGTACCGAATATCGGAGGTACCATTATATGGGGGATATACGAAGACGAGAACCTGCACAGACAATTACCCGTGTAGGCTGTAGTATTCATTACGAACTTCATACATCAAATTTTTAACAATTCCGTTGAATAATGTCGCTAGAATTATCAAACTACCGAATATCGGATGGTACCGTTATAGCTGGGGATATATGAAGCCGTGAACCTGCAAAGACAATTTTCTGTCGTAGACTGTAGTATTCATTAAGAACTTCGAATTCCAAATTTGAAACAATTCCGGCGAATAATGTCGCTAAGATCATCAAAGTACCGAATATCGGGGAGTACCAATATATGGGGGCAATACGAAGGCATGGACCTGCACAGACAATTTTCTGTCATAGGCTGTAGTATCATTTGCGAACTTCAAACATCAAATTTGAAGCATTTCTGTTAAATAATGTCGCTAAAATCATTAAAATACCGAATATCGGGGGTATCGCTATATGGGGGCTATGCGAACACATGTAAGTATACATGCAATCTTCCGCCGCAGGAACTAGAACCCATAAAGACGTACAAATCAGACATTTTTAAAAAATCCGTAAAAAATGTGGCGAAATCAGGAGGTACCGTTATATTGGGAATAAGCGAAGACGTGGACCTGTACAGACAATTTTCTGTCATATACTGTAGTATTCATTACGAACTTCATACATCAAATTTGAAACAATTCCGGGGGAAAATGTCCCTAAAATCATCAAAATATTAAATATTGAAGATACCATTATATGGGGGATATACGAGGACGTGGACCTGCACGGCAATTGTCTGTTTTAAGCTGTAGTATTCATTACGAATTTCAAATACTAAGTTTGAGACAATTCCGGTGTATAATGTCACTAAAATCATCAAAATACCGAATATTGGCAGATACCGTTATATTGGAGTTATGCGAAGACGTGGACCTGCACAGACAATTTTCTGTCTTAGACTGTAGTTTTCATTACGAACTTCAAGTACTAAGTTTGAGAAAATTCTGGTGAATATTGTCGGTAAAATCATCAAAGTACCGAATATCGGGAAGTATAGTTATATGGGGTCTATAGGAAGACGTAGACCTGCACAGACAATTTTCTGTCATAGGCTGTAGTATCCAATACGAACTTTAAACACCAAATTTGAAGCATTTCTGGTGAATACTGTCGCTAAAATCATTTAAATACTGATTATCGGAAGTACAATTATATGGGGGATATAGGAAGATTTCATTACGAACTTCAAACACCAAATTTGAAATAATTCCGTTGAATAATGTCGCTAAAATCATAAAACTACCGAATATCGGAGGGAACCGTTATATTTGGGGATATACGAAGACGTGGACCTGCCTTAGACTGTAGTATTCATTACGAACTTTAAATACCAAATTTGAAAAAATTCCGGTGAATAATGTCGCTAAAATCATCAAAGTACCGAATATCGGGGGGCATCGCTATATGGGGGCTATACGAAGACTTGGACTTGCAAAGACAATTTTCTGTCATAGTCTGCAGTACCCAGGATATAAAATTAGGTGGAGGATATAAAAATTAGGTGAATAATATAGCTAATATTATCAAAATACCGAATATAGGGAGGTACCGATATATGGGGGTTATGCGAACATATGTACCTATACATGCAATTTTCCGCAACAGGAACTAGAACGCATTATGACGTACAAATAAGACATTTTTAAAAATCCGTAAAAAATATGGCGAAAATCAGGAGGTACCGTTATATGGGGGTATGCGAAGACGTGGACCTGCACAGACAATATTATTTCATATACTGTAGTATTCATTACGAACTTCATGCATCAAATTTGAGCAATTCCGGTGAAAAGTGTCGCTAAAATCATCAAAATACCGAATATCGGAGATACCATTATATGGGGGATATACGAAGACGTGGACCTGCACACACAATATTCTTTCATATACTGTAGTATTCATTACGAACTTCATACATCAAATTTGAGCAATTCCGGTGAAAAGTGTCGCTAAAATCATCAAAATACCGAATATCGGAGATACCATTATATGAGGGATATACGAAGACGTGGACCTGCACAGACAATTTTCTCTCATAGACTGTAGTATTCATTACGAACCTCAAACACCAAATTTAAAACAATTCCGGTGAATAATGTCGCCAAAATCATTAAAATAATGCATTTGCACATACACCAACATAGTGTGATGCACGTGCAAGCATTACAATTGTTATACCCTCACCATACTATTTAGAATATATAAACTTTGTCATTCTGTTTGCTCAAAAAAAGTGTATATAAGTTATCATGAGGAACCCTCGTGTTCCCGTATTCCCACAGTTTGGCTGCACTAAAGCAACCAAAAACCCCACACGAGCTGCTAAGTCAGCGCATTAGACACCTTATTCTAAACACCTTATTCATTTGGTTGTACCCAAACCAACTACTTACAACCATTCATGGGAAACCTTCATGCTCCCGTATTCCCACAAGTAACACGAGCCGCCTATTCAACACCCCACTGCAGGTTAATAGCCCAATATTCTACACGGGCCACTGTGTCAGCGAGAAATGCAATGGCAACGTTGGCAGAGCGACAGCGACGCAGCATAATGTGGTGGCTTAGTTTTAAGTAACAGCATTATTGTAAGTACAGTTTTTATCTCATACTCAATGAATAAAGTTTAATTCATTCATTTTGATTAATTGGCGCCCAACGTGGCTCACTTCGCGAAAAGAACTCTAAAAAAGTTAGAACTGTGAAAAGTGAAACTACAAAATATAAAATAAAAATACAAATCCTAAAAAAGGAAAAGTAAAAACGTACGTGGTTCACTTCGCGAAAAGAACTCTAAAAAAGTTAGAACTGTGAAAAGTGAAACTACAAAACATAGAATAAAAATCCTGTGAGAAAAAAAATATAAATAGGAAAGAAAACTCAGTCAAAACTGTACCAAAATACCCTTAAGAAAAAAGGACTCAATTGTGTTCGAAAATAAGCTTAAGTCACCAAGGAACGAATATCCTTGGGCAGCGAAAGGCAACATCGAAGACGATCTACAGAATCAGCAAGGAACGAATATCCTTGGGCGGCGAAAGAAAGTGAAAAACAATCAGAAGGCTCATCAAGAAACACACATCCCGAGGCAAGAAGTGGAAGAAGTTACCGAAGATCAACAACAGAAATTAATTTTAATTAATTTACATAACATTTAAGGATGATAAGGTAAGTGAAGTGCCATTTTTTTTTTGTTTTAAAGTGAAAATTAAAATAAAAAAGGAGAAAATTTAACCAAATTCATTCAAATATATATTTTTTTTTGGGAATACTCCATTTTTGCGAATAATTTATGAGTCAGGAATTCGAAGACTTATTAGGCAAATTAAGTTTAGAAACAAAAGAAACCATGAACGCCGAACAAGTAAGTGAGCTAGTTAGAGCAGAAGTGAGCAGAGCATTGGCCGCTCAAAAATTAGAATTCGACAGGAAAATAACTGCGATTAACAGTAGACTTGCTACTGACAAACCTAAAATTGAAAAGTTTACGAAAGTTCGGATAAATCCGCTGGTACCTTGTGATATCACCTTAGATGCCATAAAGTCTCTTCCGGAATTTTCCGGACAGCCAGGCACCTATGTGTCATGGCGCGAGGCAGCGCACAATGCATACGAGTTATTTGAAAAATACGATGGCAGCGAACGCCACTATCAAGCGGTGATTATTCTTAGAAATAAAGTGCGAGGTGCCGCCGATGCAGTACTTTCATCCTTTAGCACGGTATTAAGTTTTAAAGCAATCATTGCCCGTCTCGATTTTACTTACGCGGACAAACGTCCGATATATCTGAACTTCAAACACCAAATTTAAAACAATTCCGGTGAATAATGTCGCTAAAATCATCAAAATACCGAATATCGGGGGGTACAGTTTTATGGGGGCAATACGAAGGCATGGACGTGCACAGACAATTTTCTGTCATAGGCTGTAGTACCATTTGCAATTTCACACATGAAATATGAAGCATTTCCGGTGAATAATGTCCCTAAAATCATTAAAGTACCGAATATCGGAGGTACCATTATATGGGGGATATACGAAGACGAGAACCTGCACAGACAATTACCCGTGTAGGCTGTAGTATTCATTACGAACTTCATACATCAAATTTTTAACAATTCCGTTGAATAATGTCGCTAGAATTATCAAACTACCGAATATCGGATGGTACCGTTATAGCTGGGGATATATGAAGCCGTGAACCTGCAAAGACAATTTTCTGTCGTAGACTGTAGTATTCATTAAGAACTTCGAATTCCAAATTTGAAACAATTCCGGCGAATAATGTCGCTAAGATCATCAAAGTACCGAATATCGGGGAGTACCAATATATGGGGGCAATACGAAGGCATGGACCTGCACAGACAATTTTCTGTCATAGGCTGTAGTATCATTTGCGAACTTCAAACATCAAATTTGAAGCATTTCTGTTAAATAATGTCGCTAAAATCATTAAAATACCGAATATCGGGGGTATCGCTATATGGGGGCTATGCGAACACATGTAAGTATACATGCAATCTTCCGCCGCAGGAACTAGAACCCATAAAGACGTACAAATCAGACATTTTTAAAAAATCCGTAAAAAATGTGGCGAAATCAGGAGGTACCGTTATATTGGGAATAAGCGAAGACGTGGACCTGTACAGACAATTTTCTGTCATATACTGTAGTATTCATTACGAACTTCATACATCAAATTTGAAACAATTCCGGGGGAAAATGTCCCTAAAATCATCAAAATATTAAATATTGAAGATACCATTATATGGGGGATATACGAGGACGTGGACCTGCACGGCAATTGTCTGTTTTAAGCTGTAGTATTCATTACGAATTTCAAATACTAAGTTTGAGACAATTCCGGTGTATAATGTCACTAAAATCATCAAAATACCGAATATTGGCAGATACCGTTATATTGGAGTTATGCGAAGACGTGGACCTGCACAGACAATTTTCTGTCTTAGACTGTAGTTTTCATTACGAACTTCAAGTACTAAGTTTGAGAAAATTCTGGTGAATATTGTCGGTAAAATCATCAAAGTACCGAATATCGGGAAGTATAGTTATATGGGGTCTATAGGAAGACGTAGACCTGCACAGACAATTTTCTGTCATAGGCTGTAGTATCCAATACGAACTTTAAACACCAAATTTGAAGCATTTCTGGTGAATACTGTCGCTAAAATCATTTAAATACTGATTATCGGAAGTACAATTATATGGGGGATATAGGAAGATTTCATTACGAACTTCAAACACCAAATTTGAAATAATTCCGTTGAATAATGTCGCTAAAATCATAAAACTACCGAATATCGGAGGGAACCGTTATATTTGGGGATATACGAAGACGTGGACCTGCCTTAGACTGTAGTATTCATTACGAACTTTAAATACCAAATTTGAAAAAATTCCGGTGAATAATGTCGCTAAAATCATCAAAGTACCGAATATCGGGGGGCATCGCTATATGGGGGCTATACGAAGACTTGGACTTGCAAAGACAATTTTCTGTCATAGTCTGCAGTACCCAGGATATAAAATTAGGTGGAGGATATAAAAATTAGGTGAATAATATAGCTAATATTATCAAAATACCGAATATAGGGAGGTACCGATATATGGGGGTTATGCGAACATATGTACCTATACATGCAATTTTCCGCAACAGGAACTAGAACGCATTATGACGTACAAATAAGACATTTTTAAAAATCCGTAAAAAATATGGCGAAAATCAGGAGGTACCGTTATATGGGGGTATGCGAAGACGTGGACCTGCACAGACAATATTATTTCATATACTGTAGTATTCATTACGAACTTCATGCATCAAATTTGAGCAATTCCGGTGAAAAGTGTCGCTAAAATCATCAAAATACCGAATATCGGAGATACCATTATATGGGGGATATACGAAGACGTGGACCTGCACACACAATATTCTTTCATATACTGTAGTATTCATTACGAACTTCATACATCAAATTTGAGCAATTCCGGTGAAAAGTGTCGCTAAAATCATCAAAATACCGAATATCGGAGATACCATTATATGAGGGATATACGAAGACGTGGACCTGCACAGACAATTTTCTCTCATAGACTGTAGTATTCATTACGAACCTCAAACACCAAATTTAAAACAATTCCGGTGAATAATGTCGCCAAAATCATTAAAATAATGCATTTGCACATACACCAACATAGTGTGATGCACGTGCAAGCATTACAATTGTTATACCCTCACCATACTATTTAGAATATATAAACTTTGTCATTCTGTTTGCTCAAAAAAAGTGTATATAAGTTATCATGAGGAACCCTCGTGTTCCCGTATTCCCACAGTTTGGCTGCACTAAAGCAACCAAAAACCCCACACGAGCTGCTAAGTCAGCGCATTAGACACCTTATTCTAAACACCTTATTCATTTGGTTGTACCCAAACCAACTACTTACAACCATTCATGGGAAACCTTCATGCTCCCGTATTCCCACAAGTAACACGAGCCGCCTATTCAACACCCCACTGCAGGTTAATAGCCCAATATTCTACACGGGCCACTGTGTCAGCGAGAAATGCAATGGCAACGTTGGCAGAGCGACAGCGACGCAGCATAATGTGGTGGCTTAGTTTTAAGTAACAGCATTATTGTAAGTACAGTTTTTATCTCATACTCAATGAATAAAGTTTAATTCATTCATTTTGATTAATTGGCGCCCAACGTGGCTCACTTCGCGAAAAGAACTCTAAAAAAGTTAGAACTGTGAAAAGTGAAACTACAAAATATAAAATAAAAATACAAATCCTAAAAAAGGAAAAGTAAAAACGTACGTGGTTCACTTCGCGAAAAGAACTCTAAAAAAGTTAGAACTGTGAAAAGTGAAACTACAAAACATAGAATAAAAATCCTGTGAGAAAAAAAATATAAATAGGAAAGAAAACTCAGTCAAAACTGTACCAAAATACCCTTAAGAAAAAAGGACTCAATTGTGTTCGAAAATAAGCTTAAGTCACCAAGGAACGAATATCCTTGGGCAGCGAAAGGCAACATCGAAGACGATCTACAGAATCAGCAAGGAACGAATATCCTTGGGCGGCGAAAGAAAGTGAAAAACAATCAGAAGGCTCATCAAGAAACACACATCCCGAGGCAAGAAGTGGAAGAAGTTACCGAAGATCAACAACAGAAATTAATTTTAATTAATTTACATAACATTTAAGGATGATAAGGTAAGTGAAGTGCCATTTTTTTTTTGTTTTAAAGTGAAAATTAAAATAAAAAAGGAGAAAATTTAACCAAATTCATTCAAATATATATTTTTTTTTGGGAATACTCCATTTTTGCGAATAATTTATGAGTCAGGAATTCGAAGACTTATTAGGCAAATTAAGTTTAGAAACAAAAGAAACCATGAACGCCGAACAAGTAAGTGAGCTAGTTAGAGCAGAAGTGAGCAGAGCATTGGCCGCTCAAAAATTAGAATTCGACAGGAAAATAACTGCGATTAACAGTAGACTTGCTACTGACAAACCTAAAATTGAAAAGTTTACGAAAGTTCGGATAAATCCGCTGGTACCTTGTGATATCACCTTAGATGCCATAAAGTCTCTTCCGGAATTTTCCGGACAGCCAGGCACCTATGTGTCATGGCGCGAGGCAGCGCACAATGCATACGAGTTATTTGAAAAATACGATGGCAGCGAACGCCACTATCAAGCGGTGATTATTCTTAGAAATAAAGTGCGAGGTGCCGCCGATGCAGTACTTTCATCCTTTAGCACGGTATTAAGTTTTAAAGCAATCATTGCCCGTCTCGATTTTACTTACGCGGACAAACGTCCGATATATCTGATCGAACAAGAACTGTCCACGCTGAGGCAGGGTTCGATGCAGTTACTAGATTTCTACGATGAGGTAGAAGAGAAATTAACCTTGTTAGCCAATAAGACAATCATGTCATATGAAAATAGTGTAGCAGACACTATAAACGAAAAATACAGAGCCGATGCCCTTAGGGTTTTCATATCAGGTTTAAGGAAACCCCTTTGTGATATCCTGTTTGCCTCAAGACCAACAGACCTCCCTTCTGCATTGGCCTTAGCACAAGAAGTAGACGCTAATAACGAGCGCTACGCTTTCGCGCGTTCTGCCCAAAATTCCCCTAATACGGATCACAATGTGGGACAGAAGAACCCACATTATTCGGTTACCAAACAGAAACAGGCTGGTCAACCGCAGAACAACTTAAATAACCAAAAGCCACACACCAGTGGTAACTTCGCCGATCATAGACGTGTCGAACCTATGGAAGTAGACCCTTTCCTATACCAATTTAGACAAAAAATAAACTACCAAAGTCACGACTATAATGACAGGTCACAGGGAAATACACAGAAACGAGCGTCGAATTCAGGGCGATACACAGGACCAAAACTACAACGTGTGAATCATCTTAGCGAAGAACACGAATCAATGGACGAGCCAACGTATGATGAAGATGCGGAGCAGGCCGTAGACGAAATTGAGAGCGACGAGCTTAATTTTTTAGGGGAAGGTCCCTCCTGCCTTGGATTTCGAGGTCAATAGGAGGGAAAGAAATCAAACTCCTTGTCGACACGGGGGCTTCAAGGAGTTACATCAAAACCTTACCGGAACTAAAGGGAGTAAATGAAGTCCAAAATTCATTTGCAGTAAAATCAATTCATGGAGTTACTCCCATCAAACATAAATGCAAAATTAAAATTTTCGGCGTTACAGAAGATTTTTTTTATTTTACCCGAGTTAAGAGGTTTAAGGTCATTCTTAGGCTTAGCGGGATACTACCGCTGCTTCATACGCGACTTCGCCAAGATTGCGAAACCACTATCAAACATACTGAGAGGAGAGTACGGCTGAGTTACTGCAACACAGTCGAAAAAAATCAAACCTTAACATACCCAGATTTCAAAAAAGCGTTCGATTTAACCACAGACGCATCTTCCCATGCTATAGGTGCTGTCTTTTCACAGGAGGGAAAACCTATAACCATGATTTCCCGCACTTTGACAATTAGCGAGGAACATTACGCTACTAATGAACGGGAATTATTAGCATTGTCTGGGCACATAAAACGCTTAGAAACTATCTTTATGGTGCATCAAAATTAAACGTATTCACGGACCACCAACCATTAACCTTTGCCGTTTCGGACAGAAATCCGAATTCTAAAATTAAAAGGTGGAAAGCTTTCATTGATGAATGCAACGCAAAGCTAATCTATAAACCAGGCAAGGAAAACGTAGTTGCAGATGCGCTGTCCAGACAGCACATTAATGCTTTAGACAATGCGAGTGTTGAAACTATCCACAGCGAAGAATCATCTACCAACACGATTGAGAAAACCGATAAGCCGGTAAATTGCTTCCGTAATCAGATACTTGTTGAGGAAGGCACAGAACCCCAGAAGAGAACTTTCATTATTTTTGGGAAAAAGACGAGACACTTGATTATATTCCGAACCAATGACGATTTAATTAAAAATCTACAGGAAGCCGTGAACGTAGATGTTGTAAATGCTCTGCAGTGTGATCTGCACATATTGGCACGATTCCAGCATAAATTGATCGAACTCTTTCCAACCGTGAAATTCAGGCACACAGAAAAGTTAGTTATTGATATATCAGATCCTAACGAACAACAAGAAATTATCGCAGCCGAACACAATCGAGCACACCGAGCAGCCCAGGAAAACGTGAAGCAAATAATTGAAGACTATTTTTTTCCAAAAATGGAAAAGAAGACTAAACAATTTGTAGCAAATTGTCGCGTATGCTCTCAAGCGAAGTATGACCGCCATCCAAAAAAGCAACTCATTGCTCAAACACCCATACCCACATATTGTGGAGAAATTCTCCACATTGATATATTTTCAACAGGGTCGAAATATTTTTTGACTTGCATTGACAAATTTTCAAAATTTGCAATAGTACAGTCTTTAATGTCTAGGACGATAGTAGACGTTAAGCCTCAGCTTCTGCAGTTGCTCAATGTGTTTTCAAATACGAAAACTATTTACTGTGACAACGAGAAGTCGCTCAATTCACATAGCATCAAGGCCACGTTAAAGAACCATTTCGACATCGATATTGCGAACGCTCCACCCTTGCACAGTACCTCAAATGGACAGGTAGAGCGATTTCACAACACACTGATGGAAATATCTAGATGTCTTAAACTTGACAAAAATTTAGATGATATCGAAGAGATACTTCTTTTTGCTACCATCGAATATAACAGGTCAATACATTCGGTAACTGAGACGAAACCTATTACAGCCTTTCATTTCTCGGAAGCCGACGCACAAATAGTATCGCGTATAAAAACACTTAGATCAAAAACTTAGAAGCGCACAATAAGAATAGGCAACATAGGGATTTTGCCGTTGGGGAAAAAGTGTTCGTAAAACATAACAGAAGGCTAGGTAATAAACTTACACCTCTTTACACCGAAGAGGAAGTTGGAAAAGACATGGGTACCACCGTTCTCATAAGGGGGAGGAGGGTCCATAAGGACAATCTCCGCTGAATTTTCTTCCTTTCTAGAATTAGCACAAGTTTTATGCGGGAGACGAATAAAAAAAAAATTATAACTTACGTTTTCAAAACCGCTTTAAAATTGGTTATAGCCATATTGGTATCAGCAACATCTGGACGACTAATAGACTACTCAAATGCAGGATACATTCCGGTGACCGGTGGTGACCTTGTTATCTGGGAAAGTTATGGACACATCAAACATGTTACGAACCTGACTCTGTACGAACGACAAAAGGACGAGACAGCTAACGCTACGGACCATTTTCCTCAAACACACATGAGGAAGTTGCTAGACGCAGACGTAAATCAGATAAGTAGACTAATAAAGACAGTAAATACTCATCACAGACAAGCGAGAAGCTTGAACTTTATAGGGACGGTACTGAAATATATTGCAGGGACCCCAGACCATGACGACTTTGACAGACTAACAAACAAGGCAGAACAACTAATCGACTCCCAAGACAGACAGTTTACTATCAACACTGAGGTACAGAAAGAAATTAATAGTCTCACCATTACAGTAAATAAAATCTTGAAGACAGAAAAACACAGAGAAATAGACACTAGCCACCTTTACGATATTCTATTAGCTAGAAACAGAGCAATAATAACAGACTTAGACAATCTTATCACTTCTATCACATTCGCAAAAATTGGAGTCTTGAACCCCATCCTTTTAGACAGTAACGAAATAAACTTCATAATAAAAAATGAGAACTTCACGAACCTCTCCGTGGCCGATGTTATGGCTGTAGCTAATATTAAGATTTTGCAATACGATAATGTAATTTACTTCCTAATAAGATATCCTATTCCTAAGCTTAGATGTAAGAAAATTACTACTTTACCAGTAGCTCCCGGTCACCAAATGCTCCACCTACAAGAATCCACCTTAGCGGTATGCCATAATCGTACCTTAGCGGTAAGGAACTGCAGCGACACGATACCAACTTTTTGCCTACCGTCATCAGCCACATCATGCGCTCTACAACTACTGACACGTAACACTGCAAGCTGCAGCACCACATTCAACAATCTCACGCCGATTACACCAATAGGCGATGGATTGGTAGTCATAAATGACCAACTGACAATAGTAGAAGAAAGTAATGAAGCTCCTGTTACAATTAATGGCACTTACCTGGTCATTTTCAAAGATCATGTAAAAATCAACGATTCGGTATATTACAACGAGAATTCGACGACTCCTCTGCAACCTGAAACTCCATGGGCTTCTGAGATCAACCTGACACAACACACTGAGATACTAAGTGCCCCTATCTGCACCACGTGAACCAACGGAACCTCCAACACATCCGCCATTTACAACGTGTGGTCGATCAGGGCCAAATCGCAGGTTTATCAACCATTGGTGGTTTTGCGATTGTTGGACTGGCAGGTTACCTATTACGACGAAGAACCATCACAAAAAAGAAGATCATCATAACCAGGTCAGTTGAAGATGCAATCAAAAACGCTATTACGAGGACCGAGGACGGCCCCCACTTAGAAGGGGAGGAGTTATCATGAGGAACCCTCGTGTTCCTGTATTCCCACATTTTGGCTGCACTAAAGCAAAAAAAAACCCCACACGAGCTGCTAAGTCAGCGCATTAAACACCTTATTCATTTGGTTGCACCCAAACCAACTACTTACAACCATTCATGGGAAACCTTCATGCTCCCGTATTCCCACAAGTAACACGAGCCGCCTATTCAACACCCCACTGCAGGTTAATAGCCCAATATTCTACACGGGCCACTGTGTCAGCAAGAAATGCAATGGCAACGTTTACAGAGCGACAGCGGCGCAGCATAATGTGGTGGCTTAGTTTTAAGTAACAGCATTATTGTAAGTTCAGTTTTTAACTCATACTCAATGAATAAAGTTTAATGTATTCATTTTGATTAATTTATAATATCGAACTGCGTAAAATTCTAAGCCGATTTAGCGTTATCCGTCTGTCTGTTGTAACAACGCCTTGCAACGAGTTGACCACGAGCCATACTTTGGAGGGTATAATAACATTGTCATTATGTTTGTAACTCCTCGAAATTCTTATCTTAGACCCAGCAAAGTATATATATTCTCGATCTGAGTAAAATTCTAAGCCAATTTAGAGACAGACAGACGGACGTGTAACCCACAAGGAGTTTTTCTGAGTACTTCATCTTCTGTAAGAGAATTGTCTGTATAGTTCAACGATAGTCCACATACAACTCCACCAATATTCCAAATATTCGCTATTTGGATGATTTTTATACCCTACATACACCACAAGGTGGTCAGGGTATTATGTCTTTGTGCATTTGTTTGTAACAGGCAAAAGAAAACGAGATAGACCCATAGTTCCTTTCGATGATCTGCATAGAATCACTTTCTGAGTTGATTTATGCATGTCAGTCCGTCCGTCCGTCCGCCTGTCCATGTATTTTTGTGAACAAAATGCAGGTCGCATTTATTATCCGATTGAGATGAAATTTTCCAAACAACATTTGTTTGGCCCAAGGACGAACCCTATTGAAATTGGAGATAATCGGTAAAAAATTAGATATAGCTCCCATATATATCTTCGTGCGATTTGCCTTTTATTGTGGACCAAACGTGTAATATCAGCCCGAATAGTATGAAATTTTGCACATGCAACCAAATTAGGCCTAACAAGTAAAAAACATTAAGTTCGGCCGGGCCAAACTTTTAATACCCTCCACCTTAGGGTAAAAGAAACATTAGAAGAAATGTGTCAAAAACCATAAAAATGCCGCATATCGGGAGGTACCGTTATATGGGGGCTATATCAAATCATGGAGCCATACATGCAATGTTTCGCCACCGAAGCTGGAACCCATTATAACCAACAAATACCAATTTTCAGACAAATCCGTGAAAAAAATGTGGCAAAAATCATCAAAGTACCGAATATCGCGAGATACCGTTATATGGGGGCTATACCAAAACGTGGACCTATAATTACAATGTTTCGCCACACGAACTAGGACCCATTATGACCCACAAATACCAATTTCCAGACAAATCCGTGAAAAATGTGGCATAAATCATCAAAATACCGAATATCGGGAGGTACCTTTATATGGGGGCTATACCACAACGTGGACCTATACATGCAATGTTTTGCCACACGCTCAGGGACCCGTTATGACCTACAAATACCAATTTCCAGACAAATCCGTGAAAAAATGTGGCATAAATCATCAAAATACCGAATATCGGGAGGTACCGTTATATGGGGACTATACCAGAACGTGGACCGATATATCTCATTTGCAATACCAACCATCCTAGACACAATGCAAATAGCTCTGCTAAATTTTGGCGCTCTACGTCAAATAATGTGGGCTGTATCGTGATTTCAACAGACAGACAGACGGACAGACAGACGGACATCGTTAAATCGACTTAGAATTTTATGCTGATCATGAATATATATACTTTATGGCGTCAAAGACGAATATTTAAGGATGTTACAAACGGAATGACAAAGTTAATATACCCTCCTTTCCAAGGTGGAGGGTATAAAAATAAGCAAATTTGATGGAAATCGGTTCAGATATAGCTATAGCTCCCATATATACTGTTCATCCGATTTGTTATTTTTGTCCTCCGCAGCCGTAAGATGCACTCTGTAACAACAATATTTAGGGAAATATATCAAAAGCAGCTCAGCAACACCTTTGGTAAATTTTATCGAGATCGGTTCAGATTTGGATATAGCTCCCATATATAACTTCGTCCGATGTACCTTTTATTGTGCACCAAACGTCTAATATTTGCCCAAATGGGATGGAATTTGGCACATACGACTGAGTCCAGAAGGTAGTATGCCAAATTTGGTGAAGATCGGTTCATGTATATTGTACATCCGATTTGTTGTATTTGTTACCCACAGCCGTATTATGCACTCCGTAACAACGATATTCAGGGAAATATATCGAATACAGCAGAGATATATATTTGCCAAATTTTATCGAGATCGGTTCAGATTTAGATATAGCTCCCATATATATCTTTATCCGATTTAAAATTAATTTTGATACAAATGCTTCGGCATATTTAGTCCTTTGAACTTTAAATTATAATTATAATCCTAGGGTGTATGATTGAATTCTCCCATAAAAACTTTTAATTGTTATGTGGAGCTCAACTAAATTATAAGTGGAGTAGGGTATCATAAAATCGGCTCCGCACGACTTTAGGACTTTCTTTACTGGTTTTATTTTATTTATTTTTACCGCGATTGTTTTAAATTTCATATTGCATATGCATTTTTTATCATACTATGTAGTACCCATTACAAAATTGTCTTTGTAGGTCCACGTCTTCATATAGCCCACATATAACATCACCTCCCTTTTTTGTTTTGATTTTAACTGTGTTATTCACCGGAATGGGTTCCAGTTTGATTATATTAGCGACATATTTTACCGGAATTATTTAAAATTTCGTATTATAAGTTCGTAATAGTTACCACAGCCTATAACTTACAAGAAAAAAAATATGTAAGTTCGGCAGGGCCGATTTTTGAATACCCCCACCATTTGGAACGATTCTGACAATTTTCAAAAAACGAAAAAAAAAATAAAATCCGTTAAAAACTGTGTTTTTATCTTAAAAATACCGAATGTAGCCGTTATATTAGGGTCTATACGACTACGAGGAATAGCATAGGCAACTTTTGTCATAAACCATTACAATATTCAAATGCGAAACTAGAATAAAAAATTCGGTGAATAATGTAGCTAAAATCATAAAAATACCGAATATAGGGAGGTACCATCATATGGGGTACATTTTTCCGTCATAGGCTGTAGTATTCATTACGAACTTCAAACACCACATTTGAAACTATTCCGGTGAATAAAGTTGCAAAAATCATCAAAGTACCGAATATCGGGAAGTACCGAATAGAGGGCTATGCAATCTTCCAATGTCGCTAAAATCATCAAAATACCGAATATAGGGAGGTACCGTTATATTGGGGCTACGCGAAGACGCGGAATAGCACAGACGATGGGGTACAATTATATGGGAGCAATACGAAGGCATAGACCTGCACAGACAATTTTCTGCCATAGGCTGTAGTACCATTTTCTATCTTCAAACATCAAATTTGAAGCTTTTCTGGTGAATAATGTCGCTAAAATCATTAAAATACAGAATATCAGAGGTACCATTATATGGGGGATATACGAAGACGAGGACCTGCACAGACAATTATCCGTCGTAGGCTATAGTATTTATTACGAACTTAATACATCAAATTGTAAACAATTCCGTTGAATAACGTCGCTAAAATCATCAAACTACCGAATATAGGATGGTACCGTTATAGCTGGGGATATACGAAGACGTGAACCTGCAAAGACAATTTTCTGTCGTAGACTGTAGTATTCATTAAGATCTTCAAATTCCAAATTTGAAACAATTCCGGCGAATAATGCCGCTAAGATCATTAAAGTACCGAATATCGGGGAGTACCAATATATGGGGGCAATATCTGCACAAGGCATGGGGGCAAGGCATGGACCTCCACAGACAATCTTCTGTCATAGGCTGTAGTATCATTTGCGAACTTCAAACATCAAATTTGAAGCATTTCTGTCTCTAATTTGAAGCATTTCTGTCTCTCGTCTCTAAAATCATTAAAATATCAAATATCGGACGTTCCATTATATGGGGGATATACGAAGACGTTGACCTGCATAGACAATTGTCCGTCGTAGACTGTAGAATTCATTACGAACTTCAAACACCAAATTTGAAACAATTCCGATGAATAATGTAGCTAAAATCATCAAAATATCGAATATCGGGGGGTACCAAATATCGGATGGTACCGAATATCGGGGGTATCGCTATATGGGGGCTATAGGAAGACGTCGAACTGCAAAGACAATTTTCTGTCATAGTCTGCAGTACACATTACGAGCTTCAAATACCAAAAGTGAAATTTTATCATCCTTTTCATTTCGTTCGGAAGATAGAGCGATTTCCACAGATGGCCGGACTTATATACGGAAGGACTACGCTAAATGGAGATAGAATTTTATGCTGATCAATAATATGTATACATTGTGGGGTCTAAAATGTATATTTCGAGGTGTTACAAAAGGAATGACAAACTTACTATGGTGGAGGATATAAAAATTAGGTGAATAATATAGCTAAAATGATCAAAATACCGAATATAGGGAGGCACCGATATATGGGGGCTATGCGAACACATGTACCTATACATGCAATTTTCCGCCACAGGAACTAGAACGCATTATGACGTACAAATCAGACCGTTATATGGGGAATATGCGAAGACGTGGACCTGTACAGACAATTTTCTGTCATATACCGTAGTATTCATTACGAACTTCATACATCAAATTTGAAACAATTCCGGTGAAAATGTCGCTAAAATCATCAAAGTATCGAATATCGAAGATACCATTATATGGGGGATATACGAAGACGTGGACCTGCACGGCAATTGTCTGTTTTAGGCTGTAGTATTCATAACGAATTTCAAATACTAAGTTTGAGACAATTCCGGTGTATAATGTCACTAAAATCATCAAAATACCGAATATAGGCAGGTACCGTTATATTGGAGTTATGCGAAGACGTGGACCTGCACAGACAATTTTCTGTCTTAGACTGTAGTATTCATTACGAACTTTAATTACTAAGTTTGAGAAAATCCCGGTGAATATTGTCGCTAAATTCATCAAAGTACCGAATATCTGGAAGTACAGTTATATGGGGTCTATACGAAGACGTGGACCTGCACAGACAATCTTCTGTCATAGGCTGTAGTATCCAATACGAACTTCAAACACCAAATTTGAAGCAATTGTGGTGAATAATGTCGCTAAAATCATTAAAATACTGATTATCGGAAGTACAATTATATTTGGGATATAGGAAGATTTCATTACCAACTTCAAACACCAAATTTGAAATAATTCCGTTGAATAATGTCGCTAAAATCATCAAACTACCGAATATCGGGGGGTACCGTTATATTTAGGGATATACGAAGACGTGGACCTGCCTTAGACTGTAGTATTCATTACGAACTTCAAATACCAAATTTGAAACAATTCCGGGGGGTGCCATTATATGGGTTATATACGAAGACGTGGACCTGCACAGACAATTGTCCGTCGTAGGCAGTAGAATTAATTACGTACTACAAACACCAAATTTGAAACGATTCCGTTAAATAATGTCGCTAAAATCATTAAAATACCGAATATCGAGAGGTACCATTTTATGTGGGCTATACGAAGACGAGGACCTGCGCAGATAATTTTCTGTCATAGGCTGTACTATCCATTACGAACTTAATGCACCAAATTTTAAACAATTCTGTAAATAATGTGGCTAAAATCATTAAAATACCGAATATCGGAGGTACCATTATATATGGGATATACTCAGACGTGGACCTGCACAGACAATTGTCCGTCGTAGGCTGTTGTATTCATTACGAACTTCATACCTCAAATTTTAAACAATTCCGTTGAATAATGTCGCCAAAATCATCAAAATAATGCATTTGGCACATACACCAACATAGTGTGATGCACCTGCAAGCGTTACAATTGTTATACCCTCACCATACTATTTAGAATATATAAACTTTGTCATTCCGTTTGCTCATACTGATATTACACCCAAAAAAGTGTATATAATATCGATCTGCGTAAAATTCTAAGCCGATTTAGCGTTATCCGTCTGTCTGTTGTAACAACGCCTTGCAACGAGTTGACCACGAGCCATACTTTGGAGGGCATAATAGCATTGTCATTATGTTTGTAACTCCTCGAAATTCTTATCTTAGACCCAGCAAAGTATATATATTCTCGATCTGAGTAAAATTCTAAGCCAATTTAGAGACAGACAGACGGACGTGTAACCCACAAGGAGTTTTTCTGAGTACTTCATCTTCTGTAAGAGAATTGTCTGTATAGTTCAACGATAGCCCACATACAACTCCACCAATATTCCAAATATTCGCTATTTGGATGATTTTTATACCCTACTTACACCACAAGGTGGTCAGGGTATTATGTCTTTGTGCATTTGTTTGTAACAGGCAAAAGGAAACGAGATAGACCCATAGTTCCTTTTGATGATCTGCATAGAATCACTTTCTGAGTTGATTTATGCATGTCAGTCCGTCTGTCCGTCCGTCCGTCTGTCCATGTATTTTTGTGAACAAAATGCAGGTCGCATTTATTATCCGATTGACATGAAATTTTCCAAACAACATTTGTTTGGCCCAAGGACGAACCCTATTGAAATTGGAGATAATCGGTAAAAATTTAGATATAGCTCCCATATATATCTTCGTCCGATTTGTCTTTTATTGTGCTCCAAACGTGTAATAACAGCCCGAATAGTGTGGAATTTTGTACAACCACACTAGGCCTAAAAATAAGCATGCCAAATTTGATGGAAATCGGTTCAGATATAGCTATAGCTCCCATATATATTGTTCATCCGATTTGTTGTATTTGTTACCCACAGCCGTAATATGCACTCCGTAACAACGATATTCAGGGAAATATATCAAATACAGCTCAGAAATACCTTTGCTAAATTTTATCGAGATCGGTTCAGATTTGGATATAGCTCCCATATATAACTTCGTCCGATTTACCTTTTATTGTGCACCAAACGTCTAATATTTGCCCAAATGGGATGGAATTTGGCACATACGACTGAGTCTAGAAGGTAGTATGCCAAATTTGGTGAAGATCGGTTCAGATATAGCTATAGCTCCCATGTATATTGTTCATCCGATTTGTTGTATTTGTTATCCACAGCCGTATTATGCACTCCGTAACAACGATATTCTCATCAAATACAGCAGAGATATATATTTGCCAAATTTTATCGAGATCGGTTCAGATTTGGATATATATCTTTATCTGATTTCAAATTAATTTTGCACCAAATGGTCAATACAAGTCCGAATTTAAAAGATACAAATGCTTCGGCATATTTAGTCCTTTGAACTTTAAATTATAATTATAATCCTAGGGTGTATGATTGATTTAATTGTTATGTGGAGCTCAACTAAATTCGCGAAGTGGTATCATAAAATCTGCCCCGCCCGACTTTAGGATTTTCTTTACTGGTTTTATTTTATTTATTTTTACCGCAATTGTTTTAAATTTCATATTGCATATGCATTTTTTATCATACGCTGTAGTACCCATTACAAAATTGTCTTTGTAGGTCCACGTCTTCATATAGCCCACATATAACATCACCTCCCTTTTTTGTTTTGGTATTTTGATGATTTTAACTGTGTTATTCGCCGGAATGGGTTCAAGTTTGACTATATTAGCGACATACTTTACCGGAATTATTTAAAATTTCGTATTATAAGTTCGTAATAGTTACCACAGCCTATAACTAACAAGAAAAAAAATATGTAAGTTCGGCAGGGCCGATCTTTGAATACCCCCACCATTTGGAACGATTCTTACAATTTTCAAAAAACGAAAAAAAATAAAATCCGTTAAAAACTGCGTTTATATATTAAAAATACCGAATGTAGCCGTTATATTAGGGTCTATACGACTACGAGGACCAGCATAGACAACTTTTTTCAAAAACCATTACAATATTCAAATTCGAAACTAGAATAAAAAATTCGGTGAATAATGTAGCTAAAATCATCAAAATACCGAATATAGGGAGGTACCATCATACGGGGTACATTTTTTCGTCATAAGCTGTAGCGTTCATTACGAACTTGAAACACCAAATTTAAAACAATTCCGGTGAATAATGTCGCTAAAATCATTAAAGTACCGAATATCGGGGGGTATCGCTATATGAAGGCTATACGAAGACGTGGACCTTACGAACTTCAAATACCAAATTTGAGACAATTCCGGTGAATAACGTCGCTAAAATCATTAAAATACCGAATATCGGGAGGTACAGCTATATGGGTCCTATACAAAGACGTGGACGTGCACAGACAATTGTCTGTCGTAGGCTGTAGTATTCATTACGAACTTCAAATACCAAAAGTAAATTATTATCAATCTTTTTATTTCGTTCGGACAGATGGATATACGGAAGGACAACGCTAAATCGACATAGAATTTAATGCTGATCAATATGGCAAACTTAATATACCCTCCATGCTATGGTGGAGGGTATAAAAATTCGGTGAAATACATAGCGAAAATTATCAAAATACCGAATATAGGGAGGTACCGTTATATTGGGGCTATACGAAGACGAGGACCTGCGCAGATAATTTTCTGTCATAGGCTGTAGTATCCATTACGAACTTAATGCACCAAATTTTAAACAATTCTGTAAATAATGTGGCTAAAATCATTAAAATACCGAATACCGGAGGTACCATTATATAGGGGATATACTCAGACGTGGACCTGCACAGACAATTGTCCGTCGTAGGCTGTTGTATTCATTACGAACTTCATACCTCAAATTTTAAACAATTCCGTTGAATAATGTCGCTAAAATCATCAAAATACCGAATATCGTATGGTACCGTTATAGCTGGGGATGTACGAAGACGTGAACCTGCAAAGACAATTTTCTGTCTTAGCCTGGAGTATCAATTACAAACTTAAAATACTAAATTTGAGATAATTCTGGTGAATAATGTCGCTAAAATCATCAAAGTACCGAATATCGGGGGGTACCGCTATATGGGGGATATACGAAGACTTGGACCTGCAAAGACAATTTTCAATAATATGTATAAATTGTGGGGTCTAAAATATATATTTTTAGGTGTTACAAACGGAATGACAAACTTACTATGGTGGAGGATATAAAAATTCGGTGAATAATAATGCTATAATTATCAAAATACCGAATATCCTGCCTATATTCGGTATTTTGATAATTATAGCATGTATGGGGCAATACGAACATATGTATTTATACATGCAATTTTCCGCCACAGGATTATGACGTACAAATAAGACATTTTTAAAAAAATCCGTAAAAAATGTGGCGAAAATCAGGAGGTATTGTTACATGGGGGATATGCGAAGACGTGGACCTGTACAGACAATTTTCTGGCATTACAAACTTCATACATCAAATTTTAAACAATTCCGGTGAAAAATGTCGCTAAAATCATCAAAGCACCGAATATCGGGAGGTACCATTATATGGGGGATATACGAAGACGTGGACTTGCAAAGACAATTTTCTGTCATAGTCTGCAGTTACGAACTTCAAATACCAAAAGTGCAATTTTATAAACCTTTTCATTTCGTTCGGAAGCTAGAGCGATTTCCACAGATGGCCAGACTTATATATGGAAGGACTAAGCTAAATCGACATAGAATTTTATGCTGATCAATAATATGTATATATTGTGGGGTCTAAAATGTCGAGGTGTTACAAAAGGAATGACAAACTTACTGTGGTGGAGGATATAAAAATTAGGTGAATAATATAGCTTATATTATCAAAATACCGAATATAGGGAGGTACCGATATATGGGGGTTATGCGAACATATGTACCTATACATGCAATTTTCCGCAACAGGAACTAGAACGCATTATGACGTACAAATAAGACATTTTTAAAAATCCGTAAAAAATATGGCGAAAATCAGGAGGTACCATTATATGGGGGTATGCGAAGACGTGGACCTGCACAGACAATATTCTTTCATATACTGTAGTATTCATTACGAACTTCATACATCAAATTTGAGCAATTCCGGTGAAAAGTGTCGCTAAAATCATCAAAATACCGAATATCGGAGATACCATTATATGGGGGATATACGAAGACGTGGATCTGCACAGACACTTGTCTGTCGTAGGCTGTGGTATTCATTACGAACCTCAAACACCAAATTTAAAACAATTCCGGTGAATAATGTCGCCAAAATCATCAAAATAATGCATTTGGCACATACACCAACATAGTGTGATGCACCTGCAAGCGTTACAATTGTTATACCCTCACCATACTATTTAGAATATATAAACTTTGTCATTCCGTTTGCTCATACTGATATTACACCCAAAAAAGTGTATATAATATCGATCTGCGTAAAATTCTAAGCCGATTTAGCGTTATCCGTCTGTCTGTTGTAACAACGCCTTGCAACGAGTTGACCACGAGCCATACTTTGGAGGGCATAATAGCATTGTCATTATGTTTGTAACTCCTCGAAATTCTTATCTTAGACCCAGCAAAGTATATATATTCTCGATCTGAGTAAAATTCTAAGCCAATTTAGAGACAGACAGACGGACGTGTAACCCACAAGGAGTTTTTCTGAGTACTTCATCTTCTGTAAGAGAATTGTCTGTATAGTTCAACGATAGCCCACATACAACTCCACCAATATTCCAAATATTCGCTATTTGGATGATTTTTATACCCTACTTACACCACAAGGTGGTCAGGGTATTATGTCTTCGTCCGATTTGTCTTTTATTGTGCACCAAACGTGTAATAACAGCCCGAATAGTGTGGAATTTTGTACAACCACATTAGGCCTAAAAATAAGCATGCCAAATTTGATGGAAATCGGTTCAAATATAGCTATAGCTCCCATATATATTGTTCATCCGATTTGTTGTATTTGTTACCCACAGCCGTAATATGCACTCCGTAACAACGATATTCAGGGAAATATATCAAATACAGCTCAGAAATACCTTTGCTAAATTCTATCGAGATCGGTTCAGATTTGGATATAGCTCCCATATATAACTTCGTCCGATTTACCTTTTATTGTGCACCAAACGTCTAATATTTGCCCAAATGGGATGGAATTTGGCACATACGACTGAGTCTAGAAGGTAGTATGCCAAATTTGGTGAAGATCGGTTCAGATATAGCTATAGCTCCCATGTATATTGTTCATCCGATTTGTTGTATTTGTTATCCACAGCCGTATTATGCACTCCGTAACAACGATATTCAAATATATCAAATACATCAGAGATATATATTTGCCAAATTTTATCGAGATCGGTTCAGATTTGGATATATATCTTTATCTGATTTCAAATTAATTTTGCACCAAATGGTCAATACAAGTCCGAATTTAAAAGATACAAATGCTTCGGCATATTTAGTCCTTTGAACTTTAAATTATAATTATAATCCTAGGGTGTATGATTGATTTAATTGTTATGTGGAGCTCAACTAAATTCGCGAAGTGGTATCATAAAATCTGCCCCGCCCGACTTTAGGATTTTCTTTACTGGTTTTATTTTATTTATTTTTACCGCAATTGTTTTAAATTTCATATTGCATATGCATTTTTTATCATACGCTGTAGTACCCATTACAAAATTGTCTTTGTAGGTCCACGTCTTCATATAGCCCACATATAACATCACCTCCCTTTTTTGTTTTGGTATTTTGATGATTTTAACTGTGTTATTCGCCGGAATGGGTTCAAGTTTGATTATATTAGCGACATAATTTACAGGAATTATTTAAAATTTCGTATTATAAGTTCGTAATAGTTACCACAGCCTATAACTAACAAGAAAAAAAATATGTAAGTTCGGCAGGGCCGATCTTTGAATACCCCCACCATTTGGAACGATTCTTACAATTTTCAAAAAAACGAAAAAAATAAAATCCGTTAAAAACTGCGTTTATATCTTAAAAATACCGAATGTAGCCGTTATATTAGGGTCTATACGACTACGAGGACCAGCATAGGCAACTTTTTTCAAAAACCATTACAATATTCAAATGCGAAACTAGAATAAAAAATTCGGTGAATAATGTAGCTAAAATCATCAAAATACCGAATATAGGGAGGTACCATCATACGGGGTACACTTTTCCGTCATAGGCTGTAGCGTTCATTACGAACTTGAAACACCAAATTTAAAACAATTCCGGTGAATAATGTCGCTAAAATCATTAAAGTACCGAATATCGGGGGGTATCGCTATATGAAGGCTATACGAAGACGTGGACCTTACGAACTTCAAATACCAAATTTGAGACAATTCCGGTGAATAACGTCGCTAAAATCATTAAAATACCGAATATCGGGAGGTACAGCTATATGGGTCCTACACGAAGACGTGGACGTGCACAGACAATTCTCTGTCGTAGGCTGTAGTATTCATTACGAACTTCAAATACCAAAAGTAAAATATTATCAATCTTTTTATTTCGTTCGGACAGACGGATATACGGAAGGACAACGCTAAATCGACATAGAATTTAATGCTGATCAATATGGCAAACTTAATATACCCTCCATGCTATGGTGGAGGGTATAAAAATTCGGTGAAATACATATCGAAAATTATCAAAATACCGAATATAGGGAGGTACCGTTATATTGGGGCTATACGAAGACGTGGACATTCACATACAAATTTCTGTCATAGGCTGTAGTATCCATTACGCACTTCAAACACCAAATTTGAAACAATTCCAGTTAATAATGTCGCTTAAATCGTCAAAATACCGAATATAGGGAGGTACCGTTATATTGGGGCTATACGAAGACGTTTTCTGTCATAGGCTGTAGTATCCGTTACGGACTTCAAAAACTAAATTTGAGACAATTTTGGTGAATAATGTCGCTAAAATCATCAAAATACCAAATATCGGGAGGTACCATTATATGGGGGATATGTGAAGACGTGGACCTTCATAGACAATTTCATTCATTACGAACCTCATACAACAAAATACCGAATATTGGAGATTCCATTATATGGGGGATATACGAAGACGTGGACCTGCACAGAGAATAGTCTGTCGTAGGCTGTGGTATTCTTTACGAACTTCAAACACAATATTTGAAAGAATTCCGGTGAATAATGTCGCTAAAATCATCAAGGTACC
Organism: Musca domestica; assembly: GCF_030504385.1. Classification (NCBI taxonomy): domain Eukaryota; kingdom Metazoa; phylum Arthropoda; class Insecta; order Diptera; family Muscidae; genus Musca; species Musca domestica. The sequence continues at coordinate 9,352,055 of NW_026712293.1, read as the reverse complement.
GAATATCGGGAGGTACCGCTATAGACAATTTTCTGTCATAGGCTGTAGTATCCGTTACGGACTTCAAACGTTAACTTTGAACAAACTCCGGTGAATACTGTCGCTGAATTCATCTAAATACCGAAAATCGGGAGTTACCGTTATATTGGGGCTATACGAAGACGTCGACCTGCACAGACAATTTTCTGTCACAGGCTGAAGTACCCATTACGAACTTCAAATACCAAAAGTACAATTTTATCAACCTTTTCATTTAGTTCGGAAGCTAAAGTGATTTCCACAGACGGAGAGACGGATTACGGAAGGACAAATTTAAATTTAAATTTATGCTGAATTTATTTTATGCTGATCAAAATTTATTTTATGCTGATCAATAATATGTCTAAAATGTATATTTCTAGGTGTTACAAGCCGAATTACAAACTTAATATACCCTCCATGTTATGGTAGAGTGTATAAAAATTCTGTGAAATATATAGCTAAAATGTTTAAAATACCGAATATAGGGGAGTACCGTTATATTGGAGACGTGGACCTGCACAGACAATTTTATGTCATAGGCTGTAGTATCCATTACGAACTTCAAACACCAAATTTGAAACAATTCCGGTGAAGAATGTCGCCAAAATCATCAAAATAATGCATTTAGCACAAACACCAACATAGTGGGATGCACATGCAAACGTTACAATTGTTATACCCTCACCATACTATTTAGAATATATTAACTTTGTCATTCCGTTTGCTCATGCTCATGTTAGACCCAAAAAAGTATATATAATATCGATATGCGTAAAATTCTAAACAGATTTAGCGTAGTCGGTCTGTCTGTTGTAACAACGCCTTGCAACGAGTTAGCCACGAGCCATACTTTGGAGGGTATAATAGCATTGTCATTATGTTTGTAACTCCTCGAAATTCTTATCTGAGACTCAACAAAGTATATATATTCTCGATCTGAGTAAAATTCAAAGCCAATTTAGAGACAGACAGACTGGCGTATAACCCACAAGGAGTTTTTCAGAGTACTTCATCGTTTGTAAGAGAATTTTCTGTATAGTTCAACGATAGCCCACATACGACTGCACCAATATTCCCAATATTCGCTATTTGGATGATTTTTTTATTTTATTTATTTTTACCGCAATTGTTTTAAATTTCATATTGCATATGCAATATAACATCACCTCCCTTTTTTGTTTTGGTATTTTGATTATTTTAACTGTGTTATTCACCGGAATGGGTTCCAGTTTGATTATATTAGCGACATATTTTACCGGATTTATATAAAATTTCGTATTATAAGTTCGTAATAGTTACCACAGCCTATAACTAACAAGTAAAAAATATGTAAGTTCGGCAGGGCCGATCTTTGAATACCCTCCACCATTTGGAACGAATTTGACAATTTTCAAAAAACGAAAAAAAAAATAAAATCCGTTAAAAACTCTATTTAAATCTTAAAATTACCTAATGTAGCCGTTATATTAGGGCCTATACGACTACGAGGACCAGTATAGGCAACTTTTGTCATAAACCATTACAATATTCAAATGCGAAACTTGAATAAAAAATTCGGTGAATAATGTAGCTAAAATCATCAAAATACCGAATATAGGGAGGTACCATCATACGGGGTACATTTTTCCGTCATTGGCTGTAGTATTCATTACGAACTTCAAACACCACATTTGAAACAATTCCGGTGAATAAAGTTGCAAATATCATCAAAGTACCGAATATCGGGAGGTACCGTTATATGGCGGCTATATGAAAACGTGGACCAGCACAGACAATTATCTGTCATAGGCTGTAGTATCCGTTACGAACTTTAAATACCAAATTTGAAACAATTCCGGTGAATAATGTAGCCTAAATCAGCAAAATACCTAAAATCGGGAGGTACCATTATATGGGGCTATACCAAACAAATTTTATATGCAGGTCCACGTCTTCGTATAGACCCTATATAAAGGTCTTAATTTGAGCTGTATATTTCGACGAAATTTTTTGGATTTTTTTAAGTTCCTTAAAGAGGGGGAGGGCATTATTTCCTTTTTTAAACCATCTCTTCGACGTCTTGTTTGGTTGAATTTGTGTACGATATATGATTCGGTGCATGTCATTATATTTTCGGCAAGAGACACTTCTTGCTTTAGAATGATGGCCCTCGGAAGTTTATTGCAAATATTTCTCCTTCTTTTATTTGAAAGACATTGTTGAATTTGTTTTTTTTTTTTCTTATCTATTTCGATATAAAGAGACATTACGTACAGGGTGAGTTGAATAAACAGCAACCAACCTCAGACTGCTGTCATTTCTATGACACTTGTCTGACAGCTGTTAAAATTATTACAGTGACAGCTCAACATATTGTTTCCAAGCGTACAAAAGATGATGGAAATGGAAATAATGGAATTCAAAGTTAATAATGATTTCTTTATGTTTGGCTGGAAAACCACCTGTGGCTATCATTAGAGCACTCCAGAATTTAAATGTGAATAAATCTTTCGTGTCTCCTACATCACTCGTCACCGTGATACTCGTAGCGTAGCCCGACGGCAAGGAAGTGGACGGAAGACAACCGCAACATCAGTAGAAATGGTTCGACAAGTGAAGAAGCGACTTGATCGAAACCCACATTGTAGTGGCCGAAAAATGGCTCGTGAGCTGAATATATCGCAATATTCCGCTCGGCAAATATTGAAAAATGAGCTCGGGGTAAAGCCATTTAAATTCCAAAAAGTGCAACAAAGAAAATAGACTCAAAAGAGCTAAAGAGTTGCAACATAGTAAAGCGCCATAATGTTTACATATTTTTTTAATTATTGAATGAAAGCAAAAAATCTCGGTAATAGCATCAAATTTTAGAATACGTTTAAGTTTGTTCGAATTGGTCACCTTTGGCACGAATTATGACCTTTAAAAGGCCAAAGAAACCGTCACACGCTGCCCGAATGTTGCTCTGCAGTATTTTGCTACATTCCCGGCGAAATGCTTGCTTGAGGTGTTCGACACTTTAGAGGAGGGGCTTAGAAATGACAGCAGTCTGAAGTTGGTTGCAGTTTTTTCATCTCACACTGTATTAAAAAAAATGTATATAAAATTTTAAATAAAACAAGTAAAAAAGCAGTAAGTTCGGCCGGGCCGAACTTTGAATACCCTCCACCATTTGGAACGAATTAGAAAATTTTCAAAAAAATAAAATCCAATAAAAATTCTTTTAAAATCTTTAAAATATCTAATATAGGAAGGTGCCGATATATGGGGGGATATACGATATTGTGGACCTATAAAGACAAATATATGTCTGCGTGTAAAGTACTCACAAGGAACTCCGTGTGTGGATTTTCAGACAATACGATTGGAAAATGTGTCTAAAATCACCAAAATACCGAATATCGCGGGGTACCGTTATATGGGAGCTATACGTTATCGTTAACCTATATACAGAATTCTCTGTCGGTGGGTAAAGTGCTCACAAAGAACCCCTTGTGTACAAAGAACCCCTTGTGACCATTCCGTTGAAAAATATGGCCAAAAACATCAAAATACCGAATATCGGGGGTACCGTTATATGAGGGCTATACAATTTCGTGGATCTATACAGATAATTCTCTGCCGAGGTATAAAGTACCCACAAGGAATTCGTTGTTTGGATTTTCAGACAATTCCGATGAAAAATGTGGGTCAAATCATAAAATACCGAATATCGGGAGGTACCGTTATATGGGGGATATACGATATCGTGGACCTGTATAGACAATTCTCTCTCAGGGGGTGAAGTACTCACAAGGAACTACTTGTGTTGATTTTAAGACAATTCCATTGAAAAGGGTGGCTAACATCATCAAAATACCGAATATCGGAGGTTACAGTTATATGGGCGATATACGATATCGTGGACCTATAAAGACACTTCATTTTGAGGAGGTAAGATGCCCACAAGGGACTCCTTTTGTGGATTTTCAGACAATTCCGTTGAAAAATGTGGGTAAAATCACCAAAATACCAAATGTCGGGGGTACCGTTATATGGGGGCTATACGATATTGTGGACCTATATAGATAATTCTCTGCCGAGGTATAAAGTACCCACAAGGAACTCCTTGTGTGGATTTTCAGACAATTCCGTTGAAAAATGTGGGTAAAATCATCAAAATACCGAATATCGGGGGGAACCGTTATATGGGGGCTATACGATATTGTGGACCTATATAGATAATTCTCTGCCGAGGTATAAAGTACCCACAAGGAACTCCTTGTGTGGATTTTTAGACAATTCCGTTCAAAAATGTGGGTAAAATCTTCAAAATACCGAATATCGGGGGGTACCGTTATATGGGGGCTATACGATATTGTGGACCTATATAAATAATTCTCTGGCGAGGTATAAAATACCCACAAGGAACTCCTTGTGTGGATTTTCAGACAATTCCGTTGAAAAATGTGGGTAAAATCATCAAAATACCGAATATCGGGGGGTACCGTTACATGGGGGCTATACGATATCGTGGACCTATATAGATAATTCTCTGCCGAGGTATAAAGTACCCACAAGGAACTCCTTGTGTGGATTTTCAGACAATTCCGTTCAAAAATGTGGGTAAAATCTTCAAAATACCGAATATCGGGGGATACCGTTATATGGGGGCTATACGATATTATGGACCTATATAAATAATTCTCTGCCGAGGTATAAAGTACCCACAAGGAACTCTATGTGTGGATTTTCAGACAATTCCGTTGAAAATGTGGGTAAAATCATCAAAATACCGAATATCGGGGGGTACCGTTACATGGGGGCTATACGATATCGTGGACCTATATGGACAATTCTCTGCCGAGGTATAAAGTACCCACAAGGAACTCCTTGTGTGGATTTTCAGACAATTCCGATGAAAAATGTGGGTCAAATCATAAAATACCGAATATCGGAAGGTACCGTTATATGGGGGCTATACGATATTGTGGACCTATATAGATAATTCTCTGGCGAGGTATAAAGTACCCACAAGGAACTCCTTGTGTGGATTTTCAGACAATTCCGATGAAAAATGTGGGTCAAATCATAAAATACCGAATATCGGAAGGTACCGTTATATGGGGGCTATACGATATCGTGGACCTATATGGACAATTCTCTGCCGAGGTATAAAGTACCCACAAGGAACTACTTGTGTTGATTTTAAGACAATCCCATTGAAAAGCGTGGCTAACATCATCAAAATACCGAATATCGGAGGTTACAGTTATATGGGGGATATACGATATCGTGGACCTATAACGACACTTCATTTTGAGGAGGTAAAATGCCCACAAGGGACTCCTTTTGTGGATTTTCAGAACTCGTTGTGTCGATTTTCAGACAATTCCGTTGAAAAATGTGGGTAAAATCATCAAAATACCGAATATCGGGGGGTACCGTTGTATGGGGGCTATACGATATTGTGGACCTATATAGATAATTCTCTGGCGAGGTATAAAGTACCCACAAGGAACTCCTTGTGTGGATTTTCAGACAATTCCGTTGAAAAATGTGGGTAAAATCGTCATATCGTATAGCCCCCATATAACGGTACCCCCCGATATTCGGTATTTTGATGAGTTTACCCACATTTTCTAATAGAATAGTCTGAAAATCCAGACGAGGAGTTCTTTGTGGGCACTTTACACCATGAAAGAGAATTGTCTATATAGGCCCATGATATCGTATATCCCCCATATAACGATATTCGGTATTTCGATGATTTTAGCAGCATTTTTCGACGGAATTGTCTACACAAGGGGTTCCTTGTAAGCACAGTACCCCCTGAAAGGGAATTGTCTATATATCCATATATCGGTATCCCCCGATATTCGGGATTTTCATGATTTTAGCCACATTTTCCAATGGAATAGTCTTAAAATCCGCACAACAAGTTCCTTGTGAGTACTTTATTCATTGAAAGAGAATTATCTATATAGGTCCACGATATCAAATAGTTCACAAATAACAGTACCATATATCGGCACCTTCCGAGATTTTAACAGAATTGTTAATGGATTTTATTTTTTTAAATGTCCTAATTCGTTCCAAATGGTGGATGGTATTCAAAGTTCGGCCCGGCCGTACTTACTGCTTTTTTACTTGTTTTTTTTTTAAGTTTAACTGCAATGTTTTTTACTTGTTATTGGTGATGACGCTACAGGTTACAATTATGACGCAAATTTCACGATATGTTGCGTTGAGTCAGGGTTGGAGTCAGAATAAAAACCTTTAGGGCTTGAAATGGACCAAAAAGAGAGACCAATTGGCGTCTAATTTTTAGAACAGCGAAGATGCGCACCTGTTGGGATCGATACAGCACAGCGGATGAAATGGACCATACGTTTTGTTTGAATATCCCGTTTCAACTAAATATTTTACTTTGTTAACATTCTGTGAATTAGCGATTGATATTTTTGATTGTCTACTTTGGCGTTTCGTTTTGTTTATATTGGAGTTAATTGAACCACAATTTGCATGTAGAAAAAAAAAACTATTTTTGTTTACTTACGTGCTAAGACCAAAAATTCTATTTGTCTGTCATTTGCCTTATAATTGGAAGAAAAATAGGTGATTGATTTTAGCGACACTGTAGACAGCCATTGTTACATTAGCCATTACATTAGGGCAGCGTGTGACGGTTTCTTTGGCCGTTTGAAGGCCAATATTCGTCCCAAAGGTGACCAATTCGAACAAACCTAAACGTATTCTAAAATTTGATGCTATTTCCGAAATTTTTTGCTTGCATTCAATTATTAAAAAATGTGTAAAAATTATGGCGCTTTACTATGTTGCAACTCTTTAGCTCTTTTGAGTCTATTTTCTTTGTTGCACATTTTGGAATTTAAATGGCTTTACCCCGAGCTCATTTTTCAATATTTGCCGAGCGGAATATTGCGATATATTCAGCTCACTAGCCATTTTTCGGCCACTACAATGTGGGTTTCGAACAAGTAGCTTCTTCACTTGTCGAACCATTTCTGCTGATGTTGCGGTTGTCTTCCGTCCACTTCCTTGCCGTCGGGCTACGCTACGAGTATCACGGTGACGAGTGATGTAGGAGACACGAAAGATTTATTCACATTTAAATTCTGGAGTGCTCTAATGATAGCCACAGGTGGTTTTCCAGCCAAACATAAAGAAATCATTATTAACTTTGAATTCCATTATGTCCATTTCCATCATCTTTTGTACGCTTGGAAACAATATGTTGAGCTGTCACTGTAATAATTTTAGCAGCTGTCAGACAAGTGTCATAGAAATGACAGCAGTCTGAGGTTGGTTGCTGTTTTTTAACTCACCCTGTACATAATGTCTCTATATATCGAAATAGATGAGAAAAAACCCAAATTCAACAATGTCTTTTAAATGAAAGAAAGAGAAATACTTGCAATAATTTTTGTTTGCGTTGCAAAGCGAAACTAGAGAAAAAATAAAAACACAAGGAATTAGAATTTTTCAAAAGCAGTCGAGGACTGATATTTATATTTAATTTTTGTTCGTGGAACAATTAAAATTTCATTTTTTTAAGGGATGTTTGGGTTTAGATGCTTTTCGGTCGTGAACCAATGAGCGAGAAATCTTAGCGAATTAAAAAAAAAACTAAGATGTCGCAAAGCGGGGTATAAAAAGGTACTCGTTACATTTTGTTACTATATTTGTCTTTGTCTACGAAATAAACAAAGACGTATAAATCAGTAGTGGAAAATTTAAATCATATACATTAGGAAAAATGCGTTGAAACTATACATTGCCGCCCGCGTCGAAACATCCTGCTATGTTGCAAAATTAAGAAGAAAATATACAATTAATTTTTTTTTTCTTTTATTTTTTATTAATATTTTTTTTACTTTTTTCAATAATACTTACTTTTTTTATAATATAATTACTTTTTTATAATACAAAGTTCTTTTCCACGTTTTCGTATAGCCCTCATATAACGGTACCTTCCTATATTCGGTATTTTGATGATTTTAGTGACATTATTCACCAGAATTGTTTCTAAATTGGTATTTGAAGTTCGTTATGGGAACTACAGTCTATGACAGAAAATTGTCTGTGCGGGTCCAGGTCTTCGTATAGGCCCATATATCAGTACCTCCCTATATTCGGTATTTTGACGATTTTAGATACAATACCCACCGAAGTTGTTTGAGATGTGGTATTTGAAGTTCGTAATGGATGCTACAGCCTGTGACAGAAAATTGTCTATGCTGGTCCAGGTCTTGGCACAGCTCCAATTTAACTGCACCTTAGCTACATTATTCACCGTTTATTTCAAGTTTCGAATTTGAATATGGTAATGGCTAATGACAAACAATGCCTATGTATGTCCACGTCGTATAGACCCCAATATAACGGCTATATTCGGTAATTTTAAAATTTTAACAGATTTTTTTAAGGATTTTATTTTTTTAAAATTTCCAAATTCGTTGCAAATGGTGGAGGGTGTTAAAAGTTCGGCCGAACTTACTGCTTTTTAACTTGTTATACCCTCCACAAAAAAAAAAAAAATATGGAGGGAATATTAAGTTCGTCATTCCGTTTGTAACTCATCGAAATAATCATTTTAGACCGCCCGTCTGTTGTAATCAGGCTACAGGCTAAACGAATTAAGATAGAAAGCTAAAATTTTGCCCAGATCTCCCTTTTGTCTGCAGGCAGGTCAAGTTCGCAATGGAATTGTATGAAAATCCACACAAGCAGTTCCCTAAGAGAACTTTATCTCTTGGCAGAGAATTGTCTATATAGGTCCACGATATTGTATAGCCCCCATATAATGGTACCCCCGATATTCTGTATTTTCATGATTTTAGCCACATTTTCGAATAGAATATTCTAAAAATCCAGACGAGGAGTTCTTTGTGGGCACTTTACACCATGAAAGAGAATTGTCTACATAGGTCAATGATATCGTATATCCCCCATATAACGGTACCCACCGATATTCGGTATTTTGATGATTTTAGCCACATTTTTTGAAATTCTACACAAGTGGTTCTTTGTGAACACTTTACCCCCTAACAGAGAGTTCTCTATATAGGTCCATGATATCTTATATCTCCCATATAACGGTACCACCCAATATTCGGTATTTTGATGATTTAACCACATTTTTAAACGGAATTGTCTTAAATTCTATACAAGGAGTTATTTGTGAGTAATTTATCCCTAGACATAAATTTGTTTATATAGGTCCACAATATCGTTTATCCCCCATATATCGGCACCTTCCGAGATTTTAACAGAATTGTTAATGGATTTTATTTTTTTATATGTCCTAATTCGTTCCAAATGGTGGAGGGTATTCAAAGTTCGGCCCGGCCGTACTTACTGCTTTTGTACTTGTTTATTTTTTTAAGTTTAACTGCAATGTTTTTTACCTGTTGTTTGTGACGACGCTACAGGTTACAATTATGACGCAAATTTCACGATATGTTGCGTTAAGTCAGAATAAAAACCTTTAGGGCTTGAAATGGACCAAAAAGAGAATTTTCTGATTTGTAGTCTCTCTGGTCATAATTAAAAACCAATTGGCGTCTAATTTTTAGAACAGCGAGGATGCGCACCTGTTGGGATCGATACAGCACAGCGGATGAAATGGACCATACGTTTTGTTTGAATATCCTTTTTAAACTAAATATTTTACTTTGTTAACATTTTGTGAATTAGCGATTGATATTTTTGATTGTCTACTTTGGCGTTTTGTTTATGTTGGAGTTAATTGAACCACAATTTGCATGTAGAAAAAAACTATTTTTGTTTACTTATAAGACCAAAAATTCTATTTGTCTGTAATTTGCCTTGTAATTGGAAGAAAAATAGGTGATTGATTTTAGCGACACTATAGACAGCCATTGTTCTGAATTTATTATTTTAGAATTGTCTATATAGGTCCACGATATCGTATAGCCCCTATATAATGGTACCCCCGATATTCTGTATTTTCATGATTTTAGCCACATTTTCTAATAGAATATTCTGAAAATCCAGACGAGGAGTTCTTTGTGGGCACTTTTCACCATGAAAGAGAATTGTCTACATAGGTCAATGATATCGTATATCCCCCATATAACGGTACCCACCGATATTCGGTATTTTGATGATTTTAGCCACATTTTCTGAAATTCTACACAAGTGGTTCTTTGTGAACACTTTACCCCCTAACAGAGAGTTCTCTATATAGGTCCATGATATCTTATATCTCCCATATAACGGTACCACTCAATATTCGGTATTTTGATGATTTTAACCACATTTTTAAACGGAATTGTCTTAAATTCTATACAAGGAGTTATTTGTGAGTAATTTATCCCTAGACATAGATTTGTTTATATAGGTCCACAATATCGTTTATCCCCCATATATCGGCACCTTCCGAGATTTTAACAGAATTGTTAATGGATTTTATTTTTTTATATGTTCTAATTCGTTCCAAATGGTGGAGGGTATTCAAAGTTCGGCCCGGCCGTACTTACTGCTTTTTTACTTGTTTATTTTTTTAAGTTTAACTGCAATGTTTTTTACCTGTTGTTTGTGACGACGCTACAGGTTACAATTATGACGCAAATTTCACGATATGTTGCGTTGAGTCAGGGTTGGAGTCAGAATAAAAACCTTTAGGGCTTGAAATGGACCAAAAAGAGAATTTTCTGATTTGTAGTCTCTCTGGTCATAATTAAAAACCAATTGGCGTCTAATTTTTAGAACAGCGAGGATGCGCACCTGTTGGGATCGATACAGCACAGCGGATGAAATGGACCATACGTTTTGTTTGAATATCCTTTTTCAACTAAATATTTTACTTTGTTAACATTCTGTGAAGTAGCGATTGATATTTTTGATTGTCTACTTTGGCGTTTTGTTTTGTTTATGTTGGAGTTAATTGAACCACAATTTGCATGTAGAAAAAAACTATTTTTGTTTACTTACATGCTAAGACCAAAAATTCTATTTGTCTGTAATTTGCCTTGTAATTGGAAGAAAAATAGGTGATTGATTTTAGCGACACTATAGACAGCCATTGCTCTGAATTTATTATTTTAAGAGTTTTATGGATACCTCAAAAAGTGGGAATTATGACCGCATCCAAGACGAACATAATCCCTAAAATTGTTCACATACTCGGATTGACTTGAAATTTTCATCAACGGTATATACTTTTAACCTGATTACTGCAAAGTGTTTTTTATTTAAAGTTTATTATACGATTTTGTTTTTTAATACAGTGTGAGATGAAACAACTGCAACCAACTTCAGACTGCTGTCATTTCTAAGCCCCTCCTACAAAGTGTCGATCAGCTCAGCCGGGAATGGGCCAAAATACCACAGAGCTACATTAGGGCAGCGTGTGAAGGTTTCTTTGGCCGTTTGAAGGCAACAATTCGTCCCAAAGGCGACCAATTCGAACAAACCTAAACGTATTCTAAAATTTGATGCTATTTCCGAAATTTTTTGCTTTCATTCAATTATTAAAAAATATGTAAAAATTATGGCGCTTTACTATGTTGCAACTCTTTAGCTCTTTTGAGTCTATTTTCTTTGTTGCACTTTTTGGAATTTAAATGGCTTTACCCCGAGCTCATTTTTCAATATTTGCCGAGCGGAATATTGCGATATATTCAGCTCACGAGCCATTTTTCGGCCACTACAATGTGGGTTTCGATCAAGTCGCTTCTTCACTTGTCGAACCATTTCTACTGATGTTGCGGTTGTCTTCCGTCCACTTCCTTGCCGTCGGGCTACGCTACGAGTATCACGGTGACGAGTGATGTAGGAGACACGAAAGATTTATTCACATTCAAATTCTGGAGTGGTCTAAAGATAGCCACAGGTGGTTTTCCAGCCAAACATAAAGAAATCACACTATTTACTTTGAATTCCATTATTTCCATTTCCATCATCTTTTGTACGCTTGTAAACAATACGTTGAGCTGTCACTGCAATAATTTTAACAGCTGTCAGACAAGTGTCATAGAAATGACAGCAGACTGAAGTTGGTTGCTGTTTTTTAACTCACCCTGTACTTGCAATAATTTTTGTTTGCGTTGCAAAACGAAAGTAGAGAAAAAATAAAAACACAAGGAATTAGAATTTTTCAAAAGCAGACGTGGACTGATATTTTTATTTAATTTTTGTTCGTGGAACAATTAAAATCTCATTTTTTTAAGGGATGTTTGGGTTTAGATGCTTTTCGGTCGTGAACCAATGAGCGAGAGATCTTAGCGAATTAAAAAAAAAAAACTATGATGTCGCAAAGCGGGGTATAAAAAGGTACTCGTTACATTTTGTTACTACATTTGTTTTTGTCTACGAAATAAACAAAGACGTATAAATCAGTATTGGAAAAATTGTAGCGAAGGGATAAAAAAGGACCCGTGGGAAAATTTAAATCATATACATTAGGAAAAATGCGTTGAAACTATACATTGCCGCCCGCGTCGAAGCATCCTGCTATGGTGCAAAATTAAGAACAAAATATACAATTAATTTTTTTTCCTCTTTTATTTTTTATTAATTATTTTTTTTTACTTTTTTCAATAATGCTTACTTCTTTTTATAACATAATTACTTTTTTATAATACAAAGTTCTTGCTCGTAGAGCAGAGATCGTTATTGGCTCGTAGAGAACAGATCTATTAACTTCTTTCTTTGTAACAAATGACTCGTAGAGTCCAGTGAAGAGCGCTCGTAGAGCCAGAGGCGATTGAAGATTGCCCCTCACTTCTTTTAAATATTACATGGCCCCGGTATTACCCAGCCGAAATGGTGAGCTGCGCCCATGGTAAACCAGGACTCGAATAGGTTTGAGACTTCATTATTTTGTCGTAAACTTCAGGGCCTACAACCATGCTACAGCTGCAGCCTCGTAAAACCGAGGATCGGCTAACTGCAGGCCAGAAAAATGTTCTTTCAAACCCGCTGACACAATCTCCGGAGGAGAAATCAGGTACTCCAAATCGATCACTCGTGTCGACACTGAAAGGCGTTGCGTGCTATCATAAGATGAGGTGACGGAAAACTGGTAGAATCTTTTTGGACCCATAGCTTAAGGCTGTCAGCCAGTGACCGACAAATTATGCTATGTTCTGCACATGGGTCCAAAAGGGCTCTGACAGGTATCCGTAGTCCGTTTAGAAGCAGCTTTACCACCATCGTAGGCCCGAGCGTAGCTACGTGCTGAATGGCGCATATTGGCCGATTTGCAACGCAAGGGAAGCCCCATTGGTTTTGGCCTATTGGAGAGTGACCGATGCACTTGAGTGCGTAGAGGTGGAAGGAACGGACGGAAGTTTTGAATATTTACGCTTGCGGAGCTTTTTGTGTCCTAGGGTGATTTGATGTTCTTGGCTGAGAAGCGCCGGAAGGAGTCATATTATTGGAGGAAGGTTGGTGAAGCAACGTATGATGTTGCAGGTTGCAGATTTTGCAACAACGCCGAACGTGACAATCTCGAAGACAATGCATTGGACAGTTACCGCAACATTTATGCAGGGCGACTGTTCGCAAATTTCTCTCAACGCGCGTCACCTTGAACTCATTGCAGTCCCGTAGATGTTGCTTGCCGCCGTAGTGAACACATGCCTTGTTCGAATCCTAGTTGTTCCGACAGGATGCCGTAAGGGGTTGCGAGACCACAGGATCTCCTGAATGAAATTTTGGGACAGCCGTAGGCGGATATTACTTGGCCAGAATGTCCATCAAAAACCGTAGGTCGTTTTAAAATTGTCATTGTCCGAGAATTCGCGACGCGTTCGCGGCCATCAATTATACTTTTTTTTCTTTCGCGTAAAAACAAAGAGATTACAAATACGAATCGAAAACATGGATTATGACAATTAAGGTAGCGCAATTAATTTTACAATTGGCCGTCGGATAGTGCCATTTTCCGTATGGATATCTGCGACTCGTACTCGACCATCAGAACCCGGGTGCACCGCTTTAATCCGTTCTAATTTCCACGAAGTGGGAGGAAGATTTTAATGTCTAATTACGACTAAGTCGCATTTTTGGAGATTGCGTTGTGGAAACTTCCATTTGTATCTTTTGTGCAAGCTCTTGAAAATACTCATACTTCACCCGTAGGCAGAGTTGATGAGTGAGAGTTTTAAGTTTCCGAAACCGATTTACCAGATGCAAAGGCGCATTGTAAATTGCTGGATCCGGAGGAGCAAGGACTGGGGTTCCAATGAGAAAATGCTATATATACTATATCTTGGGGGTTGTCATTTATGGGACATAAAGGACGCGAATTTAAACAAGCTTCGATTCTGGAAAGAATCGTAGAAAGTTCATCAAACGTAAATTTGAAGTTCTTAGCTTGCTTACTAAAATGGAAATTAACACTTTTTACGGTGGCCTCCCATAGACCACCCATATGGCGGGCGCCAGCTGGAATAAATTGCCATGAAAGTTCCTGATACTGCAGTGTGGAACACAAGTTAGTACGACTTTCACGGAGAACTATTTTAAAGTCATTTTCGATTTCCCTAGCAGCTCCAACGAAGTTGGTGCCATTATCAGAAAACATTGTTTTTGGACAACCACGTCTGGAGATAAAGCGATAAAAGGATGCTAAAAACGTTGCCGCAGACAAATCAGAAGTAGCCTCAAGATGTATTGCTTTCGAAGAAAAGCAAACAAAAACACAGGCGTAGCCTTTAGTAACCGCTTTTATCTCTGAACTGGTAAGGGCCTTCTCATTGTAAATGTATCGACCCCTATGAGCAGGATGAGTCCGGTGGAAAAATCTAAAAACATAGGAGCCCTATCTAACGAAGAGAAATCTTCTAAAGGGTCACAATAATTATTAAAGAAAGAGGCATGAGTCTCGACAGCACGCATTTCAATTTCGGTGTCAAGTAGAGGAAAATTGGATAAATTCCAATGAGAACTATTTTGGCGTAGCCAATGTGGTCCATGCCACCAAAGATTATAGGAGGCGAGCTCGGAAGACGAAACCCCCCGCAAAAGTTCCAACCGTGATAAGGAAATTGTCTTTAAGGGGGTTACCTTAGTTTTGCAAGTCAGGAGTTGAGTATAAATGTCTTTATTCGGCGTTATAATCCGAATACATATAACACCCGCGTACGCCTTTTCTGAGGCATCTGAAAAAAAATAAAGTTCGGCGGAACAATTTGGCGTATAATGGACCCACCGAGGAACATGAATGGAATTCGCATCCTGGTAGCATTCCACAAAATTGTGCCAATCACGTTCTGTCGTGGACAGAAGTACATCATCCCAACCGATTTTATCTGTTCAAGTTTTCTGCATAACTATTTTAGCTGTCACCATTACGGGGCCTAACCAATCTAAAGGATCGAACAGTTTGGCAATAGTGGACAAAGTTTTTCGTTTTGTATAGTGGGCTTTTGTGGGGAGAGCTTTCAACCTAAAGTAAAAGAAATCAAGCTGTATACCTAACGGCTTGGAATTGCTAGCTTCCACAAACGAAAGAAATTTGGATTCTGTTAAATCTTCCGTAAGAAGATTTTGCAAAATAGCACGTTCATTTGCTACCCACTTTTCTCAGCTTAAATTTAGCGGACGAAAGAGCAGATCTTAATTGATCGCGAGAATTTAAAGCTGTACGCAAGCCATGATATCCTGTTAGCACATCGTCGACGTACATGCTAGTAGTATGTGTGCAGCGAGAGGATATTCATCGTAAGTATCGTCAGCTAACTGTAAAAGCGTCCGTATGGCGAAATAGGGGGCGCAGTTTACGCCGAATATCACCGTGCAACTCAAAATCCTGAACAGGGTTTTTAAGAGAATCTCGGAAGAGTATTCTCTGTAGTGGAGTATGTGCCGGATCGAAACGAATTTGGCTATACATCTGTGCGATGTCGCAGTTATATACAAATTTAAATAATCTCCACCTAAGAATAAGGAATACTAAGTCTAGTTGCAAAGTGGGACCCACATGTAAAATATCATTAAGACTTTTCCCGTTGGAAGTTTCATTCGAGACGTTGAAAACCATGTACCTGCCCTCTGAATCCGACGTGTGGTACGTTTATAATTTGCCTCACAAAACTGGTCGAAGGGCGACAAAATTGCACGTTTAGGAACTTCCTCTAGTTCCCTAAAACGAAGAAGGACCTTGTTAAGATTTTCTTCGTCAGATATACTGACTTTAAGGGAAAAGACTGATAGATGTTGAGGGGGAATAGAAGCAGTAATGATCCAACCAAAAACCGTATTTTGTGCTATTAGGGAGCCTAATATATTAGTGTGAATTCCCTGTTGCAGAATTTTCGAATAAAGATCTGCTCCCAGCAAAAGGTCAACAGGGCGACTGTTGAACACATTTGGATCAGCCAAACGTAGATTTGGCAAACGAGAAACGAAGTCGCTATTGACAGAAAAGAAAGGCAGATTGCCAGAGATGAAAGGTAAATTCAGGGCAGTAGTTTCCATTGAAAGCGAAGCATCCAATGGAGAACTTATACAAATTGAACACAACTTGCGCGACGTAGTCGAAACTGTCTGATTAATACCAGAAATTGATAGTGGAGGTGATGCCTAGTATGTGCTTTAAGCGATCTGTAATAAAAGATGCTTCTGAAGCAGGGTCAATTAATACTCTGGGAGGGTACGTGGTACCCTGGTGAACGATGTTCACTATTGCCGTGCCTAATAGGACATTTCGACTTTGAGCGGCATGAAATACCTGTCTATTAGAAGAGCTGGAAGTTAGACCTGAAAAAGCGGAGGGTTGATTGGACAAAGCTACATTCCTGACTTCAGAAGTTGCTGCAGTCGAAGACGTGGAATTATCTCTATGTAATAGAATATGATGTCTTTTATTACATTTACTACAATTGTATGGACTACTGCAGTGGTTGACTTAATGTTTAGGAAACAGACAATTTAAACAACAATTATGTCGCCCAATGATGTTAATTCTGTCAGAAACTGAAAGTTTTAGAAATTTTTGGCATGCTCTGATATGATGCATTTGTCGTGGACATAGAATGCTTGTTTTATTGGATGAAGCTCGGGATGGCCTAGATGATGAATGTGAATTACGAGGCGTAAAAGTAGGGGATCCGTTCGTGCCAGCATTCGTGAAATGTGAACGAACTTTTTTACTACTTTGAGGTTTGACGTTGTCAATGCCTCTAATGTCCCGAAAACAGGTAAGAGTTTGGATGCGTTCTGTAAGAAACTTATCTAAATCTTCCCAGGAAGACAAAGCAGATTTATTTTTGATACTTTGTTCCCATAGTGTGACGCTATTTTTGGGGAGCCTTTGAAGACATATGAACACTCGAATAGTGTCCAGCCTTCAGTTGACACGTAATGATTTAACATGGCCGAAATACACCCATTTATACCTCTTTGCAATTTCTTTAAAAATAAACTTGTCTAATACTGGCAGGTCAAATAAAATCTTAAGTGGGTGGTTCACCAAAATACGTGGATTGTCATACGTTTGTTTTAGAGCTTTCACGCAAGACCAAAGTTTTTGTGGGTAAGTGAAAACTTAGCCACGATGTCATGGGCGTCGCCACTGGTCTTATTGTTTAAATGACATAGACGTTCAATGTCACTTATTCCAGTATTATATGACGAAAATAAGTCTCTAAATGTAGGCCAAAAAAGAAACTTTTAGAAAACATCTAAATGCGACATCGTATTTAGCGTCAGCGGCAGTGATGTCCTCACCTGAACTGTCTTTTTCTGCAAAATAATTAAGACAGATGTCAAAAACTGTTTTCACCTTTTCCCATAACGTTCTGAACTCAGCTCCATGTAATTCTAAAATATAGACATTAGCTCGATGTCCCGTTGGAACTGAAGTTGGTATCAAATTTAACCAAAGCATAAGTAGCTCGGATGAATAAATCTAGAGGTGTGAGTGGCATTTTATTTCAAATAAATGAACGTAATTCAAAACAGAATAACAAAAATAGAAAATGGTCTAAAGCTTTCGTCGAAAACTGTACATTGTTTAGAAAGCTGCAGGAAAAGTAGCAAAAATACCAAGAATTCTTTGGAAAAACAATTTGTACTATGAACATAGAAAAATATAGAAAGAATTGCACGAAATGCTTTAATTTCTATAAAATGACACGTAAAGTCGAATAATTTATGAGAAAATCCAAAAAAAAAAAGTTGACGTTTTTCACAAAAATATTAATAAAATGTACTTTAAAATTAATGGGTTTTATTAGAAACACACTGATTTTATAATTTGCCGTTGACTAATCGTAATAAAGTATCGTACATACGGCACAAGTATTGAGATTTAACGTGATTAAACCACAAATATATAGAAATTTTAAGAAAAGAATTAAATATTAACTCAAAACTTATCTCAGTGTATTCCAAATTTCGTAAAATGTTTACAGTGTATCGTAGAATACCTGAAAACTATGGCAAAGTATCGATGATAACAATTGCCAACGAAAGAATATCAAAAATTTTTAGTAAAAAATCAAACATTCGAAAAAATATTTAAAATGTTAATTAAAACGACTATAGGATCCACGGACTGTAAGATGCACGTTTTCAATCGGTAGCGGAAAACAACGAAAAAATTAAATCAAAAATGTTTTATAAAAAGTAAAATAATTTTTGATTAAACATATATTATGTTAGCTTATATTTATATAAAAATAATACGGATAATACGGACGGATTTGACACCAAATATTATTGTTTTTAAAATTAAATTTACCGACGGCAAATGGGCGGACGGAAGTGCTGTAAAACGACCGATAGTTTTTTTTATTATTTATCACAACACGGAATCAATGTAAAAGATGTGTACATACCTGTGCTGCTGCTATAATTTTATTTGAATAAATAAATAAATTGTAAATTTTGATGATCGTTGATCTTTTTATTTTGTTGGTTGTTGTTGTCCTCGACGAAGTCGATGTTAATGCCTTTGTAAAAGGAGACGGATTAATTTTCGTTAAAAATAAACCGGCTCGATTGGATCAATGTTTGCTCAAATTAAAACCGTTATATAGGGTCTATACGAAGACGTGGTCCTGCATATAAAATTTGTTATATAAGTTATGTATAGCCCCCATATAATGGTACCTCCCGATTTTCGGTATTTTGCTGATTTAGGCGACATTATTCACCGGAATTGTTTCAAATTTGCTATCTAAAGTTCGTAATGGATACTACAGCCTATGACAGACAATTGTCCGTACAGGTCCACTTTTTCATATAACACTCATATAACGGTACCACACAATATTCGGTACTTTGATGATTTTTGCAACATTATTCTTCGGAATTGTTTCAAATGTGGTGTTTGAAGTCCGTAACGGTATTTTGATGATTTTAGCTACATTATTCACCGAATTTTTTGTTCAAGTTTCGCATTTGAATATTGTAATAGTTTATTACAAAAGTTGCCTATGCAGGTTCACGTCGTCGTATATACTCTAATAAAACGGCTACATTCAGTATTTTTAAGACTTAAACAGACTTTTTAAAGTATTTTTTTTTTTTTTTTGAAAATTTGAAAAAAAGATAGGCCTGCCGAACTTACATCTTTTTACTTGCTAGTTATAGGCTGTGGTAACTATTACGAACTTATAATACGAGATTTTATATAAATCCGGTAAAATATGTCGCTAATATCATCAAACTGGAACCCATTCCGAATATCACAGTTAAATCATCAAAATTAAATCATAAAACAAAAAAAAGGAGGTGATGTTATATGGGGGCTATATGAAGACGTGGACCTACATAGACAATTTGGTAATGGGTACTAAAGCGTATGATAAAAAATGCGTATGCAATATGAAATTTAAAACAATTGCGGCAAAAATAAATAAAATAAAGAAATCACGCAAATACCGAATATTGGGAGGGTGCAGTTGTATGTGGGCTATCGTTGAACTATACAGACAATTTTCTTACAGACGATGAAGTACTCAGAAAAAATCCTTGTGGGTTGCACGTCCGTCTGTCTGTCTATAAATTGGCTTAGAAATTTACTCAGATCGAGAATATATATACTTTGTTGGGTCTAAGATAAGAATTTCGAGGAGTTACAAACATAATGACAATGCTATTATACCCTCCAAAGTATGGCTCGTGGTCAAATCGGCTTAAAATTTTACGCAAATCGATATATATAAACTTTCTTGGGTCTAACATGAGTATGAGCAAACGAAATGACAAAGTTAATATATTCTACATAGTACTGTGGAGGGTATAACAATTGTAACGCTTGCATGTGCATCCCACTATGTTGATGTATGTGCTAAATGCATTATTCACCGGAGTTGGTTTAAATTTAGTGTTCGAAGTCCGTAACGGATACTACAGACTATGACAGAGAATTATCTGTGTTGGTCTGCGTCTCCGCATATCCCCCATATAACGGTACCACTCGATATTCGGTATTTTGACGATTTTAACGACATTATACACCTGAATTGTTTCAATTGTAATGGATACTACAGCCAACGACAGAAAATTGTATGTGCGGGTCCACGTCTTCGCATAGCCCCAATATAACGGTACCCCACTATATTCAGTATTTTGATAATTTTAGCTATATATTTCACTGAATTTTTATCACCTCTACCATAGCATGGAGGGTATATTAAGTTTGTAATTCGGTTTGTAACACCTCGAAACATACATTTTAAACCCCACAAAGAATGCATATTATTAATCAGCATAAAATTCTATGTCGATTTAGCGGTGTCCTTCCGTATATCCGTCTCTCCGTCTGTGGAAATCACCCTAGCTTCCGAACGAAATGAAAAAGATTGATAAAATTTTACTTTTGGCATTTGAAGTTCGCAATGAATACTACAGCCTACGACAAAAAATTGTCTGTGCAGGTCCACGACTTATTCGGTATTTTGATGATTGAAGAGACATTATTCATCGGAATTGTTTCAAATTTGGTGTTTGAAGTTCGTAATGGATACTATAACCTATGACAAAAAAGTTGTCAGTGCAGGTCCACGTCTACGCATAGCCCCAATATAATGACACCTACCTATATTCGGTATTTTAATAGTTTTACTGTATTATTTTTATACGCTCCATCATAATATGGAGGGTATATTAAGTTTGTCGTTCCGCTTGTAACACCTAGAAATATACATTTTAGACCCCACAAAGTATACATATTCTTCATCAACATAAAATTATATGTCGATTTAGCGTTGTCCTTCCATTTATCCTTTTGTCCATCTGTGGAAATCACCCTAGCTTCCGAACGAAATGAAGAAGTTTGATAAAATTTTACTTTTGGTATCCCCAATGGATACTACAGCCTAAGACAGAAAATTGTCTGTGCAGGTCCACGTCTTTGTATAGCCCCAATATAACAGTACCTCCCGATATTCGGTATTTTGATGATTTTAGAGACATTATTCACCAGAATTGTTTCGAATTTGGTATATGAAGTCCGTAACGGATAATACTACAAAGATCGGCCTGGAGAACTTACAGTTTTCTCACTTGTATTTATTCAAGTTTCGCATTTGAATATTGTAATGGTTTATGGCAAAAATTGCCTATGCAGGTCAACGTCGTCGTATAGACTCTAACATATCGGCTACATTCGGTATTTTTAAGATTTTAACAGAAATTGTAACAGATTTTATTTTTTTGAAAATTGCCAAAATCGTTCCAAATGGTGGAGGTTATTCAAAGATCGTTCCGGCCAAGCTTACAGGCTTTTTACTTTCTTTTTTTTTGAAAAGTTTAACTGCATTATCCAAATGGTCTTACTGGTATTTGTAGCTTAATGTGGAACACGGTTGTATTAAGATACTTCTATATAAAAATATTTTATTTGCCCAATGGTGGAGTAATCACGCTACAGGTCGCAATTATGACGATATGTTGCGTTGAGTCAGTGTTAGAGCTATAAAAAAAATTTTTAGGGCTTGAAATGGACCAACAAAAGATTTTTCTGATTTTGTCGCCTCCAATTGGCGTCTAATTTTTAGAACAGCGAGGATGCGCACCTGTTGGAATCGATACAGCATAGCGGATGAAATGGGCCATACCTTTTCTGTGAATTTCTTTTTTCAAACATAATATTTTACTTTGTTAACATTTTGTAAATTACCGATTGATATTTTTGATTGTCTTCTTTGGCATTCGTTTTGTTTGTGTTGGAGTTAATTGAACCAAAATTTGCATGTAGAAAGAAACTATTTTTGTTTACTTACATACGAAGACGAAAAACTCTATTTGTCTGCCAGAGACTAAAAAACTGCAACAAAGTCAAAAGCTATAATTTAAATTTTTTGTTAAAATTTTATTGAATGAAAGCAAGAATGTCGGAAATAGCATCAAATTTAAGAATAAATTTAGATTTGTTCGAATTGGTCATCTTTGGCACGAATTATATCCTTCAAACTCCAATGAAACCGTCACACGCTGCCCGAATGTTCCTCTGAGATTTTGGTGGCCATTGTGCGCTCTTGGGTGGCGCGTGCTGAGTACGATGGTGCTGAGTCATGCTGGACTCAGTTGTTTGTTACAAACTGCTGGATAACGAATGTTTTCTCGTCGGAGAAAGCCGAATTCTGCAGTTCACCACTTTCGTCCAAGCGAAGCAACTCTTTAGCCCTTTTGAGTCTATTTTCTTTTTGTTGCGGTGTAATTCCTTGCACTTTTTGGAATTTCAATGGCTTTACCCCGAGCCCATTTTCCAATATTTGCCGAATGGAATATTGCCATATGTTCAGCTCACGAGCCATTTTTCGGCCACTGCGACGCGGGGTTCAATCAAGTCGCTTCTTCACTTTTCGAACCATTTCTGCTGATGTTGCTGTTTTTTCCCGTCCACTTGCTTGACGTCGGGCTCTCACGGTAACGGTAACGAGACACACAAGATTTGTAGACATTTAAATGCTGAAATTATCAAAATTCCGAATATTGGGTGGTACCGGCCGGCTATACGAAGACGTGTCTGTATGACAATTTTCCGTCATAGGTTGTTGCACCCAATACGAAGGGTACTTGCTTGTAAAGGTGCGCCCGTTTTTATACCCTCCACCATACTATGGAAGGTATATTAACTTTTTCATTCCGTTTGTAACTCCTCGAAATACTAATGTCAGACCCATCAAAGTATATATATTCTTGATCAGCTTAAAATTCTAAGTCGATTTAGCGATGACCGTCCGCCTGTCTGTTGTAATCACGATATGTTTCGAACGAATTCAGATACAAGGCTAAAATTTTGCGCACATGTTTATTTTACAGTAGGCAGGTTAAGTTGGCAAATGGGCCATGTAGATCCACGTTTTCATATAGCCCCCATATAACGGTACCTCTCTATATTCGGTATTTCGATGATTTTAGCGACATTATTCACTGGAATTGTTTCAAATTTAGTATTTGAAATTAGGTAGAGGTGTATCCTACTACGAAACCTAAGCCTAAGGAATGAAATATTTACACAAGTGTGTACACTTAATATTATATTCTTAATATACAGTAACAAACATACTTGTACACATTGTTATTGTATTTATTATAACTACCTAACGCAACGAGAGTTCCTAAGCCTAATCCATATGAGAAAAATATTTGTGTTACGGCGTCAATCCAAACCTTAAAATTGATATGCGTTAATCAGATAGTGTTTGAGTTTTTTTTAAGTTCATTCACCTGTGATTCTGTCAGTTTATTGAAATTGGGAATAATATAAAATTTAATACCATCCCATGCTCCTGGTAACGTTACCCCTCGAACTAGGAGGATACTTAGCAACACATAAGGAAATAACGCTGTGAAGTATACAACTTTTCCGGTCCATTTAACTCCTTTCCAAATGCAAAAATAACATAAGATCCATACGAGGAGGAGTGTGCCGGCAAGTTCCCATCGAACGGAGCCAATATTATCTATCCCTGAAGATATGTTCAAAGTTCTTCGTCTAAAAATAAAAATTAGATTCCTTAAACGATTAGAACATAAACATATATTTCGACATACTCCCAAAACTCTTTAACTGGATCTGTTATGTCTGACATTGAAATATTTACATCATTAACAGAACAAATTCTAGATCCAGAAATATTATCGCTTTTGACCCAGCATTGAATTTGTTTTCTGCTATATGGATTTACACATTTGTGCGTATTCCAGGAGTTATTGCAATTACGCCATGGCACATCCGCTCGCATTGACATAACCAAATAAAATACAGCCCAGGCTAAAATAACTATATAGTACACGTTCATCCAGCATGACATAACGGCAGCGGCGTACCCTATTCCTTTAAAAATGGGAGTAATTTGAAATACCCCCAATCCTCCAATTGTCAGCATTTGTCCCAAAGCTAACTCCATGAAAAACATTGGAATTCCGGCCAAAAATAAAGCAACTAAATATGGAATTAGGAAAGCGCCACCACCATTTTTGTAACACAAGTAGGGAAAGCGCCAAACGTTTCCTAACCCGATGGCCAAACCAACGACAGACAAAATGAAATCCAGCTTCGACGACCATGAGCCTCTATCAGGATTTGTAGAAACCTTAAATTCAATATTAATAATACAGTTCTATATTTCATAATAACAGCCAATGCATTCATAAAACTCTATTGGTTACAGGTATATTTTATCATAAGTTTAATTATGGCTTTCACAAAATAAATAAATGTGTCGATTAATATTATTGCAACAATGATGTATTAACGTCAAATTTTTAAAGAATTAGCGCTAATTCTACCACCTTCCTTAATTCTGCCTTGGTGATTTCGTATTGGTGCTCTACTCGAGAAAGGATATGTTCGTGTATAAGTACTAAAGTAAAATTTCGTTTTGTATCGATTGAATATCAATTGAATGAGTAAAGAAACAATCCAAATATATGAGTCTGAAGGTGGGATCACATGATTGTCGCAATGCGCCAATTTAAACCAATTTTTATTGTCCAAAGTTTTACCACAATAAATAAATTGTCAGAATCAAATTCTCTGCGGTCACATGATTGTCCAACTTTTCATAAATTTGATTGCCGCGTATTGTCTCAAAACCATCAAGTGACAATTATTGTCCAACTTCAGTCACATGATTGTTCTACTACACGGCAAATATCAGAAAAAGCTGCTATGTGTCAAAGTTTGTTTATTAAAAATGTAAAAGCATTTAACAATTTGTTTCATTAAGATGTGTTCTTTTAAAAAAAAAAGAAAATTGCAGCAGCTATAATTATGGTGTGCGCATTTGACGATGAGAAAAATGAAAGAAAAGAAAAGTAAATAGAAGTACGTGGGTCAGAGAGTGGCTCACAAAAAGAAGCACTGATGGTGCATATGACAAAACATTAATGGAATTCCGGGAAATCGAAAACCAAAAGTTTTTGTTTAAAAATTTTATCCGGATGGATGACGAAACGTTTATCGAATTGTTGCAACTAGTGTCACCATATATTAAAAATAAGACACAAACATGCGAAAGGCTATTCCCGAACAAATACGCTTAGCTGTGACACTTCGATTTCTTGCATCTGGTGACAGTTATAAAAGTCTTTCGGTCTTCTTCCGTGTTGCCCCAAATACCATATCACTTTTCGTACCAATTGTTTGTGATGCTATTTATAAAGCGTTAAAAGGTGCATACATAAAGGTATGAAAAATCTAAATACACACATATTTATGCTTTTTAATTGACTTATTATTTCTTTTGATATGTATGTAGATACCATCCACGCAGGAAGAATGGAATGCCGTTGCTTTCAAATTTAACAAACTATGGAACTTCCCGAACTGCATAGGGGCGGTTGACGGCAAACATGTGCAAATTATAGCACCACCTAATTCAGGAAGCACCTTCTATAACTATAAAGGTACACATAGTATAGTGCTAATGGCAGTTGTTGATGCCGAATACAACTTTTTATACGTTGATGTTGGCTGTAATGGTCGTGTGTCGGATGGTGGAGTCTTTGGAAACTGTACTTTTCAACGTGCTTTAAACCATAATGAGCTAAATTTGCCACTTCCAAAACCATTGCCAGGACGTCAAGCAAATGTTCCATTTGTTTTGGTTGCGGATGATGCTTTCCGCATATCCTGGTAAAAGTTTACATCAGGCTATCGAGAGCACGACGTGTTGTAGAAAATGCATTTGGCATAATGGTCAAGCGATTTCAAATTTTTTCACGCCCTTCCAAACTTAATGCAGAGAAAACAACCTCTGCAACTCTAGCTTGCTGTGCATTACACAATTTTTTTGTTAAAAAAAATTCAAATTATACAACGTCGTTGCTTGTTGATCGCTACGATGAGGACGGTGCTTTAATTCCTGGTACATGGCGAAATGACTTCCCACAAGATGCTGTGAGTGGAACAGAAAATGTTCCAAGTTCTTATATAACAAGTGAAGCAAAGGCTGTTCGGGATGAAATGGAAAAGTATTTCATGTCTCCTATTGGAGAATTGAGCTAGCAATATAAAAATATATAAATAATTTTATATATCAAATATTTTTCTTGGCAATTTCTCGAATTTGTGATGCCAAATACATCCCAATCGCGTGCCGATTATCTTCCTCCGCATCTAAACACTTAACTGCACGCTGCAAAATGTCACTTTTGTCTACCTTTACAATCTCAGCAGCAGCATGTTGTGAAGTACTTCCAGAGTCATCCAAATCTAATGTTGACACTGTACTTGACATTTTTGACACAGAGTGGTTGTTGGAAAATTGCATTGCAGACCAATGCGGCCAATGTGGCATGGTATTTTCGGCTCCCTGACCAGATTTTGATTTTACTTTTTTTTTTTTTGATTTTGAAAGGCCGTTTTAATGTTGCACCATTTGGCCTTGCAGTCTTCCACCGTGTGCCCTGTACACATTTTTTCAATTTCCCGCCACGCCTGCTCCCGTTTATTCCTATCTTTGTACTCGGTGGATGAATACTGCCAAACACATGGATGCTGTTCCACAGCTTGTATCAGCTCCTGTATTGCAATGTAGGTCCAGGAACAAATTACACTTTGTATTTTTCTTTTTTTTCGGCACAGGTGTTTCTGGTTGCTGATCGGGGGAAAAGAACTCAAGCTCAGCTGAATTTTCGTATACAATGCAATCATCGAATATTAAAGCTGCAAATACATAATATAAACATAATTATAGCAAGTACAACAATTTAAATTAACTTTACTTTACTTACGACAAAGAAATGTTGACGGTAGAAACACAAGAAAAAATATTATTTAAAAAAAATCAGGTTATTGCCGCGTATTGTCTTCTTTGATTGACGCACTAGAAAACAATAAATATTGACGCATTTTTCAAATTTAAATTTGCGCATGGTTGTCTATTAACAGTTCACACGATTGTCGTACCAGATTTGTATTTGATTGCCGCAAATCAGCACAATTTATTTTTGATTGTCGCATTGGACAATAAATTGTGCAATCACACGATTGGCATATAAAATGCACCAATAATTGGCGCATTGCGGCAATCATGTGATCCCGCCTTGAGAGTATAAAATTTGTGTTTTATTGCTGGTCTTCTACCCTATTTTTTTTCTTATATGTTCATGTGGAGGAATAATCAACATCTACAACATTATAAGCACAATTTTTTCTCATATATATATCATATACATTTATAATAAAGGAAGGGTAAATGCCTTTTATTGTTGTGAGCCCGTGAAACTAATAACAATCATACTCAATCGTTGTTTTGCGTTGAATTGCTCATAACAAGGCGATCATCTAGGATTAGTGTGAATGTGGTGTCCGTTGAAATTGCAATTATCGAATTTCGAAAAAAGGAAAGTTGTGCTAGGTTTGTGCTCAATTGTGCCGATTTTTTTTCGAAATTCGAAAACAATTTTTGAGATATTCGAAAAAAGATTTTTTTTCGAAAAAATCTGAGAGAATTGCAATTTTCGAATTTCGAAAAAATTAAAGTTGTGCTGAGTCGTACTCGGTTTGTGCCCATTTGTGCCGTTAAAATTTTTTCGATATCTCTTACCAATTTCGAAAAAAACGACAATTTCGAAAGTACATCAGAATAGCAATTTTTGAATTTCGAATTTTTTTCTCAATATCTTCAACCGTTTTCAAGATATGGCAATTTCGAAAAAACCAATATTTTCCAGAAAAATTGCTGTAATTTTTGTAAAAATATCAAATATCGAGATGCGGTAAATTGTGCTGAGTTGTGCTCACTTAGCACAATTTTTCCTCCATACATAACGAATTTCCACCTTTACTCGTTACTCGCTAAAAATTAAAATATGCATAACTTTTGTTTTGGAATTTTTTAAATCTGCAAGTTGTGCTGAATTGTGCTCACCTAGCACAATTTTTCGTCCATACATTGAAAATTTGTATTTCCACTCGATACTAGTTAAAATTGGAAAAAAAAAACATATATAAAGAAAAATTGCTGTAATTTTTGTAAAAATTCAAATATCGAAATGCGGTGAATTGTGCTGAGTTGTGCTCACTTAGCACAAAAAATCCCGTCAGAAAATACCGCTTAAATGAAAACTATTATATAGGGGCTATACGAAGAGTATCGGGGGGTACTGGTTTATGGGGGCTATACGATATCGTGGACCTATATAGTCAATTAACTTCTAGGAACTTCTTCCTTGTGCGGATTTTCAGAAAATTCCATTGAAAACTGTGGCTACCGTTATATTGTTAACCGATATAGCCCATCTTCGAACTTGACCTGTCTGCAGCAAAAGACAGATCTGTGCAACATTTTAGCTTCATATTCCTACTTGTTTTGACTGCAGCATGATTACACCAACGGAAGGACAGACCGACGAACAGGGCTAAATTTTACGCTAATCAAGAATATATATACTTTGTTGGGTCTAAATTATTATTTCGATGATTTACAAACGGAATGATGAACTTAATATACCCTCCATACTATGTATGCTGAAGGTTACAAACATGTAAAAAAGCAGTAAGTTCGGCCGGGCCGAACTTTGAATACCCTCCACCATTAGGAACGAATTAGAAAATTTTCAAAAAAATAAAATCCATTAAAAATTCTTTTAAAATTTTTAAAATACCTTATATCAGAAGGTGCCCATGTATGGGGGATATGTTATATTGTGGACCTATATAGACAAATCTGTATCTGGGGGTAAAGTACGCACAAAGAACTCCTTATGTAAAATTCCAACAATTCCGTTGAAAAATGTGGCTTAAATCATCAAAATACCGAATATCGGGGAGACCCGTTATATGGGGCTAAACGATATCTTGGAACTATACAGATAATTGTATTTTAAAGGAATCTTGGAACTATACAGATAAATTTTAAAGGAATAAAGTACTTACAAGGAACTTCTTGTGTGGATTTTCAGATAATATCATTGAAAAATGTGGCTAAAATCAATAAAATTCCGAATATAGGGGGGTACCATTATATGGAGGATATACGATATCGTGGACCTATATAGATAATTCTCTGTCAATGGATAAAATACACACAAGGAACTCCTTGTCTGGAATTTCAGACTATTCCATTAAAAATGTGACTAAAATCATCAAAATACCGAATATCGGGGAATACTGTTATATTGGGGATATACGATATCATGGACCTATATAGACAACTCTCTTTCAGGGGGTAAAGTGTCCTTGTGTACAATTTCAGACAATTCCTTTGAAAAATGTGGCTAAAATCATGAAAATACCTAATTTTGGAAGGTGCCGGTATATGTGGGATATGCGATATTGTGGACTTTTTTAGTCAAATCTATGTCTGGAGGTAAAGTAGAATTTCAGATCAGACAATTTCGTTGAAAAATGTGGCTAAAATCATCAAAATACCGATTATCGGGGGGTACCGTTATATGGGAGATATACGATATTGTGGACCTATATAGACAACTCTTTCAGTGGATAAAGTACTCACGAGGGACTCCTTGTGTGGAATTTCAGACAATTAAATTGCACTACCACTAACCATTTAGTGAAATTTAAAAAAATGCACTACCACTAAATTTTAGTGGTAGTGAAATTTTAATGGCACTACCACAAAATTTAGTGAAATTGCACTACCAGTAAATCTTAGCGAAGCCAAAAAAACACTATGTATTTAAGTATTATAATATATAGTAGTCCAGAATATATAGTAAATATTCATACAATTTGATTTCTTTTCTAAATAGCACTAATTTACAATTTTTTTTTAAATATCACTAAATGGTTCGTGGAAGTGCAATTTAATTTCAAAAGGTTAGTGGAAGTGGAATAAAAAATTTCACTGCCACTAAATGAACAGTGATAGTGAAATTATTTGTGCACTAAAAATACAGTGTATTATGCCCACCTCTGGAATATATATACTTTCTTGGGTCTTCACTTTTTATTTCGATGAGTTACAAACGGAATGATGAACTTAATATACCCTCTATACTATGTATGGTGGAAGGTATAACTTTTGTAACATGTGGAATTTTTGAAATCTGCATTTGTGTTTCCGGTAAAGTCATTATTAATGTTCAAATATGACTTTACCGTTTGCAAAAGGTGTGTGTTGTGACTTAAACGCTTCTAAGTTTATTGCTCTTGAAAATTCAGAGGAATGTGAATGGCAAAGGTCGTAAATTTTGATGAATGTAATATACCTGATCAAACATAAATTTATTCCGATTTGTCAATTTTTATATTTGAGAAAAACTCAGCAATAAAAGTGTTTATGTCTTGCACGTGTTTTTGGACATTTGCAAGATTTTTATACAGGTAGATCAAATCTACAAGATATGAATGAATTTAACCTTACACATACAACTTGCATATTCCTTCCTTTTAGGTATATAAAATTGTAAACATGATAGTAGGTACTTTAATGGAAAATATATACTTTTGTTATACGAAAGGTTACATACATTCATACATTGTGCAATTGATCTACCTGTTGAAAAATCTTGCAAATGGGTTGGAGAGTCTACATTTCTTTTAACCTATTTGTTTAACTTCAATTTAATTTAATTTCTTTAAAAATGCAACCCTTTGCTCTTTTTCTTCAATTTGTCAAATACCATTTTATTCAACTTTGAACTTTCGTTCAAAGTTAGTGATGACAAATTGTAACGAGCAAAGATGATCAATTCGCGCCTCTCTTGTGACATCTAGGCTTGCTCGCTACTTTTTAACTTACTTGTTATTCGGATTTTCGTCCAACAACATCATCTTCACAACACCCATTGTTAAAAAAGGTAAAGTTATATTAGTTTTTCGACTGATATAATATTCAATAAAACCGCCAATTTTTATTATATAAAAATTTTAATTATTTGTGTTTTATTTTCCTTTTTTCATTTTCGCTGCTCCGCAACATTTTTGGTCTCTTCGAGCCGAGATACGTGCTTCCAGGAACAAAAAAAACTAATCTGCTTCTTCTTTCCCTTTTTAAAAAAGGTTTGACTTCGTCAAAAAACAGCAGTTACCAGTGCCTACCATCCTATACTCGCAGCCTATCCATTAATTTATTAACATAAATTCATCACTACATCACTAAAAAGGTACGTACCGTCCATTTAGTGAGCATAAGCCGCGAGTGTTTCGTTTTGAAATAAAAATAATCTTACAAAAACAACGAACAAAGTGCTTAACTACGGTCGTTTTTACAAGTGTCCGTCCGTTGGTAATTCGTTTTGTATGATTTCCAACAGTGCCGGTTTCTCATTGTGTGTAATATTCTCTTCAAGAATATTACACTCATGATACATTTACATTCTTTCTCTCTTCTTTATGATATACGCGTAATCTGTCGTAAGTGTGGTGCAAATAAATAAGCAGTGATCCGTGATTTTCATTGTCATTGTGATTTGTGCTTTTTTGTTTATTACCACAAAACAGAGAAGAAATAACAACAACAACAATACGACATATTAGTGCTGTATGCTTGTGGTTGAGTAACTTTACAATAGGTAGTCAGTAACCACCCACACAGTGTAATAGGTCCGTTCGCTCAAAAAAGTGAAAATTGTTTGTTAGGTCTGTTCGGGCCAAAATTAAAAAATATATTTTTTCAAAAATTTTAATTTTTTCTTAAAAGTTTTAACGGTTCTGTTGGAAATTAACTATTTCGTTATTGGATGCACCCTATATTCGGTCGTTTCGATATTTAATAATAATTTTCGTTATTATTATATAGTATAAAAATATAAATTAAATATTTTTATTTTTTTAAATATTTATTTGAATTTTTTGTCCTTTTTGGAAAAAATAATTATTGTTTTGAACTGTAGCGTGCATCTTACAGTCCGTGCACCCTACAGTCAGTAATAAATATTCTACATATTTGGATTTAAATTATTTCTTTTCGGAAATAATTTTGTTGTGTATATTTCGATACACAAATCAAATTCTCTGTATTTTTCGATACACTGAAACGCCTAACGAAACAAAGTTTGTCAAATTTGCAAATACTTCTTCAAGTTTTTGGTATTTTTTTAATACTCATAAAAAGAGTGTATTATTCGATACATCTTTTCGATTTTCATTACCGAGAAAATTTATTTACATTTTCTCATCACTTTTTTTAAATTTAAAAAAAAAAAAGTTTCTTTATCTAGTTGGGTGTTGTATTTGTTAGCATTCACTAACAGATAAAAGCATTTTCGTGCTGTTTCAATATAAATTTGAACAATTTCACTCAATTTTCGTTGAGTTTTAACAATTTAAAGTTTGTTTACACTGATATTTTCAGATTTGCGATTTTTAAATTCAGTTCTTGTTCTCTTTGGCTGGATTCATACAGCTTTCTAATTCACAATGCCACTATCTCCACTTGATTTCTTTATCAGAGCAACTGATGCTCTGGTAAAATTTGAAGCCAACTTTACTTCTCTTCGAGAGGAAGAGTTGGACATATATTCCCTTGATGTTCAGGCCGCTGAGGCAAGGGAATTGTGGAGTAAAGTGAAGGAAATGTTTGACCAATGTCTTTGCTTCAATAAATCGTAAATTGGACCAATTACGTACCTTACAAAAAAATTCTAATCCTTCGTTGGTCCAAAGTTTGAATAGTACCCAGCAGTCTCAACGCTCGAATTCACATGTTTCACATGTAACTAGCACTCCAAGAGTTGTTTCTCCTCCTCTTTCAGAAATGTTACCTCTGTCTGGTGTTTCGCGCCATACAGAACCGCCAGTTGAAGTTTTCGCTTCAAATGACAATGTAATGCATAGTCTGAATCTACCGCCATGCGATATAGATGTTTTCAATGGCGATTTCCTTTCCTGGCCTACCTTTAGGGATCTGTTTTCTGCAGTATACATCAACAACAGTCGACTTAGTAACATTGAAAAATTATGTTATTTACTTAAGAAAACCAGTGGGGAAGCTAAAGACATCATTTCAAAGTTTCCGCTGACACACAAAAGTTTCGCTTTAGCGTGGCAGGCCTTAAAG
This sequence comes from Musca domestica, assembly GCF_030504385.1. Lineage (NCBI taxonomy): Eukaryota > Metazoa > Arthropoda > Insecta > Diptera > Muscidae > Musca > Musca domestica. The sequence goes on along the minus strand of NW_026712293.1, from coordinate 9,318,651 downwards.
GAGACATATGTCAATGTCCGAATCTTGGTTAACAACCAATTGAAATTGCTCTTTGATCTTCCAGTTCTTTATAATGAGTCCAGTGCTGGTTTGAAAAATCTACAACGAGCAATCAATGGATGTATTTCGGCTATGGCGATCTATGACGTTTCTACGAATGACTGGGATCCCATATTAGTCTTCATATGCATTCAAAGATTGCCTAAGCACACGGTCTCGCTATGGGAACAGACAGTCAAAGACAAGTCGGCTTTGTCTGATTGGAAGGATTTGGATCGTTTTCTTACGGAAAGGATCCAGACCCTTATTTGTCTCCGAGACATTCGAGGTATTGACTCATCAAAAAAGGTTGAGAAAAAGGTGCGGACTCACCTAACAAAGTCCGTTCCTTCTGTGTCTTCTAGCGCTTCTTCCTTTAAATCTTGCGTTCTCTGTCCTAAATTGGTTCATCCATTGCGTTTTTGTCCTGAGTTCAAAAAATTATCCATAGAAGGTCGTTTTTCAGTGCTCAAACGCTTCAATTGTTGTCTGAACTGTCTGACGGTTGGTCATGAAGTTAAAAAATGTGTAAGTAAACACAATTGTGGGAAATGCAATAAGCGACATCACACACTTTTACATCGTGAGATGTCAAATCACGCAAATTCTACACCAGCAGCGACTCCGTCGCCAATAACTTCTAACCAATCCATCAATGCGAATCCAAATATTCCCTCGACTTCGTCAGGTATATCCCACTCTGTCAATAGGCAAGTGTATCATATTTCGCAAAACAAAAATATTGTTTTGGGTACTGCAATGGTGAATCTAATTCACCAAGGCATCACATACCCTGCTCGTGCCCTAATCGACCCAGCTTCTGAAGCGTCTTTCATCACTGAAAATTTGCAACGTCGTCTTGGTATTTCTACTACGTCGACCCAAGCTACGATTTCTGGCGTTAATCAAAGTGTTTCCACTACATCCAGAAAATTGTGCTCATTATGCATAGGTTCTCCTATCGACTCATCAATTTTCTTTGAAATCCCGGCTCTAGTGGTTCCCGCTATTTCTGGTAATTTACTCTCCATTTCAATAGGTGGTGACATAATTTCCCGTTTGCCAAATATTCGTTTGGCAGATAGAAACTTCTGCGATTCTAGACCAGTTGACCTTCTACTAGGCGCTGATCTATATCCTAGAATCCTTTTACAGGGAATTCAATCGAACATCTTAGGTTCTTTAATGGCACAGAGAACTGTTTTCGGCTGGATCATTACTGGTCCCATTCCCAATTCTACAATTACAGTTTTAACAACCACTATCAACTTTCCGGAAGAAGATCTTAACAAGACTCTTCTTCGATTCTGGGAATTGGAAGAACCTCCAAAACGCGCTATCTTGTCTCCTTCGGACAAATTCTGTGAGGAAAATTTCAAAAAGACGACTCGGCGGGACGCAGAAGGCAGATATATTGTCACATTTCCTATCATTCCTGAATTCGAAGGCCAACTTGGTCATTCTAGGACCAATTGCTTACGACAATTCTTTCGAAATGAGGCTTCACTCCTAAGAAAACCGCAAATTAAAACAATTTACGATGGGGTGGTCCGGGAATATTTAGAATTAGACCACATGAGACTGGTTTGGACTTCGTCAGCAAGCTCTACAGTTTGCTATCTTCCTCACCATCCGGTTATTAATCCGGATAAACAAACAACAAAATTGAGATTGGTTTTTCAATGCCTCGAACAAGACTTCCAACGGGAATAGTCTTAACGATATTCTCTATGTCGGCCCAACTCTTCAGTTGGACCTAGTCCTTCTTATTCTAAGATGGAGACTTTTCCAATTTGTATTCAATTGCGACATAACGCAAATGTACAGGCAAATTCGGGTCGATTCTGCTCATACGGCTCTCCAACGAATTTTATTTCGGGATTCTCCCAACAAACCGGTTCAAGACTTTGAACTTCAAACGGTAACCTTCGGAGTAAACTGTGCTCCTTATCTTGCGATTCGGACTTTACTTCAATTGGCCGATGATACAGAAAATGAATTTCCGCTAGCTGCACATATCCTTCGGAAGTGCATGACGTCTTGGCCGGTTATCACGATTTGGAGACAGCGCAAAAATCAAGAGACCAACTCATTGGTGATCTTTCTTCCGCGAAGTTTGAACTTCGTAAATGGACAGCCAATAATCGAGAAATTTTAGATTGTCTTCCCTTAGATCACCTACATGATGCTAAGCTTCTCACTTTCGTGGAAGCTAGTAGTTCAAAACCGCTGGGCATTCGCTGGAATGCACAGTTGGACCATTTCTATTTCAGTGTTAACCCTCTGGAACACCGGTCCAAATATACTAAACGGGAAGTTTTGTCAACCATCGCCAGGCTCTTCGATCCAGTAGGATGGTTAGGACCAGTAATTGTTGTAGCAAAAATCATCATGCAGCGTATTTGGCTAGACAAAATTGGGAATGGGTACATTCGCTTCCGTCTTCGACAGAACGCGAATGGGAAAAATTTGTGATTTCTTATCAGGGTGTTAATTCCATATCCAATCCTCGTTGGGTCCAATATTCACCTCTTTGTCATGTCGAACTTCATGTCTTTTCCGATGCCTCGGAAAAGGCATACGCGGGGGTAGCGTACATTCGTGTCGTTGCTTCAAATGGGGAAATTTTCACAAATTTGCTGACTTGCAAAACAAAAGTAGCTCCGCTTAAGTCCATTTCCCTACCTCGTTTAGAATTATGCGGTGCTGTATTATTATTAGCATCAGAACTTGTCAAGGGTATTTTGAGTGAAATTGGCATATCTTTTAATAATATCTTTTGTTGGACCGATTCTACGATCGTCCTTTCTTGGCTTCAAAAAACTCCATCTACATGGTCTACTTTCGTTGCCAATAGGGTATGTCGCATTCAAGAGAATGTTGGGCAAAATAAATGGTTTCATGTTCGATCTGAGGACAATCCTGCTGATTTAGGTAGTAGGGGGCTTTCTCCTTCGGAGTTGGCCTCTTCTCAAATTTGGTGGCACGGTCCTCATTGGCTAAGCCTTAATAGTTCTAACTGGGAAATTCAAAATGTTTCTGTTGACACTGAGGTCGAACTTCGTCCTGTTAAAAGTCATGTCACTTTTATCAAAACTATGATGATGTTTTAAATAGATTTTCTTCCATAGATAGAGCATTTCGCGCCATTGCATATATCTTTCGATTTTTCCACAATACGCATTCTTTTCATAGAGGTAAACATCATTATGAGAGTTCCGCTCCTAACAATTCAGAGATCCTAGCCGTAAAATTACGTCTTGCTACGCTTGCTCAAAAGGCATACTATTCAGAGGAATATTATGCCTTACTTCATAAACGACCACTTAATCCTAAAAGTGCTATTTTATCTCTAAATCCATTTCTGGACAAAGAAGGGGTAATGAGATTGAATGGACGCCTATCGCAGTCTCCGACTCTCTCCTATTCTGAACGGCATCCTATTCTCTTACCTTATCATATTAAATTCGCAAGACTGTTGTTGGAACAAATTCATGTAGATTCGCTTCATGGAGGAAACCAATTAATGCTCCGTATGCTTCGCATGGAGTACTGGATTCCTCGCGCTACTTCTCTGATTAGGTCAACCATAAGGCATTGCAAATTGTGCGTTTTAGCAAAGAAACGTACTTGTACCCAAATTATGGCATCTCTGCCTCCAGAAAGAACGGTTTTGGTTAGGCCTTTCACCTCTACAGGTATCGATTTCGCTGGCCCATTCGACATTAAATCCTTTACAGGTAGATGTTGTAAAATTACAAAGGGGTATGTATGTGTCTTCGTGTGCTTTTCTACGAAAGCAATACATTTAGAAGTAGCCTCGGATTTATCTACCACTACCTTCCTGGCTGCATTTAATAGATTTATATCTCGTCGTGGATGTCCAAAGACTATCTTCTCCGACAATGGCACTAACTTCGTTGGTGCATCTCGAGAGATAGAACGGGAATTTAAGCAAGCATTAAATGAAATTCGTGATAAACTCCGATCAAAGTTTTCCTATCAAGAGCTTTCATGGAGATTTAACCCAGCTGGAGCTCCACATATGGGTGGTCTTTGGGAAGCTGCGGTTAAAAGCTTTAAAACTCATTTTAGGAAAATGGCTAAAAATTTCAAATATACGTTTGAAGAATTTTCTACATTGCTCACAAGAATTGAGGCGTGCTTAAATTCTCGTCCACTCTGTCCCATGACTGATAGTCATGTATTAATGAATCTCCATTGGATATCGTTAATCGGTATAGAAAATTAAAAGCGCTCTCACAACAATTCTGCCTTCGGTGGAAAGAAGAATACTTAAAGAGCCTCCACCATCGTTACAAGTGGAAATTTCCGCAACGCGATATTCAACCGGATGATTTAGTTGTCCTTCGACAGGAACATTTACCTCCCACAGCGTGGAAATTAGGTCGCGTTGTCCAAGTTTATCCGGGAATTGACGGTCACGTTCGCGTCGCTGATATAAAAACGGAAAACGGTATCGTAAGACGACCTGTAGTTAAGCTGGTCATTTTGACCGACGACGATTAAAATGTTCGCCTCTCTACCATGCCATCTCCACTTTTTTCACAGATGGAAAATTTGAGTCAAATGGCCGCTTCCCTTCCTTATTACGATGAGGACATCCCAATGTCGGATGAAGAGAGAGGTGTCGAGGATGCCATTATTCCTCTGGGCTCCCAAGACTCCGACATACGCGGGGTCAGCAATGCTGCCGCTCCTCTACGGGAACCTGCACCGGCACTGCCAGCCAATTCGAACGGCTCTACGGCAGATCAAACAGGCTCCGCTTCTCCTCTACGGGAGAATTGCACGGCAGAGCCTGCACCAAATCCGGGATCTTCGTCCCAAACGGCAGGAGATACCCCTCAGGTGCTCCTGGCCTCAACTAGTGGCCTTTCGACCACATGCGCAGACACCGCTGCTCCTCTGCGGGAGATTGCACCAGCGAGGTCTGCATCTCCTCAAGGCTCTGCCTGGACCGTTGGCACGGCGTCTCCTCTACGGGAGCTTGCACCCGTCGTCCACGAACTTTCAACGACAGATGTGGCTACCAAAGGCGGAGTGGTTGCTCCTCTACGGGAGACTAAAACTTCCACTCCCGCCGAAACTCCTCAAGGCAAATGCACAGTGGCCAGATCCATTCGACAACAGGGACCTAAATGTGTTTTGTGCACACAGAGGCACGTCCTTCGGGAATGTCCCGAATTTCTTAAATTGACCTGCGAAAAAAGGATTCGATTTGTGGTTCAGGAGCATTTCTGCTCCAATTGTTTAGGCAGGTCACATACCCTCCGAAAATGTTTGAGTCCACATCGTTGTCAGAAGTGTAAAGGCGACCACCATACACTTCTTCACCTCGGCAAAAAGCCCCTATCCAAGGGAAATGTCCGACCTTCGGGTAAAAAAGATTCCACGTCTCGTCCATCCACCTCGTCGCATATACCCACTTCGAAAAAGTCCGTTCCAAAGAAGTCCTCTAAACCGAGATTGTCCGCTCCTCCTTGTCCGGTCTCGTCCAAGCCGTCGAGCTTTGTTGTTCCGACTATACAGTTAATATTATCCTTCCGGATAGAAAAGTACCAGTCAGAGCGCTGTTGGACCCCTGTGCTGGACATAGCCGTATATGCTCAACGCTGGCTAGTAAGCTTCAGCTCAATTCTCTAACCGTTGGCCAAGAGCTTTATTTCCAACTTACTTTGCAATCATTTCATGATTCGTCCCAACTTCTGCGCGTTTCCGCCAGAAGTATGTCCTTGAGGCATGTGGTCACGCCGTCGCAATCAGCCCCCGACTATTTCAAGGACCATTATGCCGGGATGCAATTGGCAGATCCCGAATTCCATAAGTCCGCTCACGTGGAGCTCATTCTTGGGCCTGATGTGTACCTGAAGGTAATAAAGTCACAGACTTATTCGAGTCCCGGGTTCCCCTGGGCTCAATTAACCATTTTTGGTTGGGTGATATCGGGTCCTTGTCCACTGTAGGATCGCCAGAGATGATCAGCCAACATCTGTCTCTATCGCCAAGCTGATTTTTGGAGGCAATCTTCTATTGTATCGATGGTTATACGACCATCAATTGTTTTTTGAAAAAATTAAAAAAAAAAATATATATATATATACATAATAAAATGAATTTTTTATGCTCAAAATTGACGGTTACGCCTCTTATTTATTATAATTGTATTTCCCATTTATTATAAGTTAAGATTTGTTTTGTTGTAACATCGCTCGATGTATCAAGGGTGGCGGTAATGTTTAACTTCAATTTAATTTAATTTCTTTAGAAATGCAACCCTTTGCTCTTTTTCTTCAATTTGTCAAATACCATTTTATTCAACTTTGAACTTTCGTTCAAAGTTAGTGATGACAAATTGTAACGAGCAAAGATGATCAATTCGCGCCTCTCTTGTGACATCTAGGCTTGCTCGCTACTTTTTAACTTACTTGTTATTCGGATTTTCGTCCAACGACATCATCTTCACAACACCCATTGTTAAAAAAGGTAAAGTTATATTAGTTTTTCGACTAATATAATATTCAATAAAACCGCCAATTTTTATTATTTAAAAATTTTAATTATTTGTGTTTTATTTTCCTTTTTTCATTTTCGCTGCTCCGCAACACTATTTCTTATAGGCATTACGGTTTTCGACTTTATAGTAAAAGTATTTGCATATTTAACATCAACATAGTTCGTGTGATATACAAAATAATTGCTCGAAAAAGAATCGTTGTGAAAATATATTAATATACTCAATAAAATTGTTTCCGTAAAAAATCTCTTTTTTTTTTGAGGATAAAATTTTTACGGAACCTTTAGACAACGAACCAATTAAAATGGAATGTATCATTACGACATTATGTTGAAACATGTTTCGAAATAATTAAGGGTAATTCAAAAATATATCCGCCGTTTTTATTACGCTTGGATATATGCCACTTCACCAATATTATTGCCAGATGGAAATGTTATTCGAAACACCGAGGTGGCGTTCGCGCTCTGTATATAAGAGAAATGTGTATCATGAGAAAGCAAGAGTCTTTGCGGATATGCACAATGTATATGTTGCAATTCTGGCATTATGCCTGCACAAAAATGGTAACAAAGGAAGTCCAGCATTTCAAGCAAAGGAGTTCCTTCGATCGAAAATCAAAGGCATACCAACCGAAGTAGCTACCAATATAATTGGCGAAGACAATTTGGGCAATGTTGATGATGACAAAGAAATTGACATTGAATTTGAGGAGCGAACGAAATCGCCGAATCTATATAATTACATTGCACAAACCTATGCAGAAATTGAAGAAAAGGCCACAAAGGAAACAACGGATATCGATGATGATATCAATGGGTACATGTTGCCCGAATTCGCAAAAAAATTAAAAAACCTAATGCCATACTTTCCAATATTCACGGAAACAATGCGAAGTGTTAGAAAACGCGGTAACGTAAATGCAACATCGGCTAGAGTGGAGTCATATTTTAACGACTTGAAGCACCGATAGTTTCAAAATATTGGTCTGCCTCTTCGTGCTGATAAATTTATAGCAAAACACTTGAAAGAAATAGAAAAAACTCTTAAAGAAGCTGCATGTAGAAGTATGGCTAGAAGAAAAGAGGCGCGGATTGTAGAACAGGATATCCCCATACCAACGATTGCCATTTCCACACCCAAAGATTACGTCTCATCATACTGGAGTCGTATGTCATCATCGGAAGAAAGTGGAACAATTTCTCCAAAAAAAGATCCAGAACTTACTTTCGAAATGACTTGGCGTGGTATAAAAACGAACAAATTTAAGTTCCACATTACCGGAAACATCGTCATCATCGCAATCAAATAGTCCTATTAACATCAAAACGAAAGGCATCATCGTCCGATAGCGATTTACCAGAAGTATCACTCTTCAAGAAACAGAAAAAACGTGTCTCTAAAACTTCTAAACAAAAATCCCAAGGTACGGAGAAATTTTCCCACAAGTTGAATCCAGCATTACAAAGCGAGGAACGTGGCTACCTGTCATTCCAAATGGATCAATTTGTTCCAACGTAAAATTAAACGACAGAAGCATATCGCTCTCAAACACATGTGATTTTAATAGCATACTATAAATCTTCTCCATGTGCGTTGCAAACAATCAATATTATGACGGCATTATATCAAATTTCGATAATCCATTTATACAGTGCATGAGAATATTTCTAAAAGAGAGACTTTGTGCTAATTTTTTTACGAAAATGGTCGAAATTCTACGATCTCTAAGATATACTTAGACAACAACATCGGAGTATGCGAACGATTATGTAATATTTCCCAAGTCAATTCAGTTTGCAATGTAACAGATTTGGCGCTGGAAATTTTTGCCGAAGTCCCAAGTTACACTCTAAAATACAGCTGCAATGAGAACAATTTATCGACAATAAATGCATCAATATTGGCCCGAATACATCTACAAAAAATTGTTGGTAGTGGACTTAGTTCTCTGATAGATGCTTTAGATTTCCGAAACGACTTTAGAAAGGAATGCTGTGGCCGGAGCAAGATATCAACGCAGAGCTACAATCCACATCTTCCGATAAGTTTAATTACTGGTTTGTACAGAGTAACACCTATATCCGACATCTCAGACACCGTCATAGTTCCTGGAGGACCGGCGTACAAGATGGCTGGATTCGTCGCTTATTACGGAGATTATGAAAATACATCAATCGGTCATTATACAGCATTCGTTAAGGTTTGATGTCAATGGATAACATACGATAATACTTCCACAAACAAATCTTCAGAAAGAGTAGACGAAAGCACAACGGTTGATCCACAACTACCATTTTACACGAAAATTGATGAAAGTAAATGTTGAACATTTAATAAAATAATTTATATTAACAAAAATGGTTGTTGGCATATTCATTTATAATAGAATTTTATTATATAAACGTATATAGATATAATGTATATCTATATCTATAAATGAGGAAAATGTTTGTGTGTTTGCTTGTTCGTTATTTGTGGACTCGGAAACCGCTGCCCAGATTTTTCTGAAAATTTCCAAGTATGCTAAAAGTAACATAGGATATATACATTTTTGAAATTCCACTTGGAACAAGAGACAAAGAATCAGAATCGGAGGTACCCGATCGATTACAGATATAGTCTCCAAATTTAGAATGAGTGACGGGATTTGATCAGAAAATATATTTGCCAAATTATATTGAAATCGGTTCAGATTCGGATATAGTTCCATTATATATATTTTCGGCCGATTTCATGTATTTGATGCATTACGCCACATTTCAATGAAATTTGCAATATGTGATGGAATTGATCTAAACAAGAAAACAAGCAGTAAGTTCGGCAGGGCCGAACTTTGAATACCCTCCCTCAAAAAAATAAAATCCATTAAAAATTCTGCTAAAATCTTTTAAATCCCTAATATGAAAAGGTAGTAAGGCCGATATATGGGGGGATATACAATATTGTGGACCTATATAGACAAATCTACGTCTAGGGGTAAAGTACTTACTAGGAACTCCCTGTGTGTATATTCAGATAATTCCATTGGGAAATGTGGCTAAAATTATCAAAATCCCGAATATCGATGGTACCGTTATGTGGGGGATATTCGATATTGTGGAACTATATAGACAAATCCCTTTCAGGGGTTAAAGTGCTCAAAAGGAACTTCTTGTGTGTATTTTTAGACAATACCATTGGAAAATATTGCTAAAATCATCAATATACCGAATATCTCGATTTATGTGTATTCTTTCCAATTTTAAAAAGTACAGCAATTTTTCTTTATATATGTATTTTTTCCAATTTTAACTAGTAACGAGTGGAAATACAAATTTTCAATGTATGGACGAAATATTGTGCTAGGTTAGCACAAATCAGCACAACTTTTAGTTTTTCGATAACTTGTTTCTAAATATGCGATTTTGATTTTTACTATTTTAACGAGTAACGAGTAGAGATACAAATTTCCAATGTATGGACGAAAAATTGTGTTAGGCGAGCACAATTCAGCACAACTTGCAGATTTAAAATATTCCTCACATTACAAAAGTTATACATTTTTTTTAATTTTTAGTGAGTAACGAGTAAAGGTGGAAATTCGTTAAGCATAGACGAAAAATTGTGCTAAGTGAGCACAACTCAGCACAATGTACCGCATCTCGATATTTGAATTTTTACAAAAATTACAGCAATTTTTCTTTATATATGTATTTTTTCCAATTTTAACTAGTAACGAGTGGAAATACAAATTTTCAATGTATGGACGAAAAATTGTGCTAGGTTAGCACAAATCAGCACAACTTTTAGTTTTTCGATATCTTGTTTCTAAATATGCGATTTTGATTTTTACTATTTTAACGAGTAACGAGTAGAGATACAAATTTCCAATGTATGGACGAAAAATTGTGTTAGGTGAGCACAATTCAGCACAACTTGCAGATTTAGAAAATTCCACATATTACAAAAGTTATACATTTTATTAATTTTTAGCGACTAACTATAAAAGGTGGAAATTCGTTATGTATGGACGAAAAAATTGTGGTAAGTGAGCACAACTCAGCACAATTTACCGTATCTCGATATTTGAATTTTTACAAAAACTACAGCAATTTTTCTTTATATATGTATTTTTTCCAATTTTAACTAGTAACGAGTGGAAATACAAATTTTCAATGTATGGACGAAAAATTGTGCTAGGTTAGCACAAATCAGCACAACTGTTAGTTTTTCGATATCTTGTTTCTAAATATGCGATTTTGATTTTTACTATTTTAACGAGTAACGAGTAGAGATACAAATTTCCAATGTATGGACGAAAAATTGTGTTAGGTGAGCACAATTCAGCACAATTTGCTTATTTAGAAAATTCCACATATTACAAAAGTTATACATTTTATTAATTTTTAGCGAGTAACGAATAAAGGTGGAAATTCGTTATGTATGGACGAAAAATTGTGCTAGGTTAGCACAATTTACCGCATCTCGATATTAGAATTTTTACAAAAATTACAGCAATTTTTCGTTATATATGTATTTTTTCCAATTTTAACTAGTAACGAGTGGAAATACAAATTTCCAATGTATGGACGAAAAATTGTGCTAGGTTAGCACAAATCAGCACAACTTTTAGTTTTTTGACATCTTGTTTCTAAATATGCGATTATGATTTTTATTATTTTAACGAGTAGAGATACAAATTTCCAATGCATGAACGAAAAATCGTGCTAGGTGAGCACAATTCAGCACAACTTGCAGATTTAAAACCTTCTACACATTACAAAAGTTATAATTTTTTTTTAATTTTTAGCGTGTTACGAGTAAAGGTGGAAATTCGTTATGTATGGACGAAAAATTGTGCTAAGCGAGTACAACTCAGCACAATTTACCGCATCTCGATGTTTGAATTGTTACAAAAATTACAGCAATTTTTCGTTATATATGTATTTTTTCCAATTTTAACTAGTAACGATTGGAAGTACAAATTTTCAATGTATGGACGAAAAATTGTGCTAGGTTAGCACAAATCAGCACAACTTTTAGTTTTTCGATATCTTGTTTCTAAATATGCGATTTTGATTTTTACTATTTTAACGAGTAACGAGTAGAGATACAAATTTCCAATGTATGGACGAAAAATTTTGTTAGGTGAGCACAATTTAGCACAGCTTGCAGATTTAAAAAATTCCACATATTACAAAAGTTATACATTTTTTTTAATTTTTTGCGAGTAACGAATAAAGGTGGAAATTCGTTATGTATGGACGAAAAATTGTGCTAAGTGAGCACAACTCAGCACAATTTACCGAATCTCGATATTCCACATATTACAAAACCTATACATTTTTTAATTTTTAGCGAGTAACGAGCAAAGGAGTAACGAGCAGATATAAAAATTTCCAATGTATGGACGAAAAATTGTTCTAAGTGAGCACAACTCAGCACAATTTACCGCATCTCGATATTTGAATTTTTACAAAAATTACAGCAATTTTTCTTTATATATGTATTTTTCAATTTTAACCAGTGACGAGTGAAAATACAAATTTTCCATTTCCATATTTGAATTATTACAAAAATTACAGCAATTTTTCGTTATATATGTATTTTTCAATTTTAACCAGTAACGAGTGGAAATACAAATTTTCAATGTATGGACGAAAAATTGTACTAGGTTAGCACAAATCAGCACAACTTTACAATAATACAAATTTTCAATGTATAGACGAAAAATTTTGCTAGGTTAGCACAATTTACCGCATCTCCATATTTGAGTTTTTACAAAAATTACAGCAATTTTTCTTTATATATGTATTTTTCCAATTATAACTATTAACGAGTGGAAATACAAATTCTCAATGTATGGACGAAAAAATGTGCTAGGTTAGCACAAATCAGCACGACTTTAAGTTTTTCGATATCTTGTTTCCAAATATGTGATTTGGATTTTTACTATTTTAACGAGTAAAAATACAAATGCGTTGCAAACAATCAATATTTTGACGGTATTATATCAAATTTCGATAATCCCTTTATACAGTGTACGAGAATATTTCTAAAAGAGAGACTTTGTGCTATTTTTTTAAGAAAAGGGTCGAAATTCTACGATCTCTAAGATGTACTCAGACAACAACATCGAAGTATGCGAACGATTATGGGACACCATTATGTAATATTTCCCAAGTCAATTCATTTTGCAATGTAACAGATTTGGCGCTGGAACTTTTTGGCTAAGTCCCAAGTTACACTCTAAAATACAGCTGCAATGAGTGCAATTTATCGACAATAGATGCATCAATACTGGCCCGAATACATCTACACAAAAATTGTTGATAGTGGGCTTAGTTCTCTGATATATGCTTTAGATTTTCCGAAACGATTTTAGAAAGGAATGCTGTTGCCGGAGCGTGATATCAACGCAGAGCTACAATCCACATCTTCTGATAAGTGTAATTACTGGTTTGTACAGAGTAACAACTATATCCGACATCTCAGGCACCGTCATAGTTCCTGGAGGACCGGCGTACAAGATGGCTGGATTCGTCGCTTATTACGGAGATTATGAAAATACATCAATCGGTCATTATACAGCATTCGTTAAGGTTGGATGTCAATGGATAACATACGATGATACTTCCACAAACATATCTCCAGAAAGAGTAGACGAAAGCACAACGGTTGATCCACAACTACTATTTTACACGAAAATTGATGAAAGTAAATATTGAACATTTAATAAAATAATTTATATTAACAAAAATGGTTGTTGGCATATTCATTTATAATAGAATTTTATTATATAAACGTATATAGATATAATGTATATCTATATCTATAAATGAGGAAAATGTTTGTATGTTTGCTTGTTCGTTATTTGTGGACTCGGAAACCGCTGCCCAGATTTTTCTGAAAATTTCCAAGTATGCTAAAACATCACCTAAAAGTAACATAGGATATATACATTTTTGAAATTCCACTTGGAACAAGAGACAAAGCATCAGAATCGGAGGTACCCCCCAAAAATTTAGAATTTATATGCAGATACAGTCTCCAAATTTAGAATGAGTGACGGGATTTGATCAGAAAATATATTTGCCAAATTATATTGAAATCGGTTCAGATTCGGATATAGTTCCATTATATATATTTTCGGCCGATTTCGTGTATTTCATGCATTAAACACGCTGTGTACGCCACATTTCAATGAAATTTGCAATATGTGATGAAATTGATCTAAACAAGTAAACAAGCAGTAAGTTCGGCAGGGCCGAACTTTGAATACCCTACCTCAAAAAAATAAAATCCATTAAAAATTCTGTTAAAATCTTTAAAATACCTAATATCGAAAGGTAGGAAAGCCGATATATGGGGGGATATACAATATTGTGGACCTATATAGACAAATCTATGTCTAGGGGTAAAGTACTCACTAGGAACTCCCTGTGTGGATTTTCAGATAATTCCATTGGGAAATGTGGCTAAAATCATCAAAATCCCGAATATCGATGGTACCGTTATATGGGGGATATTCGATATTGTGGAACTATATAGACATATTCCTTTCAGGGGTTAAAGTGCTCAGAAGGAACTTCTTGTGTGTATTTTTAGACAATGCCATTGGAAAATATAGCTAAAATCATCAATATACCGAATAACTCGATTTATATGTATTCTTTCCAATTTTAAAAATTACAGCAATTTTTCTTTATATATGTATTTTTTTCCAGTTTTAACTAGTAACGAGTGGAAAAACAAACTTTCAATGTATGTACGAAAAATTGTGCTAGGTTAGCACAAATCAGCACAACTTTTAGTTTTTCGATATCTTGTTTCTAAATATGCGATATTGATTTTTACTATTTTAACGAGTAACGAGTATATATACAAATTTCCAATGTATGGACGAAAAATTGTGCTAGGTGAGCACAATTCAGCACAACTTGCAGATTTAAAACATTCTACACATTACAAAAGTTAATGTGTACCGATCTCGATATTTGAATTTTTACAAAAATTACAGCAAATTTTCGTTATATATGTATTTTTTCCAATTTTAACTAGTAACGAGTGGAAATACAAATTTCCAATGTATTGACGAAAAATTGTGCTAGGTTAGCGCAAATCAGCACAACTTTTAGTTTTTCGATATCTTATTTCTAAATATGCGAGTTTGATTTTTACTATTTTGACGAGTAACGAGTATATATACAAATTTCCAGTGTATGGACGAGAAATTGTGCTAGGTGAGCACAATTCAGCACAACTAGCAGATTTAAAAAATTCCACATATGACAAAAGTTATACATTTTTTTAATTTTTAGCGAGTAACGAGTAAAGGTGAAAATTGTTTACAGCAATTTTTCTTTATATATGTATTTTTCAATTTTAACTAGTAACGAGTGGAAATACAAATTTTTAATGTATGGACGAAAGATTGTACTAGGTTAGTTAGTTTTTTGATATCTTGTTTCTATAAGTATGCGAGTTTGATTTTTACTATTTTAACGAGTAACGAGTATATATACAAATTTCCAATGTATGGACGAAAAAATGTGCTAGGTGAGCACAATTCAGCACAACTAGCAGATTTAAAAAATTCCACATATTACAAAAGTTATACATTTTTTTTAATTTTTAGCGAGTAACGAGTAAAGGTGGAAATTAGTTAAGCATGGACAAAAAGTTGTGCTATGTGAGCACAACTCAGCACAATGTACCGCATCTCGATATTCCACATATTACAAAAGCTATACATTTTTTAATTTTTAGCGAGTAACGAGCAAATGAGTAAGGAGCAGAGATACAAATTTCCAATGAATGGACGAAAAATTGTGCTAAGTGAGTACAACTGAGCACAATTTACCGCATCTCGATATTTGAATTATTACAAAAATTACAGCAATTTTTCGTTATAGTTGGAAATTCTTTATGCATGCACGAAAAATTGTGCTAAGTGGGCACAACTCAGCACAATTTACCGCATCTCAATATTTGAATTATTACAAAAATTACAGCAATTTTTCCTTATATATGTATTTTTTCCAATTTTAACTAGTAACGATTGGAAGTACAAATTTTCAATGTATAGACGAAAAATTGTGCCAGGTTAGCAGAAATCAGCACAACTTTTAGTTTTTCGATATCTTGTTTCTAAATATGCGATTTTGATTCCTACTATTTTAACGAGTAACGAGTAGAGATACAAATTTCCAACGTATGGACGAAAAATTGTGCTAGGTGAGCACAATTAACCGCATCTCAATATTTGAGTTTTTACAAAAATTGCAGCAATTTTTCTTTATATATGTATTTTTGCCAATTTTAACTAGTAACGAGTGGAAATAAAAATTTTCAATGTATAGACGAAAAATTGTGCCAGGTTAGCACAAATCAGCACAACTTTTTGTTTTTCGATATCTTGTTTCTAAATATGCGATTTTGATTCCTACTATTTTATTACAGCAATTTTTCGTTATATATGTATTTTTTCCAATTTTAACAAGTAACGAGTGGAAGTACAAATTTTCAATGTATGGACGAAAAATTGTGCTAGGTGAGGACAATTTACCACATCTCAATATTTGAGTTTTTACAAAAATTGCAGCAATTTTTCTTTATATATGTATTTTTTCCAATTTTAACTAGTAACTAGTGGAAATAAAAATTTTCAATGTATAGACGAAAAATTGTGCCAGGTTAGCACAAATCAGCACAACTTTTAGTTTTTCGATATCTTGTTTCTAAATATGCGATTTTGATTCTTACTATTTTAACGAGTAACAAGTAGAGATACAAATTTCCAACGTATGGACGAAAAATTGTGCTAGGTGAGCACAATTCAGCACAACTTGTAGAATTAAAAAATTCCACATATAACAAAAGTTATACATTTTTTTTTTAATTTTTAGCGAGTAAAGGTGAAAATTCTTTAGTTTTTAGCGAGTAACGAGTAGAAGTGGAAATTCGTTATGTATGGAGAAAAATTGTGCTAAGTAAGCACAACTCAGCACAATCTACCGCATCTCGATATTTGATTTTTTACAAAAATTACACCAATTTTTCGTTATATATGTATTTTTCAATTTTAACCAGTAGCGAGTGGAAATACAAATTTTCAATGTATGGACGAAAAATTGTGCCAGGTTAGCACAAATCAGCACAACTTTTAGTTTTTCGATATCTTGTTTCTAAATATGCGATTTTGATTTTTACTATTTTAACGAGTAACGAGTAGAGATACAAATTTCCAATGTATGGACGAAAAATTGTGCTAGGTGAGCACAATTCAGCACAACTTGCAGATTTAAAACATTCTACACATTACAAAAGTTAATGTGTACCGATCTCGATATTTGAATTTTTATAAATATTACAGCATTTCCAATATATATGTATTTTTTCCAATTTTAACTAGTAACGAGTGGAAATACAAATTTTCAATGTATGGACGAAAAATTGTGCTAGGTTAGCACAATTTACCACATCTCGATATTTGAATTTTTACAACAATTACAGCAATTGTTCGTTATATATATATTTTTTTCCAATTATAACTAGTAACGAGTAGAAATACAAAATTTCCAATGTATGGACGAAAAATTGTGCTAGGTTAGCACAAATCAGCACAACTTTTAGTTTTTCGATATCTTGTTTCTAAATATGCGATTTTGATTTTTACTATTTTAACGAGTAGCGAGTAAAAAATTGTGCTAGGTTAGCACAATTTACCGAAGCGATAAATATTTTGATATTTGAGTTTCTACAAAAATTACAGCAATTTTTCTTTATATATGTATTTTTTCCAATTTTAACTAGTAACGAGTGGAAATACAAATTTTCAACGTATGGACGAAAAATTGTGCTAGGTTAGCACAAATCAGCACAACTTTTAGTTTTTCGATATCTTGTTTCTAAACATGCGAGTTTGATTTTTACTATTTTAACGAGTAACGAGTAGATATACAAATTTCCAATGTATGGACGAAAAATTGTGCTAGTTTAGCACAAATCAGCACAACTTTTAGTTTTTCGATATCTTGTTTCTATAAGTATGCGAGTTTGATTTTTACTAACGAGCAAATATACAGATTTCCAATGTATGGACGAATAATTGTGCTAAATGAGCACAATTCAGCACAACTTGCAGATTTAAAATATTCCACATATAACAAAATTTATACATTTTTTTTAATTTTTAGCGAGTAACGAGTAAAGTTGGATTTTCGTTATGTATGGGCGAAAAATTGTGCTAAGTGAGCACAACTCAGCACAATTTACCGCATCGCAATATTTGAATTATTACAAAAATTACAGCAATTTTTCGTTATATATGTATTTTTTCCAATTTTAACAAGTAACGAGTGGAAGTACAAATTTTCAATGTATGGACGAAAAATTGTGCTAGGTGAGGACAATTTACCACATCTCAATATTTGAGTTTTTACAAAAATTGCAGCAATTTTTCTTTATATATGTATTTTTATATGTATTTTTTCCAATTTTAACTAGTAAAGAGTGGAAATACAAATTTTCAATGTATGGACGAAAAATTGTGCTAGGTTAGCACAATTTAGCACAACTTTTAGTTTTTCGATATCTAGTTTCTATAAGTATGCGAGTTTGATTTTTACTATTTTAACGAGTAACGAGTATTAACAAATTTACAATGTATGGACGAAAAATTGTGCTAACTGAGCACAATTCAGCACAACTTGCAGATTTCAAAAATTCCATATATTACAAAAATTATACATTTTTTAATTTTTAGCCAGTAACGAGTAAAGTTGGATTTTCGTTATGTATGGGCGAAAAATTGTGCTAAGTGAGCACAACTCAGCACAATTTACCGCATCGCAATATTTGAATTATTACAAAAATTACAGCAATTTTTCGTTATATATGTATTTTTTCCAATTTTAACAAGTAACGAGTGGAAGTACAAATTTTCAATGTATGGACGAAAAATTGTGCTAGGTGAGGACAATTTACCACATCTCAATATTTGAGTTTTTACAAAAATTGCAGCAATTTTTCTTTATATATGTATTTTTTCCAATTTTAACTAGTAACGAGTGGAAATAAAAATTTTCAATGTATAGACGAAAAATTGTGCCAGGTTAGCACAAATCAGCACAACTTTTAGTTTTTCGAAATCTTGTTTCTAAATATGCGATTTTGATTCTTACTATTATAACGAGTAACAAGTAGAGATACAAATTTCCAACGTATGGACGAAAAATTGTGCTAGGTGAGCACAATTCAGCACAACTTGTAGAATTAAAAAATTCCAC
Organism: Musca domestica; assembly: GCF_030504385.1. NCBI lineage: Eukaryota > Metazoa > Arthropoda > Insecta > Diptera > Muscidae > Musca > Musca domestica. The sequence continues at coordinate 9,299,802 of NW_026712293.1, read as the reverse complement.
ATATAACAAAAGTTATACATTTTTTTTTAATTTTTAGCGAGTAACGAGTAAAGGTGAAAATTCTTTACAGCAATTTTTCTTTATATATGTATTTTTTCCAATTTTAACTAGTAACGAGTGGAGATACAAATTTTCAATGTATGGACGAAAAATTGTGCTAGGTTAGCACAAGTCAGCACAACTTTTAGTTTTTCGATATCTTGTTTCTAAATATGCGATTTTGATTTTTACTATTTTAACGAGTAACGAGTAGAGATACAAATTTCCAATGTATGGACGAAAAATTGTGTTAGGCAGATTTAAAAAATTCCACATATTACAAAAGTTATACATTTTTTTTAATTTTTAGCGAGTAACGAGTAAAGGTGGAAATTAGTTAAGCATGGACAAAAAGTTGTGCTAAGTGAGCACAACTCAGCACAATGTACCGCATCTCGATATTCCACATATTACAAAAGCTATACATTTTTTAATTTTTAGCGAGTTACGAGCAAAGGAGTAAGGAGCAGAGATACAAATTTCCAATGAATGGACGAAAAATTGTGCTAAGTGAGCACAACTGAGCACAATTTACCGCATCTCGATATTTGAATTTTTACAAAAATTACAGCAATTTTTCGTTATATATGTATTTTTCCAATTTTAACTAGTAACGAGTGGAAGTACAAATTGTCAATGTATGGACGAAAAATTGTGCTAGGTGAACACAATTCAGCACAACTTGCAGAATTAAAAAATTCCACATATTACAAAAGTTAAACATTTTTGTAGTTTTTAGCGAGTAACGAGTAAAGTTGGATTTTCGTTATGTATGGACGAACAATTGTGCTAAGTGAGCACAACTCAGCACAATTTACCGCATCTCGATATTTGAATTTTTACAAAAATTACAGCAATTTTTCGTTACATATGTATTTTTTCCAATTTTAACTAGTAACGAGTGGAAGTACAAATTTTCAATGTATGGACGAAAAATTGTGCTAGGTGAGCACAATTAACCGCATCTCAATATTTGAGTTTTTACAAAAATTGCAGCAATTTTGCTTTATATATGTATTTTTTCCAATTTTAACTAGTAAAGAGTGGAAATACAAATTTTCAATGTATGGACGAAAAATTGTGCTAGGTTAGCACAATTTAGCACAACTTTTAGTTTTTCGATATCTAGTTTCTATAAGTATGCGAGTTTGATTTTTACTATTTTAACGAGTAACGAGTATTAACAAATTTACAATGTATGGACGAAAAATTGTGCTAACTGAGCACAATTCAGCACAACTTGCAGATTTCAAAAATTCCACATATTACAAAAATTATACATTTTTTAATTTTTAGCCAGTAACGAGTAAAGTTGGATTTTCGTTATGTATGGACGAACAATTGTGCTAAGTGAGCACAACTCAGCACAATTTACCGCATCTCGATATTTGAATTTTTACAAAAATTACAGCAATTTTTCGTTATATATGTATTTTTTCCAATTTTAACTAGTAACGAGTGGAAAAATTGTACTAGGTTAGCACAAATCAGCACAATTTACCGCATCTCGATATTTGAAATTTTACAAAAATTACAGCAATTTTTCGTTGTATAGGTATTTTTCAATTTTAACCAGTAGCGAGTGGAAGTACAAATTGTCAATGTATGGACGAAAAATTGTACTAGGTTAGCACAAATCAGCACAATTTACCGCATCGCGATATTTGAATTTTTACAAAAATTACAGCAATTTTTCGTTATATATGTATTTTTCCAATTTTAACTAGTAACGAGTGGAAGTACAAATTGTCAATGTATGGACGAAAAATTGTGCTAGGTGAACACAATTCAGCACAACTTGCAGAATTAAAAAATTCCACATATTACAAAAGTTAAACATTTTTGTAGTTTTTAGCGAGTAACGAGTAAAGTTGGATTTTCGTTATGTATGGACGAACAATTGTGCTAAGTGAGCACAACTCAGCACAATTTACCGCATCTCGATATTTGAATTTTTACAAAAATTACAGCAATTTTTCGTTACATATGTATTTTTTCCAATTTTAACTAGTAACGAGTGGAAGTACAAATTGTCAATGTATGGACGAAAAATTGTGCTAGGTTAGCACAAATCAGCACAACTTTTAGTTTTTCGATATCTTGTTTCTATAAGTATGCGAGTTTGATTTTTACTATTTTAACGAGTAACGAGTATACATACAAATTTAAAATGTATAGACGAAAAATTGTGCTAGGTGAGCACAATTCAGCACAACTTGCAGATTTAAAAAATTCCACATATTACAAAAGTTAATCTTTTTTTTAGTTTTTAGCGAGTAACGAGTAAAGGTGGAAATTCGTTATGTATGGAGAAAAATTGTGCTAAGTAAGCACAACTCAGCACAATTTACCGCATCTCGATATTTGAATTTTTACAAAAATTACAGCAATTTTTCGTTATATATGTATTTTTTCCAATTTTAACTAGTAACGAGTGGAAGTACAAATTGTCAATGTATGGACGAAAAATTGTGCTAGGTTAGGACAAATCAGCACAACTTTTAGTTTTTCGATATCTTGTTTCTATAAGTATGCGAGTTTGATTTTTACTATTTTAACTAGTAACGAGTATACATACAAATTTAAAATGTATAGACGAAAAATTGTGCTAGGTGAGCACAATTCAGCACAACTTGCAGATTTAAAAAATTCCACATATTACAAAAGTTAATTTTTTTTTTAGTTTTTAGCGAGTAACGAGTAAAGGTGGAAATTCGTTATGTATGGAGAAAAATTGTGTTAAGTAAGCACAACTCAGCATAATTTACCGCATCTCTGTATTTGAATTTTTACAAAAATTACAGCAATTTTTCGTTATATATGTGTTTTTCAATTTTAACCAGTAACGAGTGGAAATACAAATTTTCAATGTATGGACGAAAAATTGTGCTAGGTGAGCACAATTTACCGCATCTCAATATTTGAGCTTTTACAAAAATTGCAGCAATTTTTCTTTATATATGTATTTTTTCCAATTTTAACTAGTAACGAGTGGAAATACAAATTTTCAATGTATGGAAGAAAAATTGTGCTAGGTTAGCACAATTTAGCACAACTTTTAGTTTTTCGATATCTTGTTTCTATAAGTATGCGAGTTTGATTTTTACTATTTTAACTAGTAACGAGTATACATACAAATTTAAAATGTATGGACGAAAAATTGTGCTAGGTGAGCACAATTTACCGCATCTCAATATTTGAGTTTTTACAAAAATTACAGCAATTTTTCGTTATATATGTATTTTTCAATTTTAACCAGTAACGAGTGGAAATACAAATTTTCAATGTATGGACGAAAAATTGTACTAGGTTAGCACAAATCAGCACAATTTACCGCATCGCGATATTTGAATTTTTACAAAAATTACAGCAATTTTTCGTTATGTATGTATTTTTTCCAATTTTAACTAGTAACGAGTGGAAATACAAATTTTCAATGTATGGACGAAAAATTGTGCTAAGTGAGCACAATTCAGCACAACTTGCAGATTTAAAAAATATATTACAAAAGTTACACATTTTTTAATTTTTAGCGAGTAACGAGTAAAGTTGGATTTTCGTTATATATGGACGAAAAATTGTGCTAAGTTAGCACAATTCAGCACAATTTACCGCATCTCGATATTTGAATTTTTACAAAATTTACAGCAATTTTTCGTTATGTATGTATTTTTTCCAATTTTAACTAGTAACGAATGGAAGTACAAATTTTCAATGTATGGACGAAAAATTGGCTTTATATATGTATTTTTTCCAATTATAACTAGTAACGAGTGGAAATACAAATTTTCAATGTATGGACGAAAAATTGTGCTAGGTTAGCACAAATCAGCACAACTTTTAGTTTTTCGATATCTTGTTTCAATAAGTATGCGAGTTTGATTTTTACTATTTTAACGAGTAACGAGGATATATACAAATTTCCAATGTATGGACGAAAAATTGTGCTAGGTAAGCACAATTCAGCAGAATTAAAAAATTCCACATATTACAAAAGTTGATCTTTTTTTAGTTTTTAGCGAGTAACGAGTAAAGGTAGAAATTCGTTATGTATTGTAACGACGAGTTTCCTCCGGTTGCTGGGGTAAGCTTGCAAGGGGCCGGAGTTCGTCACAGAAATTTATATTGAGTGACCGAGAGAGTGATAACACAGTTTGGTTTTGGTTTTTAGTCAAATTGTGGCTTTATTGGCGGATATGGTGCTGATTATAAAACTCTATGTTGCGTCTATGAAGTAGAATCTCCGTACGGGTTGTCTTCTCTTCCTACGTTAGAGATGTCCTGGATAAATCCTCTAGCTGACTGGCTCCTTCTTCCGTTCCCGTAATCGCAGGAGACCTGGATCAGTACTCCCGTTGATATGGCCAATGAGGGCTCTGGTGTCGTCTCCGGAGTTCTTGGTATCTTCCCTTTTTCCAACAATATTCGACGGAGACCTGGATAAGTACTCCAGATCCACTCTTCCGACTCAATAGGCGAAGCCAACGATAGGCAAAGCCAGCAAGATCGGGGGGACCCTGCGGCTTATGGACTCCGCAGAGGGTTAAAGCCCAAAAGACAAGGGCTAACGAGAGTATTAGCGACAGGGGTCCACGGGGCACCGGACCCTTCGATGGATTTAAGTTCAAAATAAGGCCTTACAGGGGTATTAGCTACGGGTCCCAGGGGATACGGACTCCTCGGAGGGTTAATAAGAGGGAAAAAGAAGTCTTTCGAAAATCTAAAGCGTCGAGACCCAGAGGGATACGTACTCCACAGAGGGTTAATAATGGAGGGCTGAGATCTTCCGAGAAGTGAACGACACGGACCTAAGGGATACGCACTCCACAGAGGGTTAATAACAGAGAAACGAAGTTCCGAAAGTCCAAAGAGTCGGACCCAGCGGGATACGTACTCCACAGAGGGTTAATAATGGAGAAACGAGATCATCCGAGGAATTAACGACACGGACCCAAGGGATACACACTCCTCAGAGGGTTAATGTAAATAAACCGAAGCCTCCCGAGAATTCAACGACGGGGACCCAGGGGATACACACTCCACAGAGGGTTAATTCAAGAAAACCGAAGTCTCTCGCGGGTTTAAAGACACGAACCGAAGTCTTCCGAAAATTTAACGATGGGGACCCAAGGGATTCACACTCCACAGAGGGTTAATTCGAGAAAGCCGAAGTCTTCCGAGTGTTCTTTACGACACGGACCCAAGGGATACACACTCCACAGAGGGTTAACGTAAGAAAACCGAGGTCTCCCGAGAACTTAATGACGGGGACCCAGGGGATACACACTCCACAGAGGGTTAATTTAAGAAAGCCGAAGTCTTCCGAGTGTTCTTTACGACACGGACCCAAGGGATACACACTCCACAGAGGGTTAATTTGAGAAAACCGAAGTCTTCCGAGAGTTTCCTACAACATGGACCCAAGGGATACACACTCCACAGAGGGTTAATGTAAGAAAAACCGAAGTCTCCCGAGAACTTAACGACGGGGGCCCAAGGGATACACGCTCCACAGAGGGTTAATTTAAGAAAGCCGAAATCTTCCGAGAGTTCTTTACGACACGGACCCAAAGGATACACACTCCACAGAGGGTTAATTTGAGAAAACCGAAGTCTTCCGAGAGTTTTCTACAACATGGACCCAAGGGATACACACTCCACAGAGGGTTAATTTAAGAAAGCCGAAGTCTTCCGAGAGTTCTTTACGACACGGACCCAAGGGATACACACTCCACAGAGGGTTAATTTGAGAAAACCGAAGTCTTCCGAGAGTTTTCTACAACATGGACCCAAGGGGTACACACTCCACAGAGGGTTAATGTAAGAAAACCGAAGTCTCCCGAGAACTTAACGACGGGGGCCCAAGGGATACACACTCCACAGAGGGTTAATTTAAGAAAGCCGAAGTCTTCCGAGTGTTCTTTACGACACGGACCCAAGGGATACACACTCCACAGAGGGTTAATTTGAGAAAACCGAAGTCTTCTGAGAGTTTTCTACAACATGGACCCAAGGGATACACACTCCACAGAGGGTTAATGTAAGAAAAACCGAAGTCTCCCGAGAACTTAACGACGGGGGCCCAAGGGATACACACTCCACAGAGGGTTAATTTAAGAAAGCCGAAGTCTTCCGAGTGTTCTTTACGACACGGACCCAAGGGATACACACTCCACAGAGGGTTAATTTGAGAAAACCGAAGTCTTCTGAGAGTTTTCTACAACATGGACCCAAGGGATACACACTCCACAGAGGGTTAATGTAAGAAAAACCGAAGTCTCCCGAGAACTTAACGACGGGGGCCCAAGGGATACACACTCCACAGAGGGTTAATTTAAGAAAGCCGAAGTCTTCCGAGTGTTCTTTACGACACGGACCCAAGGGATACACACTCCACAGAGGGTTAATTTGAGAAAACCGAAGTCTTCTGAGAGTTTTCTACAACATGGACCCAAGGGATACACACTCCACAGAGGGTTAATGTAAGAAAAACCGAAGTCTCCCGAGAACTTAACGACGGGGGCCCAAGGGATACACACTCCACAGAGGGTTACTTTAAGAAAGCCGAAATCTTCCGATGATTTAACGATACGGGCCCAAAGGATACCAACTCCACAGAGGGTTACTAAACGAGTCGGGCACAACTAGCTCTAATCAAAATTTCGCGAAGGACACCGAAGGGATATAAACACCACTCGTTCGGGAGGATATGGGGATCACTACTCTGACTCACCTGGCTATGACTTGCTTCGTTCTCACGTTTATTTGAATTCGCGCACTTGTTAGCTGTTCTGGCTTAGATGACTCACTGATCTCTTTTCTAATTTAACTTTCCCTTTTATAGGAAAATAAACATACCTTTCGTTGTTGTTATTCCCCACTGCCGTCTTCTGCCAATGTTCTTTGTTAGTGGGGATAACTGTAACGACTTCTATTAAACTCCACCAACGCACTTACCATTGGTTGACCAAACATCACTTTCACATTCAGCATTGTTAGTGTCGTTTGCTGATATGCAGTTACCGTCGTTGTAATGCTTGTAAGTTGTTTGTGCATATTTTGCGTATTTGTCGCTTTTTCTTCTTTGCCTGTCATTGGCTATGTTGTAATTATGTGGCCTTGAAATGATCGGTCATTGAACTTAACGGCCGGCGAATTATTAGAACTTTTCTTGTTAAACAAGTATGGGGGTAGTTGAATAAGTTTTGGGAATTCATTTTATTATTAATGATTTGATAATAAAAAATTTAATTTATTTAACAATTCATAATATTGTTGTGGCGAAAACGAGAGGCCATGTTGTAGAAAACTCTCAGAAGACTTCGGTTTTTCTTACATTAACCCTCTGTGGAGTGTGTATCCCTTGGGTCCATGTTGTAGAAAACTCTCGGAAGATTTCGGCTTTCTTAAAGTAACCCTCTGTGGAGTGTGTATCCCTTGGGCCCCCGTCGTTAAGTTCTCGGGAGACTTCGGTTTTTCTTACATTAACCCTCTGTGGTGTTTATATCCCTTCGGTGTCCTTCGCGAAATTTTGATTAGAGCTAGTTGTGCCCGACTCGTTTAGTAACCCTCTGTGGAGTTGGTATCCTTTGGGCCCGTATCGTTAAATCATCGGAAGATTTCGGCTTTCTTAAAGTAACCCTCTGTGGAGTGTGTATCCCGGTTGAGCCCCCAGGAGTGGCTACACCTTCGCAAAGGGCCTCAGAGCTTGAAGAAATTTTTAAGATAGTTAGAGGAAATTTAGCACGAGCTGGGGAAGAACAGCGGCGTAGGTATAATCTTCGGCGACGCGAATGGACTCCTGTGATAGGCGATTTGGTACTTGTCAAGCAACACCATTTGTCCAAGGCTCTAGACAACTTCGCGGCGAAATTGGCCCCAAAGTTTGATGGGCCTTATGAGGTCGTTAGTTTCCTGTCTCCGGTTATCGTGAAGGTTCGCCGACTAAACGGACATAACGAGAAAACCGCCCACATTAGCGACATCAAACCATACATTTCCACTTCTAGCCCAGGGAAAAATCCCACTCTTACTAATCACGATTCTTTTCCCTCTTCCAAAACAGATACCATAATGTCGAACACTCCACAACCCCAACGTACCAAAGCCTATTACAAACAACAATGGCAATTGATGGACTCGATGAAGCCTTGTTCGGTTCAGCTTACCAGACTAAGCGAAAAGCAAATTGACCACGCTTTGGTAGTCGGTGGAAAGGCAGACTCACCTCACCAACCAGTTAATGGGGCGACTACAGTCTGTCGGCCTATGACCAGCTTGATTTCCAAACCAATTAAGCGATCCTCGTCAGCTAATCTGTCGCTTAAGTCGGCCAAAAGTACTCCAGCACCCAAGCCCACAACGAAATCAGCCGAGAAGATATTTATGGTCTGCCCGCCAAGCACAAACCAACCCAAAAGACATGTTGCGAAGGCCTCAACATCCAAACCAACTAGGCGGCAGCCACTTATCAAGCCAAATCCTTCCCTTCCGAAGCCAATACAGATGGTTGTTGATACAATCGTCATATCATCTGATGATGAGCCGAAAACGCCGCCGCGCAGACCGCCGCCAGTGCAGGACAACCCTATCACGCCCCCTCCATTTGTATCACCCTTATCAACAACCGGTGACGTGGGTACCGACCTGCCGCCTACTCCCGGCCGCAGTCTATTTCTGGAATTTGGAGTGCCTACAACATCCAGTCGATGCGCGTCGGATTCCGATTCGGAGCCACAGGCTCCCAGGATAAATCGGAGGTTGGAGAGTTCACGAGGTGAAGGGGGGTCCAGGCTTCCAAGTTTGGCTGTTGTGCCACCACCCCCTCCTAGTACAAACGAGGAGATCTCTTTCCACTGTCGCGAGGAGTTGTCCGAGGATGCCAGGCGTGAGTTGCAGCCCTGTTTGCGAGAAGCACTGCGTCATCACACTACCTCCCCTTCCGCTGACGACTGTCCTTCGGGCCGACTGGTCACTATGACCTTTCCTTGGCGATTGATGATGACCCGCATCTTCTTGCCTGCCACCGAGAATATCCGTTTGTACGGTTGACGTCCGACTCGTCGACGCAGTGCTTCTCGCAAACAGGGCTGCAACTCACGCCTGGCATCCTCGGACAACTCCTCGCGACAGTGGAAAGAGATCTCCTCGTTTGTACTAGGAGGGGGTGGTGGCACAACAGCCAAACTTGGAAGCCTGGACCCCCCTTCACCTCGTGAACTCTCCAACCTCCGATTTATCCTGGGAGCCTGTGGCTCCGAATCGGAATCCGACGCGCATCGACTGGATGTTGTAGGCACTCCAAATTCCAGAAATAGACTGCGGCCGGGAGTAGGCGGCAGGTCGGTACCCACGTCACCGGTTGTTGATAAGGGTGATACAAATGGAGGGGGCGTGATAGGGTTGTCCTGCACTGGCGGCGGTCTGCGCGGCGGCGTTTTCGGCTCATCATCAGATGATATGACGATTGTATCAACAACCATCTGTATTGGCTTCGGAAGGGAAGGATTTGGCTTGATAAGTGGCTGCCGCCTAGTTGGTTTGGATGTTGAGGCCTTCGCAACATGTCTTTTGGGTTGGTTTGTGCTTGGCGGGCAGACCATAAATATCTTCTCGGCTGATTTCGTTGTGGGCTTGGGTGCTGGAGTACTTTTGGCCGACTTAAGCGACAGATTAGCTGACGAGGATCGCTTAATTGGTTTGGAAATCAAGCTGGTCATAGGCCGACAGACTGTAGTCGCCCCATTAACTGGTTGGTGAGGTGAGTCTGCCTTTCCACCGACTACCAAAGCGTGGTCAATTTGCTTTTCGCTTAGTCTGGTAAGCTGAACCGAACAAGGCTTCATCGAGTCCATCAATTGCCATTGTTGTTTGTAATAGGCTTTGGTACGTTGGGGTTGTGGAGTGTTCGACATTATGGTATCTGTTTTGGAAGAGGGAAAAGAATCGTGATTAGTAAGAGTGGGATTTTTCCCTGGGCTAGAAGTGGAAATGTATGGTTTGATGTCGCTAATGTGGGCGGTTTTCTCGTTATGTCCGTTTAGTCGGCGAACCTTCACGATAACCGGAGACAGGAAACTAACGACCTCATAAGGCCCATCAAACTTTGGGGCCAATTTCGCCGCGAAGTTGTCTAGAGCCTTGGACAAATGGTGTTGCTTGACAAGTACCAAATCGCCTATCACAGGAGTCCATTCGCGTCGCCGAAGATTATACCTACGCCGCTGTTCTTCCCCAGCTCGTGCTAAATTTCCTCTAACTATCTTAAAAATTTCTTCAAGCTCTGAGGCCCTTTGCGAAGGTGTAGCCACTCGCGTTCCAGTGCCGGGGGTAACCTCGTCGAACAAAGCACCGGGTAGCCGGGGTTCCCGACCTTGCACCAAGAAAGCTGGACTGTACCCTGTAGACTCGGAAATGCTGGTATTCACCGCTAACGTGATTTCTGCTAGATAATCGTCCCAAGTATTGTGTTTATTCTTGGCTAGCTGCGCCATTATTGTTTTAATTGTCCTATTGACTCGTTCCGTAGGGTTTTCTTGGGGACAATAAGGTGCCGTAAATTGTCTTCGAACCCCAATCTCCTGTAAGTATTTATCCAGGATCCGGCTAGTAAATTGACTGCCGTTGTCGGTTATGAGAAGTTTAGGGGTCCCAAAACGCGCAAGAATCCTTTCCCTAAACGCCTTAACTACAGTTTCCCCCGTGGCCTTCCGTAGGGGGACTAACTCCACCCATTTAGTAAATCGGTCAATGAACACCAAAAGCATACAATTGCCATGTTTACTACGCGGTAGTGGACCTACAAAGTCGGCGCAAACGGTGGCCCATGGTTCCTCGGGTATTGACAATAGCATTCCGCCCGCCGGTGCGGTTTGACTCGGTTTATACTTCTGACACAAATCACAGCTCTGTACAAAACGAGTGATATCGCGAGTCATGCCGGGCCAATAATAGCGTCTACCCGTCCGAAGGATAGTCTTACGTATTCCCAGATGTCCTGCAGTCGCCTGGCTATGATTTTCATGTAGCACGCGCTCTCGCAAGTGCGTGGGAACACACAACTTCCATGGTGTTTCGTCGTCATCATTCGTAGTTTTTTGGACGTGTCGGTAAAGTTGGGTACCGACAATTGAATAATCGGGAAAATTCTTCGGATTAGTTCGAACCGCGTCAATTTTGTTTTTGAACCAACGACATTGATTGTACGATTCTTCCACCGCCCGTTGGATGGATTCCACTGGATTACGTGACAAGGGTCCACGGGGCACCGGACCCTTCGATGGATTTAAGTTCAAAATAAGGCCTTACAGGGGTATTAGCTACGGGTCCCAGGGGATACGGACTCCTCGGAGGGTTAATAAGAGGGAAAAAGAAGTCTTTCGAAAATCTAAAGCGTCGAGACCCAGAGGGATACGTACTCCACAGAGGGTTAATAATGGAGGGCTGAGATCTTCCGAGAAGTGAACGACACGGACCTAAGGGATACGCACTCCACAGAGGGTTAATAACAGAGAAACGAAGTTCCGAAAGTCCAAAGAGTCGGACCCAGCGGGATACGTACTCCACAGAGGGTTAATAATGGAGAAACGAGATCATCCGAGGAATTAACGACACGGACCCAAGGGATACACACTCCTCAGAGGGTTAATGTAAATAAACCGAAGCCTCCCGAGAATTCAACGACGGGGACCCAGGGGATACACACTCCACAGAGGGTTAATTCAAGAAAACCGAAGTCTCTCGCGGGTTTAAAGACACGAACCGAAGTCTTCCGAAAATTTAACGATGGGGACCCAAGGGATTCACACTCCACAGAGGGTTAATTCGAGAAAGCCGAAGTCTTCCGAGTGTTCTTTACGACACGGACCCAAGGGATACACACTCCACAGAGGGTTAACGTAAGAAAACCGAGGTCTCCCGAGAACTTAATGACGGGGACCCAGGGGATACACACTCCACAGAGGGTTAATTTAAGAAAGCCGAAGTCTTCCGAGTGTTCTTTACGACACGGACCCAAAGGATACACACTCCACAGAGGGTTAATTTGAGAAAACCGAAGTCTTCCGAGAGTTTTCTACAACATGGACCCAAGGGATACACACTCCACAGAGGGTTAATTTAAGAAAGCCGAAGTCTTCCGAGAGTTCTTTACGACACGGACCCAAGGGATACACACTCCACAGAGGGTTAATTTGAGAAAACCGAAGTCTTCCGAGAGTTTTCTACAACATGGACCCAAGGGGTACACACTCCACAGAGGGTTAATGTAAGAAAACCGAAGTCTCCCGAGAACTTAACGACGGGGGCCCAAGGGATACACACTCCACAGAGGGTTAATTTAAGAAAGCCGAAGTCTTCCGAGTGTTCTTTACGACACGGACCCAAGGGATACACACTCCACAGAGGGTTAATTTGAGAAAACCGAAGTCTTCTGAGAGTTTTCTACAACATGGACCCAAGGGATACACACTCCACAGAGGGTTAATGTAAGAAAAACCGAAGTCTCCCGAGAACTTAACGACGGGGGCCCAAGGGATACACACTCCACAGAGGGTTAATTTAAGAAAGCCGAAGTCTTCCGAGTGTTCTTTACGACACGGACCCAAGGGATACACACTCCACAGAGGGTTAATTTGAGAAAACCGAAGTCTTCTGAGAGTTTTCTACAACATGGACCCAAGGGATACACACTCCACAGAGGGTTAATGTAAGAAAAACCGAAGTCTCCCGAGAACTTAACGACGGGGGCCCAAGGGATACACACTCCACAGAGGGTTACTTTAAGAAAGCCGAAATCTTCCGATGATTTAACGATACGGGCCCAAAGGATACCAACTCCACAGAGGGTTACTAAACGAGTCGGGCACAACTAGCTCTAATCAAAATTTCGCGAAGGACACCGAAGGGATATAAACACCACTCGTTCGGGAGGATATGGGGATCACTACTCTGACTCACCTGGCTATGACTTGCTTCGTTCTCACGTTTATTTGAATTCGCGCACTTGTTAGCTGTTCTGGCTTAGATGACTCACTGATCTCTTTTCTAATTTAACTTTCCCTTTTATAGGAAAATAAACATACCTTTCGTTGTTGTTATTCCCCACTGCCGTCTTCTGCCAATGTTCTTTGTTAGTGGGGATAACTGTAACGACTTCTATTAAACTCCACCAACGCACTTACCATTGGTTGACCAAACATCACTTTCACATTCAGCATTGTTAGTGTCGTTTGCTGATATGCAGTTACCGTCGTTGTAATGCTTGTAAGTTGTTTGTGCATATTTTGCGTATTTGTCGCTTTTTCTTCTTTGCCTGTCATTGGCTATGTTGTAATTATGTGGCCTTGAAATGATCGGTCATTGAACTTAACGGCCGGCGAATTATTAGAACTTTTCTTGTTAAACAAGTATGGGGGTAGTTGAATAAGTTTTGGGAATTCATTTTATTATTAATGATTTGATAATAAAAAATTTAATTTATTTAACAATTCATAATATTGTTGTGGCGAAAACGAGAGGGCGACTTTCGTCATCACAGTATGTAGAAAATTTGAATTTTTACAAAAATTACAGCAATTTTTCGTTATATATATATATTTTTTCCAATTTTAACTAGTAACGAGTGGAAGTACAAATTTTCAATGTATGGACGAAAAATTGTGCTAGGTGAGCACAATTTACCGCATCTCAATATTTGAATTTTTACAAAAATTGCAGCAGTTTTGCTTTATATATATATTTTTTCCAATTTTAAATAGTAACGAGTGGAAATACAAATTTTCAATGTATGGACGAAAAATTGTGCTAGGTTAGCACAAATCAGCACAACTTTTAGTTTTTCGATATCTTGTTTCTATAAGTATACGAGTTTGATTTTTACTATTTTAACGAGTAACGAGGATATATACAAATTTCCAATGTATGGACGAAAAATTGTGCTAGGTGAGCACAATTCAGGACAACTTGCAAAATTAAAAAATTCCACATATTACAAAAGTTATACATTTTTTAATTTTTAGCGAGTAACGAGCAAAGTTGGATTTTCGTTATGTATGGACGAACAATTGTGCTAAGTGAGCACAACTCAGCACAATTTACCGCATCTCGATATTTGAATTTTTACAAAAATTACAGCAATTTTTCGTTATATATGTATTTTTTCCAATATTAACTAGTAACGAGTGGAAAAATTGTACTAGGTTAGCACAAATCAGCACAATTTACCGCATCTCGATATTTGAAATTTTACAAAAATTACAGCAATTTTTCGTTATATAGGTATTTTTCAATTTTAACCAGTAGCGAGTGGAAGTACAAATTGTCAATGTATGGACGAAAAATTGTACTAGGTTAGCACAAATCAGCACAATTTACCGCATCGCGATATTTGAATTTTTACAAAAATTACAGCAATTTTTCGTTATATATGTATTTTTCCAATTTTAACTAGTAACGAGTGGAAGTACAAATTGTCAATGTATGGACGAAAAATTGTGCTAGGTGAACACAATTCAGCACAACTTGCAGAATTAAAAAATTCCACATATTACAAAAGTTAAACATTTTTGTAGTTTTTAGCGAGTAACGAGTAAAGTTGGATTTTCGTTATGTATGGACGAACAATTGTGCTAAGTGAGCACAACTCAGCACAATTTACCGCATCTCGATATTTGAATTTTTACAAAAATTACAGCAATTTTTCGTTACATATGTATTTTTTCCAATTTTAACTAGTAACGAGTGGAAGTACAAATTGTCAATGTATGGACGAAAAATTGTGCTAGGTTAGCACAAATCAGCACAACTTTTAGTTTTTCGATATCTTGTTTCTATAAGTATGCGAGTTTGATTTTTACTATTTTAACGAGTAACGAGTATACATACAAATTTAAAATGTATAGACGAAAAATTGTGCTAGGTGAGCACAATTCAGCACAACTTGCAGATTTAAAAAATTCCACATATTACAAAAGTTAATCTTTTTTTTAGTTTTTAGCGAGTAACGAGTAAAGGTGGAAATTCGTTATGTATGGAGAAAAATTGTGCTAAGTAAGCACAACTCAGCACAATTTACCGCATCTCGATATTTGAATTTTTACAAAAATTACAGCAATTTTTCGTTATATATGTATTTTTTCCAATTTTAACTAGTAACGAGTGGAAGTACAAATTGTCAATGTGTTCAAAAGAACATATTTTACTAACACATTTTTAATTTTGTTTTTATTATTATTTTATTCTATGTCAGCATATAACTGACCTATATAATTATTGTTTGCCTTATGCAGGCCAATAGCCTAAATAAAGAAACACCTCGATTGGTTTCACATTGCATGGGTTATTGGCTGAAGTAATTTATTGCTTAGTTAACTTTAAATGCTAGTTTTAATGAATTCAAAAATGTATAAATAGAAAGCAAAAATAAATTTTCTTGGTAGATTACAAGAAATTGTAAACATACCAAGGTTACACAATTCAAGTGTTGTGTATATCTGCTTTAATTAATATTAATAAACATTTTTTGGTGACCCCGACGTGATCCTGACAAGGATTACTTGATTCACTCATAAATTTCGAATTTCCCCCCACCAGTGGTAAGGAATTTGAAATATTTATTTGTGAAAGGAGCTAGTTACGTACAACTAGTAGCACCATCTAAGAGCCAGAAACATCTGGAGAAGAAGCCAGTACCTACATCAAGAATCTGAATCAACTGATAGCTAATCACCGTAAGGCGGATACAGTATGGATCTAGCTACAGTAATCGAGCAACAACAAGCAGCAATTGCCGAGTTGAGGAAGGCAATTGCGAACGTAAAAAAGGCTCCATTGGAAAGAAGAACGGTGGAGTTCTACAGCAAAAAGCTCAAGGAAATGGAAGCACTCTGGGCAGAGATCGATCGCAATGAAAACAAAATTCGTGCAGATCCTGCGGCAGAGTCACATCTCCATATCACCAATAACGAATACCAAGTCATTGGTGAAGAGTACAGAGCTGCAATCGACAACATCGAGGCAGACATCAAAAGGGGCAAAGAACAAATGCCTCAGAAACCGCTTCCCGCAACAAGGGAGGGGGTGCAAAAACAATCAGGCCAGTTTACTGCAACCAGCAGCGTGACTGCATTAGTGAGACGTCAGAGGGCTCTAATGCAGTCCATACAAACGTTAATAAGGGGCAATTCAGGCCAAGCTGCTCCCTGTCAGATAGTGGCTGCAATTGAAAAACTGTGGACACACGTGGAAGATATCCACTTCAAAATGTTCGAGGACTTTGATGACCCAACGTTGGTGGGGTACGATGCATCAGCCTACGTTCTCTTAGAGGAAGAGACGTTAAAGTTCAAAGAAAAAATATCGACGCTAACACAGGTCGATCATTCGTCGTCTCAGCAGAGATCAGGCGGAAACTTGGCAAATCAAGTTAATCTGCCAAAATTACAATCCCTCAATTTAATGGGGATTATTCGAAGTGGCAGACGTTTGCTGACATTTTTGGGAAAATGATCAACGAGCAAGCCTTGCCACAAGTGCAAAAAATGTGGTATCTCAAGGCCAACGTGACTGGGGAAGCCGAGAAACTCATAAGGCACCTCGAGTTGACCGAGGCGAATTACGACATTGCCTGGAAGACACTCCAAGACAGGTACAATAACAAGAGAGCTCAAGTGTCAACTATACTTGAGAGAATGCTAAACCTGCCCAACATGTCTGGCGATAGCAGATCAGTGAAGGACTTTCATGATAGTCTTCATGAATCGTTATTGGCATTGGAGGGTCTTGGAGTAAGGCCAAAGGAATGGGATCCACTCTTAATCCACATCCTAACAAAGAGGATGGACAAGACTACTCATGTGTTGTATGAGCAGTCGATTGTAGATTCGAAAGAACTCCAAACGATGGATCATTTCATGAAATGTTTGAGGAGTGAAAGGAGCTAGTTACGTACAACTAGTAGCACCATCTAAGAGCCAGAAACATCTGGAGAAGAAGCCAGTACCTACATCAAGAATCTGAATCAACTGATAGCTAATCACCGTAAGGCGGATACAGTATGGATCTAGCTACAGTAATCGAGCAACAACAAGCAGCAATTGCCGAGTTGAGGAAGGCAATTGCGAACGTAAAAAAGGCTCCATTGGAAAGAAGAACGGTGGAGTTCTACAGCAAAAAGCTCAAGGAAATGGAAGCACTCTGGGCAGAGATCGATCGCAATGAAAACAAAATTCGTGCAGATCCTGCGGCAGAGTCACATCTCCATATCACCAATAACGAATACCAAGTCATTGGTGAAGAGTACAGAGCTGCAATCGACAACATCGAGGCAGACATCAAAAGGGGCAAAGAACAAATGCCTCAGAAACCGCTTCCCGCAACAAGGGAGGGGGTGCAAAAACAATCAGGCCAGTTTACTGCAACCAGCAGCGTGACTGCATTAGTGAGACGTCAGAGGGCTCTAATGCAGTCCATACAAACGTTAATAAGGGGCAATTCAGGCCAAGCTGCTCCCTGTCAGACAGTGGCTGCAATTGAAAAACTGTGGACACACGTGGAAGATATCCACTTCAAAATGTTCGAGGACTTTGATGACCCAACGTTGGTGGGGTACGATGCATCAGCCTACGTTCTCTTAGAGGAAGAGACGTTAAAGTTCAAAGAAAAAATATCGACGCTAACACAGGTCGATCATTCGTCGTCTCAGCAGAGATCAGGCGGAAACTTGGCAAATCAAGTTAATCTGCCAAAAATTACAATCCCTCAATTTAATGGGGATTATTCGAAGTGGCAGACGTTTGCTGACATTTTTGGGAAAATGATCAACGAGCAAGCCTTGCCACAAGTGCAAAAAATGTGGTATCTCAAGGCCAACGTGACTGGGGAAGCCGAGAAACTCATAAGGCACCTCGAGTTGACCGAGGCGAATTACGACATTGCCTGGAAGACACTCCAAGACAGGTACAATAACAAGAGAGCTCAAGTGTCAACTATACTTGAGAGAATGCTAAACCTGCCCAACATGTCTGGCGATAGCAGATCAGTGAAGGACTTTCATGATAGTCTTCATGAATCGTTATTGGCATTGGAGGGTCTTGGAGTAAGGCCAAAGGAATGGGATCCACTCTTAATCCACATCCTAACAAAGAGGATGGACAAGACTACTCATGTGTTGTATGAGCAGTCGATTGTAGATTCGAAAGAACTCCAAACGATGGATCATTTCATGAAATGTTTGAGGAGTCGTTTCGAATCATTAGAAGCTGTCAATGGGATTCAGAAGAGCAAACCGTCAGCAACGACTGCTTCCACCACGATCCGTAGATGTCACATGTGCAAAGGTGACCACCCCCTATATTACTGCAAACAGTTCTTGGCAATGACAGTGCCCGAAAGACAGAAATGGGTTGCTAGACACAAGATGTGTCTAAATTGCTTCAAGGATGACCATCAGGCAAAAACGTGTACAAGTGGGAAGTGCAGGAAGTGTCAACAAAAACACAATACACTTTTGCATTTTTCAACGAGGCCACAAGTAGAGAACAAGTCAGCAGATTTGTCGGTTCAACAGCCGCCAACAGTAGCATCGGCGAATAGATCCCAATCATACGTACTTCTTGCAACCGCACGTGTTGCGATCAAGGCAAATAATGGAAGAAGCTATGAGTTTAAGGCGATTCTGGATTCCGGTTCACAAATTAATCTGGTGTCAGAGCGACTAGTGCAGAGGTTGGGTATCGAACCCATTCAAACATCTCTCTGTATCGAAGGTGTTGGAGGTAGATCAAGAACCGCAAACCACAGGGTCAACGTGGAGCTTAAGTCACTCACCAGCAAATTCAGAACACGCCTAGAAGCCTTTGTGTTACCAAATATAGTGCCACCCCAACCAAGCACTGAGATCGACATCACATCATGGCCTATTCCAGAAAACATAAAACTAGCAGATCCCTATTTTTATCAAACGACCAGGATTGACGTACTACTTGGAGCAGAGTTCTACTTCAACCTGATTCTCTCACAAGAACTTCGAATGTCCAAAGAGCTTCCTATATTGAAGAACTCAAAACTAGGATGGATTGCTAGTGGAAGAGTTCAGGCTGAATCAGAAACTGTGACATGCGCCGTTTTCGGAGAAGATGAACATGCTTTAGAAGATTTATTAAAGATGTTCTGGGAACAAGACGATGTTTGTGAAGACCAGAACTTGACAATAGCAGCACAACAAAACTGAGGGTTGTGTTCGATGCGTCTTGCAAGTCATCATCTGGATGGTCACTCAATGATATTTTGCATTCAGGTCCCAGGGTTCAAGGAGATCTGTTTGGAATGCTGTTGCGTTTTAGACTGCCGAGATTTGTGTTTACAACAGACATTGAAAAGATGTACAGACAAGTGCTAGTCGACAAAAGAGATCGCAAATATCAACTAATCGTATGGAGAAACACTCCAGACAAGCAACATTTGTTGGATCTTCTAAAAAATCAGACATCTATTATTGATTCAACAATCAACATAATTAGAAAGGACGAAGATACGAGCCAAAGGAACTTCGGCAACATGCAAGTGGAGATGAACCTTTTGGCAAATAAGGTGAAGAAAGAAGAAGATGTTGTAAAGACAACACAATCAATTATGTTTCTCACTTCACAGCTCATGCTACTTTCATCAAGGTTGAAACATATAGAAGATAACTTAATCGACGTTTTAACGGATGCTCATCATGGTCGGATAAGTCCGTTGCTACTTACGCCACATCAATTGCTACAAGAGCTCCAAACCATCAAGGCTCACATTCCTCCATCTCGTGCTCTACCCGTTCGCGAAGATAATGTTTCGGATTTCTTCAAATTAATGAAGAGTAAGGGAAGGGTTATTAAGAACCATATCATATTCGAGATTCGCCTTCCATTAGTGGATCTCCAGCAGTATGATTTATTCAAAATGATCCCCGTACCTATGCTACGATCCGGTCGATTTATTTCAATAGCTTTGAAATCAACATTATTGGCAGCTAACGTCCATCGGGATGAGTTCATATCGCTAACCGCAGAAGAAATGAACAGCTGCATACATACCACAAATGACGTTTTTATTTGCGACAACCAAGCGAAATTTAGCAAAGGCGATCGATCACATTTATGCGAGGTGATTTTCTTATTGAACAAATCGTCAGAAGCGTGCGACTTGCAATCAACCATGCACCACCAAACTTGGAGACAAATGGAACAAAAGAATAAATGGATGTTTACTCTAGCCAATTTAACAGAATTGTCCTTTGTTTGTGGTACAAAAATGACACACCTGGAGGTGCAAGGAGCTGGAACTTTAGAAATTGGGCCAGGCTGCATTTTCAAAGACAACACATTTACAATATACGGTCACTACGAAAACAAAACAACAGTGCACACATCATATCTGAGACTTAAGCCACTGGATTCCATAATCTCAAGCAGTAAGCTTGTCTTGCTCAACAAAACATTAAACAGCACCTATGAAACACATGCTGCTGAACTCGTCACCTTACACCAACAGCTAAAACCTATTGAAATCGGACGCCTTCCACAATTAATGAAATCGACGGCCATTCACCATCATACCATCAGCTATCTAGCTCTTTGCATTGGAATTGGAGTAGCCATATACGTCATTGTCAAGTTTCGGCACCACAGAACTTCCAACAATAACATGAACCCAACACCTACCCCTCGGCAGTCAGTCTCATCATCATACGTCATTGACCAGACAGTTTCTTGAACGTTCCTCGTTCAACGTGGGGGAGAATGTTCAAAAGAACATATTTTACTAACACATTTTTAATTTTGTTTTTATTATTATTTTATTCTATGTCAGCATATAACTGACCTATATAATTATTGTTTGCCTTATGCAGGCCAATAGCCTAAATAAAGAAACACCTCGATTGGTTTCACATTGCATGGGTTATTGGCTGAAGTAATTTATTGCTTAGTTAACTTTAAATGCTAGTTTTAATGAATTCAAAAATGTATAAATAGAAAGCAAAAATAAATTTTCTTGGTAGATTACAAGAAATTGTAAACATACCAAGGTTACACAATTCAAGTGTTGTGTATATCTGCTTTAATTAATATTAATAAACACAATGTATGGACGAAAAATTGTGCTAGGTTAGCACAAATCAGCACAACTTTTAGTTTTTCGATATCTTGTTTCTATAAGTATGCGAGTTTGATTTTTACTATTTTAACTAGTAACGAGTATACATACAAATTTAAAATGTATGGACGAAAAATTGTGCTAGGTGAGCACAATTCAGCACAACTTGCAGAATTAAAAAATTCCACATATATTACAAAAGTTAATATTTTTTTAGCTTTAGCGAGTAACGAGTAAAGGTGGAAATTCGTTATATATGGAGAAAATTGTGTTAAGTAAGCACAACTCAGCATAATTTACCGCATCTCTGTATTTGAATTTTTACAAAAATTACAGCAATTTTTCGTTATATATGTATTTTTCAATTTTAACCAGTAACGAGTGGAAATACAAATTTTCAATGTATGGACGAAAAATTGTGCTAGGTGAGCACAATTTACCGCATCTCAATATTTGAGTTTTTACAAAAATTGCAGCAATTTTTCTTTATATATGTATTTTTCCAATTTTAACTAGTAACGAGTGGAAATACAAATTTTCAATGTATGGAAGAAAAATTGTGCTAGGGTAGCACAAATCAGCACAACTTTTAGTTTTTCGATATCTTGTTTCTATAAGTATGCGAGTTTGATTTTTACTATTTTAACTAGTAACGAGTATACATACAAATTTAAAATGTATGGACGAAAAATTGTGCTAGGTGAGCACAATTTACCGCATCTCAATATTTGAGTTTTAAAAAAATTACAGCAATTTTTCGTTATATATGTATTTTTCAATTTTAACCAGTAACGAGTGGAAATACAAATTTTCAATGTATGGACGAAAAATTGTACTAGGTTAGCACAAATCAGCACAATTTACCGCATCGCGATATTTGAATTTTTACAAAAATTACAGCAATTTTTCGTTATGTATGTATTTTTTCCAATTTTAACTAGTAACGAGTGGAAATACAAATTTTCAATGTATGGACGAAAAATTGTGCTAAGTGAGCACAATTCAGCACAACTTGCAGATTTAAAAAATATATTACAAAAGTTACACATTTTTTAATTTTTAGCGAGTAACGAGTAAAGTTGGATTTTCGTTATATATGGACGAAAAATTGTGCTAAGTTAGCACAATTCAGCACAATTTACCGCATCTCGATATTTGAATTTTTACAAAATTTACAGCAATTTTTCGTTATGTATGTATTTTTTCCAATTTTAACTAGTAACGAATGGAAGTACAAATTTTCAATGTATGGACGAAAAATTGGCTTTATATATGTATTTTTTCCAATTATAACTAGTAACGAGTGGAAATACAAATTTTCAATGTATGGACGAAAAATTGTGCTAGGTTAGCACAAATCAGCACAACTTTTAGTTTTTCGATATCTTGTTTCAATAAGTATGCGAGTTTGATTTTTACTATTTTAACGAGTAACGAGGATATATACAAATTTCCAATGTATGGACGAAAAATTGTGCTAGGTAAGCACAATTCAGCAGAATTAAAAAATTCCACATATTACAAAAGTTGATCTTTTTTTAGTTTTTAGCGAGTAACGAGTAAAGGTAGAAATTCGTTATGTATGTAGAAAATTTGAATTTTTACAAAAATTACAGCAATTTTTCGTTATATATGTATTTTTCAATTTTAACCAGTAACGAGTGGAAATACAAATTTTCAATGTATGGACGAAAAATTGTGCTAGGTGAGCACAATTTACCGCATCTCAATATTTGAGTTTTTACAAAAATTACAGCAATTTTTCGTTATATATGTATTTTTTCCAATTTTAACTAGTAACGAGTGGAAGTACAAATTTTCAATGTATGGACGAAAAATTGTGCTAGGTGAGCACTATTTACCGCATCTCAATATTTGAATTTTTACAAAAATTGCAGCAGTTTTGCTTTATATATATATTTTTTCCAATTTTAAATAGTAACGAGTGGAAATACAAATTTTCAATGTATGGACGAAAAATTGTGCTAGGTTAGCACAAATCAGCACAACTTTTAGTTTTTCGATATCTTGTTTCTATAAGTATGCGAGTTTGATTTTTACTATTTTAACGAGTAACGAGGATATATACAAATTTCCAATGTATGGACGAAAAATTGTGCTAGGTGAGCACAATTCAGGACAACTTGCAAAATTAAAAAATTCCACATATTACAAAAGTTATACATTTTTTAATTTTTAGCGAGTAACGAGCAAAGTTGGATTTTCGTTATTTATGGACGAAAAATTGTGCTAAGTGAGCACAACTCAGCACAATTTACCGCATCTCGATATTTGAATTTTTACAAAAATTACAGCAATTTTTCCTTATATATGAATTTTTTCCAATTTTAACTAGTAACGATTGGAAGCACAAATTTTCAATGTATGGACGAAAAATTGTGCTAGGTTAACACAAATCAGCACAATTTACCGCATCTCAATATTTGAGTTTTTACAAAAATTGCAGCAATTTTGCTTTATATATGTATTTTTTCCAATTTTAACTAGTAACAAAAATTACAGCAATTTTTCGTTATATATGTATTTTTTCCAATTTTAACTAGTAACAAAAATTACAGCAATTTTTCGTTATATATGTATTTTTTCCAATTTTAACTAGTAACGAGTGGGAAAATTGTACTAGGTTAGCACAAATCAGTACAATTTACCGCATCTCGATATTTGAATTTTTACAAAAATTACAGCAATTTTTCGTTACATATGTATTTTTTCCAATTTTAACTAGTAACGAGTGGAAGTACAAATTGTCAATGTATGGACGAAAAATTGTGCTAGGTGAACACAATTCAGCACAACTTGCAGAATTAAAAAATTCCACATATTACAAAAGTTAAACATTTTTGTAGTTTTTAGCGAGTAACGAGTAAAGTTGGATTTTCGTTATGTATGGACGAACAATTGTGCTAAGTGAGCACAACTCAGTACAATTTACCGCATCTCGATATTTGAATTTTTACAAAAATTACAGCAATTTTTCGTTACATATGTATTTTTTCCAATTTTAACTAGTAACGAGTGGAAGTACAAATTGTAAATGTAGCATAAATCAGCACAACTTTTAGTTTTTCGATATCCTGTTTCTATAAGTATGCGAGTTTGATTTTTACTATTTTAACGAGTATACATACAAATTTAAAATGTATAGACGAAAAATTGTGCTAGGTGAGCACAATTCAGCACAACTTGCAGATTTAAAAAATTCCACATATTACAAAAGTTAATCTTTTTTTTAGTTTTTAGCGAGTAACGAGTAAAGGTTGAAATTCGTTATGTATGGAGAAAAATTGTGCTAAGTAAGCACAACTCAGCACAATTTACCGCATCTCGAAATTTGAATTTTTACAAAAATTACAGCAATTTTTCGTTATATATGTATTTTTTCCAATTTTAACTAGTAACGAGTGGAAGTACAAATTGTCAATGTATGGACGAAAAATTGTGCTAGGTGAGCACAATTTACCGCATCTCAATATTTGAGTTTTTACAAAAATTGCAGCAATTTTTCTTTATATATGTATTTTTTCCAATTTTAACTAGTAACGAGTGGAAATACAAATTTTCAATGTACGGAAGAAAAATTGTGCTAGGTTAGCACAAATCAGCACAACTTTTAGTTTTTCGATTTCTTGTTTCTATAAGTATGCGAGTTTGATTTTTACTATTTTAACTAGTAACGAGTATACATACAAATTTAAAATGTATGGACGAAAAATTGTGCTAGGTGAGCACAATTCAGCACAACTTGCAGAATTAAAAAATTCCACATATTACAAAAGTTAATATTTTTTTAGCTTTAGCGAGTAACGAGTAAAGGTGGAAATTCGTTATGTAGGGAGAAAATTGTGTTAAGTAAGCACAACTCAGCACAATTTACCGCATCTCTGTATTTGAATTTTTACAAAAATTACAGCAATTTTTCGTTATATATGTATTTTTCAATTTTAACCAGTAACGAGTGGAAATACAAATTTTCAATGTATGGACGAAAAATTGTACTAGGTTAGCACAAATCAGCACAATTTACCGCATCTCGATATTTGAATTTTTACAAAAAATACAGCAATTTTTCGTTATGTATGTATTTTTTCCAATTTTAACTAGTAACGAGTGGAAATACAAATTTTCAATGTATGGACGAAAAATTGTGCTAAGTGAGCACAATTCAGCACAACTTGCAGATTTAAAAAATTCCATACATTACAAAAGTTATACATTTTTTAATTTTTATCGAGTAACGAGTAAAGTTGGATTTTCGTTATGTATGGACGAAAAATTGTGCTAAGTTAGCACAATTCAGCACAATTTACCGCATCTCGATATTTGAATTTTTACAAAAATTACAGCAATTTTTCGTTATGTATGTATTTTTTCCAATTTTAACTAGTAACGAGTGGAAGTACAAATTTTCAATGTATGGACGAAAAATTTTCTTTATATATGTATTTTTTCCAATTATAACTAGTAACGAGTGGAAATACAAATTTTCAATGTATGGACGAAAAATTGTGCTAGGTTAGCACAAATCAGCACAACTTTTAGTTTTTCGATATCTTGTTTCAATAAGTATGCGAGTTTGATTTTTACTATTTTAACGAGTAACGAGGATATATACAAATTTCCAATGTATGGACGAAAAATTGTGCTAAGTAAGCACAATTCAGCAGAATTAAAAAATTCCACATATTACAAAAGTTAATCTTTTTTTAGTTTTTAGCGAGTAACGAGTAAAGGTGGAAATTCGTTATGTATGTAGAAAATTTGAATTTTTACAAAAATTACAGCAATTTTTCGTTATATATGTATTTTTCAATTTTAACCAGTAACGAGTGGAAATACAAATTTTCAATGTATGGACGAAAAATTGTGCTAGGTGAGCACAATTTACCGCATCTGAATATTTGAGTTTTTACAAAAATTACAGAAATTTTTCGTTATATATGTATTTTTTCCAATTTTAACTAGTAACGAGTGGAAGTACAAATTTTCAATGTATGGACGAAAAATTGTGCTAGGTGAGCACAATTTACCGCATCTCAATATTTGAATTTTTACAAAAATTGCAGCAGTTTTGCTTTATATATGTATTTTTTCCAATTTTAAATAGTAACGAGTGGAAATACAAATTTTCAATGTATGGACGAAAAATTGTGCTAGGTTAGCACAAATCAGCACAACTTTTAGTTTTTCGATATCTTGTTTCTATAAGTATGCGAGTTTGATTTTTACTATTTTAACGAGTAACGAGGATATATACAAATTTCCAATGTATGGACGAAAAATTGCGCTAGGTGAGCACAATTCAGGACAACTTGCAAAATTAAAAAATTCCACATATTACAAAAGTTATACATTTTTTAATTTTTAGCGAGTAACGAGCAAAGTTGGATTTTCGTTATGTATGGACGAAAAATTGTGCTAAGTGAGCACAACTCAGCACAATTTACCGCATCTCGATATTTGAATTTTTACAAAAATTACAGCAATTTTTCCTTATATATGAATTTTTTCCAATTTTAACTAGTAACGATTAGAAGTACAAATTTTCAATGTATGGACGAAAAATTGTGCTAGGTTAACACAAATCAGCACAATTTACCGCATCTCAATATTTGAGTTTTTACAAAAATTGCAGCAATTTTGCTTTATATATGTATTTTTTCCAATTTTAACTAGTAACAAAAATTACAGCAATTTTTCGTTATATATGTATTTTTTCCAATTTTAACTAGTAACAAAAATTACAGCAATTTTTCGTTATATATGTATTTTTTCCAATTTTAACTAGTAACGATTGGAAGTACAAATTTTCAATGTATGGACGAAAAAATGTGCTAGTGAGCACAATTTACCGCATCTCAATATTTGAGTTTTTACAAAAATTGCAGCAATTTTGCTTTATATATGTATTTTTTCCAATTTTAACTAGTAACGAGTGGAAATACAAATTTTCAATGTGTGGACGAAAATTGTGCTAGGTTAGCACAAATCAGCACAACTTTTAGTTTTTCGATATCTTGTTTCTAAAGGTATGCGAGTTTGATTTTTACTATTTTAACGAGTATATATACAAATTTCCAATGTGTGGACGAAAAATTGTGCTAGGTGAGCACAATTCAGCACATCTTGCAGATTTAAAAAATTCCACATATTACAAAAGTTAATCTTTTTTTTAGTTTTTAGCGAGTAACAGGTAAAGGTGAAAATTCGTTATGTATGGAGAAAAATTGTGCTAAGTAAGCACAACTCAGCACAATTTACCGCATCGCGAAATTTTAATTTTTACAAAAATTACAGCAATTTTTCGTTATATATGTATTTTTCAATTTTAACCAGTAACGAGTGGAAATACAAATTTTCAATGTATGGACGAAAAATTGTACTAGGTTAGCACAAATCAGCACAATTCACCGCATCTCGATATTTGAATTTTTAAAAAAATTACAGCAATTTTTCGTTATAAATATATTTTTTCCAATTTTAACTAGTAACGAGTGGAAATACAATTTTCAATGTATGGACGAAAAATTGTGCTAAGTGAGCACAACTTGCAGATTTAAAAAATTCCATATATTACAAAAGTTATACATTTTTTAATTTTTAGCGAGTAACGAGTAAAGTTGGATTTTCGTTACGTATGGACGAAAAATTGTGCTAAGTGAGCACAACTCAGCACAATTTACCGCATCTCAATATTTGAATTTTTACAAAAATTACAGCAATTTTTCGTTATATATGTATTTATTACCAATTTTAACTAGTAACGGGTGGAAATACAAATTTGCAGTGTACGGACGAAAAATTGTGCTAGGTAAGCACAATTTACCGCATCTCAATATTTGAGTTTTTACAAAAATTACAGCAATTTTTCGTTTTATATGTATTTTTTACAATTTCAACTACTAACGAGTGGAAATACAAATTTTCAATGTATGGACGAAAAATTGTGCTAAGTGAGCACAAATTAGCACAACTTTTAGTTTTTCGATATCTAGTTTCTATATGTATGCGAGTTTGATTTTTACTATTTTAACGAGTAACGAGTATTTCCAATGTATGGACGAAAAATTGTGCTAGGTGAGCACAATTCAGCACAACTTACCGCATTACATCCAATTTTTCGTTATATATGTATTTTTCAATTTTAACCAGTAACGCGTGGAAATACAAATTTTCAATGTATGGACGAAAAATTGTGCTAAGTAAGCACAACTCAGCACAATCTACCGCATCTCGATATTTGAATTTTTACAAAAATTACACCAATTTTTCTGTATATATGTATTTTTCAATTTTAACCAGTAACGAGTGGAAATACAAATTTTCAATGTATGGACGAAAAATTGTACTAGGTTAAGACAAATCGGCACAATTTACCGCATCTCAATATTTGAGTTTTTACAAAAATTGCAGCAATTTTGCTTTATATATGTAATTTTTCCAATTT
The DNA here is from genome assembly GCF_030504385.1 of Musca domestica. Classification (NCBI taxonomy): domain Eukaryota; kingdom Metazoa; phylum Arthropoda; class Insecta; order Diptera; family Muscidae; genus Musca; species Musca domestica. Next base: position 9,271,166 of record NW_026712293.1, on the reverse strand, counting down.
TAACTAGTAACAAAAATTACAGAAATTTTTCGTTATATATGTATTTTTTCCAATTTTAACTAGTAACAAAAATTACAGCAATTTTTCGTTATATATGTATTTTTTCCAATTTTAACTAGTAACGATTGGAAGTACAAATTTTCAATGTATGGACGAAAAATTGTGCTAGGTGAGCACAATTTACCGCATCTCAATATTTGAGTTTTTACAAAAATTGCAGCAATTTTGCTTTATATATGTATTTTTTCCAATTTTAACTAGTAACGAGTGGAAATAAAAAATTTTCAATGTATGGACGAAAAATTTTGCTAGGTTAGCACAAATCAGTACAACTTTTAGTTTTTCGATATCTTGTTTCTATAAGTATGCGAGTTTGATTTTAACTATTTTAACGAGTAACGAATAGAGATGCAAATTTCCAATGTATGGACGAAAAATTGTGCTAGTTGAGCACAATTCAGCACAGCTTACAGATTTAAAAAATTCCACATATTACAAAAGTTATACATTTTTTAATTTTTAGCGAGTAACGAGTAAAAGTGGAAATTCGTTATGTATGGACGAAAAATTGTGCTAAGTGAGCATCTCGATATTTGAATCTTTACAAAAATTACAGCAATTTTTCGTTATTTCGTTATTTTAACTAGTAACGATTGGAAGTACAAATTTTCCATGTATGGACGAAAAATTGTGCTAGGTGAGCACAATTTACCGCATCTCAATATTTGAGTTTTTACAAAAATTGCAGCAATTTTGCTTTATATATGTATTTTTTCCAAGTTTAACTAGTAACGAGTGGAAATACACATTTTCAATATATGGACGAAAAATTGTGCTAGGTTAGCACAAATCAGCACAACTTTTAGTTTTTCGATATCTTGTTTCTATAAGTATGCGAGTTTGATTTTTACTATTTTAACGAGTAAATTGTGCTAGGTGAGTAAATTGTGCTAGGTGAGCACAATTCAGCACAACTTACCGCATCTCGATATTTGAATTTTTACAAAAATTACAGCAATTTTTCGTTATATATGTATTTTTCAATTTTAACCAGTAACGAGTGGAAATACAAATTTTCAATGTATGGACGAAAAATTGTGCTAAGTAAGCACAACTCAGCACAATCTACCGGATCTCGATATTTGAATTTTTACAAAAATTACACCAATTTTTCTTTATATATGTATTTTTCAATTTTAACCAGTAACGAGTGGAAATACAAATTTTCAATGTATGGACGAAAAGTTGTACTAGGTTAACACAAATCGGCACAATTTACCGCATCTCAATATTTGAGTTTTTACAAAAATTGCAGCAATTTTGCTTTATATATGTAATTTTTCCAATTTTAACTAGTAACAAAAATTACAGAAATTTTTCGTTATATATGTATTTTTTCCAATTTTAGCTAGTAACGATTGGAAGTACAAATTTTCAATGTATGGACGAAAAATTGTGCTAGGTGAGCACAATTTACCGCATCTCAATATTTGAGTTTTTACAAAAATTGCAGCAATTTTGCTTTATATATGTATTTTTTCCAATTTTAACTAGTAACGAGTGGAAATACAAATTTTCAATGTATGGACGAAAAATTTTGCTAGGTTAGCACAAATCAGCACAACTTTTAGTTTTTCGATATCTTGTTTCTAAATATGCGAGTCTGATTTTTACTATTTTAACGAGTAACGAGTATTTCCAATGTATGGACGAAAAATTGTGCTAGGTGAGCACAATTCAGCAAAACTTACCGCATCTCGATATTTGAATTTTTACAAAAATTACAGCAATTTTTCGTTATATATGTATTTTTCAATTTTAACCAGTAACGAGTGGAAATACAAATTTTCAATGTATGGACGAAAAATTGTACTAGGTTAACACAAATCAGCACAATTTACCGCATCTCAATATTTGAGTTTTTACAAAAATTGCAGCAATTTTGCTTTATATATGTAATTTTTCCAATTTTAACTAGTAACAAAAATTACAGCAATTTTTCGTTATATATGTATTTTTTCCAATTTTAACTAGTAACAAAAATTACAGCAATTTTTATTTACAGCACAATTTACCGCATCTCAATATTTGAGTTTTTACAAAAATTGCAGCAATTTTGCTTTATATATGTATTTTTCCAATTTTAACTAGTAACGAGTGGAAATACAAATTTCCAATGTATGGACGAAAAATTGAACTAGGTGAGCACAATTCAGCACAACTTGCAGATTTAAAAAATTCCACATATTACAAAAGTTATAAATTTTTTTAATATTTAGCGAGTAACGAGTAAAGGTGGAAATTCGTTATGTATGTGCGAAATATTGTGCTAGGTGAGCACAACTCAGCAAAATTTACCGCATTTCAATATTTGAATTTTTATAAAAATTACAGCAATTGACGAAAAATTGTGCTAGGTGAGCACAATTCAGCACAACTTGTAGATTTAAAACATTCCACATATTACAAAAGTTGCGCATTTTTTTAGTTTTTAGCGAAAATTCGTTATGTATGGACGAAAAATTGTGCTAAGTGAGCACAACTCAGCACAATTTACCGCATCTCAATATTTGAATTTTTACAAAAATTACAGCAATTTTTCGTTATATATGTATTTATTACCAATTTTAACTAGTAACGGGTGGAAATACAAATTTGCAGTGTACGGACGAAAAATTGTGCTAGGTAAGCACAATTTACCGCATCTCAATATTTGAGTTTTTACAAAAATTACAGCAATTTTTCGTTTTATATGTATTTTTTACAATTTCAACTAGTAACGAGTGGAAATACAAATTTTCAATGTATGGACGAAAAATTGTGCTAAGTGAGCACAAATCAGCACAACTTTTAGTTTTTCGATATCTAGTTTCTATATGTATGCGAGTTTGATTTTTACTATTTTAACGAGTAACGAGTATTTCCAATGTATGGACGAAAAATTGTGCTAGGTGAGCACAATTCAGCACAACTTACCGCATCTCGATATTTGAATTTTTACAAAAATTACAGCAATTTTTCGTTATATATGTATTTTTCAATTTTAACCAGTAACGCGTGGAAATACAAATTTTCAATGTATGGACGAAAAATTGTGCTAAGTAAGCACAACTCAGCACAATCTACCGCATCTCGATATTTGAATTTTTACAAAAATTACACCAATTTTTCTGTATATATGTATTTTTCAATTTTAACCAGTAACGAGTGGAAATACAAATTTTCAATGTATGGACGAAAAATTGTACTAGGTTAAGACAAATCGGCACAATTTACCGCATCTCAATATTTGAGTTTTTACAAAAATTGCAGCAATTTTGCTTTATATATGTAATTTTTCCAATTTTAACTAGTAACAAAAATTACAGAAATTTTTCGTTATATATGTATTTTTTCCAATTTTAACTAGTAACAAAAATTACAGCAATTTTTCGTTATATATGTATTTTTTCCAATTTTAACTAGTAACGATTGGAAGTACAAATTTTCAATGTATGGACGAAAAATTGTGCTAGGTGAGCACAATTTACCGCATCTCAATATTTGAGTTTTTACAAAAATTGCAGCAATTTTGCTTTATATATGTATTTTTTCCAATTTTAACTAGTAACGAGTGGAAATAAAAAATTTTCAATGTATGGACGAAAAATTTTGCTAGGTTAGCACAAATCAGTACAACTTTTAGTTTTTCGATATCTTGTTTCTATAAGTATGCGAGTTTGATTTTAACTATTTTAACGAGTAACGAATAGAGATGCAAATTTCCAATGTATGGACGAAAAATTGTGCTAGTTGAGCACAATTCAGCACAGCTTACAGATTTAAAAAATTCCACATATTACAAAAGTTATACATTTTTTAATTTTTAGCGAGTAACGAGTAAAAGTGGAAATTCGTTATGTATGGACGAAAAATTGTGCTAAGTGAGCATCTCGATATTTGAATCTTTACAAAAATTACAGCAATTTTTCGTTATTTCGTTATTTTAACTAGTAACGATTGGAAGTACAAATTTTCCATGTATGGACGAAAAATTGTGCTAGGTGAGCACAATTTACCGCATCTCAATATTTGAGTTTTTACAAAAATTACAGCAATTTTGCTTTATATATGTATTTTTTCCAAGTTTAACTAGTAACGAGTGGAAATACACATTTTCAATATATGGACGAAAAATTGTGCTAGGTTAGCACAAATCAGCACAACTTTTAGTTTTTCGATATCTTGTTTCTATAAGTATGCGAGTTTGATTTTTACTATTTTAACGAGTAAATTGTGCTAGGTGAGTAAATTGTGCTAGGTGAGCACAATTCAGCACAACTTACCGCATCTCGATATTTGAATTTTTACAAAAATTACAGCAATTTTTCGTTATATATGTATTTTTCAATTTTAACCAGTAACGAGTGGAAATACAAATTTTCAATGTATGGACGAAAAATTGTGCTAAGTAAGCACAACTCAGCACAATCTACCGGATCTCGATATTTGAATTTTTACAAAAATTACACCAATTTTTCTTTATATATGTATTTTTCAATTTTAACCAGTAACGAGTGGAAATACAAATTTTCAATGTATGGACGAAAAGTTGTACTAGGTTAACACAAATCGGCACAATTTACCGCATCTCAATATTTGAGTTTTTACAAAAATTGCAGCAATTTTGCTTTATATATGTAATTTTTCCAATTTTAACTAGTAACAAAAATTACAGAAATTTTTCGTTATATATGTATTTTTTCCAATTTTAACTAGTAACGATTGGAAGTACAAATTTTCAATGTATGGACGAAAAATTGTGCTAGGTGAGCACAATTTACCGCATCTCAATATTTGAGTTTTTACAAAAATTGCAGCAATTTTGCTTTATATATGTATTTTTTCCAATTTTAACTAGTAACGAGTGGAAATACAAATTTTCAATGTATGGACGAAAAATTTTGCTAGGTTAGCACAAATCAGCACAACTTTTAGTTTTTCGATATCTTGTTTCTAAATATGCGAGTCTGATTTTTACTATTTTGACGAGTAACGAGTATTTCCAATGTATGGACGAAAAATTGTGCTAGGTGAGCACAATTCAGCAAAACTTACCGCATCTCGATATTTGAATTTTTACAAAAATTACAGCAATTTTTCGTTATATATGTATTTTTCAATTTTAACCAGTAACGAGTGGAAATACAAATTTTCAATGTATGGACGAAAAATTGTACTAGGTTAACACAAATCAGCACAATTTACCGCATCTCAATATTTGAGTTTTTACAAAAATTGCAGCAATTTTGCTTTATATATGTAATTTTTCCAATTTTAACTAGTAACAAAAATTACAGCAATTTTTCGTTATATATGTATTTTTTCCAATTTTAACTAGTAACAAAAATTACAGCAATTTTTATTTACAGCACAATTTACCGCATCTCAATATTTGAGTTTTTACAAAAATTGCAGCAATTTTGCTTTATATATGTATTTTTTCCAATTTTAACTAGTAACGAGTGGAAATACAAATTTCCAATGTATGGACGAAAAATTGAACTAGGTGAGCACAATTCAGCACAACTTGCAGATTTAAAAAATTCCACATATTACAAAAGTTATAAATTTTTTTAATATTTAGCGAGTAACGAGTAAAGGTGGAAATTCGTTATGTATGGGCGAAATATTGTGCTAGGTGAGCACAACTCAGCAAAATTTACCGCATTTCAATATTTGAATTTTTATAAAAATTACAGCAATTGACGAAAAATTGTGCTAGGTGAGCACAATTCAGCACAACTTGTAGATTTAAAACATTCCACATATTACAAAAGTTGCGCATTTTTTTAGTTTTTAGCGAGTAACGAGTAAAAGTGGAAATTCGTTATGTATGGACGAAAAATTGTGCTAAGTGAGCACAACTCAGCACAATTTAACGCATCTCGATATTTAAGTTTTTACAAAAACTACAGCAATTTTTCCTTATTTTTCAATTTTTTGATATCTTATTTCTAAATATGCGATTTTGATTTTTACTATTTTAACGAGTAACGAGTAGAGATACTAGGTGAGCACAATTCAGCACAACTTGCAGATTTAAATAATTCCACATATTACAAAATTTATATATTTTTTAATTTTTAGCGAGTAACGAGTAAAGTTGGATTTTCGTTATGTATGGACGAAAAATTGTGCTAAGTGAGCACAACTCAGCGCAATATACCGCATCTCAATATTTAAATTTTTACAAAAATTACAGCAATTTTTCTTTATATATGTATTTATTACCAATTTTAACTAGTAACGAGTGGGAATACAAATTTGCAGTGTACGGACGAAACATTGTGCTAGGTAAGCACAATTTACCGCATCTCAATATTTGAGTTTTTACAAAAATTACAGCAATTTTTCGTTATATATGTATTTTTCCAATTTCAACTAGTAACGAGTGGAAATACAAATTATCAATGAATGGACGAAAAATTGTGCTAAGTGAGCACAAATCAGCACAACTTTTAGTTTTTCGATATCTAGCTTCTATAAGTATGCGAGTTTGATTTTTACTATTTTAACTAGTAACGAGTATATAACAAATTTCCAATGTATGGACGAAAAATTGTGCTAGGTGAGCACAATTCAGCACATCTTGCAGATTTAAAAAATTCCACATATTACAAAAGTTAATTTTTTTTTTAGTTTTTAGCGAGTAACGAGTAAAGGTGGAAATTCGTTATGTATGGAGAAAAATTGTGCTAAGTAAGCACAACTCAGCAAATTACAATTATTACAAAAATTACAGCAATTTTTCGTTATATATGTATTTTTTCCAATTTTAACTAGTAACGAGTGGAAATACAAATTTTCAATGTATGGAAGAAAAATTGTGCTAGGTTAGCACAAATCAGCACAACTTTTAGTTTTTCGATATCTTGTTTCTAAACATGCGATTTTGATTCTTATAATTTTGACGAGTAAGGAGTAGAGTTACGCATTTCCAATGTATGGACGAAAAATTGTGCTAGGTTAGCACAAATCAGCACAACTTTTAGTTTTTCGATATCTTGTTTTTAAATATGCGATTTTTATTTTTACTATTTTAACGAGTATCGAGTATTTCCAATGTATGGACGAAAAATTGTGCTAGGTGAGCACAATTCAGCACATCTTGCAGATTTAAAAAATTCCACATATTACAAAAGTTAATCTTTTTTTTAGTTTTTAGCAAGTAACGAGTAAAGGTGGAAATTCGTTATGTATGGAGAAAAATTGTGCTAAGTAAGCACAACTCAGCACAATTTACGGCATCTCAATATTTGAATTTTTACAAAAATTACAGCAATTTTTCGTTATATATGTAATTTTTCCAATTTTAACTAGTAACGAGTGGAAATACAAATTTTCAATGTATGGACGAAAAATTGTGCTAAGCGAGCACAATTCAGCACAACTTGCAGATTTAAAAAATTCCACATATTACAAAAGTCATACATTTTTTAATTTTTAGCGAGTAACGAGTAAAGGTGGAAATTCTTTATGTATGGGCGAAAAATTGTGCTAAGTGATCACAACTCAGCACAATTTACCGCATCTCGATATTTTACAGCAATTTTTCGTTATATATGTATTTATTACCAATTTTAACTAGTAACGAGTATATATACAAATTTCCAATGTATGGACGAAAAATTGTGCTAGGTTAGCACAAATCAGCACAACTTTTAGTTTTTCGATATCTTGTTTCTAAATATGCAGTTTCGATTCTTATAAATTTAACGAGTAAGGAGTAGAGTTACAAATTTCCAATCTATGGGCGAAAAATTGTGCTAGGTGAGCACAATTCAGCACAACTTGCAGATTTAAAAAATTCCACTTATTACAAAAGTTATACATTTTTTTTTAATTTTTAGCGAGTAACGAGTAAAGGTGGAAATTCGTTATGTATGGGCGAAAAATTGTGCTAAGTGAGCACACCTCAGCAGAATGTACCGCATCTCGATATTTGAATTATTACAAAAATTACAGCAATTTTTCGTTACATATGTATTTTTTCCAATTTTAACTAGTAACGTGTGGAAATACAAATTTTCAATGTATGGACAAAAAATTGTGCTAGGTTAGCACAAATCAGCACAACTTTTAGTTTTTCGATATCTTGTTTCTAAACATGCGATTTTGATTCTTATAATTTTGACGAGTAAGGAGTAGAGTTACGCATTTCCAATGTATGGACGAAAAATTGTGCTAGGTTAGCACAAATCAGCACAACTTTTAGTTTTTCGATATCTTGTTTTTAAATATGCGATTTTTATTTTTACTATTTTAACGAGTAACGAGTATTTCCAATGTATGGACGAAAAATTGTGCTAGGTGAGCACAATTCAGCACATCTTGCAGATTTAAAAAATTCCACATATTACAAAAGTTAATCTTTTTTTTAGTTTTTAGCGAGTAACGAGTAAAGGTGGAAATTCGTTATGTATGGAGAAAAATTGTGCTAAGTAAGCACAACTCAGCACAACTTACCGCATCTCGATATTTGAATTTTTACAAAAATTACAGCAATTTTAACCAGTAACGAGTGGAAATACAAATTTTCAATGTATGGACGAAAAATTGTACTAGGTTAGCACAAATCAGCACAATTTACCCCATCTCAATATTTGAGTTTTTACAAAAATTGCAGCAATTTTGCTTTATATATGTATTTTTTCCAATTTTAACTAGTAACGAGTGGAAATACAAATTTTCAATGTATGGACGAAAAATTGTGCTAGGTTAGCACAAATCAGCACAACTTTTAGTTTTTCGATATCTTGTTTCTATAAGTATGCGAGTTTGATTTTTACTATTTTAACGAGTAACGAGTATATATACAAATTTCCAATGTATGGACGAAAAATTGTGCTAGGTGAGCACAATTCAGCACATCTTGCAGATTTAAAAAATTCCACATATTACAAAAGTTAATCTTTTTTTTAGTTTTTAGCAAGTAACGAGTAAAGGTGGAAATTCGTTATGTATGGAGAAAAATTGTGCTAAGTAAGCACAACTCAGCACAATTTACCGCATCTCAATATTTGAATTTTTACAAAAATTACAGCAATTTTTCGTTATATATGTAATTTTTCCAAATTTTAACTAGTAACGAGAGGAAATACAAATTTTCAATGTATGGGCGAAAAATTGTGCTAAGCGAGCACAATTCAGCACAACTTGCAGATTTAAAAAATTCCACATATTACAAAAGTCACACATTTTTTAATTTTTAGCGAGTAACGAGTAAAGGTGGAAATTCTTTATGTATGGGCGAAAAATTGTGCTAAGTGACCACAACTCAGCACAATTTACCGCATCTCGATATTTTACAGCAATTTTTCGTTATATATGCATTTTTTCCAATTTTAACTAGTAACGAGTATGTATACAAATTTCCAATGTATGGACGAAAAATTGTGCTAGGTTAGCACAAATCAGCACAACTTTTAGTTTTTCGATATCTTGTTTCTAAATATGCGGTTTCGATTCTTATAAATTTAACGAGTAAGGAGTAGAGTTACAAATTTCCAATGTATGGGCGAAAAATTGTGCTAGGTGAGCACAATTCAGCACAACTTGCAGATTTAAAAAATTCCACTTATTACAAAAGTTATACATTTTTTTTAATTTTTAGCGAGTAACGAGTAAAGGTGGAAATTCGTTATGTATGGACGAAAAGTTGTGCTAAGTGAGCACACCTCAGCAGAATGTACCGCATCTCGATATTTGAATTATTACAAAAATTACAGCAATTTTTCGTTACATATGTATTTTTTCCAATTTTAACTAGTAACGAGTGGAAATACAAATTTTCAATGTATGGACAAAAAATTGTGCTAGGTTAGCACAAATCAGCACAACTTTTAGTTTTTCGATATCTTGTTTCTAAACATGCGATTTTGATTCTTATAATTTTGACGAGTAAGGAGTAGAGTTACGCATTTCCAATGTATGGACGAAAAATTGTGCTAGGTTAGCACAAATCAGCACAACTTTTAGTTTTTCGATATCTTGTTTCTATAAGTATGCGAGTTTGATTTTTACTATTTTAACGAGTAACGAGTATTTCCAATGTATGGACGAAAAATTGTGCTAGGTGAGCACAATTCAGCACATCTTGCAGATTTAAAAAATTCCACATATTACAAAAGTTAATTTTTTTTTAGTTTTTAGCGAGTAACGAGTAAAGGTGGAAATTCGTTATGTATGGAGAAAAATTGTGCTAGGTAAGCACAACTCAGCACAACTTACCGCATCTCCATATTTGAATTTTTACAAAAATTACAGCAATTTTCCGTTATATATGTATTTTTCAATTTTAACCAGTAACGAGTGGAAATACAAATTTTCAATGTATGGACGAAAAATTGTACTAGGTTAGCACAAATCAGCACAATTTACCCCATCTCAGTATTTGAGTTTTTACAAAAATTGCAGCAATTTTGCTTTATACATGTATTTTTTTCAATTTTAACTAGTAACGGGTGGAAATAAAAATTTTCAATGTATGGACGAGAAATTGTGCTTGGTTAGCACAAATCAGCACAACTTTTAGTTTTTCGATATCTTGTTTATATAAGTATGCGAGTTTGATTTTTACTACTTTAACGTGTAACGAGTATTTCCAATGTATGGACGAAAAATTGTGCTAGGTGAGCACAATTCAGCACATCTTGCAGATTTAAAAAATTCCACATATTACAAAAGTTAATCTTTTTTTAGTTTTTAGCGAGTAACGAGTAAAGGTGGAAATTCGTTATGTATGCAGAAAAATTGTGCTAAGTAAGCACAACTCAGCACAACTTACCGCATCTCGATATTTGAATTTTTACAAAAATTACAGCAATTTTTCGTTATATATGTATTTTTCAATTTTAACCAGTAACGACTGGAAATACAAATTTTCAATGTATGGACGAAAAATTGTACTAGGTTAGCACAAATCAGCACAATCTACCCCGTCTCAATATTTGAGTGTTTACAAAAATTGCAGCAATTTTGCTTTGTAGATGTATTTTTTCCAATTTTAACTAGTAACGAGTGGAAATACAAATTTTCAATGTATGGACGAAAAATTGTGCTAGGTTAGCACAAATCAGCACAACCTTTAGTTTTTCGATATCTTGTTTCTATAAGTATGCGAGTTTGATTTTTACTATTTTAACGAGTAACGAGTATATATACAAATTTCCTATGTATGGACGAAAAAATGTGCTAGGTGAGTACAATTCAGCACATCTTGCAGATTTAAAAAATTCCACATATTACAAAAGTTAATCTTTTTTTTAGTTTTTAGCAAGTAACGAGTAAAGGTGGAAATTCATTATGTATGGAGACAAATTGTGCTAAGTAAGCACAACTCAGCACAACTTACCGCATCTCGATATTTGAATTTTTAAAAAAATTACAGCAATTTTTCGTTATATATATATTTTTTCCAATTTTAACTAGTAACGAGTGGAAATACAAATTTTCAATGCATAGACGAAAAATTGTGCTAAGTGAGCACAATTCAGCACAACTTGCAGATTTAAAAAAATCCACATATTACAAAAGTTATACATTTTTAATTTTTAGCGAGTAACGAGTAAAGTTGGATTTTCGTTATGTATGGACGAAAAATTGTGCTAACTGAGCACAACTCAGCACCATTTACCGCATCTCAATATTTGAATTTTTACAAAAATTACAGCAATTTTTCGTTATATATTTTTTTTTCCAATTTTAACTAGTAACGAGTGGAAATACAAATTTTCAATGTAAGGACAAAAAATTGTGCTAGGTTAGCACAAATCAGCACAACTTTTAGTTTTTCGATATCTTGTTTCTAAACATGCGATTTTGATTCTTATAATTTTGACGAGTAAGGAGTAGAGTTACGCATTTCCAATGTATGGACGAAAAATTGTGCTAGGTTAGCACAAATCAGCACAACTTTTAGTTTTTCGATATCTTGTTTTTAAATATGCGATTTTTATTTTTACTATTTTAACGAGTAACGAGTATTTCCAATGCATGGACGAAAAATTGTGCTAGGTGAGCACAATTCAGCACATCTTGCAGATTTAAAAAATTCCACATATTACAAAAGTTAATTTTTTTTTGTTTTTAGCGAGTAACGAGTAAAGGTGGAAATTCGTTATGTATGGAGAAAAATTGTGCTAAGTAAGCACAACTCAGCACAACTTACCGCATCTCGATATTTGAATTTTTACAAAAATTACAGCAATTTTTCGTTATATATGTATTTTTCAATTTTAACCAGTAACGAGTGGAAATACAAATTTTCAATGTATGGACGAAAAATTGTACTAGGTTAGCACAAATCAGCACAATTTACCCCATCTCAATATTTGAGTTTTTACAAAAATTGCAGCAATTTTGCTTTATATATGTATTTTTTCCAATTTTAACTAGTAACGAGTGGAAATACAAATTTTCAATGTATGGACGAAAAATTGTGCTAGGTTAGCACAAATCAGCACAACTTTTAGTTTTTCGATATCTTGTTTCTATAAGTATGCGAGTTTGATTTTTACTATTTTAACGAGTAACGAGTATATATACAAATTTCTAATGTATGGACGAAAAATTGTGCTAGGTGAGCACAATTCAGCACATCTTGCAGATTTAAAAAATTCCACATATTACAAAAGTCATACATTTTTTAATTTTTAGCGAGTAACGAGTAAAGGTGGAAATTCTTTATGTATTGGCGAAAAATTGTGCTAAGTGACCACAACTCAGCACAATTTACCGCATCTCGATATATTACAGCAATTTTTCGTTATATATGCATTTTTTCCAATTTTAACTAGTAACGAGTATATATACAAATTTCCAATGTATGGACGAAAAATTGTGCTAGGTGAGCACAATTCAGCACATCTTGCAGATTTAAAAAATTCCACATATTACAAAAGTTAATCTTTTTTTTAGTTTTTAGCAAGCAACGAGTAAAGGTGGAAATTCGTTATGTATGGAGAAAAATTGTGCTAAGTAAGCACAACTCAGCACAATTTACCGCATCTCAATATTTGAATTTTTACAAAAATTACAGCAATTTTTCGTTATATATGTAATTTTTCCAAATTTTAACTAGTAACGAGAGGAAATACAAATTTTCAATGTATGGGCGAAAAATTGTGCTAAGCGAGCACAATTCAGCACAACTTGCAGATTTAAAAAATTCCACATATTACAAAAGTCACACATTTTTTAATTTTTAGCGAGTAACGAGTAAAGGTGGAAATTCTTTATGTATGGGCGAAAAATTGTGCTAAGTGACCACAACTCAGCACAATTTACCGCATCTCGATATTTTACAGCAATTTTTCGTTATATATGCATTTTTTCCAATTTTAACTAGTAACGAGTATGTATACAAATTTCCAATGTATGGACGAAAAATTGTGCTAGGTTAGCACAAATCAGCACAACTTTTAGTTTTTCGATATCTTGTTTCTAAATATGCGGTTTCGATTCTTATAAATTTAACGAGTAAGGAGTAGAGTTACAAATTTCCAATGTATGGGCGAAAAATTGTGCTAGGTGAGCACAATTCAGCACAACTTGCAGATTTAAAAAATTCCACTTATTACAAAAGTTATACATTTTTTTTAATTTTTAGCGAGTAACGAGTAAAGGTGGAAATTCGTTATGTATGGACGAAAAGTTGTGCTAAGTGAGCACACCTCAGCAGAATGTACCGCATCTCGATATTTGAATTATTACAAAAATTACAGCAATTTTTCGTTACATATGTATTTTTTCCAATTTTAACTAGTAACGAGTGGAAATACAAATTTTCAATGTATGGACAAAAAATTGTGCTAGGTTAGCACAAATCAGCACAACTTTTAGTTTTTCGATATCTTGTTTCTAAACATGCGATTTTGATTCTTATAATTTTGACGAGTAAGGAGTAGAGTTACGCATTTCCAATGTATGGACGAAAAATTGTGCTAGGTTAGCACAAATCAGCACAACTTTTAGTTTTTCGATATCTTGTTTCTATAAGTATGCGAGTTTGATTTTTACTATTTTAACGAGTAACGAGTATTTCCAATGTATGGACGAAAAATTGTGCTAGGTGAGCACAATTCAGCACATCTTGCAGATTTAAAAAATTCCACATATTACAAAAGTTAATTTTTTTTTAGTTTTTAGCGAGTAACGAGTAAAGGTGGAAATTCGTTATGTATGGAGAAAAATTGTGCTAGGTAAGCACAACTCAGCACAACTTACCGCATCTCCATATTTGAATTTTTACAAAAATTACAGCAATTTTCCGTTATATATGTATTTTTCAATTTTAACCAGTAACGAGTGGAAATACAAATTTTCAATGTATGGACGAAAAATTGTACTAGGTTAGCACAAATCAGCACAATTTACCCCATCTCAGTATTTGAGTTTTTACAAAAATTGCAGCAATTTTGCTTTATACATGTATTTTTTTCAATTTTAACTAGTAACGGGTGGAAATAAAAATTTTCAATGTATGGACGAGAAATTGTGCTTGGTTAGCACAAATCAGCACAACTTTTAGTTTTTCGATATCTTGTTTATATAAGTATGCGAGTTTGATTTTTACTACTTTAACGTGTAACGAGTATTTCCAATGTATGGACGAAAAATTGTGCTAGGTGAGCACAATTCAGCACATCTTGCAGATTTAAAAAATTCCACATATTACAAAAGTTAATCTTTTTTTAGTTTTTAGCGAGTAACGAGTAAAGGTGGAAATTCGTTATGTATGCAGAAAAATTGTGCTAAGTAAGCACAACTCAGCACAACTTACCGCATCTCGATATTTGAATTTTTACAAAAATTACAGCAATTTTTCGTTATATATGTATTTTTCAATTTTAACCAGTAACGACTGGAAATACAAATTTTCAATGTATGGACGAAAAATTGTACTAGGTTAGCACAAATCAGCACAATCTACCCCGTCTCAATATTTGAGTGTTTACAAAAATTGCAGCAATTTTGCTTTGTAGATGTATTTTTTCCAATTTTAACTAGTAACGAGTGGAAATACAAATTTTCAATGTATGGACGAAAAATTGTGCTAGGTTAGCACAAATCAGCACAACCTTTAGTTTTTCGATATCTTGTTTCTATAAGTATGCGAGTTTGATTTTTACTATTTTAACGAGTAACGAGTATATATACAAATTTCCTATGTATGGACGAAAAAATGTGCTAGGTGAGTACAATTCAGCACATCTTGCAGATTTAAAAAATTCCACATATTACAAAAGTTAATCTTTTTTTTAGTTTTTAGCAAGTAACGAGTAAAGGTGGAAATTCATTATGTATGGAGACAAATTGTGCTAAGTAAGCACAACTCAGCACAACTTACCGCATCTCGATATTTGAATTTTTAAAAAAATTACAGCAATTTTTCGTTATATATATATTTTTTCCAATTTTAACTAGTAACGAGTGGAAATACAAATTTTCAATGCATAGACGAAAAATTGTGCTAAGTGAGCACAATTCAGCACAACTTGCAGATTTAAAAAAATCCACATATTACAAAAGTTATACATTTTTTAATTTTTAGCGAGTAACGAGTAAAGTTGGATTTTCGTTATGTATGGACGAAAAATTGTGCTAACTGAGCACAACTCAGCACCATTTACCGCATCTCAATATTTGAATTTTTACAAAAATTACAGCAATTTTTCGTTATATATTTTTTTTTCCAATTTTAACTAGTAACGAGTGGAAATACAAATTTTCAATGTAAGGACAAAAAATTGTGCTAGGTTAGCACAAATCAGCACAACTTTTAGTTTTTCGATATCTTGTTTCTAAACATGCGATTTTGATTCTTATAATTTTGACGAGTAAGGAGTAGAGTTACGCATTTCCAATGTATGGACGAAAAATTGTGCTAGGTTAGCACAAATCAGCACAACTTTTAGTTTTTCGATATCTTGTTTTTAAATATGCGATTTTTATTTTTACTATTTTAACGAGTAACGAGTATTTCCAATGCATGGACGAAAAATTGTGCTAGGTGAGCACAATTCAGCACATCTTGCAGATTTAAAAAATTCCACATATTACAAAAGTTAATTTTTTTTTTGTTTTTAGCGAGTAACGAGTAAAGGTGGAAATTCGTTATGTATGGAGAAAAATTGTGCTAAGTAAGCACAACTCAGCACAACTTACCGCATCTCGATATTTGAATTTTTACAAAAATTACAGCAATTTTTCGTTATATATGTATTTTTCAATTTTAACCAGTAACGAGTGGAAATACAAATTTTCAATGTATGGACGAAAAATTGTACTAGGTTAGCACAAATCAGCACAATTTACCCCATCTCAATATTTGAGTTTTTACAAAAATTGCAGCAATTTTGCTTTATATATGTATTTTTTCCAATTTTAACTAGTAACGAGTGGAAATACAAATTTTCAATGTATGGACGAAAAATTGTGCTAGGTTAGCACAAATCAGCACAACTTTTAGTTTTTCGATATCTTGTTTCTATAAGTATGCGAGTTTGATTTTTACTATTTTAACGAGTAACGAGTATATATACAAATTTCTAATGTATGGACGAAAAATTGTGCTAGGTGAGCACAATTCAGCACATCTTGCAGATTTAAAAAATTCCACATATTACAAAAGTCATACATTTTTTAATTTTTAGCGAGTAACGAGTAAAGGTGGAAATTCTTTATGTATTGGCGAAAAATTGTGCTAAGTGACCACAACTCAGCACAATTTACCGCATCTCGATATTTTACAGCAATTTTTCGTTATATATGCATTTTTTCCAATTTTAACTAGTAACGAGTATATATACAAATTTCCAATGTATGGACGAAAAATTGTGCTAGGTTAGCACAAATCAGCACAACTTTTAGTTTTTCGATATCTTGTTTCTAAATATGCGGTTTCGATTCTTATAAATTTAACGGGTAAGGAGTAGAGTTACAAATTTCCAATGTATGGGCGAAAAATTGTGCTAGGTGAGCACAATTCTGCACAACTTGCAGATTTAAAAAATTCCACTTATTACAAAAGTTATACATTTGTTTTTAATTTTTAGCGAGTAACGAGTAAAGGTGGAAATTCGTTATGTATGGACGAAAAATTGTGCTAAGTGAGCACACCTCAGCAGAATGTACCGCATCTCGATATTTGAATTATTACAAAAATTACAGCAATTTTTCGTTACATATGTATTTTTTCCAATTTTAACTAGTAACGAGTGGAAATACAAATTTTCAATGTATGGACAAAAAATTGTGCTAGGTTAGCACAAATCAGCACAACTTTTAGTTTTTCGATATCTTGTTTCTAAATATGCGGTTTCGATTCTTATAAATTTAACGAGTAAGGAGTAGAGTTACAAATTTCCAATGTATGGGCGAAAAATTGTGCTAGGTGAGCACAATTCAGTACAACTTGCAGATTTAAAAAATTCCACTTATTACAAAAGATATAAATTTTTTTTTTAATTTTTAGCGAGTAACGAGTAAAGGTGGAAATTCGTTATGTATGGAGAAAAATTGTGCTAAGTAAGCACAACTCAGCACAACTTACCGCATCTCGATATTTGAATTTTTAAAAAAATTACAGCAATTTTTCGTTATATATATATTTTTTCCAATTTTAACTAGTAACGAGTGGAAATACAAATTTTCAATGCATAGACGAAAAATTGTGCTAAGTGAGCACAATTCAGCACAACTTGCAGATTTAAAAAAATCCACATATTACAAAAGTTATACATTTTTTAATTTTTAGCGAGTAACGAGTAAAGTTGGATTTTCGTTATGTATGGACGAAAAATTGTGCTAACTGAGCACAACTCAGCACCATTTACCGCATCTCAATATTTGAATTTTTACAAAAATTACAGCAATTTTTCGTTATATATGTATTTATTTCCAATTTTAATTAGTAACGAGTGGAAATACAAATTTGCAGTGTATGGACGAAAAATTGTGCTAGGTGAGCACAATTCAGCACATCTTGCAGATTTAAAAAATTCCACATATTACAAAAGTCATACATTTTTTAATTTTTAGCGAGTAACGAGTAAAGGTGGAAATTCGTTATGTATGGACGAAAAATTGTGCTAAGTGAGCACACCTCAGCAGAATGTACCGCATCTCGATATTTGAATTATTACAAAAATTACAGCAATTTTTCGTTACATATGTATTTTTTCCAATTTTAACTAGTAACGAGTGGAAATTCAAATTTTCAATGTATGGACAAAAAATTGTGCTAGGTTAGCACAAATCAGCACAACTTTTAGTTTTTCGATATCTTGTTTCTAAATATGCGGTTTCGATTCTTATAAATTTAACGAGTAAGGAGTAGAGTTACAAATTTCCAATGTATGGGCGAAAAATTGTGCTAGGTGAGCACAATTCAGTACAACTTGCAGATTTAAAAAATTCCACTTATTACAAAAGATATAAATTTTTTTTTTAATTTTTAGCGAGTAACGAGTAAAGGTGGAAATTCGTTATGTATGGAGAAAAATTGTGCTAAGTAAGCACAACTCAGCACAACTTACCGCATCTCGATATTTGAATTTTTAAAAAAATTACAGCAATTTTTCGTTATATATATATATTTTTTCCAATTTTAACTAGTAACGAGTGGAAATACAAATTTTCAATGCATAGACGAAAAATTGTGCTAAGTGAGCACAATTCAGCACAACTTGCAGATTTAAAAAAATCCACATATTACAAAAGTTATACATTTTTTTTAATTTTTAGCGAGTAACGAGTAAAGGTGGAAATTCGTTATGTATGGACGAAAAATTGTGCTAAGTGAGCACAACTCAGCACAATTTACCGCATCTCAATATTTGAATTTTTACAAAAATTACAGCAATTTTTCGTTATATATGTATTTATTTCCAATTTTAACTAGTAACGAGTGGAAATACAAATTTTCAATGTATGGACAAAAAATTGTGCTAGGTTAGCACAAATCAGCACAACTTTTAGTTTTTCGATATCTTGTTTCTAAATATGCGGTTTCGATTCTTATAAATTTAACGAGTAAGGAGTATAGTTACAAATTTCCAATGTATGGGCGAAAAATTGTGCTAGGTGAGCACAATTCAGCACAACTTGCAGATTTAAAAAATTCCACTTATTACAAAAGTTATACATTTTTTTTTTAATTTTTAGCGAGTAACGAGTAAAGATGGAAATTCGTTATGTATGGAGAAAAATTGTGCTAAGTAAGCACAACTCAGCACAACTTACCGCATCTCGATATTTGAATTTTTAAAAAAATTACAGCAATTTTTCGTTATATATATATTTTTTCCAATTTTAACTAGTAACGAGTGGAAATACAAATTTTCAATGCATAGACGAAAAATTGTGCTAAGTGAGCACAATTCAGCACAACTTGCAGATTTAAAAAAATCCACATATTACAAAAGTTATACACTTTTTAATTTTTAGCGAGTAACGAGTAAAGTTGGATTTTCGTTATGTATGGACGAAAAATTGTGCTAACTGAGCACAACTCAGCACCATTTACCGCATCTCAATATTTGAATTTTTACAAAAATTACAGCAATTTTTCGTTATATAAGTATTTTTCCAATTTTAACTAGTAACGATTGGAAGTACAAATTTTCAATGTATGGACGAAAAATTGTGCTAGGTGAGCACAGTTTACCGCATCTCAATATCTGAGTTTTTACAAAAATTGCAGCAATTTTGCTTTATATATGTTTTTTTTTCTAAGTTTAATTAGTAATGATTGGAAATACACATTTTCAATATATGGACGAAAAATTGTACTAGGTTAGCACAAATCAGCACAATTTACCCCATCTCAGTATTTGAGTTTTTACAAAAATTGCAGCAATTTTGCTTTATACATGTATTTTTTTCAATTTTAACTAGTAACGGGTGGAAATAAAAATTTTCAATGTATGGACGAAAAATTGTGCTAGGTTAGCACAATTTGCAGATTTAAAAAATTCCACATATTACAAAAGTCATACATTTTTTAATTTTTAGCGAGTAACGAGTAAAGATGGAAATTCTTTATGTATTGGCGAAAAATTGTGCTAAGTGAGCACAACTCAGCAGAATGTACGGCATCTCGATATTTGAATTATTACAAAAATTACACCAATTTTTCGTTATATATGTATTTTTTCCAATTTTAACTAGTAACGAGTGGAAATACAAATTTTCAATGTATGGACAAAAAATTGTGCTAGGTTAGCACAAATCAGCACAACTTTTAGTTTTTCGATATCTTGTTTCTAAACATGCCATTTTGATTCTTATAATTTTGACGAGTAGGGAGTAGAGTTACGCATTTCCAATGTATGGACGAAAAATTGTGCTAGGTTAGCACAAATCAGCACAACTTTTAGTTTTTCGATATCTTGTTTTTAAATATGCGATTTTTATTTTTACTATTTTAACGAGCAACGAAGAGAGATACAAATTTCTAATGTATGGACCAAAAATTGTGCTAGCTGAGCACAATTCAGCACAATTTCCAATTTTAACTAGTACCGAGTGGAAATACAAATTTTCAATGTATAGACAAAAAATTGTGCTAGATTAGCACAAATCAGCACAACTTTTAGTTTTTCGATATATTGTTTCTAAACATGCGATTTTGATGCTTATAATTTTGACGAGTAAGGAGTAGAGTTACGCATTTCCAATGTATGGACGAAAAATTGTACTAGGTTAGCACAAATCAGCACAACTTTTAGTTTTTCGATATCTTGTTTATATAAGCTTGCGAGTTTGATGTTTACTATTTTAACGAGTATCGAGTAGAGATACAAATTTCCAATGTATGGACGAAAAATTGTGCTAGCTCAGCACAATTCAGCACAACTTTTAGTTTTTCGATATCTTGTTTTTAAATATGCGATTTTTATTTTTACTATTTTAACGAGTAACGAGTATTTCCAATGTATGGACGAAAAATTGTGCTAGGTGAGCACAATTCAGCACATCTTGCAGATTTAAAAAATTCCACATATTACAAAAGTTAATTTTTTTTTGTTTTTAGCGAGTAACGAGTAAAGGTGGAAATTCGTTATGTATGGAGAAAAATTGTGCTAAGTGACCACAACTCAGCACAATTTACCGCATCTCGATATTTGAATTTTTACAAAAATTACAGCAATTTTTCGTTACATATGTATTTTTCAATTTTAACCAGTAACGAGTGGACGAAAATGTATGTATGGACGAAAAATTGTGCTAGGTTAGCACAAATCAGCACAACTTTTAGTTTTTCGATATCTTGTTTCTATAAGTATGCGAGTTTGATTTTTACTATTTTAACGAGTAACGAGTATATATACAAATTTCCAATGTATCGACGAAAAATTGTGCTAGGTGAGCACAATTCAGCACATCTTGCAGATTTAAAAAATTCCACATATTACAAAAGTCATACATTTTTTAATTTTTAGCGAGTAACGAGTAAAGGTGGAAATTCTTTATGTATTGGCGAAAAATTGTGCTAAGTGACCACAACTCAGCACAATTTACCGCATCTCGATATTTTACAGCAATTTTTCGTTATATATGCATTTTTTCCAATTTTAACTAGTAACGAGTATATATACAAATTTCCAATGTATGGACGAAAAATTGTGCTAGGTTAGCACAAATCAGCACAACTTTTAGTTTTTCGATATCTTGTTTCTAAATATGCGGTTTCGATTCTTATAAATTTAACGGGTAAGGAGTAGAGTTACAAATTTCCAATGTATGGGCGAAAAATTGTGCTAGGTGAGCACAATTCAGCACAACTTGCAGATTTAAAAAATTCCACTTATTACAAAAGTTATACATTTTTTTTAATTTTTAGCGAGTAACGAGTAAAGGTGGAAATTCGTTATGTATATACGAAAAATTGTGCTAAGTGAGCACACCTCAGCAGAATGTACCGCATCTCGATATTTGAATTATTACAAAAATTACAGCAATTTTTCGTTACATATGTATTTTTTCCAATTTTAACTAGTAACGAGTGGAAATACAAATTTTCAATATATGGACAAAAAATTGTGCTAGGTTAGCACAAATCAGCACAACTTTTAGTTTTTCGATATCTTGTTTCTAAATATGCGGTTTCGATTCTTATAAATTTAACGGGTAAGGAGTAGAGTAACAAATTTCCAATGTATGGGCGAAAAATTGTGCTAGGTGAGCACAATTCAGCACAACTTGCAGATTTAAAAAATTCCACTTATTACAAAAGTTATACATTTTTTTTTAATTTTTAGCGAGTAACGAGTAAAGGTGGAAATTCGTTATGTATATACGAAAAATTGTGCTAAGTGAGCACACCTCAGCAGAATGTACCGCATCTCGATATTTGAATTTTTAAAAAAATTACAGCAATTTTTCGTTATATATATATTTTTTCCAATTTTAACTAGTAACGAGTGGAAATACAAATTTTCAATGCATAGACGAAAAATTGTGCTAAGTGAGCACATTTCAGCACAACTTGCAGATTTAAAAAAATCCACATATTACAAAAGTTATACATTTTTTAATTTTTAGCGAGTAACGAGTAAAGTTGGATTTTCGTTATGTATGGACGAAAAATTGTGCTAACTGAGCACAACTCAGCACCATTTACCGCATCTCAATATTTGAATTTTTACAAAAATTACAGCAATTTTTCGTTATATATGTATTTATTTCCAATTTTAATTAGTAACGAGTGGAAATACAAATTTGCAGTGTATGGACGAAAAATTGTGCTAGGTGAGCACAATTCAGCACAACTTGCAGATTTAGAAAAATTCCACTTATTACAAAAGTTATACATTTTTTAATTTTTAGCGAGTAACGAGTAAAGTTGGATTTTCGTTATGTATGGACGAAAAATTGTGCTAACTGAGCACAACTCAGCACCATTTACCGCATCTCAATATTTGAATTTTTACAAAAATTACAGCAATTTTTCGTTATATATGTATTTATTTCCAATTTTAATTAGTAACGAGTGGAAATACAAATTTGCAGTGTATGGACGAAAAATTGTGCTAGGTGAGCACAATTCAGCACAACTTGCAGATTTAGAAAAATTCCACTTATTACAAAAGTTATACATTTTTTTTTAATTTTTAGCGAGTAACGAGTAAAGGTGGAAATTCGTTATGTATGGACGAAAAATTGTGCTAAGTGAGCACACCTCAGCAGAATGTACCGCATCTCGATATTTGAATTATTACAAAAATTACAGCAATTTTTCGTTACATATGTATTTTTTCCAATTTTAACTAGTAACGAGTGGAAATACAAATTTTCAATGTATGGACAAAAAATTGTGCTAGGTTAGCACAAATCAGCACAACTTTTAGTTTTTCGATATCTTGTTTCTAAATATGCGGTTTCGATTCTTATAAATTTAACGAGTAAGGAGTATAGTTACAAATTTCCAATGTATGGGCGAAAAATTGTGCTAGGTGAGCACAATTCAGCACAACTTGCAGATTTAAAAAATTCCACTTATTACAAAAGTTATACATTTTTTTTTAATTTTTAGCGAGTAACGAGTAAAGGTGGAAATTCGTTATGTATGGAGAAAAATTGTGCTAAGTAAGCACAACTCAGCACAACTTACCGCATCTCGATATTTGAATTTTTAAAAAAATTACAGCAATTTTTCGTTATATATATATTTTTTCCAATTTTAACTAGTAACGAGTGGAAATACAAATTTTCAATGCATAGACGAAAAATTGTGCTAAGTGAGCACAATTCAGCACAACTTGCAGATTTAAAAAAATCCACATATTACAAAAGTTATACACTTTTTAATTTTTAGCGAGTAACGAGTAAAGTTGGATTTTCGTTATGTATGGACGAAAAATTGTGCTAACTGAGCACAACTCAGCACTATTTACCGCATCTCAATATTTGAATTTTTACAAAAATTACAGCAATTTTTCGTTATATAAGTATTTTTCCAATTTTAACTAGTAACGATTGGAAGTACAAATTTTCAATGTATGGACGAAAAATTGTGCTAGGTGAGCACAGTTTACCGCATCTCAATATCTGAGTTTTTACAAAAATTGCAGCAATTTTGCTTTATACATGTATTTTTTTCAATTTTAACTAGTAACGGGTGGAAATAAAAATTTTCAATGTATGGACGAAAAATTGTGCTAGGTTAGCACAATTCAGCACAACTTGCAGATTTAAAAAATTCCACATATTACAAAAGTCATACATTTTTTTAATTTTTAGCGAGTAACGAGTAAAGATGGAAATTCTTTATGTATTGGCGAAAAATTGTGCTAAGTGAGCACAACTCAGCAGAATGCACGGCATCTCGATATTTGAATTATTACAAAAATTACACCAATTTTTCGTTATATATGTATTTTTTCCAATTTTAACTAGTAACGAGTGGAAATACGAATTTTCAATGTATGGACAAAAAATTGTGCTAGGTTAGCACAAATCAGCACAACTTTTAGTTTTTCGATATCTTGTTTCTAAACATGCGATTTTGATTCTTATAATTTTGACGAGTAGGGAGTACAGTTACGCATTTCCAATGTATGGACGAAAAATTGTGCTAGGTTAGGACAAATCAGCACAACTTTTAGTTTTTCGATATCTTGTTTCTAAATATGCGGTTTCGATTCTTATAAATTTAACGAGTAAGGAGTAGAGTTACAAATTTCCAATGTATGGACAAAAAATTGTGCTAGGTGAGCACAATTCAGCACAACTTGCAGATTTAAAAAATTCCGCTTATTACAAAAGTTATACATTTTTTTTTTAATTTTTAGCGAGTAACGAGTAAAGGTGGAAATTCGTTATGTATGGACGAAAAATTGTGCTAAGTGAGCACAACTCAGCAGAATGTACCGCATCTCGATATTTAAATTATTACAAAAATTACAGCAATTTTTCGTTATATATGTATTTTTTCCAATTTTAACTTGTACCGAGTGGAAATACAAATTTTCAATGTATAGACAAAAAATTGTGCTAGATTGGCACAAATCAGCACAACTTTTAGTTTTTCGATATATTGTTTCTAAACATGCGATTTTGATGCTTAAAATTTTGACGAGTAAGGAGTAGAGTTACGCATTTCCAATGTATGGACGAAAAATTGTACTAGGTTAGCACAAATCAGCACAACTTTTAGTTTTTCGATATCTTGTTTATATAAGCATGCGAGTTTGATGTTTACTATTTTAACGAGTATCGAGTAGAGATACAAATTTCCAATGTATGGACGAAAAATTGTGCTAGCTCAGCACAATTCAGCACAACGTGCAGATTTAAAAAATTCCACATATTACAAAAGTTATACATTTTTAATTTTTAGCGAGTAAATAGTAAATGTGGAAATTCGTTATGTATGGACGAAAAATTGTGCTAAGTGAGCACAACTCAGCACAATTTACCGCATCTCGATATTTGAATTTTTACAAAAATTACAGCAATTTTTCGTTATATATGTATTTTTCCAATTTTAACTAGTAACGAGTGGAAATACAAATTTTCAATGTACGGACGAAAAATTGTGCTAAGTGAGCATCTTGATAATTGAATTTTTACAAAAATTACAGCAATTTTTCGTTATATATGTATTTTTTTCCAATTTTTACTAGTAACGAGTGGAAATACAATTTTTCAATGTATGGACGAAAAATTGTGCTAAGTGAGCACAACTCAGCACAATTTACCGGATCTCGATATTTGAGTTTTTACAAAAATTACAACAATTTTTCGTTATATATGTATTTTTCAATTTTAACCAATAACGAGTAGAGATACAAATTTCAAATGTATGGACGAAAAATTGTGCTAGGTGAGCACAATTCAACACAACTTGCAGATTTACCGAAACAACACAACTTGCAGATTTATGTATGGACGAAAAATTGTGCTAAGTGAGCACAACTCAGCAGAATGTACGGCATCTCGATATTTGAATTATTACAAAAATTATATCTTGTTTCTATAAGTATGCGAGTTTGATTCTTATAACTTAAACGAGTAAGGAGTAGAGTTACAAATTTCCAATGTATGGGCGAAAAATTGTGCGAGGTGAGCACAATTCAGCACAACTTGCAGATTTAAAAAATTCCACTTATTACAAAAGTTATATATTTTTTTAATTTTTAGCGAGTAACGAGTAAAGGTGGAAATGTCGTTATGTATGGACGAAAAATTGTGTTAAGTGAGCACAATTCAGCACAACTTGAAGATTTACCGCATCTCGATATTTGAATTATTACAAAAATTTTTCGTTATATATGTATTTTTTCCAATTTTAACTAGTAACGAGTGAAAAAACAAATTTTTAATGTATGGACGAAAAATTGTGCTAGGTTAGCACAATTCAGCACATTTTGCAGATTTAAAAAATTCCACTTATTACAAAAGTTATAATTTTTTTTTTAATTTTTAGCGAGTAACGAGTAAAGGTGGAAATTCGTTATGTATGGACGAAAAATTGTGCTAAGTGAGCACATCTCAGCAGAATGTACCGCATCTCGATATTTGAATTATTAAAAAAATTACAGCAATTTTTCGTTATGTATATATTTTTTCCAATTTTACTTGTAACGAGAGGAAATACAAATTTTCAATGTATGGACGAAAAATTGTGCTAGGTTAGCACAAATCAGCGCAACTTTTAGTTTTTCGATATCTTGTTTCTAAATATGCGATTTTAATTTTTACTATTTTAACCAGTAAGGAGTTGAGTTACAAATTTCCAATGTATGGACGAAAAATTGTGCACAATTTAGCACAACTTACAGATTTAAAAAATTCCACATATTACAAAAGTTATACATTTTTTAATTTTTAGCGAGTAACGAGTAAAGGTGGAAATTCGTTATGTATGGGCGAAAAATTGTGCGGAGTGATATTTGAATCTTTACAAAAATTACAACAATTTTTCGTTATATTTGTATTTTTTCCAATTTTAACTAGTAACGAGTGGAAATACAAATTTTCAGTGTATGGACGAAAAATTGTGCTAGGTAAGCACAATTTACCACATCTCACTATTTGAATTTTTACAAAAATTACAGCAATTTTTCGTTATATATGTATTTTTTCCAATTTTAACTAGTAACGAGTGGAAATACAAATTTTCAATGTACGGACGAAAAATTGTACTAGGTTAGCACAATTTACCGCATCTCGATATTTGAGTTTTTACAAAAATTACAGCAATTTTTCTTTATATATGTATTTTTTCCAATTTTAACTAGTAACGAGTGGAAATACAAATTTTCAATGTATAGACGAAAAATTGTACTAGGTTAGAACAAATCAGCACAACTTTTAGTTTTTCGATATCTTGTTTCCAAATATGCGAGTCTGAGCTAAAAAAATTGAGCTAGGTGAGCACAATTCAGCACAACTTGCAGATTTAAAAAATTCCACATATTACAAAAGTAATAAATTTTTTTAATTTTTAGCGAGTAACGAGTAAAGTTGGAAATTCGTTATGTATGGACGAAAAATTGCGCTAAGTGAGCACAACTCAGCAGAATTTACCGCATCTCAATATTTAAGTTTTTAAAAAAATTACAGCAATTTTTCGTTATATATGTATTTTTCAATTTTTTGATATCTTATTTCTAAATATGCGATTTTGATCTTTACTATTTTAACGAGTAACGAGTAGAGATACTAGGTGAGCACAATTCAGCACAACTTGCAGATTTAAAACATTCCACACATTACAAAAGCTATAAATTTTTTTAATTTTTAGCGAGTAACGAGTAAAGGTGGAAATTCGTTATGTATTTACGAAAAATATTTTTTCCAATTTTAACTAGTAACGAGTTGAAATACAAATTTTCAGTGTATGGACGAAAAATTGTGCTAGGTAAGCACAATTTACCACATCTCAATATTTGAGTTTTTACAAAAATTGCAGCAATTTTTCTTTATATATGTATTTTTTCCAATTTTAACTAGTAACGAGTGGAAATACAAATTTCCAATGTATGGGCGAAAAATTGTGCTAGGTTAGCACAAATCAGCACAACTTTCAGTTTTTCGATATCTTGTTTCTATAAGTATGCGAGTTTGATTCTTATAACTTAAACGAGTAAGGAGTAGAGTTACAAATTTCCAATGTATGGACGAAAAATTGTGCGGAGTGATATTTGAATCTTTACAAAAATTACAACAATTTTTCGTTATATTTGTATTTTTTCCAATTTTAACTAGTAACGAGTGGAAATACAAATTTTCAGTGTATGGACGAAAAATTGTGCCAGGTAAGCACAATTTACCACATCTCACTATTTGAGTTTTTACAAAAATTGCAGCAATTTTTCTTTATATATGTATTTTTTTCAATTTTAACTAGTAACGAGTGGAAATACAAATTTTCAATGTTTGGACGAAAAATTGTGCTATTTTAGCACAAATCAGCACAACTTTTAGTTTTTCGATATCTTGTTTCTATAAGTATGCGAGTTTGATTTTTACTATTTTAACGAGTAACGAGTAAATATACAAATTTCCAATGTATGGACGAAAAATTGTGCTGAGGTGAGCACAATTCAGCACAACTTGCAGAATTTAAAAATTTCACATATTACAAAAGTTATACATTTTTTAATTTTAGCGAGTAAAGGTGGAATATCTTTATGTATGGACGAAAAATTGTGCTAAGTGAGCATCTTGATATTTGAATTTTTCCAAAAATTACAGCAAGTTTTCGTTATATATGTATTTTTTCCAATTTTTACTAGTAACGAGTGGAAATACAATTTTTCAATGTATGGACGAAAAATTGTGCTAGGTTAGCACAGTTTACCGGATATAGATATTTGAGTTTTTATAAAAATTGCAGCAATTTTGCGTTATATATGTATTTTTCAATTTTAACCAGTAACGAGTGGAAATACAAATTTTCAATGTAGGGACGAAAAATTGTGCTAGGTTAGCACAAATCAGCACAATTTACCGCATCGCGATATTTGAATTTTTACAAAAATTACAGCAATTTTTCGTTATATATGTATTTTTCAATTTTAACCAATAACGAGTAGAGATACAAATTTCAAATGTATGGACGAAAAATTGTGCTAGGTGAGCACAATTCAACACAACTTGCAGATTTACCGCAACAACACAACTTGCAGATTTATGTATGGACGAAAAATTGTGCTATTTTAGCACAAATCAGGACAACTTTTAATTTTTCGATATCTTGTTTCTATATATGCGACTTTGATTTTTACTATTTTAACGAATATCAAGTAGAGATACAAATTTCCAACGTATGGACGAAAAATTGTGCTAGGTGAGCACAATTCAGCACAGTTTGCAGATTTAAAAAATTCCACATATTACAAAAGTTATACATTTTTTTAATTTTTAGCGAGTAAAGAGTAAAGGTGGAAATTCGTTATGTATGGAAGAAAAATTGTGCTAAGTGAGCATCTTGATAATTGAATTTTTACAAAAATTACAGCAATTTTTCGTTATATATGTATTTTTTTCCAATTTTTACTAGTAACGAGTGGAAATACAATTTTTCAATGTATGGACGAAAAATTGTGCTAGGTTAGCACAAATTACCGGATCTCGATATTTGAGTTTTTACAAAAATTACAACAATTTTTCGTTATATATGTATTTTTCAATTTTAACCAATAACGAGTAGAGATACAAATTTCAAATGTATGGACGAAAAATTGTGCTAGGTGAGCACAATTCAACACAACTTGCAGATTTACCGCAACAACACAACTTGCAGATTTATGTATGGACGAAAAATTGTGCTAAGTGAGCACAACTCAGCAGAATGTACGGCATCTCGATATTTGAATTATTACAAAAATTACAGCAATTTTTCGTTATATATGTATTTTTTCCAATTTTAACTAGTAACGAGTGGAAATACAAATTTTCAATGTATGGACAAAAAATTGTGCTAGGTTAGCACAAATCAGCACAACTTTTAGTTTTTCGATACCTTGTTTCTAAACATGCGATTTTGATTCTTATAATTTTGACGAGTAGGGAGTAGAGTTACGCATTTCCAATGTATGGACGAAAATTTGTGCTAGGTTAGCACAAATCAGCACAACTTTTAGTTTTTCGATATCTTGTTTTTAAATATGCGATTTTTATTTTTACTATTTTAACGAGCAACGAAGAGAGATACAAATTTCTAATGTATGGACCAAAAATTGTGCTAGCTGAGCACAATTCAGCACAATTTCCAATTTTAACTAGTAACGAGTGGAAATACAAATTTTCAATGTATGGACGAAAAATTGTGCTACGTTAGCACAAATCAGCACAACTTTTAGTTTTTCGATGTCTTGTTTCTAAATATGCGGTTTCGATTCTTATAAATTTAACGAGTAAGGAGTAGAGTTACAAATTTCCAATGTATGGGCGAAAAATTGTGCTAGGTGAGCACAATTCAGCACAACTTGCAGATTTAAAAAATTCCACTTATTACAAAAGTTTTAATTTTTTTTTTTAATTTTTAGCGAGTAACGAGTAAAGGTGGAAATTCGTTATGTATGGACGAAAAATTGTGCTAAGTGAGCACAACTCAGCAGAATGTACCGTATCTCGATATTTGAATTATTACAAAAATTACAGCAATTTTTCGTTATATATGTATTTTTTCCAATTTTAACTAGTACCGAGTGGAAATACAAATTTTCAATGTATAGACAAAAAATTGTGCTAGGTTAGCACAAATCAGCACAACTTTTAGTTTTTCGATATATTGTTTCTAAACATGCGATTTTGATGCTTATAATTTTGACGAGTAAGGAGTAGATTTACGCATTTCCAATGTATGGACGAAAAATTTTACTAGGTTAGCACAAATCAGCACAACTTTTAGTTTTTCGATATCTTGTTTATATAAGCATGCGAGTTTGATGTTTACTATTTTAACGAGTATCGAGTAGAGATACAAATTTCCAATGTACGGACGAAAAATTGTGCTAGCTCAGCACAATTCAGCACAACGTGCAGATTTAAAAAATTCCACATATTACAAAAGTTATACATTTTTAATTTTTAGCGAGTAAAGAGTAAATGTGGAAATTCGTTATGTATGGACGAAAAATTGTGCTAAGTGAGCACAACTCAGCACAATTTACCGCATCTCGATATTTGAATTTTTACAAAAATTACAGCAATTTTTCTTTATATATGTATTTTTTCCAATTTTAACTAGTAACGAGTGGAAATACAAATTTTCAATGTATAGACGAAAAATTGTACTAGGTTAGAACAAATCAGCACAACTTTCAGTTTTTCGATATCTTGTTTCTATAAGTATGCGAGGTTGATTCTTATAACTTAAACGAGTAAGGAGTAGAGTTACAAATTTCCAATTTATGGGCGAAAAATTGTGCTAGGTGAGCACAATTCAGCACAACTTGCAGATTTAAAAAATTCCACATATTACAAAAGTAATAAATTTTTTTAATTTTTAGCGAGTAACGAGTAAAGTTGGAAATTCGTTATGTATGGACGAAAAATTGCGATAAGTGGGCACAACTCAGCAAAATTTACCGCATCTCAATATTTAAGTTTTTACAAAAATTACAGCAATTTTTCGTTATATATGTATTTTTCAATTTTTTGATATCTTATTTCTAAATATGCGATTTTGATCTTTACTATTTTAACGAGTAACGAGTAGAGATACTAGGTGAGCACAATTCAGCACAACTTGCAGATTTAAAACATTCCACACATTACAAAAGCTATAAATTTTTTTAAATTTTAGCGAGTAACCAGTAAAGGTGGAAATTCGTTACGTATTTACGAAAAATATTTTTTCCAATTTTAACTAGTAACGAGTGGAAATACAAATTTCCAATGTATGGGCGAAAAATTGTGCTAGGTGAGCACAATTCAGCACAACTTGCAGATTTAAAAAATTCCACTTATTACAAAAGTTTTAATTTTTTTTTTTAATTTTTAGCGAGTAACGAGTAAAGGTGGAAATTCGTTATGTATGGACGAAAAATTGTGCTAAGTGAGCACAACTCAGCAGAATGTACCGTATCTCGATATTTGAATTATTACAAAAATTACAGCAATTTTTCGTTATATATGTATTTTTTCCAATTTTAACTAGTACCGAGTGGAAATACAAATTTTCAATGTATAGACAAAAAATTGTGCTAGGTTAGCACAAATCAGCACAACTTTTAGTTTTTCGATATATTGTTTCTAAACATGCGATTTTGATGCTTATAATTTTGACGAGTAAGGAGTAGAGTTACGCATTTCCAATGTATGGACGAAAAATTTTACTAGGTTAGCACAAATCAGCACAACTTTTAGTTTTTCGATATCTTGTTTATATAAGCATGCGAGTTTGATGTTTACTATTTTAACGAGTATCGAGTAGAGATACAAATTTCCAATGTACGGACGAAAAATTGTGCTAGCTCAGCACAATTCAGCACAACGTGCAGATTTAAAAAATTCCACATATTACAAAAGTTATACATTTTTAATTTTTAGCGAGTAAAGAGTAAATGTGGAAATTCGTTATGTATGGACGAAAAATTGTGCTAAGTGAGCACAACTCAGCACAATTTACCGCATCTCGATATTTGAATTTTTACAAAAATTACAGCAATTTTTCGTTATATATGTATTTTTTCCAATTTTAACTAGTAACGAGTGGAAATACAAATTTTCAATGAACGGACGAAAAATTGTACTAGGTTAGCACAATTTACCGCATCTCGATATTTGAGTTTTTACAAAAATTACAGCAATTTTTCTTTATATATGTATTTTTTCCAATTTTAACTAGTAACGAGTGGAAATACAAATTTTCAATGTATAGACGAAAAATTGTACTAGGTTAGAACAAATCAGCACAACTTTCAGTTTTTCGATATCTTGTTTCTATAAGTATGCGAGGTTGATTCTTATAACTTAAACGAGTAAGGAGTAGAGTTACAAATTTCCAATTTATGGGCGAAAAATTGTGCTAGGTGAGCACAATTCAGCACAACTTGCAGATTTAAAAAATTCCACATATTACAAAAGTAATAAATTTTTTTAATTTTTAGCGAGTAACGAGTAAAGTTGGAAATTCGTTATGTATGGACGAAAAATTGCGATAAGTGGGCACAACTCAGCAAAATTTACCGCATCTCAATATTTAAGTTTTTACAAAAATTACAGCAATTTTTCGTTATATATGTATTTTTCAATTTTTTGATATCTTATTTCTAAATATGCGATTTTGATCTTTACTATTTTAACGAGTAACGAGTAGAGATACTAGGTGAGCACAATTCAGCACAACTTGCAGATTTAAAACATTCCACACATTACAAAAGCTATAAATTTTTTTAAATTTTAGCGAGTAACCAGTAAAGGTGGAAATTCGTTATGTATTTACGAAAAATATTTTTTCCAATTTTAACTAGTAACGAGTGGAAATACAAATTTTCAGTGTATGGACGAAAAATTGTGCTAGGTAAGCACAATTTACCACATCTCAATATTTGAGTTTTTACAAAAATTGCAGCAATTTTTCTTTATATATGTATTTTTTCCAATTTTAACTAGTAACGAGTGGAAATACAAATTTTCAATGTATGGACGAAAAATTGTGCTAGGTTAGCACAAATCAGCACAACTTTCAGTTTTTCGATATCTTGTTTCTATAAGTATGCGAGGTTGATTCTTATAACTTAAACGAGTAAGGAGTAGAGTTACAAATTTCCAATTTATGGGCGAAAAATTGTGCTAGGTGAGCACAATTCAGCACAACTTGCAGATTTAAACAATTCCACTTATTACAAAAGTTATATATTTTTTTAATTTTTAGCGAGTAACGAGTAAAGGTGGAAATTTCGTTATGTATGGACGAAAAATTGTGCTAAGTGAGCACATCTCAGCAGAATGTACCGCATCTCGATATTTGAATTATTACAAAAATTACAGCAATTTTTCGTTATGTATATATTTTTTCCAATTTTACTTGTAACGAGAGGAAATACAAATTTTCAATGTATGGACGAAAACTTGTGCTAGGTTAGCACAAATCAGCGCAACTTTTAGTTTTTCGATATCTTGTTTCTAAACATGCGATTTTGATTCTTATAATTTTGACGAGTAAGGAGTAGAGTTACGCATTTCCAATGTATGGACGAAAATTTGTGCTAGGTTAGCACAAATCAGCACAACTTTTAGTTTTTCGATATCTTGTTTTTAAATATGCGATTTTTATTTTTACTATTTTAACGAGCAACGAAGAGAGATACAAATTTCCAATGTATGGACGAAAAATTGTGCTAGCTGAGCATAATTCAGCACAACTTACAGATTTAAAAAATTCCACATATTACAAAAGTTATACATTTTTTAATTTTTAGCGAGTAACGAGTAAAGGTGGAAATTCGTTATGTATGGACGAAAAATTGTGCTAAGTGAGCATCTCGATATTTGAATCTTTACAAATATTACAGCAATTTTTCGTTATATATGTATTTTTTCCAATTTTAACTAGTTACGAGTGGAAATACAAATTTTCAATGTATGGACGAAAAATTGTGCTAGGTTAGCACAAATCAGCACAACTTTTAGTTTTTCAATATCTTGTTTCTAAATATGCGATTTTGATTTTTACTATTTTAACGAGTAACGAGTATATATACAAATTTCCAATGTATGGACGAAAAATTGTGCTAGGTGAGCACAACTCAGCACAATTTACCGCATTTCGATATTTGAATTTTTACAAAAATTACAGCAATTTTTCGTTATATTTGTATTTTTTCCAATTTTAACTAGTAACGAGTGGAAATACAAATTTTCAATGTATGGACGAAAAATTGTGCTAGGTGAGGACAATTTACCGCATCTCAATATTTGAGTTTTTACAAAAATTGCAGCAATTTTGCTTTATATATGTATTTTTTCCAAGTTTAACTAGTAACGAGTGGAAATACACATTTCAATGTATGGACGAAAAATTGTGCTAGGTTAGCACAAATCAGCACAACTTTTAGTTTTGCGATATCTTGTTTCTATAAGTATGCGAGTTTGATTTTTACTATTTTAACGAGTAACGAGTATATATACAAATTTCCAATGTATGGACGAAAAATTGTGCTAGGTGAGCACAATTCAGCACATCTTGCAGATTTAAAAAATTCCACATATTACAAAAGTTAATCTTTTTTTTAGTTATTAGCGAGTAACGAGTAAAGGTGGAAATTCGTTATGTATGGAGAAAAATTGTGCTAAGTAAGCACAACTCAGCACAATTTACCGCATCTCGATATTTGAATTTTTACAAAAATTACAGCAATTTTTCGTTATATAGGTATTGTTCAATTTTAACCAGTAACGAATGGAAATACAAATTTTCAATGTATGGACGAAAAATTGTACTAGGTTAGCACAAATCAGCACAATTTACCCCATCTCAATATTTGAGTTTTTACAAAAATTGCAGCAATTTTGCTTTATATATGTATTTTTTCCAATTTTAACTAGTAACGAGTGGAAATACAAATTTTCAATGTATGGACGAAAAATTGTGCTTGGTTAGCACAAATCAGCACAACTTTTAGTTTTTCGATATCTTGTTTCTATAAGTATGCGAGTTTGATTTTTCTTTTTTAACGAGTAACGAGTATATATACAAATTTCCAATGTATGGACGAAAAATTGTGCTAGGTGAGCACAAATCAGCACATCTTGCAGATTTAAAAAATTCCACTTATTACAAAAGTTAATCTTTTTTTTAGTTTTTAGCGAGTAACGAGTAAAGGTGGAAATTCGTTATGTATGGAGAAAAATTTTGCTAAGTAAGCACAACTCAGCACAATTTACCGCATCTCGATGTTTGAATTTTTACAAAAATTACAGCAATTTTTTGTTATATATGTAATTTTTCCAATTTTAACTAGTAACGAGTGGAAATACAAATTTTCAATGTATGGACGAAAAATTGTGCTAAGTGAGCACAATTCAGCACAACTTGCAGATTTAAAAAATTCCACATATTACAAAAGTCATACATTTTATTAATTTTTAGCGAGTAACGAGTAAAGGTGGAAATTCTTTATGTATGGGCGAAAAATTGTGCTAAGTGACCACAACTCAGCACAATTTACCGCATCTCGATATTTTACAGCAATTTTTCGTTATATATGAATTTTTTCCAGTTTTAACTAGTAACGAGTAGAAACACAAATTTTGAATGTATGGACGAAAAATTGTGCTAGGTTAGCACAAATCAGCACAACTTTTAGTTTTTCGATATCTTGTTTCTAAATATGCGGTTTCGATTCTTATAAATTTAACGAGTAAGGAGTAGAGTTACAAATTTCCAATGTATGGGCGAAAAATTGTGCTAGGTGAGCACAATTCAGCACAACTTGCAGATTTAAAAAATTCCACTTATTACAAAAGTTATATATTTTTTTAATTTTTAGCGAGTAACGAGTAAAGGTGGAAATTCGTTATGTATGGACGAAAAATTGTACTAAGTGAGCGCAACTCAGCAGAATGTACCGCATCTCGATATTTGAATTATTAAAAAAATTACAGCAATTTTTCTTTATATATGTATTTTTTCCAATTTTAACTAGTAACGAGTGGAAATACAAATTTTCAATGTATGGACGAAAACTTGTGCTACGTTAGCACAAATCAGCACAACTTTTAGTTTTTCGATATCTTGTTTTTAAATATGCGATATTTATGTTTACTATTTTAACCAGTAACGAGTAGAGATACAAATTTCAAATATATGGACGAAAAATTGAGCTAGGTTAGCACAATTTACTGCATCTCGATATTTGAGTTTTTACAAAAATTACAGCAATTTTTCTTTATATATGTATTATTTCCAATTTTAACTAGTAACGAGTGGAAATACAAATTTTCAATGTATGGACGAAAACTTGTGCTACGTTAGCACAAATCAGCACAACTTTTAGTTTTTCGATATCTTGTTTTTAAATATGCGATATTTATTTTTACTATTATAACCAGTAACGAGTAGAGATACAAATTTCCAATGTATGGACGAAAAATTGAGCTAGGTGAGCACAATTCAGCACAACTTTCAGTTTTTCGATATCTTGTTTCTATAAGTATGCGAGGTTGATTCTTATAACTTAAACGAGTAAGGAGTAGAGTTACAAATTTCCAATTTATGGGCGAAAAATTGTGCTAGGTGAGCACAATTCAGCACAACTTGCAGATTTAAACAATTCCACTTATTACAAAAGTTATATATTTTTTTAATTTTTAGCGAGTAACGAGTAAAGGTGGAAATTTCGTTATGTATGGACGAAAAATTGTGTTAAGTGAGCACAATTCAGCACAACTTGAAGATTTACCGCATATCGATATTTGAATTATTACAAAAATTACAGCAATTTTTCGTTATATATGTATTTTTTCCAATTTAAACTAGTAACGAGTGAAAAAACAAATTTTTAATGTATGGACGAAAAATTGTGCTAGGTTAGCACAATTCAGCACATTTTGCAGATTTAAAAATTCCACTTATTACAAAAGTTATAATTTTTTTTTTAATTTTTAGCGAGTAACGAGTAAAGGTGGAAATTCGTTATGTATGGACGAAAAATTGTGCTAAGTGAGCATCTCGATATTTGAATCTTTACAAAAATTACAGCAATTTTTCGTTATATATGTATTTTTTCCAATTTTAACTAGTTACGAGTGGAAATACAAATTTTCAATGTATGGACGAAAAATTGTGCTAGGTTAGCACAAATCAGCACAACTTTTAGTTTTTCAATATCTTGTTTCTAAATATGCAATTTTGATTTTTACTATTTTAACGAGTAACGAGTATATATGCAAATTTCCAATGTATGGACGAAAAATTGTGCTAGGTGAGCACAACTCAGCACAATTTACCGCATTTCGATATTTGAATTTTTACAAAAATTACAGCAATTTTTCGTTATATTTGTATTTTTTCCAATTTTAACTAGTAACGAGTGGAAATACAAATTTTCAATGTATGGACGAAAAATTGTGCTAGGTGAGGACAATTTACGGCATCTCAATATTTGAGTTTTTACAAAAATTGCAGCAATTTTGCTTTATATATGTATTTTTTCCAAGTTTAACTAGTAACGAGTGGAAATACACATTTCAATGTATGGACGAAAAATTGTGCTAGGTTAGCACAAATCAGCACAACTTTTAGTTTTGCGATATCTTGTTTCTATAAGTATGCGAGTTTGATTTTTACTATTTTAACGAGTAACGAGTATATATACAAATTTCCAATGTATGGACGAAAAATTGTGCTAGGTGAGCACAATTCAGCACATCTTGCAGATTTAAAAAATTCCACATATTACAAAAGTTAATCTTTTTTTTTAGTTATTAGCGAGTAACGAGTAAAGGTGGAAATTCGTTATGTATGGAGAAAAATTGTGCTAAGTAAGCACAACTCAGCACAATTTACCGCATCTCGATATTTGAATTTTTACAAAAATTACAGCAATTTTTCGTTATATAGGTATTGTTCAATTTTAACCAGTAACGAATGGAAATACAAATTTTCAATGTATGGACGAAAAATTGTACTAGGTTAGCATAAATCAGCACAATTTACCCCATCTCAATATTTGAGTTTTTACAAAAATTGCAGCAATTTTGCTTTATATATGTATTTTTTCCAATTTTAACTAGTAACGAGTGGAAATACAAATTTTCAATGTATGGACGAAAAATTGTGCTAGGTTAGCACAAATCAGCACAGCTTTTAGTTTTTCGATATCTTGTTTCTATAAGTATGCGAGTTTGATTTTTCTATTTTAACGAGTAACGATTATATATACAAATTTCCAATGTATGGACGAAAAATTGTGCTAGGTGAGCACAAATCAGCACATCTTGCAGATTTAAAAAATTCCACTTATTACAAAAGTTAATCTTTTTTTTTAGTTTTTAGCGAGTAACGAGTAAAGGTGGAAATTCGTTATGTATGGAGAAAAATTGTGCTAAGTAAGCACAACTCAGCACAATTTACCGCATCTCGATGTTTGAATTTTTACAAAAATTACAGCAATTTTTTGTTATATATGTAATTTTTCCAATTTTAACTAGTAACGAGTGGAAATACAAATTTTCAATGTATGGACGAAAAATTGTGCTAAGTGAGCACAATTCAGCACAACTTGCAGATTTAAAAAATTCCACATATTACAAAAGTCATACATTTTATTAATTTTTAGCGAGTAACGAGTAAAGGTGGAAATTCTTTATGTATGGGCGAAAAATTGTGCTAAGTGACCACAACTCAGCACAATTTACCGCATCTCGATATTTTACAGCATTTTTTCGTTATATATGAATTTTTTCCAATTTTAACTAGTAACGAGTAGAAACACAAATTTGAATGTATGGACGAAAAATTGTGCTAGGTTAGCACAAATCAGCACAACTTTTAGTTTTTCGATATCTTGTTTCTAAATATGCGGTTTCGATTCTTATAAATTTAACGAGTAAGGAGTAGAGTTACAAATTTCCAATGTATGGGCGAAAAATTGTGCTAGGTGAGCACAATTCAGCACAACTTGCAGATTTAAAAAATTCCACTTATTACAAAAGTTATATATTTTTTTAATTTTTAGCGAGTAACGAGTAAAGGTGGAAATTCGTTATGTATGGACGAAAAATTGTGCTAAGTGAGCACAACTCAGCAGAATGTACCGCATCTCGATATTTGAATTATTAAAAAAATTACAGCAATTTTTCTTTATATATGTATTTTTTCCAATTTTAACTAGTAACGAGTGGAAATACAAATTTTCAATGTATGGACGAAAACTTGTGCTACGTTAGCACAAATCAGCACAACTTTTAGTTTTTCGATATCTTGTTTTTAAATATGCGATATTTATGTTTACTATTTTAACCAGTAACGAGTAGAGATACAAATTTCCAATGTATGGACGAAAAATTGAGCTAGGTGAGCACAATTCAGCACAACTTGCAGATTTAAAAAATTCCACATATTACAAAAGTTATAAATTTTTTTAATTTTTAGCGAGTAACGAGTAAAGGTGGAAATTCGTTATGTATGGACGAAAAATTGTGCTAAGTGAGCACAACTCAGCAAAATTTACCGCATCTCAATATTTGAATTTTTACAAAAATTACAGCAATTGACGAAAAATTGTGCTAGGTGAGCACAATTCAGCACAACTTGTAGATTTAAAACATTCCACATATTACAAAAGTTGTACATTTTTTTAATTTTAGCGAGTAACGAGTAAAAGTGGAAATTCGTTATGTATGGAGTGGAAATACAAATTTTCAATGTATGGACGAGAAACTGTACTAGGTTAGCACAAATCAGCACAACTTTTAGTTTTTTGATATCTTATTTCTAAATATGCGATTTTGGTCTTTACTATTTTAACGAGTAACGTATGGACGAAAAATATTTTTTCCAATTTTAACTAGTAACGAGTGGAAATACAAATTTTCAGTGTATGGACGAAAAATTGTGCTAGGTAAGCACAATTTACCACATCTCAATATTTGAATTTTTACAAAAATTACAGCAATTTTTCGTTATATATGTATTTTTTCCAAATACAATTTTTCAATGTATGGACGAAAAATTGTGCTAGGTTAGCACAAATCAGCACAACTTTTAGTTTTTCGATATCTTGTTTCTATAAGTATGCGAGTTTGATTCTTATAACTTTAACGAGTAAGGAGTAGAGTTACAAATTTCCAATGTATGGGCGAAAAATTGTGCTAGGTGAGCACAATTCAGAGCAACTTGCAGATTTAAAAAATTCCACTTATTACAAAAGTTTTAATTTTTTTTTTTTATTTTTAGCGAGTAACGAGTAAAGGTGGAAATTCGTTATGTATGGACGAAAAATTGTGCTAAGTGAGCACAACTCAGCAGAATGTACCGCATCTCGATATTTGAATTATTACAAAAATTACAGCAATTTTTCGTTATGTATACATTTTTTCCAATTTTACTATTAACGAGAGGAAATACAAATTTTCAATGTATGGACGAAAAATTGTGCTAGGTTAGCACAAATCAGCACAACTGTTAGTTTTTCGATATCTTGTTTCTAAATATGCGATCGTTGCAGAGTAACGAGTAAAGGTGGAAATTCGTTATGTATGGACGAAAAATTGTGCTAAGTGAGCATCTCGATAATGGAATCTTTACAAAAATTACAGCAATTTTTCGTCATGTATGTATTTTTTCCAATTATAACTAGTTACGAGTGGAAATACAAATTTTCAATGTATGGACGAAAAATTGTGCTAGGTTAGCACAAATCAGCACAACTTTTAGTTTTTCGATATCTTGTTTGTAAATATGCGATTTTGATTTTTACTATTTTAACGAGTATCGAGTAGAGATACAAATTTCCAATGTATGGACGAAAAATTGTGCTAGCTCAGCACAATTCAGCACAACGTGCAGATTTAAAAATTCCACATATTACAAAAGTTATACATTTTTTAATTTTTAGCGAGTAAAGAGTAAATGTGGAAATTCGTTATGTATGGACGAAAAATTGTGCTAAGTGAGCATAACTCAGCACAATTTACCGCATCTCGATATTTGAATTTTTACAAAAATTACAGCAATTTTTCGTTATATTTGTATTTTTTCCAATTTTAACTAGTAACGGGTGGAAATACAAATTTTCAATGTATGGACGAAAAATTGTACTAGGTTAGCACAATTTACCGCATCTCGATGTTTGAGTTTTTACAAAAATTACAGCAATTTTTCGTTATATATGCATTTTTTCCAATTTTAATTAGTAACGAGTGGAAATACAAATTTTCAATGTATGGACGAAAACTTGTGCTACGTTAGCACAAATAAGCACAACTTTTAGTTTTTCGATATCTTGTTTTTAAATATGCGATATTTATTTTTACTTTTTTAACCAGTAACGAGTAGAGATACAAATTTCCAATGTATGGACGAAAAATTGAGTTAGGTGAGCACAATTCAGCACAACTTGCAGATTTAAAAAATTCCACATATTACAAAAGTTATAAATTTTTTTAATTTTTAGCCAGTAACGAGTAAAGGTGGAAATTCGTTAGGTTTGAACAAAAATTGTGCTAAGTGAGCACAACTCAGCAAAATTTACCGCATCTCAATATTTGAATTTTTACAAAAAAACGAGTAAAGGTGGAAATTCGTTATGTATGGACGAAAAATTGTGCTAAGTGAGCATCTTGATATTTGAATTTTTACAAAAATTACAGCAATTTTTCGTTATATATGTATTTTTTCCAATTTTTACTAGTAACTTGTGGAAATACAATTTTTCAATGTATGAACGAAAAATTGTGCTAGGTTAGCACAATTTACCGGATCTCGATATTTGAGTTTTTACAAAAATTACAGCAATTTTTCGTTATATATGTATTTTTCAATTTTAACCAGTAACGAGTGGAAATACACATTTTCAATGTATGGACGAAAAATTGTGCTAGGTTAGCGCAAATCAGAACAATTTTTAGTTTTTCGATATCTTGTTTCTAAATATGCGAGTCTGAGTTTTACTATTTTAACGAGTAACGAGTAGATATACATATTTCCAATGTATGGACGAAAAATTGTGCTAGGTGAACACAATTCAGCACAACTTGCAGATTTAAAAAATTCCACATATTACAAAAGTTATACATTTTTTTAATTTTTAGCGAGTAACGAGTAAAGGTGAAAATCAGCACAACTTTTAGTCTTTCGATATCTTGTTTCTAAACATGCGATTTTGATTCTTATAATTTAAACGAGTAAGGAGTAGAGTTACAAATTTCCAATGTATGGACGAAAAATTGTGCTAGGTTAGCACAAATCAGCACAACTTTTAGTTTTTCGATATATTGTTTCTAAATATGCGATATTTATTTTTA
Organism: Musca domestica; assembly: GCF_030504385.1. Classification (NCBI taxonomy): domain Eukaryota; kingdom Metazoa; phylum Arthropoda; class Insecta; order Diptera; family Muscidae; genus Musca; species Musca domestica. The sequence goes on along the minus strand of NW_026712293.1, from coordinate 9,228,191 downwards.
CTATTTTAACGAGTAGCGAGTAGAGATACAAATTTCCAATGTATGGACGAAAAATTGTGCTTGCTGAGCACAATTCAGCACAACTTACAGATTTAAAGAATTCCACATATTACAGAAGTTATACATTTTTTAATTTTTAGCGAGTAACAAGTAAAGGTGAAAATTCGTCAGCACAATTTACCGCATCTCGATATTTGAATTTTTACAAAAACTACAGCAATTTTCCGTTATGTATACATTTTTTCCAATTTTACTAGTAACGAGTGGAAATACAATTTTTCAATGTATGGACGAAAAATTGTGCTAGGTTAGCACAAATCAGCACAACTTGCAGATTTAAAAAATTCCACATATTACAAAAGTTATACATTTTTTTAATTTTTAGGGAGTAACGAGTAAAGGTGAAAATCAGCACAACTTTTAGTATTTCGATATATTGTTTCTAAACATGCGATTTTGATTCTTAAAATTTAAACGAGTAAGGAATAGAGTTACAAATTTCCAATGTATGGACGAAAAATTGTGCTAGGTTAGCACAAACCAGCACAACTTTTAGTTTTTCGATATCTTGTTTTTAAATATGCGATATTTATTTTTACTATTTTAACGAGTAACGAGTAGAGATACAAATTTCAAATGTATGGACGAAAAATTGTGCTTGCTGATCACAATTCAGCACAATTTACCGCATCTCAATATTTGAGTTTTTACAAAAATTACAGCAATTTTTCGTTATATATGTATTTTTCAATTGGAAATACAATTTCAAATGGAAATACAAATTTTCAATGTATGAACGAAAAATTGTACTAGGTTAGCACAAATCAGCACAACTTTTATTTTTTTGATATCTTGTTTCTAAATATGGATTTTGATCTTTACTATTTTAACGAGTAACGAGTAGAGATACTAGGTGAGCACAATTCAGCACAACTTGCAGATTTAAAAAATTCCACATATTACAAAAGATATATATTTTTTTACTTTTTAGCGAGTAACGAGTAAAGGTGGAAATTCGTTATGAATGGAGAAAAATTGTGCTAAGTGAGCACAACTAAGCACAATCCATATTCTACATATTTGAATTTCTCCATATTTGAATTTTTACAAAAATTACAGCAATTTATCGTTATATATGTATTTTTCAATTTTAACCAGTAACGACTGGAAATACAAATTTTCAATGTATGGACGAAAAATTGTACTAGGTTAGCACAAATCAGCACAACTTTTAGTTTTTCGATAACGTGTTTCAAAATATGCGATTTTGATTTTTACTATTTTAACCAGTAACGAGTAGAGATACAAATATCCAATGTATGGACGAAAAAGTGTACTAGGTTAGCACAAATCAGCACAATTTACCGCATCTCGATATTTGAATTTTTACAAAAATTACAGCAATTTTTCGTTATGTATACATTTTTCCAATTTTACTAGTAACGAGTGGAAATACAAATGTTCAATGTATGGACGAAAAATTGTGCTAGGTTAGCACAAATCAGCACAACTTTTAGTTTTTCGATATCTTGTTTCAAAATATGCGATTTTGATTTTTACTATTTTAACCAGTAACGAGTAGAGATACAAATATCCAATGTATGGACGAAAAATTGTGCTAGGTGAGCACAATTCAGCACAACTTGCAGATTTACCGCATCTCGATATTTGAATTATTACAAAAATTACAGCAATTTTTCGTTATATATGTATTTTTTCCAATTTTAACTAGTTACGAGTGGAAATACAAATTTTCAATGTATGGACGAAAAATTGTGCTAGGTTAGCACAAATCAGCACAACTTTTAGTTTTTCGATATCTTGTTTGTAAATATGCGATTTTGATTTTTACTATTTTAACGAGTAGCGAGTAGAGATACAAATTTCCAATGTATGGACGAAAAATTGTGCTAGCTCAGCACAATTCAGCACAACGTGCAGATTTAAAAATTCCACATATTACAAAAGTTATACATTTTTTAATTTTTAGCGAGTAAAGAGTAAATGTGGAAATTCGTTATGTATGGACGAAAAATTGTGCTAGGTGAGCACAATTCAGCACAGCTTGCAGATTTAAAAAATTCCACATATTACAAAAGTTATACATTTTTTTAATTTTTAGCGAGTAACGAGTAAAGGTGGAAATTCGTTATGTATGGAGAAAAATTGTGCTAAGTGAGCACAACTCAGCAAAATTTACCGCATCTCGATATTTGAATTTTTACAAAAATTACAGCAATTGACGAAAAATTGTGCTAGGTGAGCACAATTCAGCAGATTTGGAGAATTCCACACATTAAAAAAGTTGTATATTTTTTTAATTTTAGCGAGTAACGAGTAAAGGTGGAAATTCGTTAAGTATGGACGAAAAATTGTGCTAAGTGAGCACAACTTAGCACAATTTATCGCATCTCGATATTTGAATTTTTACAAAAATTACAGCAATTTTTCGGTATTTATGTATTTAACGAGTAACGAGTGGAAATACAAATTTTCGATGTATGGACGAAAAATTGTACTAGGTTAGCACAAATCAGCACAACTTTTAGTTTTTCGATATCTTGTTTCTAAATATGCGATTTTGATTTTTACTATTTTAACGAGTAACGAGTAGAGATACAAATTTCAACTGTATGGACGAAAAATTGTGTTAGGTGAGCACAATTCAGCACAACTTGCAGATTTATAAAATTCCACATATTACAAATGTTATATATTTTTTTAATTTTTAGCGAGTAACGAGTAAATTTGAAAATTCGTTATGCATGGACGAAAAATTGTGCTAAGTGAGCACAACTCAGCAAAATTTACCGCATCTCGATATTTGAATATTTACAAAAATTACAGCAATTTTTCGTTATATACGTATTTTTCAATTTTAACCAGTAACGAGTGGAAATACAAATTTTCAATGTATGGACGAAAAATTGTGCTAGGTTAGCACAAATCAGGACAACTTTTAGTTTTTCGATTTCTTGTTTCTAAATATGCGATTTTGATTTTTACTATTTTAACGAGTAACGAGTAGATGTACAAATTTCCACTGTATGGACGAAAAATTGTGCTAGGTGAGCACAATTCAGCACAACTTGCAGATTTATAAAATTTCACATATTACAAATGTTATATATTTTATTAATTTTTAGCGAGTAACGAGTAAAGTTGAAATTCGTTATGTATGAACGAAAAATTGTGCTAAGTGAGCACAACTCAGCAAAATTTACCGCATCTCGATATTTGAATTCTTACAAAAATTACAGCAATTTTTCTTTATATATGTATTTTTCAATTTTAACCAGTAACGAGTGGAAATACACATTTTCAATGTATGGACGAAAAATTGTGCTAGGTTATCACAAATCAGCGCAACTTTTAGTTTTTCGATATCTTTTTTCTAAATATGCGATTTTGATTTTTACTATTTTAACGAGTAACGAGTAGATGTACAAATTTCCAATGTTTGGACGAAAAATTGTGCTAAGTGAGCACAACTCAGCAAAATTTACCGCATCTCGATATTTGAATTCTTACAAAAATTACAGCAATTTTTCTTTGTATATGTATTTTTCAATTTTAACCAGTAACGAGTGGAAATACAAATTTTCAATGTATGGACGAAAAATTGTGCTAGGTTAGCACAAATCAGCACAGCTTTTAGTTTTTCGATATCTTGTTTCTAAATATGCGATTTTGATTTTTACTATTTTAACGAGTAGAGATAAAAATTTCAACTGTATGGACGAAAAATTGTGTTAGGTGAGCACAATTCAGCACAACTTTCAGATTTAAAACTTTCCACATATTACAAAATTTATACATTTTTTTACTTTTTAGCGAGTAACGAGTAAAGATGGAAATTCGTTATGTATGGACGAAAAATTGTGCTACGTGAGCACAACTAAGCACAATTTACCGCATCTCGATATTTGAATTTTTACAAAAATTACAGCACTTTTTCGTTATATATGTATTTTTCAATTTTAACCAGTAACGAGTGGAAATACAAATTTCCAATGTATGGACGAAAAATTGTGCTAGGTGAGCACAATTAATTTTAGCGAGTAACGAGTAAAGTTGGACATTCGTTATGTATGGGCGAAAAATTGTGCTAAGTGAGCACAACTCAGCATAATTTACCGCGTGTCGATATTTGAATTTTTACAAAAATTACAGCAATTTTTTGTTATATATATATTTTTTCCAATTTTAACTAGTAACGAGTGGAAATACATATTTTCAATGTATGGACGAAAAATTGTGCTAGGTTAGCACAAATCTTGTTTCTAATCTTGTTCGATATCTTGTTTCTAAATATGCGAGTTTGATTTTTACTATTTTAACGAGTAACGAGTAGATATACAAATTTCCAATGTATGGACGAAAAATTTTGTCAGGTGAGCACAATTCAGCACAACTTGCAGATTTAAAAAATTCCATATATTACAAAAGTTATATATTTTTTTAATTTTCTTGTTTCTATAAGTATGCGAGTTTGATTTTTACTATTTTAACGAGTATACATACAAATTTCCAATGTATGGACAAAAAATTGTGCTAGGTGAGCACAATTAATTTTAGCGAGTTAATTTTAGCGAGTTGGAAATTCGTTATGTATGGGCGAAAAATTGTGCTAAGTGAGCACAACTCAGCATAATTTACCGCATGTCGATATTTGAATTTTTACAAAAATTACAGCAATTTTTCGTTATATATGTATTTTTTCCAATTTTAACTAGTAACGAGTGGAAATACATATTTTCAATGTATGGATGAAAAATTGTGCTAGGTTAGCACAAATCAGCACAACTTTTAGTTTTTCGATATCTTGTTTCTAAATATGCGAGTTTGATTTTTACTATTTTAACGAGTAACGAGTAGATATACAAATTTCCTATGTATGGACGAAAAATTGCGCTAGGTGAGCACAATTCAGCACAACTTGCAGATTTAAAAAATTCCACATATTACAAAATTTATACATTTTTTAATTTTTAGGGAGTAACGAGTAAAGGTGGAAATTCGTTATGTATGGACGAAAAATATTTTTTCCAATTTTAACTAGTAACGAGTGGAAATACAAATTTTCAATGTATGGACTAAAAGTTCTGTTAGGTTAGCACAATTTACAACATCTCGATATTTCAGTTTTTACAAAAATTACAACAATTTTTCGTTATATATGTATTTTTTCCAATTTTAACTAGTAACGAGTGGAAATAAATATTTGCAATGTATGGTGTAGTTTTTCGTTATATATGTATTTTTTCCAATTTTAACTAGTAACGAGTGGAAATACAAATTTTCAATGTATGGACGAAAAATTGTGCTAGGTTAGCACAAATTACCGCATCTCGATATTTGAGTTTTTAAAAAACTTACAGCAATTTTTCTTTATATATGTATTTTATCCAATTTTAACTAGTAACGAGTGGAAATACGAATATTACAAAAGTTACACATTTTTTTAATTTTTAGCGAGTAACGAGTAAAGTTGGAAATTCGTTATGTATGGACGAAAAATATTTTGAGTTTTGCCTTGTTAAGGCGAAGATCATATGTTTTATGATTTATGTGTTTGTTTTCTCTTTCGAGACGAGCTTAATGATCTGAAATTTGCAGTGAAAAAGAAAGCCAGATAGACACTATCACACACTCACCACTATGCGACGCGTTTCGCCGTTGGTTAAGCGGCTCATCAGGCATATTTGGTGTGGATGATGGCTTACAAGGGCCGTTCTCTGGAAAGTAGAATATATTTCGAACTTATTGCAAATTAGCATATGCGAATTATACACTAGAAACTCTCCAGGTTCGACTCAAGTTCTATTGGCAGATCTTTTTCACAGCAAAGTTTTGTTTTTGTAGTGATGGATTTTTTGTCCACAACAACTACATTGCTTCCAATGCATACACTTGTTTTAGTGCTGCTTTACGAAGACGGGTTAACGGCTCTGAACGTAGAGACGGCAACTTCTAGTTGGCTGCACACCGAGGTCCGCGGTTAAAATCCCACACCCAGGCTCGGCTGAATTTTTGAGTTTTGCCTTGTTAAGGCGAAGATCATATGTTTTATGATTTATGTGTTCGTTTTCTCTTTCGAGACGAGCTTAGTGATCTGAAATTTGCAGTGAAAAGGAAAGCCAGATAGACACTATCACACACTCACCACTATGCGACGCGTTTCGCCGTTGGTTAAGCGGCTCATCAGGCATATCTGGTGTGGATGATGGCTTACAAGGGCCGTTCTCTGGAAAGTAGTATATATTTCGAACTTATTGCAAATTAGCATATGCGAATTATACACTAGAAACTCTCCAGGTTCGACTCAAGTTCTATTGGCAGATCTTTTTCACAGCAAAGTTTTGTTTTTGTAGTGATGGATTTTTTGTCCACAACAACTACATTGCTTCCAATGCATACACTTGTTTTAGTGCTGCTTTAGGAAGATGGGTTAATGGCTCTGAACGTAGAGACGGCAACTTCTAGTTGGCTGCACACCGAGGTCCGCGGTTCAAATCCCACAGCCAGGCTCGGCTGAATTTTTGAGTTTTGCCTTGTTAAGGCGAAGATCATATGTTTTACGATTTATGTGTTTGTTTTCTCTTTCGAGACGAGCTTAATGATCTGAAATTTGCAGTGAAAAGGAAAGCCAGATAGACACTATCACACACTCACCACTATGCGACGCGTTTCGCCGTTGGTTAAGCGGCTCATCAGACATATTTAGTGAAAAAGATCTGCCAATAGAACTTGAGTCGAACCTGGAGAGTTTCTAGTGTATAATTCGCATATGCTAATTTGCAATAAGTTCGAAATATATACTACTTTCCAGAGAACGGCCCTTGTAAGCCATCATCCACACCAAATATGCCTGATGAGCCGCTTAACCAACGGCGAAACGCGTCGCATAGTGGTGAGTGTGTGATAGTGTCCATCTGGCTTTCCTTTTCACAGCAAATTTCAGATCATTAAGCTCGTCTCGAAAGAGAAAACAAACACATAAATCTTCGCCTTAACAAGGCAAAACTCAAAAATTCAGCCGAGCCTGGGTGTGGGATTTTAACCGCGGACCTTGGTGTGCAGCAAACTATAAGTTGCCGTCTCTACGTTCAGAGCCATTAACCCGTCTTCCTAAAGCAGCACTAAAACAAGTGTATGCATTGGAAGCAATGTAGTTGTTGTGGACAAAAAATCCATCACTACAAAAACAAAACTTTGCTGTGAAAAAGATCTGCCAATAGAACTTGAGTCGAACCTGGAGAGTTTCTAGTGTATAATTCGCATATGCTAATTTGCAATAAGTTCGAAATATATACTACTTTCCAGAGAACGGCCCTTGTAAGCCATCATCCACACCAAATATGCCTGATGAGCCGCTTAACCAACGGCGAAACGCGTCGCATAGTGGTGAGTGTGTGATAGTGTCTATCTGGCTTTCCTTTTCACTGCAAATTTCAGATCATTAAGCTCGTCTCGAAAGAGAAAACAAACACATAAATGAAAAATATTTTTTCCAATTTTAACTAGTAACGAGTGGAAATACAAATTTTCAATGTATGGACGAAAAACTGTGTTATGTTAGCACAATTTACAGCATCTCGATATTTATGTTTTTACAAAAATTACAGCAATTTTTCGTTATATATGTATTTTTTTCAATTTTAACTAGTAACGAGTGGAAATGCAATTTTTCAATGTATGGTGTAATTTTTCGTTATATATGTATTTTTTCCAATTTTAACTAGTAACGAGTGGAAATGCAATTTTTGAATGTATGGTGTAATTTTTCGTTATATATGTATTTTTTCCAATTTTAAATAGTAACGAGTGGCAATGCAATTTTTCAATGTATGGTGTAATTTTTCGTTATATATGTATTTTTCAATTTTAACCAGTAACGAGTGGAAATACAAATTTTCAATGTATGGACGAAAAATTGTACTAGGTTAGCACAAATCAGCACAACTTTTAGTTTTTCGATATCGTGTTTCTAAACATGCGATTTTAATCTTTACTATTTTAACGAGTAACGAGTAGAGATACAAATTTCAATTGTATGGACGAAAAATTGTGTTGGGTGAGCACAATTCAGCACAACCTGTAGATTTAAAACATTCCATATATTGCAAAAGTTATACATTTTTTTACTTTTTAGTGAGTAACGAGTAAAGATGGAAATTCGTTATGTTTGGACGAAAAATTGTGCTAAGTGAGCACAACTTAGCACAATTTACCGCATCTCGATATTTGAATTTTTACAAAAATTACAGCAATTGTTCGTTATATATGTATTTTTTCCAATTTTAACTAGTAACGAGTGGAAATACAAATTTTCAATGTATGGACGAAAAATTGTGCTAGGTTAGCACAATTTACCGCATCTCGATATTTGAGTTTTTACAAAAATTACAGCATTTTTTTAATTTTTAGCGAGTAACGAGTGAAGATGGAAATTCGTTATGTTTGGACGAAAAATTGTGCTAAGTGAGCACAACTTAGCACAATTTACCACATCTCGATATTTGAATTTTTACAAAAATTGCAGCAATTTTTCGTTATATATGTATTTTTCAATTTTAACCAGTAACGAGTGGAAATACAAATTTTCAATGTATGGACGAAAAATTGTGCTAGGTTAGCACAAATCAGCACAACTTATAGTTTTTCGATATCTTGTTTCAAAATATGCGATTTTGATTTTTACTATTTTAACCAGTAACGAGTAGAGATACAAATATCCAATGTATGGACGAAAAATTGTGCTAGGTGAGCACAATTCAGCACAACTTGCAGATTTACCGCATCTCGATATTTGAATTATTACAAAAATTACAGCAATTTTTCGTTATATATGTATTTTTCTAATTTTAACTAGTTACGAGTGGAAATACAAATTTTCAATGTATGGACGAAAAATTGTGCTAGGTTAGCACAATTTACCGCATCTCGATATTTGAGTTTTTACAAAAATTACAGCATTTTTTTAATTTTTAGCGAGTAACGAGTAAAGGTGGAAATTCGTTATGTATGGACGAAAAATATTTTTTCCAATTTTAACTAGTAACGAGTGGAAATACAAATTTTCAATGTATGGACGAAAAGTTCTGTTAGGTTAGCACAATTTACAACATCTCGATATTTCAGTTTTTACAAAAATTACAACAATTTTTCGTTATATATGTATTTTTTCCAATTTTAACTAGTAACGAGTGGAAATAAATATTTGCAATGTATGGTGTAGTTTTTCGTTATATATGTATTTTTTCCAATTTTAACTAGTAACGAGTGGAAATACATATTTTCAATGTATGGACGAAAAATTGTGCTAGGTTAGCACAAATTACCGCATCTCGATATTTGAGCCGAGACAAAAAATCCATCACTACAAAAACAAAACTTTGCTGTGAAAAAGATCTGCCAATAGAACTTGAGTCGAACCTGGAGAGTTTCTAGTGTATAATTCGCATATGCTAATTTGCAATAAGTTCGAAATATATACTACTTTCCAGAGAACGGCCCTTGTAAGCCATCATCCACACCAAATATGCCTGATGAGCCGCTTAACCAACGGCGAAACGCGTCGCATAGTGGTGAGTGTGTGATAGTGTCTATCTGGCTTTCCTTTTCACTGCAAATTTCAGATCATTAAGCTCGTCTCGAAAGAGAAAACAAACACATAAATGAAAAATATTTTTTCCAATTTTAACTAGTAACGAGTGGAAATACAAATTTTCAATGTATGGACGAAAAACTGTGTTATGTTAGCACAATTTACAGCATCTCGATATTTATGTTTTTACAAAAATTACAGCAATTTTTCGTTATATATGTATTTTTTTCAATTTGAACTAGTAACGAGTGGAAATGCAATTTTTCAATGTATGGTGTAATTTTTCGTTATATATGTATTTTTTCCAATTTTAACTAGTAACGAGTGGAAATGCAATTTTTGAATGTATGGTGTAATTTTTCGTTATATATGTATTTTTTCCAATTTTAAATAGTAACGAGTGGCAATGCAATTTTTCAATGTATGGTGTAATTTTTCGTTATATATGTATTTTTCAATTTTAACCAGTAACGAGTGGAAATACAAATTTTCAATGTATGGACGAAAAATTGTACTAGGTTAGCACAAATCAGCACAACTTTTAGTTTTTCGATATCGTGTTTCTAAACATGCGATTTTAATCTTTACTATTTTAACGAGTAACGAGTAGAGATACAAATTTCAATTGTATGGACGAAAAATTGTGTTGGGTGAGCACAATTCAGCACAACCTGTAGATTTAAAACATTCCATATATTGCAAAAGTTATACATTTTTTTACTTTTTAGTGAGTAACGAGTAAAGATGGAAATTCGTTATGTTTGGACGAAAAATTGTGCTAAGTGAGCACAACTTAGCACAATTTACCGCATCTCGATATTTGAATTTTTACAAAAATTACAGCAATTGTTCGTTATATATGTATTTTTTCCAATTTTAACTAGTAACGAGTGGAAATACAAATTTTCAATGTATGGACGAAAAATTGTGCTAGGTTAGCACAATTTACCGCATCTCGATATTTGAGTTTTTACAAAAATTACAGCATTTTTTTAATTTTTAGCGAGTAACGAGTGAAGATGGAAATTCGTTATGTTTGGACGAAAAATTGTGCTAAGTGAGCACAACTTAGCACAATTTACCGCATCTCGATATTTGAATTTTTACAAAAATTGCAGCAATTTTTCGTTACATATGTATTTTTCAATTTTAACCAGTAACGAGTGGAAATACAAATTTTCAATGTATGGACGAAAAATTGTGCTAGGTTAGCACAAATCAGCACGACTTATAGTTTTTTGATATCGTGTTTCTAAATATGCGATTTTGATATTTACTATTTAAACGAGTAACGAGTAGAGATACAAATTTCCAATGTATGGACGAAAATTTGTGCTAGGTGAGCACAATTCAGCACAACTTGCAGATTTAAAACCTTCCACACATTACAAAAGTTATACATCTTTTTAATTTTTAGCGAGTAACGAGTAAAGATGGAAATTCGTTTTGTATGGACGAAAAATATTTTTTCCAATTTTAACTAGTAACGGGTGGAAATACAAATTTTCAATGTATGGACGAAAAATTGTGCTAGGTGAGCACAATTAATTTTAGCGAGTAACGAGTAAAGTTGGAAATTCGCTATGTATGGACGAAAAATTGTGCAAAGTGAGCACAATTCAGCACTCAGCAGATTTAAAAAATTCCACATATTACAAAAGTTATACTTTTTTTTAATTTTTAGGGAGTAACGAGTAAAGGTGGAAATTCGTTATGTATGGACGAAAAATATTTTTTCCAATTTTAACTAGTAACGAGTGGAAATACAAATTTTCAATGTATGGACGAAAAATTGTGCTAGGTTAGCACAATTTACCGCATCTCGATATTTGAGTTTTTACAAAAGTTACAGCAATTTTTCGTTATATATGTATTTTTTCCAATTTTAACTAGTAACGAGTGGAAATACAAATTTTCAATGTATGGACGAGAAAATTGTGCTAGGTTAGCACAATTTGCCGCATCTCGATATTTGAGTTCTTACAAAAATTACAGCAATTTTTCTTTATATATGTATTTTTTCCAATTTTAACTAGTAACGAGTGGAAATGCAAATTTTCAATGTATGGACGAAAAATTGTGCTAGTTTAGCACAAATCAGCACAACTTTTAGTTTTTCGATATCTTGTTTCTATAAGTATGCGAGTTTGATTTTTACTATTTTAACGAGTAACGAGTAGATATACAAATTTCCAATGTATGGACGAAAAATTGTGCTGAGGTGAGCACAATTCAGCACAACTTGCAGAATTTAAAAATTTCACATATTACAAAAGTTATACATTTTTTTAATTTATATTACCGCATATATATATGTATTTTTTTTTTCCAATTTTAACTAGTAACGAGTGGAAATACAAATTTTCAATATATGGACGAAAAATTTTGCTAGGTTAGCACAAATCAGCACAACTTTTAGTTTTTCGATATCTTGTTTCTATAAGTATGTGAGTTTGATTTTAACTATTTTAACGAGTAACGAGTAGAGATACAATTTTCCAATGTATGGACGAAAAATTGTGCTGAAAAATTGTACAATGTGAGCACAATTCAGCACAACTTGCAGATTTAAAAAATTCCACATATTACAAAAGTTATACATTTTTTTTTAATTTTTAGCGAGTAACGAGTAAAGGTGGAAATTCGTTATGTATGGACGAAAAATATTTTTTCCAATTTTATCTAGTAACGAGTGGAAATACAAATTTTCAATGTACGGACGAAAATACAAATTTTCAATGTATGGACGAAAAATTGTGCTGAGGTGAGCACAATTCAGCACAACTTGCAGATTTAAAAAATTCCACATATTACAAAAGTTTTAATTTTTTTTTTTTTAATTTTTAGCGAGTGACGAGTAAAGTAAGAAATTGTTATGTATGGATGAAAAATTGTGCTAAGTGAGCACAACTCAGCAGAATGTACCGCATCTCGATATTTGAATTATTACAAAAATTACAGCAATTTTTCGTTATGTATACATTTTTTCCAATTTTACTATTAACGAGAGGAAATACAAATTTTCAATGTATGGACGAAAAATTGTGCTAAGTGAGCACAACTCAGCACAATTTCCGCATCTCGATATTTGAGTTTTTACAAAAACTACAGCAATTTTTCGTTATATATGTTTTTTTCCAATTTTAACTAGTAACGAGTGGTTAGCACAATTAACCGCATCTCGATATTTGAGTTTTTACAAAAATTACAGCAATTTTTCTTTATATATGTATTTTTTCTTGTGCTAGGTGAGCACAATTCAGCACATTTTGCTGATTTAAAAAATTCCACATATTACAAAAGTTATAAATTTTTTTCATTTTTAGCGAGTAACGAGTAAAGTAAGAAATTCGTTATGTATGGACGAAAAATTGTGCTAAGTGAGCACAACTCAGCACAATTTACCGCATCTCGAATTTTTTTTTTGAATTTTTACAAAAACTACAGCAATTTTTCTTTATATATGTATTTTTTCCAGTTTTAACTAGTAACGAGTGGAAATACAAATTTTCAATGTATGGACGAAAAATTTTGCTTTTAGTTTTTCGATATCTTGGTTCTATAAGAATGCAAGTTTGATTTTTACTATTTTAACGACTAACGAGTAGATATGCACACTTCCTATGTATGGAAGAAAAATTGTCCTAGGTGAGCACAATTCAGCACAACTTGCAGATTTAAAAATTCCACATATTACAAAAGTTATACATTTTTTTAATTTTTAGCGAGTAACGAGTAAAGGTGGAAAGGTGGTTATGTATGGAGGAAAAATGTTTTTTCCAATTTTAGCTGGTAACGAGTGGAAATAAAAATTTTCAATGTATGGACGAAAAATTGTGTTAGTTTAGCACAATTTACCACATCTCGATATTTGAGTTTTTACAAAAATTACAGCAATTTTTCGTTATATATGTATTTTTTCCAATTTTAACTAGTAACGGGTGGAAATACAAATTTTCAATGTATGGTGTAATTTTTCGTTATATATGTATTTTTTCCAATTTTAACTAGTAACGAGTGGAAATACAAATTTTCAATGTATGGACGAAAAATTGTGCTAGGTTAGCACAATTTACCGCATCTCGTTATTTGAATTTTTACAAAAACTACAGCAATTTTTCTTTATATATGTATTTTTTCCAATTTTAACTAGTAACGAGTGGAAATACAAATTTTCAATGTATGGACGAAAAATTTTGCTAGGTTAGCACAAATCAGCACTACTTTTAGTTTTTCGATATCTTGTTTCTATAAGTATGCGAGTTTGATTTTTACTATTTTAACGACTAACGAGTAGATATGCACATTCCCAATGTATGGACAAAAAATTGTGCTAGGTTAGCACAATTTATCTCATCTCGATATTTGAGTTTTTACAAAAAGTACAGCAATTTTTCTTTATATATGTATTTTTTCCACATATTACAAAAGTTATACATTTTTTTAATTTTTAGCGAGTAACGAGTAAAGTTGGAAATTGTTATGTATGGACGAAAAATTGTGCTAAGTGAGCACAACTCATCACAATTTCCGCATATCGATATTTGAATTTTTACAAAAATTACAGCAATTTTCCTTTATATATGTATTTTTTCCAATTTTAACTAGTAACGAGTGGAAATACGAATTTTCAATGTATGGACGAAAAATTGTGCTAGGTGAGCACAATTCAGCACAACTTGCAGATTTAAAAAATTCCACATACTACAAAAGTTATACATTTTTTTAATTTTTAGCGAGTAACGAGTAAAGGTGGAAATTCGTTATGTATGGAGGAAAAATGTTTTTTCCAATTTTAACTGGTAACGAGTAAAAATAAAAATTTTCAATGGATGGACGAAAAATTGTGTTAGGTTAGCACAATTTACTGCATCTCGATATTTGAGTTTTTACAAAAACTACAGCAATTTTTCGTTATATATGTATTTTTTCCAATTTTAACTAGTAACGAGTTGAAATACAAATTTTCAATGTATGGTGTAATTTTTCGTTATATATGTATTTTGTCCAATTTTAACTAGTAACGAGTGGAAATACAAATTTTCAATGTATGGACGAAAAATTGTGCTAGGTTAGCACAATTTACCGCATCTCGATATTTGAGTTTTTACAAAAATTACAGCAATTTTTCTTTATATATGTATTCTTTCCATTTGACCTAGTAACGAGTGGAAATACAAATTTTCAATATGTGGACGAAAAATTGTGCTAGGTTAGCACAAATCAGCACAACTTTTAGTTGTACGATATCTTGTTTCTACAAGTATGCGAGTTTGATTTTTACTATTTTAACGAGTAACGAGTAGATATACAAATTTCCAATGTATGGTCGAAAAATTGTGCTAGGTGAGCACAATTCAGCACAACTTGCAGATTTAAAAAATTCCACATATTACAAAAGTTATATTTTTTTTTTAATTTTTAGCGAGTAACGAGTAAAGGTGGAAATTCGTTATTTATGGACGAAAAATATTTTTTCGAATTTTAACTAGTAACGAGTGGAATACAAATTTTCAATGTATGGACGAAAAATTGTGTTAGGTTAGCACAATTTACCGCATCTCGATATTTGAGTTTTTACGAAAAGTACAGCAATTTTTCGTTATATATGTATTTTTTGCAATTTTAACTAGTAACGAGTGGAAATGCAAATTTTCAATGTATGGACAAAAAATTTTGCTAGGTTAGCACAAATCAGCATAACTTTTAGTTTTTCGATATCTTGTTTCTATAAGTATGCGAGTTTGATTTTTACTATTTTAACGACTAACGAGTAGATATGCAAATATCCAATGTATGGACGAAAAATTATGCTAGGTTAACACAATTTACCTTATCTCGATATTTGAGTTTTTACAAAAATTACAGCAATTTTTCTTTATATATGTATTTTTTCCACATATTACAAAAGTTATACATTTTTTAATTTTTAGCAAGTAACGAGTAAAGTTGGAAATTGTAATGTATGGACGAAAAATTGTGCTAAGTGAGCACAACTCAGCACAATTTCCGCATCTCGACATTTGAATTTTTACAAAAATTACAGCAATTTTTCTTTATATATGTTTTTTTTTTTTCAATTTTAACTAGTAACGAGTGGAAATACACATATTACAAAAGTTATACTTTTTTTAATTTTTAGCGAGTAACGAGTAAAGTTGGAAATTCGTTATGTATGGACGAAAAATTGTGCTAAGTGAGCACAACTCAGCACAATTTACCGCATCTCGATATTACAAAAGTTATACATTTTTTTAATTTTTAGCGAGTAACGAGTAAAGGTGGAAATTCGTTATTTATGGACGAAAAATATTTTTTCCAATTTTAACTAGTAACGAGTGGAAATACAAATTTTCAATGTATGGACGAAAAATTGTGTTAGGTTAGCACAATTTACCGCATCTCGATATTTGAGTTTTTGCAAAAAGTACAGCAATTTTTCGTTATATATGTATTTTTTGCAATTTTAACTAGTAACAAGTGGAAATGCAAATTTTCAATGTATGGACGAAAAATTTTTCTAGGTTAGCACAAATCAGCACAACTTTTAGTTTTTCGATATCTTGTTTCTATAAGTATGCGAGTTTGATTTTTACTATTTTAACGACTAAAGAGTAGATATGCAAATTTTCAATATATGGACGAAAAATTGTGCTAGGTTAGCACAAATTAGCACAACTTTCAGTTTTTCGATATCTTGTTTCTATAAGTATGCGAGTTTGATTTTTACTATTTTAACGAGTAACGAGTAGATGTACAAATTTCCAATGTATGGACGAAAAATTGTGCTAGGTGAGCACAATTCAGCACAACTTGCAGATTTAAAAAATTCCACATATTACAAAAGTTATACATTTTTTTAATTTTTAGCGAGTAACGAGTAAAGGTGGAAATTCGTTATGTATGGAGGAAAAATGTTTTTTCCAATTTTAACTGGTAACGAGTGAAAAAAAAAATTTTCAATGTATGGACGAAAAATTGTGTTAGGTTAGCACAATTTACTGCATCTCGATATTTGAGTTTTTACAAAAACTACAGCAATTTTTCGTTATATATGTATTTTTTCCAATTTTAACTAGTAACGAGTTGAAATACAAATTTTCAATGTATGGTGTAATTTTTCGTTATATATGTATTTTGTCCAATTTTAACTAGTAACGAGTGGAAATACAAATTTTCAATGTATGGACGAAAAATTGTGCTAGGTTAGCACAATTTACCGCATCTCGATATTTGAGTTTTTACAAAAATTACAGCAATTTTTCTTTATATATGTATTCTTTCCCATTTGACCTAGTAACGAGTGGAAATACAAATTTTCAATATATGGACGAAAAATTGTGCTAGGTTAGCACAAATCAGCACAACTTTTAGTTGTTCGATATCTTGTTTCTACAAGTATGCGAGTTTGATTTTTACTATTTTAACGAGTAACGAGTAGATATACAAATTTCCAATGTATGGACGAAAAATTGTGTTAGGTGAGCACAATTCAGCACAACTTGCAGATTTAAAAAATTCCACATATTACAAAAGTTATAATTTTTTTTAATTGAACAGAGTTTGGCTTGCTTGTTTGGGATACCATAGTATTTTGTTGTTGCAAAATCGTCAGGCGAAATCCCATTATTGTTGTTTTTATAAAAACAACGTTTGTTTATGAGTGGAGAACGATGGTAATGTTTACCAGGGGGTAAGGCAGGGAATACCTAGGTTTCGGAAAGAGCCACCAATCCTCATCAGTTCCCTTGTTTCTTGTCTGGGATATTCTCCCCAGAAGTTATTTAAAAAAATAACTTCTATGACAAAAAACATTTTTTACCCAAGTGACGAGATCGTAAGCTCAATAGAAGAGGAACAAAAGAATTACATAAAACTAAAATTCTTTTGGAAAATCTTCTAAATCTTACAACCGCACTTTTAAACATTTACATCTTTCTCCACTTTGTTATGCTTTCGTTCAACCTGAACGAAGTAACATAACCATGTAAGTTTGTTTTGTCTGTTACAACAAAAACCCCTTCGTCGACCGTGCCTGTGTCTATTAATAGAACAGAGTTTGGCTTGCTTGTTTGGGATACCATAGTATTTTGTTGTTGCAAAATCGTCAGGCGAAATCCCATTATTGTTGTTTTTATAAAAACAACGTTTGTTTATGAGTGGAGAACGATGGTAATGTTTACCAGGGGGTAAGGCAGGGAATACCTAGGTTTCGGAAAGAGCCACCAATCCTCATCAGTTCCCTTGTTTCTTGTCTGGGATATTCTCCCCAGAAGTTATTTAAAAAAATAACTTCTATGACAAAAAACATTTTTTACCCAAGTGACGAGATCGTAAGCTCAATAGAAGAGGAACAAAAGAATTACATAAAACTAAAATTCTTTTGGAAAATCTTCTAAATCTTACAACCGCACTTTTAAACATTTACATCTTTCTCCACTTTGTTATGCTTTAGTTCAACCTGAACGAAGTAACATAACCATGTAAGTTTGTTTTGTCTGTTACAACAAAAACCCCTTCGTCGACCGTGCCTGTGTCTATTAATAGAACAGAGTTTGGCTTGCTTGTTTGGGATACCATAATATTTTGTTGTTGCAAAATCGTCAGGCGAAATCCCATTATTGTTGTTTTTATAAAAACAACGTTTGTTTATGAGTGGAGAACGATGGTAATGTTTACCAGGGGGTAAGGCAGGGAATACCTAGGTTTCGGAAAGAGCCACCAATCCTCATCAGTTCCCTTGTTTCTTGTCTGGGATATTCTCCCCAGAAGTTATTTAAAAAAATAACTTCTATGACAAAAAACATTTTTTACCCAAGTGACGAGATCGTAAGCTCAATAGAAGAGGAACAAAAGAATTACATAAAACTAAAATTCTTTTGGAAAATCTTCTAAATCTTACAACCGCACTTTTAAACATTTACATCTTTCTCCACTTTGTTATGCTTTCGTTCAACCTGAACGAAGTAACATAACCATGTAAGTTTGTTTTGTCTGTTACAACAAAAACCCCTTCGTCGACCGTGCCTGTGTCTATTAATAGAACAGAGTTTGGCTTGCTTGTTTGGGATACCATAGTATTTTGTTGTTGCAAAATCGTCAGGCGAAATCCCATTATTGTTGTTTTTATAAAAACAACGTTTGTTTATGAGTGGAGAACGATGGTAATGTTTACCAGGGGGTAAGGCAGGGAATACCTAGGTTTCGGAAAGAGCCACCAATCCTCATCAGTTCCCTTGTTTCTTGTCTGGGATATTCTCCCCAGAAGTTATTTAAAAAAATAACTTCTATGACAAAAAACATTTTTTACCCAAGTGACGAGATCGTAAGCTCAATAGAAGAGGAACAAAAGAATTACATAAAACTAAAATTCTTTTGGAAAATCTTCTAAATCTTACAACCGCACTTTTAAACATTTACATCTTTCTCCACTTTGTTATGCTTTCGTTCAACCTGAACGAAGTAACATAACCATGTAAGTTTGTTTTGTCTGTTACAACAAAAACCCCTTCGTCGACCGTGCCTGTGTCTATTAATAGAACAGAGTTTGGCTTGCTTGTTTGGGATACCATAGTATTTTGTTGTTGCAAAATCGTCAGGCGAAATCCCATTATTGTTGTTTTTATAAAAACAACGTTTGTTTATGAGTGGAGAACGATGGTAATGTTTACCAGGGGGTAAGGCAGGGAATACCTAGGTTTCGGAAAGAGCCACCAATCCTCATCAGTTCCCTTGTTTCTTGTCTGGGATATTCTCCCCAGAAGTTATTTAAAAAAATAACTTCTATGACAAAAAACATTTTTTACCCAAGTGACGAGATCGTAAGCTCAATAGAAGAGGAACAAAAGAATTACATAAAACTAAAATTCTTTTGGAAAATCTTCTAAATCTTACAACCGCACTTTTAAACATTTACATCTTTCTCCACTTTGTTATGCTTTCGTTCAACCTGAACGAAGTAACATAACCATGTAAGTTTGTTTTGTCTGTTACAACAAAAACCCCTTCGTCGACCGTGCCTGTGTCTATTAATAGAACAGAGTTTGGCTTGCTTGTTTGGGATACCATAGTATTTTGTTGTTGCAAAATCGTCAGGCGAAATCCCATTATTGTTGTTTTTATAAAAACAACGTTTGTTTATGAGTGGAGAACGATGGTAATGTTTACCAGGGGGTAAGGCAGGGAATACCTAGGTTTTGCAACAACAAAATACTATGGTATCCCAAACAAGCAAGCCAAACTCTGTTCTATTAATAGACACAGGCACGGTCGACGAAGGGGTTTTTGTTGTAACAGACAAAACAAACTTACATGGTTATGTTACTTCGTTCAGGTTGAACGAAAGCATAACAAAGTGGAGAAAGATGTAAATGTTTAAAAGTGCGGTTGTAAGATTTAGAAGATTTTCCAAAAGAATTTTAGTTTTATGTAATTCTTTTGTTCCTCTTCTATTGAGCTTACGATCTCGTCACTTGGGTAAAAAATGTTTTTTGTCATAGAAGTTATTTTTTTAAATAACTTCTGGGGAGAATATCCCAGACAAGAAACAAGGGAACTGATGAGGATTGGTGGCTCTTTCCGAAACCTAGGTATTCCCTGCCTTACCCCCTGGTAAACATTACCATCGTTCTCCACTCATAAACAAACGTTGTTTTTATAAAAACAACAATAATGGGATTTCGCCTGACGATTTTGCAACAACAAAATACTATGGTATCCCAAACAAGCAAGCCAAACTCTGTTCTATTAATAGACACAGGCACGGTCGACGAAGGGGTTTTTGTTGTAACAGACAAAACAAACTTACATGGTTATGTTACTTCGTTCAGGTTGAACGAAAGCATAACAAAGTGGAGAAAGATGTAAATGTTTAAAAGTGCGGTTGTAAGATTTAGAAGATTTTCCAAAAGAATTTTAGTTTTATGTAATTCTTTTGTTCCTCTTCTATTGAGCTTACGATCTCGTCACTTGGGTAAAAAATGTTTTTTGTCATAGAAGTTATTTTTTTAAATAACTTCTGGGGAGAATATCCCAGACAAGAAACAAGGGAACTGATGAGGATTGGTGGCTCTTTCCGAAACCTAGGTATTCCCTGCCTTACCCCCTGGTAAACATTACCATCGTTCTCCACTCATAAACAAACGTTGTTTTTATAAAAACAACAATAATGGGATTTCGCCTGACGATTTTGCAACAACAAAATACTATGGTATCCCAAACAAGCAAGCCAAACTCTGTTCTATTAATAGACACAGGCACGGTCGACGAAGGGGTTTTTGTTGTAACAGACAAAACAAACTTACATGGTTATGTTACTTCGTTCAGGTTGAACGAAAGCATAACAAAGTGGAGAAAGATGTAAATGTTTAAAAGTGCGGTTGTAAGATTTAGAAGATTTTCCAAAAGAATTTTAGTTTTATGTAATTCTTTTGTTCCTCTTCTATTGAGCTTACGATCTCGTCACTTGGGTAAAAAATGTTTTTTGTCATAGAAGTTATTTTTTTAAATAACTTCTGGGGAGAATATCCCAGACAAGAAACAAGGGAACTGATGAGGATTGGTGGCTCTTTCCGAAACCTAGGTATTCCCTGCCTTACCCCCTGGTAAACATTACCATCGTTCTCCACTCATAAACAAACGTTGTTTTTATAAAAACAACAATAATGGGATTTCGCCTGACGATTTTGCAACAACAAAATACTATGGTATCCCAAACAAGCAAGCCAAACTCTGTTCTATTAATAGACACAGGCACGGTCGACGAAGGGGTTTTTGTTGTAACAGACAAAACAAACTTACATGGTTATGTTACTTCGTTCAGGTTGAACGAAAGCATAACAAAGTGGAGAAAGATGTAAATGTTTAAAAGTGCGGTTGTAAGATTTAGAAGATTTTCCAAAAGAATTTTAGTTTTATGTAATTCTTTTGTTCCTCTTCTATTGAGCTTACGATCTCGTCACTTGGGTAAAAAATGTTTTTTGTCATAGAAGTTATTTTTTAAATAACTTCTGGGGAGAATATCCCAGACAAGAAACAAGGGAACTGATGAGGATTGGTGGCTCTTTCCGAAACCTAGGTATTCCCTGCCTTACCCCCTGGTAAACATTACCATCGTTCTCCACTCATAAACAAACGTTGTTTTTATAAAAACAACAATAATGGGATTTCGCCTGACGATTTTGCAACAACAAAATTTTTTTTAATTTTTAGCGAGTAACGAGTAAAGGTGGAAATTCGTTATTTATGGACGAAAAATATTTTTTCCAATTTTAACTAGTAACGAGTGGAATACAAATTTTCAATGTATGGACGAAAAATTGTGTTAGGTTAGCACAATTTACCGCATCTCGATATTTGAGTTTTTACAAAAAGTACAGCAATTTTTCGTTATATATGTATTTCTTGCAATTTTAACTAGTAACGAGTGGAAATGCAAATTTTCAATGTATGGACAAAAAATTTTGCTAGGTTAGCACAAATCAGCATAACTTTTAGTTTTTCGATATCTTTTTTCTATAAGTATGCGAGTTTGATTTTTACTATTTTAACGACTAACGAGTAGATATGCAAATATCCAATGTATGGACGAAAAATTATGCTAGGTTAACACAATTTGCCTTATCTCGATATTTGAGTTTTTACAAAAATTACAGCAATTTTTCTTTATATATGTATTTTTTCCACATATTACAAAAGTTATACATTTTTTAATTTTTAGCAAGTAACGAGTAAAGTTGGAAATTGTAATGTATGGACGAAAAATTGTGCTAAGTGAGCACAACTCAGCACAATTTCCGCATCTCGACATTTGAATTTTTACAAAAATTACAGCAATTTTTCTTTATATATGTATTTTTTTTCAATTTTAACTAGTAACGAGTGGAAATACACATATTACAAAAGTTATACTTTTTTTTAATTTTTAGCGAGTAACGAGTAAAGTTGGAAATTCGTTATGTATGGACGAAAAATTGTGCTAAGTGAGCACAACTCAGCACAATTTACCGCATCTCGATATTACAAAAGTTATACATTTTTTTAATTTTTAGCGAGTAACGAGTAAAGGTGGAAATTCGTTATTTATGGACGAAAAATATTTTTTCCAATTTTAACTAGTAACGAGTGGAAATACAAATTTTCAATGTATGGACGAAAAATTGTGTTAGGTTAGCACAATTTACCGCATCTCGATATTTGAGTTTTTACAAAAAGTACAGCAATTTTTCGTTATATATGTATTTTTTGCAATTTTAACTAGTAACAAGTGGAAATGCAAATTTTCAATGTATGGACGAAAAATTTTTCTAGGTTAGCACAAATCAGCACAACTTTTAGTTTTTGCCATATCTTGTTTCTAAATATGCGATTTTTACTATTTTAACGAGTAACGAGAAGTGACACAAATTTCCAATTTATGGAGGAAAAATTGTACTACGTGAGCAAAATTCAGCACAATTTACCGCATCTCGATATTTGAATTTTTACAAAAACTACAACATTTTTTCTTTATATATGTATTTTTTCCAATTTTAACTAGTAACGAGTGGAAATACAAATTTTCAATGTATGGACGAAAAATTTTGCTAGGTTAGCACAAATCAGCACAACTTTTAGTTTTTCGATACCTTGTTTCTATAGGTATGTGAGTTTGATTTTTACTATTTTAACGATTAACGAGTAGAGACACAAATTTCCAATGTTTGGACGAAAAATTGTGCTAGGTGAGCACAATTCAGCACAACTTGCAGATTTAAAAATTCCACATATTACAAAAGTTATACATTTTTTTAATTTTTAGCGAGTAACGAATAAAAGTGGAAATTCGTTATTTATGGACGAAAAATATTTTTTCCAATTTTAACTAGTAACGAGTGGAAATACAAATTTTCAATGTATGGACGAAAAATTGTGTTAGGTTAGCACAATTTACCGCATCTCGATATTTGAGTTTTTACAAAAAGTACAGCAATTTTTCGTTATATATGTATTTTTTGCAATTTTAACTAGTAACAAGTGGAAATGCAAATTTTCAATGTATGGACGAAAAATTTTTCTAGGTTAGCACAAATCAGCACAACTTTTAGTTTTTCGATATCTTGTTTCTATAAGTATGCGAGTTTGATTTTTACTATTTTAACGACTAAAGAGTAGATATGCAAATTTCCAATGTATGGACGAAAAATTATGCTAGGTTAGCACAATTTACCTCATCTCGATGTTTGAGTTTTTACAAAAATTACATCAATTTTTCTTTATTTTTCACAATTTACCGCATCTCGATATTTGAGTTTTTACAAAAAGTACAGCAATTTTTCGTTATATATGTATTTTTTCCAATTTTAACTAGTAACGAGTGGAAATACGAATTTTCAATGTATGGACGAACAATTGTGCTAGGTTAGCACAATTTACCGCATCTCGATATTTGAGTTTTTACAAAAATTACAGCAATTTTTTTTATATATGTATTTTTTCCAATTTTAACTTGAAACGAGTGGAAATACAAATTTTCAATATATGGACGAAAAATTGTGCTAGGTTAGCACAAATTAGCACAACTTTCAGTTTTTCGATATCTTGTTTCTATAAGTATGCGAGTTTGATTTTTACTATTTTAACGAGTAACGAGTAGATGTACAAATTTCCAATGTATGGACGAAAAATTGTGCTAGGTGAGCACAATTCAGCACAACTTGCAGATTTAAAAAATTCCACATATTACAAAAGTTATAAATTTTTTTTAATTTTTAGCGAGTAACGAGTAAAGGTGGAAATTCGTTATGTATGGAGGAAAAATGTTTTTTCCAATTTTAACTGGTAACGAGTGAAAAAAAAATTTTCAATGTATGGACGAAAAATTGTGTTAGGTTAGCACAATTTACTGCATCTCGATATTTGAGTTTTTACAAAAACTACAGCAATTTTTCGTTATATATGTATTTTTTCCAATTTTAACTAGTAACGAGTTGAAATACAAATTTTCAATGTATGGTGTAATTTTTCGTTATATATGTATTTTGTCCAATTTTAACTAGTAACGAGTGGAAATACAAATTTTCAATGTATGGACGAAAAATTGTGCTAGGTTAGCACAATTTACCGCATCTCGATATTTGAGTTTTTACAAAAATTACAGCAATTTTTCTTTATATATGTATTCTTTCCCATTTGACCTAGTAACGAGTGGAAATACAAATTTTCAATATATGGACGAAAAATTGTGCGGTTAGCACAAATCAGCACAACTTTTAGTTGTTCGATATCTTGTTTCTACAAGTATGTGAGTTTGATTTTTACTATTTTAACGAGTAACGAGTAGATATACAAATTTCCAATGTATGGACGAAAAATTATGTTAGGTGAGCACAATTCAGCACAACTTGCAGATTTAAAAAATTCCACATATTACAAAAGTTATAATTTTTTTTAATTTTTAGCGAGTAACGAGTAAAGGTGGAAATTCGTTATTTATGGACGAAAAATATTTTTTCCAATTTTAACTAGTAACGAGTGGAATACAAATTTTCAATGTATGGACGAAAAATTGTGTTAGGTTAGCACAATTTACCGCATCTCGATATTTGAGTTTTTACAAAAAGTACAGCAATTTTTCGTTATATATGTATTTCTTGCAATTTTAACTAGTAACGAGTGGAAATGCAAATTTTCAATGTATGGACAAAAAGTTTTGCTAGGTTAGCACAAATCAGCATAACTTTTAGTTTTTCGATATCTTTTTTCTATAAGTATGCGAGTTTGATTTTTACTATTTTAACGACTAACGAGTAGATATGCAAATATCCAATGTATGGACGAAAAATTATGCTAGGTTAACACAATTTACCTTATCTCGATATTTGAGTTTTTACAAAAATTACAGCAATTTTTCTTTATATATGTATTTTTTCCACATATTACAAAAGTTATACATTTTTTAATTTTTAGCAAGTAACAAGTAAAGTTGGAAATTGTAATGTATGGACGAAAAATTGTGCTAAGTGAGCACAACTCAGCACAATTTCCGCATCTCGACATTTGAATTTTTACAAAAATTACAGCAATTTTTCTTTATATATGTATTTTTTTTCAATTTTAACTAGTAACGAGTGGAAATACACATATTACAAAAGTTATACTTTTTTTTAATTTTTAGCGAGTAACGAGTAAAGTTGGAAATTCGTTATGTATGGACGAAAAATTGTGCTAAGTGAGCACAACTCAGCACAATTTACCGCATCTCGATATTACAAAAGTTATACATTTTTTTAATTTTTAGCGAGTAACGAGTAAAGGTGGAAATTCGTTATTTATGGACGAAAAATATTTTTTCCAATTTTAACTAGTAACGAGTGGAAATACAAATTTTCAATGTATGGACGAAAAATTGTGTTAGGTTAGCACAATTTACCGCATCTCGATATTTGAGTTTTTACAAAAAGTACAGCAATTTTTCGTTATATATGTATTTTTTGCAATTTTAACTAGTAACAAGTGGAAATGCAAATTTTCAATGTATGGACGAAAAATTTTTCTAGGTTAGCACAAATCAGCACAACTTTTAGTTTTTCGATATCTTGTTTCTATAAGTATGCGAGTTTGATTTTTACTATTTTAACGACTAAAGAGTAGATATGCAAAATTTCCAATGTATGGACGAAAAATTATGCTAGGTTAGCACAATTTACCTCATCTCGATGTTTGAGTTTTTACAAAAATTACATCAATTTTTCTTTATATGTGTATTTTTTCCACATGTTACAAAAGTTATACATTTTTTTAATTTTTAGCGAGCAACGAGTAAAGTTGGAAATCCGTTATTTATGGACGAAAAATTGTGCTAGATGAGCACAATTCAGCACAACTTGCAGATTTAAAAATTCCACTTATTACAAAAGTTAGACATTTTTTTAATTTTTAGCGAGTAACGAGTTAAGGTGGAAATTCGTTGTGTATGGACGAAAAATGTTTTTTCCAATTTTAACTAGTAACGAGTGGAAATACGAATTTTCAATGTATGGACGAAAAATTGTACTAGGTTAGCACAAATCAGCACAACTTTTAGTTTTTGCCATATCTTGTTTCTAAATATGCGATTTTTACTATTTTAACGAGTAACGAGAAGTGACACAAATTTCCAATTTATGGAGGAAAAATTGTACTACGTGAGCAAAATTCAGCACAATTTACCGCATCTCGATATTTGAATTTTTACAAAAACTACAACATTTTTTCTTTATATATGTATTTTTTCCAATTTTAACTAGTAACCAGTGGAAATACAAATTTTCAATGTATGGACGAAAAATTTTGCTAGGTTAGCACAAATCAGCACAACTTTTAGTTTTTCGATACCTTGTTTCTATAGGTATGTGAGTTTGATTTTTACTATTTTAAGGATTAACGAGTAGAGACACAAATTTCCAATGTATGGACGAAAAATTGTGCTAGGTGAGCACAATTCAGCACAACTTGCAGATTTAAAAATTCCACATATTACAAAAGTTATACATTTTTTTAATTTTTAGCGAGTAACGAGTTAAGGTGGAAATTCGTTATGTATGGACGAAAAATATTTTTTCCAATTTTAACTAGTAACGAGTGGAAATACGAATTTTCAATGTATGGACGAAAGATTGTGCTAGGTTAGCACAAATCAGCACAACTTTTAGTTTTTCCATATCTTGTTTCTAAATATGCGATTTTGATTTTCACTATTTTAACGAGTAACGAGTAGAGATACAAATTTATGGACGGAAAATTGTGCTAGGTGAGCACAATTCAGCACAACTTGCAGATTTAAAAAATTCCACATATTGCAAAAGTTATACATTTTTTTAATTTTTAGCGAGTAACGAGTAAAGTAAGAAATTCTTATGTATGGACGAAAAATTGTGCTAAGTGAGCACAACTCAGCACAATTTACCGCATCTCGATATTTGAGTTTATACAAAAACTACAGCAATTTTTCTTTATACATGTATTTTTTCCAATTTTAACTAGTAACGAGTGGAAATACAAATTTTCAATATATGGACGAAAAGTTGTGCTAGGTTAGCACAAATCAGCACAACTTTTAGTTTTTCGATATCTTGTTTCTATAAGTATGTGAGTTTGATTTTTATTAACGAGAAACGAGTAGATATACAAATTTCCAATGTATGGACGAAAAATTGTGCTAGGTGAGCACAATTCAGCACAACTTGCAGATTTAAAAAAATCCTCATATTACAAAAGTTATATATTTTTTTAGTTTTTAGCGAGTAACGAGTAAGGGTGGAAATTCTTTATGTATGGACGAAAAATTGTGCTAAGTGAGCACAACTCAGCACAATTTACCGCATCTCGATGTTTAAATTTTTACAAAAATTACAGCAATTTTTCGTTATATATATAATTTTAACTAGTAACGAGTG
This sequence comes from Musca domestica, assembly GCF_030504385.1. Classification (NCBI taxonomy): domain Eukaryota; kingdom Metazoa; phylum Arthropoda; class Insecta; order Diptera; family Muscidae; genus Musca; species Musca domestica. Next base: position 9,200,168 of record NW_026712293.1, on the reverse strand, counting down.
GAAATATAAATGTTCAATGTATGGACGAAAAATTGTGCTAGGTTAGCACAAATCAGCACAACTTTTAGTTTTTCGATATCTTGTTTCTAAATATGCGATTTTGATTTTTACTATTTTAACGAGTAACGAGTAGAGATACAAATTTCCAGTGTATGGACGAAAAATTGTGCTAAGTGAGCACAACTCAGCACAATTTACCGCATCTCGATATTTGAGTTTTTACAAAAACTACAGCAATTTTTCTTTATACATGTATTTTTTCCAATTTTAACTAGTAACGAGTGGAAATACAAATTTTCAATATATGGACGAAAAATTTTGCTAGGTCAGCACAAATCAGCACAACTTTTAGTTTTTCGATATCTTGTTTCTATAAGTATGCGATTTTGATTTTACTATTTTAACGAGTAACGAGTTGAGACACAAATTTCCAATGTATGGACGAAAAATTGTGCTAGGTGAGCACAATTCAGCACAACTTGCAGATTTAAAAATTCCACATATTACAAAATTTATACATTTTTTTAATTTTTAGTGAGTAACGAGTAAAGGTGGAAATTCATTATGTATGGACGAAAAATTGTGCTAGGAGAGCACAACTCAGCACAATTTACTGCATCTCCATATGTGAATTTTTACAAAAACTACAGCAATTTTTCTTTATATATGTATTTTTTCCAATTTTAACTAGTAACGAGTGGAAATACAAATTTTCAATGTATGGACGAAAAATTTTGCTAGGTTAGCACAAATCAGCACAAATTTTAGTTTTTCGATGCGAGTTTGATTATTAATTTTAACGAGTAAAATTACAGCAATTACAGCAATTTTTCGTTATATATGTATTTTTTCCAATTTTAACTAGTAACGAGTGGAAATACAAATTTTCAATGTATGGACGAAAAATTATGCTAGGTTAGCACAATTTACCGCATCTCGATATTTGAGTTTTTACAAAAATTACAGCAATTTTTCTTTATATATGTATTTTTTCCACATATTACAAAAGTTATACATTTTTTTAATTTCTAGCGAGTAACTAGTAAAAGTGGAAATTCTTTATGTATGGACGAAATTTGTGCTAAGTGAGCACAATTCAGCACAATTTACCGCATCTCGATATTTGAATTTTTACTAAAACTACTGCAATTTTTCTTTATATATGTATTTTTTTCCAATTTTAACTAGTTACGAGTGGAAATACAAATTTTCAATGTATGGACGAAAAATTTTGCTAGGTTAGCACAAATCAGCATATTTTTTAGTTTTTCGATATCTTGTTTCTAAATATGCGATTTTGATTTTCACTATTTTAACGAGCAACGAGTAGAGATACAAATTTCCAATTTATGGACGGAAAATTGTGCTAGGTGAGCACAATTCAGCACAACTTGCAGATTTAAAAAATTCCACATATTGCAAAAGTTATACATTTTTTAAATTTTTAGCGAGTAACGAGTAAAGTAAGAAATTGTCATGTATGGACGAAAAATTGTGCTAAGTGAGAACAACTCAGCACAATTTACCGCATCTCGATATTTGAATTTTTACAAAAATTACAGCAATTTTTCTTTATATATGTATTTTTTCCAATTTTAACTGGTAACGAGTGAAAATACAAATTTTCAATGTATGGACGAAAAATTGTGCTAGCTTAGCACAATTTACCGCATCTCGATATTTGAGTTTTTACAAAAACTACAGCAATTTTTCGTTATATATGTATTTTTTCCAATTTTAACTAGTAACGGGTTGAAATACAAATTTTCAATGTATGGTGTAATTTTTCGTTATATATGTATTTTGTCCAATTTTAACTAGTAACGAGTGGAAATACAAATTTTCAATGTATGGACGAAAAATTGTGCTAGGTTAGCACAATTTACCGCATCTCGATATTTGAGTTTTTACAAAAATTACAGCAATTTTTCTTTATATATGTATTCTTTCCCATTTGACCTAGTAACGAGTGGAAATACAAATTTTCAATATATGGACGAAAAATTGTGCTAGGTTAGCACAAATCAGCACAACTTTTAGTTGTTCGATATCTTGTTTCTACAAGTATGCGAGTTTGATTTTTACTATTTTAACGAGTAACGAGTAGATATACAAATTTCCAATGTATGGACGAAAAATTGTGCTAGGTGAGCACAATTCAGCACAACTTGCAGATTTAAAAAATTCCACATATTACAAAAGTTATAATTTTTTTTAATTTTTAGCGAGTAACGAGTAAAGGTGGAAATTCGTTATTTATTTACGAAAAATATTTTTTCCAATTTTAACTAGTAACGAGTGGAATACAAATTTTCAATGTATGGACGAAAAATTGTGTTAGGTTAGCACAATTTACCGCATCTCGATATTTGAGTTTTTACAAAAAGTACAGCAATTTTTCGTTATATATGTATTTTTTGCAATTTTAACTAGTAACGAGTGGAAATGCAAATTTTCAATGTATGGACACAAAATTTTGCTAGGTTAGCACAAATCAGCATAACTTTTAGTTTTTCGATATCTTTTTTCTATAAGTATGCGAGTTTGATTTTTACTATTGTATGGACAAAAAATTATGCTAGGTTAACACAATTTACCTTATCTCGATATTTGAGTTTTTACAAAAATTACAGCAATTTTTCTTTATATATGTATTTTTTCCACATATTACAAAAGTTATACATTTTTTAATTTTTAGCAAGTAACGAGTAAAGTTGGAAATTGTAATGTATGGACGAAAAATTGTGCTAAGTGAGCACAATTTCCGCATGTCGACATTTGAATTTTTACAAAAATTACAGCAATTTTTCTTTATATATGTATTTTTTTTTTTTTTTCAATTTTAACTAGTAACGAGTGGAAATACACATATTACAAAAGTTATACTTTTTTTAATTTTTAGCGAGTAACGAGTAAAGTTGGAAATTCGTTATGTATGGACGAAAAATTGTGCTAAGTGAGCACAACTCAGCACAATTTACCGCATCTCGATATTACAAAAGTTATACATTTTTTTAATTTTTAGCGAGTAACGAGTAAAGGTGGAAATTCGTTATTTATGGACGAAAAATATTTTTTCCAATTTTAACTAGTAACGAGTGGAAATACAAATTTTCAATGTATGGACGAAAAATTGTGTTAGGTTAGCACAATTTACCGCATCTCGATATTTGAGTTTTTACAAAAAGTACAGCAATTTTTCGTTATATATGTATTTTTTGCAATTTTAACTAGTAACAAGTGGAAATGCAAATTTTCAATGTATGGACGAAAAATTTTTCTAGGTTAGCACAAATCAGCACAACTTTTAGTTTTTCGATATCTTGTTTCTATAAGTATGCGAGTTTGATTTTTACTATTTTAACGACTAAAGAGTAGATATGCAAATTTCCAATGTATGGACGAAAAATTATGCTAGGTTAGCACAATTTACCTCATCTCGATGTTTGAGTTTTTACAAAAATTACATCAATTTTTCTTTATATATGTATTTTTTCCACATGTTACAAAAGTTATACATTTTTTTAATTTTTAGCGAGCAACGAGTAAAGTTGGAAATCCGTTATTTATGGACGAAAAATTGTGCTAGATGAGCACAATTCAGCACAACTTGCAGATTTAAAAATTCCACTTATTACAAAAGTTACACATTTTTTTAATTTTTAGCGAGTAACGAGTTAAGGTGGAAATTCGTTATGTATGGACGAAAAATGTTTTTTCCAATTTTGACTAGTAACGAGTGGAAATACGAATTTTCAATGTATGGACGAAAAATTGTACTAGGTTAGCACAAATCAGCACAACTTTTAGTTTTTGCCATATCTTGTTTCTAAATATGCGATTTTTACTATTTTAACGAGTAACGAGAAGAGACACAAATTTCCAATTTATGGAGGAAAAATTGTACTACGTGAGCAAAATTCAGCACAATTTACCGCATCTCGATATTTGAATTTTTACAAAAACAACAGCCATTTTTCTTTATATATGTATTTTTTCCAATTTTATCTAGTAACGAGTGGAAATACAAATTTTCAATGTATGGACGAAAAATTATGCTAGGTTAGCACAATTTACCGCATCTCGATATTTGAATTTTTACAAAAACTACAACATTTTTTCTTTATATATGTATTTTTTCCAATTTTAACTAGTAACGAGTGGAAATACAAATTTTCAATGTATGGACGAAAAATTTTGCTAGGTTAGCACAAATCAGCACAACTTTTAGTTTTTCGATACCTTGTTTCTATAGGTATGTGAGTTTGATTTTTACTATTTTAACGATTAACGAGTAGAGACACAAATTTCCAATGTATGGACGAAAAATTGTGCTAGGTGAGCACAATTCAGCACAACTTGCAGATTTAAAAATTCCACATATTACAAAAGTTATACATTTTTTTAATTTTTAGCGAGTAACGAGTTAAGGTGGAAATTCGTTATGTATGGACGAAAAATATTTTTTCCAATTTTAACTAGTAACGAGTGGAAATACGAATTTTCAATGTATGGACGAAAGATTGTGCTAGGTTAGCACAAATCAGCACAACTTTTAGTTTTTCCATATCTTGTTTCTAAATATGCGACTTTGATTTTCACTATTTTAACGAGTAACGAGTAGAGATACAAATTTCCAATTTATGGACGGAAAATTGTGCTAGGTGAGCACAATTCAGCACAACTTGCAGATTTAAAAAATTCCACATATTGCAAAAGTTATACATTTTTTTAATTTTTAGCGAGTAACGAGTAAAGTAAGAAATTGTTATGTATGGACGAAAAATTGTGCTAAAATTGAGCACAACTCAGCACAATTTACCGCATCTCGATATTTGAGTTTATACAAAAACTACAGCAATTTTTCTTTATACATGTATTTTTTCCAATTTTAACTAGTAACGAGTGGAAATACAAATTTTCAATATATGGACGAAAAGTTGTGCTAGGTTAGCACAAATCAGCACAACTTTTAGTTTTTCGATATCTTGTTTCTATAAGTATGTGAGTTTGATTTTTATTAACGAGAAACGATAGACATACAAATTTCCAATGTATGGACGAAAAATTGTGCTAGGTGAGCACAATTCAGCACAACTTGCAGATTTAAAAAAATCCTCATATTACAAAAGTTATATATTTTTTTAATTTTTAGCGAGTAACGAGTAAGGGTGGAAATTCTTTATGTATGGACGAAAAATTGTGCTAAGTGAGCACAACTCAGCACAATTTACCGCATCTCGATGTTTAAATTTTTACAAAAATTACAGCAATTTTTCGTCATATATATAATTTTAACTAGTAACGAGTGGAAATATAAATGTTCAATGTATGGACGAAAAATTGTGCTAGGTTAGCACAAATCAGCACAACTTTTAGTTTTTCGATATCTTGTTTCTAAATATGCGATTTTGATTTTTACTATTTTAACGAGTAACGAGTAGAGATACAAATTTCCAGTGTATGGACGAAAAATTGTGCTAAGTGAGCACAACTCAGCACAATTTACCGCATCTCGATATTTGAGTTTTTACAAAAACTACAGCAATTTTTCTTTATGCATGTATTTTTTCCAATTTTAACTAGTAACGAGTGGAAATACAAATTTTCAATATATGGACGAAAAATTTTGCTAGGTCAGCACAAATCAGCACAACTTTTAGTTTTTCGATATCTTGTTTCTATAAGTATGCGATTTTGATTTTTACTATTTTAACGAGTAACGAGTAGAGACACAAATTTCCAATGTATGGACGAAAAATTGTGCTAGGTGAGCACAATTCAGCACAACTTGCAGATTTAAAAATTCCACATATTACAAAATTTATACATTTTTTTAATTTTTAGTGAGTAACGAGTAAAGGTGGAAATTCATTATGTATGGACGAAAAATTGTGCTAGGAGAGCACAACTCAGCACAATTTACTGCATCTCCATATGTGAATTTTTACAAAAACTACAGCAATTTTTCTTTATATATGTATTTTTTCCAATTCTAACTAGTAACGAGTGGAAATACAAATTTTCAATGTATGGACGAAAAATTTTGCTAGGTTAGCACAAATCAGCACAAATTTTAGTTTTTCGATGCGAGTTTGATTATTACTATTTTAACGAGTAAAATTACCGCAATTACAGCAATTTTTCGTTATATATGTATTTTTTCCAATTTTAACTAGTAACGAGTGGAAATACAAATTTTCAATGTATGGACGAAAAATTATGCTAGGTTAGCACAATTTACCGCATCTCGATATTTGAGTTTTTACAAAAATTACAGCAATTTTTCTTTATATATGTATTTTTTCCACATATTACAAAAGTTATACATTTTTTTAATTTCTAGCGAGTAACTAGTAAAAGTGGAAATTCTTTATGTATGGACGAAATTTGTGCTAAGTGAGCACAACTCAGCACAATTTACCGCATCTCGATATTTGAATTTTTACTAAAACTACTGCAATTTTTCTTTATATATGTATTTTTTTCCAATTTTGACTAGTTACGAGTGGAAATACAAATTTTCAATGTATGGACGAAAAATTTTGCTAGGTTAGCACAAATCAGCACATTTTTTAGTTTTTCGATATCTTGTTTCTAAATATGCGATTTTGATTTTCACTATTTTAACGAGCAACGAGTAGAGATACAAATTTCCAATTTATGGACGGAAAAATGTGCTAGGTGAGCACAATTCAGCACAACTTGCAGATTTAAAAAATACCACATATTGCAAAAGTTATACATTTTTTAAATTTTTAGCGAGTAACGAGTAAAGTAAGAAATTGTCATGTATGGACGAAAAATTGTGCTAGCTTAGCACAATTTACCGCATCTCGATATTTGAGTTTTTACAAAAACTACAGCAATTTTTCTTTATACATGTATTTTTTCCAATTTTAACTAGTAACGAGTGGAAATACAAATTTTCAATATATGGACGAAAAGTTGTGCTAGGTTAGCACAAATCAGCACAACTTTTAGTTTTTCGATATCTTGTTTCTATAAGTATGTGAGTTTGATTTTTATTAACGAGTAACGAGTAGATATACAAATTTCCAATATATGAACGAAAAATTGTGCTAGGTGAGCACAATTCACCACAACTTGCAGATTTAAAAAAATCCTCATATTACAAAAGTTATATATTTTTTTAATTTTTAGCGAGTAACGAGTAAGGGTGGAAATTCTTTATGTATGGACGAAAAATTGTGCTAAGTGAGCACAACTCAGCACAATTTACCGCATCTCGATGTTTAAATTTTTACAAAAATTACAGCAATTTTTCGTTATATATATAATTTTAACTAGTAACGAGTGGAAATATAAATTTTCAATGTATGGACGAAAAATTGTGCTAGGTTAACACAAATCAGCACAACTTTTAGTTTTTCGATATCTTGTTTCTAAATATGCGACTTTGATTTTTACTATTTTAACGAGTAACGAGTAGAGATACAAATTTCCAGTGTATGGACGAAAAATTGTGCTAAGTGAGCACAACTCAGCACAATTTACCGCATATCGATATTTGAGTTTTTACAAAAACTACAGCAGTTTTTCGTTATATTTGTATTTTTTCCAATTTTAACTAGTAACGAGTGGAAATACAAATTTTCAATGTATGGACGAAAAATTTTGCTAGGTCAGCACAAATCAGCACAACTTTTAGTTTTTCGATATCTTGTTTCTATAAGTATGCGAGTTTGATTTTTACTATTTTAACGAGTAACGAGTAGAGACACAAATTTCCAATGTATGGACGAAAAATTGTGCTAGGTGAGCACAATTCAGCACAACTTGCAGATTTAAAAATTCCACATATTACAAAATTTATACATTTTTTTAATTTTTAGTGAGTAACGAGTAAAGGTGGAAATTCATTATGCATGGACGAAAAATTGTGCTAGGAGAGCACAACTCAGCACACATTTACTGCATCTCGATATGTGAATTTTTACAAAAACTACAGCAATTTTTCTTTGTATATGTATTTTTTCCAATTTTAACTAGTAACGAGTGGAAATACAAATTTTCAATGTATGGACGAAAAATTTTGCTAGGTTAGCACAAATCAGCACAAATTTTAGTTTTTCGATGCGAGTTTGATTTTTACTATTTTAACGAGTAAAATTACAGCAATTTTTCGTTATATATGTATTTTTTCCAATTTTAACTAGTAACGAGTGGAAATACAAATTTCCAAAGTATGGACGAAATTTGTGCTAAGTGAGCACAACTCAGCACAATTTACCGCATCTCGATATTTGAATTTTTACTAAAACTACTGCAATTTTTCTTTATATATGTATTTTTTTCCAATTTTAACTAGCAACGAGTGGAAATACAAATTTTCAATGTATGGACGAAAAATTTTGCTAGGTTAGCACAAATCAGCACATTTTTTAGTTTTTCGATATCTTGTTTCTATAAGTATGTGAGTTTGATTTTTACTATTTTAACGAGTAACGAGCAGAGACACAAATTTCCAATGTATGGACAAAAAATTGTGCTAGGTGAGCACAATTCAATACAACTTGCAGATTTAAAAATTCCACATATTACAAAAGTTATACATTTTTTTAATTTTTAGCGAGTAACGAGTTAAGGTGGAAATTCGTTATGTATGGACGAAAAATGTTTTTTCCAATTTTAACTAGTAACGAGTGGAAATACGAATTTTCAATGTATGGACGAAAAATTGTGCTAGGTTAGCACAAATCAGCACAACTTGCAGATTTAAAAAATTCCACATATTGCAAAAGTTATACATTTTTTTTTAATTTTTAGTGAGTAACGAGTAAAGTAAGAAATTGTTATGTAAGGACGAAAAATTGTGCTAAGTGAGCACAATTTACCGCATCTCGATATTTGAGTTTTTACAAAAACTACAACAATTTTTCTTTATATATGTATTTTTTCCAATATTAACTAGTAACGAGTGGAAATACAAATTTTCAATATATGGACGAAAAATTGTGCTAGGTTAGCACAAATCAGCACAACTTTTAGTTTTTCGATATCTTGTTTCTATAAGTATGTGAGTTTGATTTTTATTAACGAGTAACGAGTAGATATACAAATTTCCAATGTATGGACGAAAAATTGTGCTAGGTGAGCATAATTCAGCACAACTTGCAGATTTAAAAAATTCCCCATATTACAAAAGTTATATATTTTTTTAATTTTTAGCGAGTAACGAGTAAAGGTGGAAATTCTTTATGTATGGACGAAAAATTGTGCTAAGTGAGCACAACTCAGCACAATTTACCGCATCTCAATGTTTAAATTTTTACAAAAATTACAGCAATTTTTCGTTATATATATAATTTTAACTAGTAACGAGTGGAAATATAAATTTTCAATGTATGAACGAAAAATTGTGCTAGGTTAGCTTAAATCAGCACAACTTTTAGTTTTTCGATATCTTGTTTCTAAATATGCGATTTTGATATTTACTATTTTAACGAATAACGAGTAGAGATACAAATTTCCAGTGTATGGACGAAAAATTGTGCTAAGTGAGAACATCTCGATATTTGAATTTTTACTAAAACTACTGCAATTTTTCTTTATATATGTATTTTTTTCCAATTTTAACTAGTAACGAGTGGAAATACAAATTTTCAATGTATGGACGAAAAATTTTGCTTGGTTAGCACAAATCAGCACATTTTTTAGTTTTTCGATATCTTGTTTCTATAAGTATGTGAGTTTGATTTTTACTATTTTAACGAGTAACGAGCAGAGACACAAATTTCCAATGTATGGACAAAAAATTGTGCTAGGTGAGCACAATTCAATACAACTTGCAGATTTAAAAATTCCACATATTACAAAAGTTATACATTTTTTTAATTTTTAGCGAGTAACGAGTTAAGGTGGAAATTCGTTATGTATGGACGAAAAATGTTTTTTCCAATTTTAACTAGTAACGAGTGGAAATACGAATTTTCAATGTATGGACGAAAAATTGTGCTAGGTTAGCACAAATCAGCACAACTTGCAGATTTAAAAAATTCCACATATTGCAAAAGTTATACATTTTTTTTAATTTTTAGCGAGTAACGAGTAAAGTAAGAAATTGTTATGTAAGGACGAAAAATTGTGCTAAGTGAGCACAATTTACCGCATCTCGATATTTGAGTTTTTACAAAAACTACAGCAATTTTTCTTTATATATGTATTTTTTCCAATTTTAACTAGTAACGAGTGGAAATACAAATTTTCAATATATGGACGAAAAATTGTGCTAGGTTAGCACAAATCAGCACAACTTTTAGTTTTTCGATATCTTGTTTCTATAAGTATGTGAGTTTGATTTTTATTAACGAGTAACGAGTAGATATACAAATTTCCAATGTATGGACGAAAAATTGTGCTAGGTGAGCATAATTCAGCACAACTTGCAGATTTAAAAAATACCTCATATTACAAAAGTTATATATTTTTTTAATTTTTAGCGAGTAACGAGTAAAGGTGGAAATTCTTTATGTATGGACGAAAAATTGTGCTAAGTGAGCACAACTCAGCACAATTTACCGCATCTCAATGTTAAAATTTTTACAAAAATTACAGCAATTTTTCGTTATATATATAATTTTAACTAGTAACGAGTGGAAATATAAATTTTCAATGTATGAACGAAAAATTGTGCTAGGTTAGCTTAAATCAGCACAACTATTAGTTTTTCGATATCTTGTTTCTAAATATGCGATTTTGATATTTACTATTTTAACGAATAACGAGTAGAGATACAAATTTCCAGTGTATGGACGAAAAATTGTGCTAAGTGAGAACAACTCAGCACAATTTACCGCATCTCGATGTTTAATTTTTTACAAAAATTACAGCAATTTTTCGTTATATATATATATAATTTTAACTAGTAACGAGTGGAAATATAAATTTTCAATGTATGGACGAAAAATTGTGCTAGGTTAGCACAAATCAGCACAACTTTTAGTTTTTCGATATCTTGCTTCTAAATATGCGATTTTGATTTTTACTATTTTAACGAGTAACGAGTAGAGATACAAATTTCCAGTGTATAAGCGAAAAAATGTTCTAAGTGAGCACAACTCAGCAAAATTTACTGCATCTCGATATTTGAATTTTTATAAAAATTACAGCAATTTTTCTTTATGTATGTATTTTTTTCCAATTTTAACTAGTAACGGGTGGATACACAAATTTTCAATGTATGAGCAAAAATTGTGCTAGGTGAGCACAATTCAGCACAACTTGCAGACTTAAAAAATTCCACATATTACAAAAGTTATACATATTTTTAATTTTTAGCGAGTAACGAGTAAATTTAAAATTTACAATTTTAAATAGTAACGAGCGGATATACAAATTTTCAATGTATGGACGAAAAATTGTGCTTGGTTAGCACAAATCAGCACAACTTTTAGTTTTTCGATATCTTGTTTCTATAAGTATGCGAGTTTGATTTTTACTATTTTACCGCATCTCGATATTAGAGTTTTTACAAAAATTTTCAATGTTTGGTGTAATTTTTCGTTTTATATGTATTTTTTCCAATTTCAACTAGTAACGTGTGGAAATACAAATTTTCCATGTATGGACGAAAAATTGTGATAGGTTAGCGCAATTTACCGCATCTCGATATTTGAGTTTTTACAAAAATTACAGCAATTTTTCGTTATATATGTATTTTTTCCAATTTTAACTAGTAACGATTGGAAATACAAATTTTCAATGCATGGACGAAAAATTTTGCTAGGTTAGCACAAATCAGCACAACTTTTAGTTTTTCGATATCTTGTTTCTATAAGTATGCGAGTTTGATTTTTACTTTTTTAACGACTAACGAGTAGATATGCAAATGTCCAATATATGGACGAAAAATTGTGCTAGGTGAGCACAACTTAGCACAATTTCCCGCATCTCGATATTTGAATTTTTACAAAAATTACAGCAATTTTTCGTTATATATATATAATTTTAACTAGTAACGAGTGGAAATATAAATTTTCAATGTATGGACGAAAAATTGTGCTAAGTGAGCAAAACTTAGCACAATTTCCCGCATCTCGATATTTGAATTTTTACAAAAATTACAGCAATTTATCGTTATATATATAATTTTAACTAGTAACGAGTGGAAATACAAATTTTCAATGTATGGACGAAAAATTGTGCTAGGTTAGCACAAATCAGCACAACTTTTAGTTTTTCCATATCTTGTTTCTAAATATGCGATTTTGATTTTTACTATTTTAACGAGTAACGAGTAGAGATACAAATTTCCAGTGTATGGACGAAAAATTGTGCTAAGTGAGCACAACTCAGCAAAATTTTCCGCATCCCGATATTTGAATTTTTACAAACATTACAGCAATTGTTCCTTATATATGTATTTTTTTCAATTTTACTCGTAACGAGTGGAAATACAAATTTTCAATATATGGACGAAAAATTGTGCTAAGTGAGCACAAATCAGCACAACTTTTAGTTTTTCGATATCTTGTTTCTAAATATGCGATTTTGATTTTTACTATTTTAATGAGTAGAGATACAAATTTCCAGTGTATGGACGAAAAATTGTACTAAGTGAGCACAACTCAGCACAATTTACAGCATCTCGATATTTGAATTTTATTATTAAATTAAATTATTATTTACAAAAATTACAGCAATTTTTCTTTATATATATAATTTTAACTAGTAACGAGTGGCAATATAAATGTTCAATGTATGGACGAAAAATTGTGCTAGGTTAGCACAAATCAGCACAACTTTTAGTTATTCGATATCTTGTTTCTAAATATGCGACTTTGATTTTTACTATTTTAACGAGTAACGAGTAGAGATACAAATTTCCAGTGTATGGACGAAAAATTGTGCTAAGTGAGCACAACTCAGCAAAATTTACCGCATCCCGATATTTGAATTTTTACAAACATTACAGCAATTGTTCGTTATATATGTATTTTTTTCAATTTTACTCGTAACGAGTGGAAATACAAATTTTCAATATATGGACGAAAAATTGTGCTAAGTGAGCACAAATCAGCACAACTTTTAGTTTTTCGATATCTTGTTTCTATAAGTATGCGAGTTTGATTTTTACTATTTTAACGACTAAAGAGTAGATATGCAAATTTCCAATGTATGGACGAAAAATTGTGCTAGGTGAGCACAATTCAACACAGCTTGCAGATTTAAAAAATTCCACATATTACAAAAGTTATACATTTTTTTAATTTTTTGCGAGTAACGAGTAAAGATGAAAATTCGTTATGTATGAACGAAAAATTGTGCTAAGTGAGCACAACTTAGCACAATTTACCGCATCTCGATATTTGAATTTTAACAAAAATTACAGCAATTTTTCGTTATATATATAATTTTAACTAGTAACGAGTGGTAATATAAATTTTCAATGCATGGACGAAAAATTGTGCTAGGTGAGCACAATTCAGCACAACTTGCAGATTTAAAAAATTCCACATATTACACAAGTTATACATTTTTTTTAATTTTTTAGCGAGTAACGAGTAAAGGTGGAAATTCGTTACGTATGAACGAAAAATGTTTTTCCAATTTTAACTAGTAACGAGTGGAAATACAGATTTTCAATGTATGGACGAAAAATTGTGCTACGTTAGCACAAATCAGCACAACTTTTAGTTTTTCCATATCTTGTTTCTAAATATGCGATTTTGATTTTTACTATTTTTACGAGTAAATAGTAGTGATACAAATTTCCATTTAGTGGACGAAAAAATGTGCTAGGTGAGCACAATTCAGCACAACTTGCAGATTTCAAAAATTCCACATATTGCAAAAGTTATAATTTTTTTTTATTTTTAGCGAGTAACGAGTAAAGTTGGATTTTCGTTATGTATGGACGAAAAATATTCGAACTCGATATTTGAATTTTTACAAAAATTACAGCAATTTTTCTTTATATATGTATTTTTTCCAATTTTAACTAGTAACGAGTGGAAATACAAATTTTCAATGGATGGTGTAATTTTTCGTTTTATATGTATTTTTTCCAATTTTAACTAGTAACGTATGGAAATACAAATTTTCAATGTATGGACGAAAAATTGTGCTAGGTTAGCACAATTTACCACATCTCGATATTTGAGTTTTTACAAAAATTACAGCAATTTTTCTTTATATATGTATTTTTTCCAATTTTAACTAGTAACGAGTGGAAATACAAATTTTCAATGTATGGACGAAAAATTTTGCTAGGTTAGCACAAATCAGCACAACTTTTAGTTTTTCGATATCTTGTTTCTATAAGTATGCGAGTTTGATTTTTACTATTTTAACGACTAACGAGTAGATATGCAAAATTCCAATGTATGGACGAAAAATTGTGCTAGGTGAGCACAATTCAACACAGCTTGCACATTTAAAAAATTCCACATATTTCAAAAGTTTAAATTTTTTTAATTTTTTGCGAGTAACGAGTAAAGATGAAAATTCGTTATGTATGAACGAAAAATTGTGCTAAGTGAGCACAACTTAGCACAATTTACCGCATCTCGATATTTGAATTTTAACAAAAATTACAGCAATTTTTCGTTATATATATAATTTTAACTAGTAACGAGTGGTAATATAAATTTTCAATGCATGGACGAAAAATTGTGCTAGGTGAGCACAATTCAGCACAACTTGCAGATTTAAAAAATTCCACATATTACAAAAGTTATACATTTTTTTTAATTTTTTAGCGAGTAACGAGTAAAGGTGGAAATTCGTTATGTATGAACGAAAAACGTTTTTCCAATTTTAACTAGTAACGAGTGGAAATACAAATTTTCAATGTATGGACGAAAAATTGTGCTACGTTAGCACAAATCAGCACAACTTTTAGTTTTTCCATATCTTGTTTCTAAATATGCGATTTTGATTTTTACTATTTTTACGAGTAAGGAGTAGAGATACAAATTTCCATTTAGTGGACGAAAAAATGTGCTAGGTGAGCACAATTCAGCACAACTTGCAGATTTCAAAAATTCCACATATTGCAAAAGTTATAATTTTTTTTTATTTTTAGCGAGTAACGAGTAAAGTTGGATTTTCGTTATGTATGGACGAAAAATATTCGAACTCGATATTTGAATTTTTACAAAAATTACAGCAATTTTTCTTTATATATGTATTTTTTCCAATTTTAACTAGTAACGAGTGGAAATACAAATTTTCAATGGATGGTGTAATTTTTCGTTTTATATGTATTTTTTCCAATTTTAACTAGTAACGTATGGAAATACAAATTTTCAATGTATGGACGTAAAATTGTGCTAGGTTAGCACAATTTACCACATCTCGATATTTGAGTTTTTACAAAAATTACAGCAATTTTTCTTTATATATGTATTTTTTCCAATTTTAACTAGTAACGAGTGGAAATACAAATTTTCAATGTATGGACGAAAAATTTTGCTAGGTTAGCACAAATCAGCACAACTTTTAGTTTTTCGATATCTTGTTTCTATAAGTATGCGAGTTTGATTTTTACTATTTTAACGACTAACGAGTAGATATGCAAAATTCCAATGTATGGACGAAAAATTGTGCTAGGTGAGCACAATTCAACACAGCTTGCACATTTAAAAAATTCCACATATTTCAAAAGTTTAAATTTTTTTAATTTTTTGCGAGTAACGAGTAAAGATGAAAATTCGTTATGTATGAACGAAAAATTGTGCTAAGTGAGCACAACTTAGCACAATTTACCGCATCTCGATATTTGAATTTTAACAAAAATTACAGCAATTTTTCGTTATATATATAATTTTAACTAGTAACGAGTGGTAATATAAATTTTCAATGCATGGACGAAAAATTGTGCTAGGTGAGCACAATTCAGCACAACTTGCAGATTTAAAAAATTCCACATATTACAAAAGTTATACATTTTTTTTAATTTTTTAGCGAGTAACGAGTAAAGGTGGAAATTCGTTATGTATGAACGAAAAACGTTTTTCCAATTTTAACTAGTAACGAGTGGAAATACAAATTTTCAATGTATGGACGAAAAATTGTGCTACGTTAG
This sequence comes from Musca domestica, assembly GCF_030504385.1. Lineage (NCBI taxonomy): Eukaryota > Metazoa > Arthropoda > Insecta > Diptera > Muscidae > Musca > Musca domestica. The sequence goes on along the minus strand of NW_026712293.1, from coordinate 9,184,117 downwards.
CACAAATCAGCACAACTTTTAGTTTTTCCATATCTTGTTTCTAAATATGCGATTTTGATTTTTACTATTTTTACGAGTAAGGAGTAGAGATACAAATTTCCATTTAGTGGACGAAAAAATGTGCTAGGTGAGCACAATTCAGCACAACTTGCAGATTTCAAAAATTCCACATATTGCAAAAGTTATAATTTTTTTTTAATTTTTAGCGAGTAACGAGTAAAGTTGGATTTTCGTTATGTATGGACGAAAAATATTCGAACTCGATATTTGAATTTTTACAAAAATTACAGCAATTTTTCTTTATATATGTATTTTTTCCAATTTTAACTAGTAACGAGTGGAAATACCAATTTTCAATGTATGGTGTAATTTTTCGTTTTATATGTATTTTTTCCAATTTTAACTAGTAACGTATGGAAATACAAATTTTCAATGTATGGACGAAAAATTGTGCTAGGTTAGCGCAATTTACCACATCTCGATATTTGAGTTTTTACAAAAATTACAGCAATTTTTCTTTATATATGTATTTTTTCCAATTTTAACTAGTAACGAGTGGAAATACAAATTTTCAATGTATGGACGAAAAATTTTGCTAGGTTAGCACAAATCAGCACAACTTTTAGTTTTTCGATATCTTGTTTCTATAAGTATGCGAGTTTGATTTTTACTCTTTTAACGACTAACGAGTAGATATGCAAATGTCCAATGTATGGACGAAAAATTGTGCTAGGTGAGCACAATTCAGCACAACGTGCAGATTTAAAAATTCCACATATTACAAAAGTTATAATTTTTTTAATTTTTAGCGAGTAACAAATAAAGGTGAAAATTCGTTATGTATGGACGAAAAATTGTGCTAAGTGAGCACAACTCAGCACAATTTACCGCATCTCGATATTTGATTTTTTACAATAACTACAGCAATTTTTCTTTATATATGTATTTTTTCCAATTTTAAATAGTAACGAATGGAAATACATATTTTCAATGATTTTTACTATTTTAACGAGTAACGAGTAGTGATACAAATTTCCAATTTATGGACGAAAAATTGTGCTAGGTGAGCACAATTTAGCGCAACTTGCAGATTTAAAAAATTCCACATATTGCAAAAGTTATAAATTTTTTTTTAATTTTTAGCGAGTAACGAGTAAATTTGGAAATTGTATAAGTTCGATACGTTCCACCACAACTTTCCAATGCTCGATCAATCACGGATGCTGATTGGCGCACAGGCATCTCCTACTACGGAGACCGTAGTGAGCGGATCGTCGCTGGGCATTGGTTGTTGTCGGTAGGCTCACCTTGCTCTCATTGGAAGTATTTGTAGTTGTAATTGTAGACAGACAAAGGACCCTCAGCGGTCACTCAGAACCATTGCGTTCACTTGTCTTTAGCCTTTGAAGCGAAATCCAACACGGTCACTGTCGCCAACACCATATTTGAAAAGAGGTAATCCTTATTGTTGAAAAAACACATCAAAAGCAATTCAATAAACCAGCAAATTTTGCAGGAAAATGAAACTATCCTAATTGTTTTATTTCTCATTGTATTTTCTTTTCCCCCATTACTCTACATAATCATTTTGACTCTGGTTAGAACAAATGGGACAATTACTATTCGACAATGAACTAGTAGACCGAGGGACACTCACAGATTTTGGCCCGAATCCGGCTCGATACGACCAAATGTGCAATATGTATTTATGTTATGGACAAAGCGATGATGCAAAATTCTTCACCAACTAAATTAAGGGGATAGAGAAAGAACGAGGGGGAATAAAACAACTCGATGGAAGGAGGTTGTTGAGAAAACTCTGTCCGTAACATAGAGATTACAAAACGAAACGAAACGCGAAGACGGATGATCAGTACAAGTGAGTGAGAAAAGAAAACCAACCGAATGGTTTTTCTGTAGATTCAATTCTGTTTTGGATCCTGCTCGGAGGATCAATGTTTTTAATGATAAGAATAGAGTCCAATCTCCCTCTTCGATTGTCAACTCTATTCTGTGTTCGGTGAGAAAAGAAACACGACCGCTTCCTTAGGGTGTTATTTCAATTCTGATTTTATTTCTAAAGTATATTCCTTAAGTACTACTGAAACTAATCTATCTTAACCTAATCGCAGCCACACAATTACTCTTATCTATTCTAATACTGAATGGAGAACATTGCAGGGCTGCTTGTCATTTCATTCAAGTGGTCTTGTGCATCTACTGAGCGCATTGATATCTGTGCGTGTGGGTCATAGCCTTTATTATCTCACACATTATCGTATGCGTCAGCGCACAAGATCACCGAATTGTTCACTGTTGTGTTTTATGGCGGCTGGGAAATATGTTATTTTAGAATATTTATTGTTTATTGCTAGATTTTCCCAGCGCCTCAACCGCACTCAAAAGTATGTACAAAGTATTTTGTACAACAAGAGAAGCTAATTCCGAGTATTTTCACAACAATAAAGCTACTTGGTGTAGGGAAATGCACCATAGAGCTTTATTGTTGTGAAAATACTCGGAATTAGCTTCTCTTGAAATTAGCTTCTTATTTGAAAATTTCAGTTTGTAGCTATTTTCTTCAATTCTTTGGGCAATTTTATTTCCTTTGCAAACAGTTTGCATTGTTTTTGTGATAAATTAGGCAACGATGTCGATCACTCCGCTCACACGGTTTATTAGAGCCGCTGACATTGTTCTGAAGAGTGTAGCTTATTTCGAACAGCTCGACGAATCACAGTTCGAACTCGATATTTGAATTTTTACAAAAATTACAGCAATTTTTCTTTATATATGTATTTTTTCCAATTTTAACTAGTAACGAGTGGAAATACCAATTTTCAATGTATGGTGTAATTTTTCGTTTTATATGTATTTTTTCCAATTTTAACTAGTAACGTATGGAAATACAAATTTTCAATGTATGGACGAAAAATTGTGCTAGGTTAGCGCAATTTACCACATCTCGATATTTGAGTTTTTACAAAAATTACAGCAATTTTTCTTTATATATGTATTTTTTCCAATTTTAACTAGTAACGAGTGGAAATACAAATTTTCAATGTATGGACGAAAAATTTTGCTAGGTTAGCACAAATCAGCACAACTTTTAGTTTTTCGATATCTTGTTTCTATAAGTATGCGAGTTTGATTTTTACTCTTTTAACGACTAACGAGTAGATATGCAAATGTCCAATGTATGGACGAAAAATTGTGCTAGGTGAGCACAATTCAGCACAACGTGCAGATTTAAAAATTCCACATATTACAAAAGTTATAATTTTTTTAATTTTTAGCGAGTAACAAATAAAGGTGAAAATTCGTTATGTATGGACGAAAAATTGTGCTAAGTGAGCACAACTCAGCACAATTTACCGCATCTCGATATTTGATTTTTTACAATAACTACAGCAATTTTTCTTTATATATGTATTTTTTCCAATTTTAAATAGTAACGAATGGAAATACATATTTTCAATGATTTTTACTATTTTAACGAGTAACGAGTAGTGATACAAATTTCCAATTTATGGACGAAAAATTGTGCTAGGTGAGCACAATTTAGCGCAACTTGCAGATTTAAAAATTCCACATATTGCAAAAGTTATAAATTTTTTTTTAATTTTTAGCGAGTAACGAGTAAATTTGGAAATTGTATAAGTTCGATACGTTCCACCACAACTTTCCAATGCTCGATCAATCACGGATGCTGATTGGCGCACAGGCATCTCCTACTACGGAGACCGTAGTGAGCGGATCGTCGCTGGGCATTGGTTGTTGTCGGTAGGCTCACCTTGCTCTCATTGGAAGTATTTGTAGTTGTAATTGTAGACAGACAAAGGACCCTCAGCGGTCACTCAGAACCATTGCGTTCACTTGTCTTTAGCCTTTGAAGCGAAATCCAACACGGTCACTGTCGCCAACACCATATTTGAAAAGAGGTAATCCTTATTGTTGAAAAAACACATCAAAAGCAATTCAATAAACCAGCAAATTTTGCAGGAAAATGAAACTATCCTAATTGTTTTATTTCTCATTGTATTTTCTTTTCCCCCATTACTCTACATAATCATTTTGACTCTGGTTAGAACAAATGGGACAATTACTATTCGACAATGAACTAGTAGACCGAGGGACACTCACAGATTTTGGCCCGAATCCGGCTCGATACGACCAAATGTGCAATATGTATTTATGTTATGGACAAAGCGATGATGCAAAATTCTTCACCAACTAAATTAAGGGGATAGAGAAAGAACGAGGGGGAATAAAACAACTCGATGGAAGGAGGTTGTTGAGAAAACTCTGTCCGTAACATAGAGATTACAAAACGAAACGAAACGCGAAGACGGATGATCAGTACAAGTGAGTGAGAAAAGAAAACCAACCGAATGGTTTTTCTGTAGATTCAATTCTGTTTTGGATCCTGCTCGGAGGATCAATGTTTTTAATGATAAGAATAGAGTCCAATCTCCCTCTTCGATTGTCAACTCTATTCTGTGTTCGGTGAGAAAAGAAACACGACCGCTTCCTTAGGGTGTTATTTCAATTCTGATTTTATTTCTAAAGTATATTCCTTAAGTACTACTGAAACTAATCTATCTTAACCTAATCGCAGCCACACAATTACTCTTATCTATTCTAATACTGAATGGAGAACATTGCAGGGCTGCTTGTCATTTCATTCAAGTGGTCTTGTGCATCTACTGAGCGCATTGATATCTGTGCGTGTGGGTCATAGCCTTTATTATCTCACACATTATCGTATGCGTCAGCGCACAAGATCACCGAATTGTTCACTGTTGTGTTTTATGGCGGCTGGGAAATATGTTATTTTAGAATATTTATTGTTTATTGCTAGATTTTCCCAGCGCCTCAACCGCACTCAAAAGTATGTACAAAGTATTTTGTACAACAAGAGAAGCTAATTCCGAGTATTTTCACAACAATAAAGCTACTTGGTGTAGGGAAATGCACCATAGAGCTTTATTGTTGTGAAAATACTCGGAATTAGCTTCTCTTGAAATTAGCTTCTTATTTGAAAATTTCAGTTTGTAGCTATTTTCTTCAATTCTTTGGGCAATTTTATTTCCTTTGCAAACAGTTTGCATTGTTTTTGTGATAAATTAGGCAACGATGTCGATCACTCCGCTCACACGGTTTATTAGAGCCGCTGACATTGTTCTGAAGAGTGTAGCTTATTTCGAACAGCTCGACGAATCACAGTTCACTGTGTATGGTCTTGAGATTCGGAAATCGGAGATTAGGGAATTGTGGGACAAAGTCTTGTGCACTTATGAGGAGTGCAAAATATATCTCAAGACTACCGAGACTATCCAATCCGATAGTTTTTATGTTATTGAGGGAAAATATAGTGCAGCTTGTATTGCTTATCTCGGTGTTTATCCACCATAAACAGGCATCTTGATCGCCTTAAAGCTCCACTCAGTGAAAATTGTTGATCTGCCCCTCAGTCCCCCATCCCTGCTTCTGACCTACAATGACTCTTCAACATCCCACTAGCCAAATTCCACCCAAGGTACTGTTGAATAATTCTGATGTATCTCCTCCATCTGCCTTGGGTTTGGCCAACCCCGTCGAATCGATTTCGGTGCATTCTACCAATCCAACACTTCATGTGCTCTCAGAATTTTCCTCCATAAATAGTTGCTCCAATCCAAACTTCAATTGTCATTGTCTCGTCGTGCCACATATTGAAATCGAAGTCTTTACCGGCGATTATTTATCTTGGCCCACTTTTCGTGATCTGTTCACCACCGTCTACATAAATAATGCACGTATTTCAGACATAGAGCGTCTCTGCCATCTTAGGAAGAAGACTACCGGTGAGGCCCGCGAAATTGTTTGCAGATTTCCACTCACAAATTGTAGTTTCCCCTTAGCGTGGAAAGCTTTGTCAGATGCGTATGATAATAAGCGCATCGTGGTGAACAGTCATATCAAAAACTTGTTCGATATTCCTCCACTTAAAATTGAAACTTGTTCGGGTTTGAAAAGTGTCCAACGTGGAATTAATAATTGTCTCGGTGCAATGACCGTCTATGACGTCGCCACGGATCAGTGGGATCCAATTATTGTACATATTTGTTTGCAGCGTTTGCCTTTAACCACCTTGACTTTGTGGGAGCAAAGTATCAAAAATAAGTCGTTGTTGCCTTCCTGGCCAGACTTAGATGCTTTCCTTATAGAGAGAATACAAACTTTGCAGTGTATTCAGAGTATACACAAAAATCCGCCCACAGAAAAGTCAAAAATAGTCACTTCTCCTATTCCCTCGAATAAATCATTGTTATCAAAGAATGTTACTGCTCCTAGACCTGTGAAGAAATCGTGGTCATCAAAGAGTGTTTCACTTCATCGCTCCTCCACTAGATCGTTGGCATCCAAGCATGTTCGAACATCTAGTTCAATCATTAAAAGGTCATTGGTACATGAGTCAAAATGTGTTGCTCCTTCTCCTCGGCCAAACACTTATTGCTCCATTTGTCCTAACGAGAGTCATGCTCTTCGACTCTGCCCCAAGTTTGTACAACTTTCGTTTGAGGACAAATTCTTAATTGTGATAAAGAATAAGTGTTGTATAAATTGTCTTTCTCGTGGCCATGTAGTTAAACATTGTCGAAGTATCAATAGTTGCAAATCTTGCAATCAACGGCACCACAGCCTTCTTCACCGACCACAAATTAGTAGAGTTGTTTCAGACACTTTATCCAAGCCATCTCTGGTATCTAATAATTTAACAAAAAGTCACTCTTCACCATCCTCCCTGCCTTCCCAAACACTCGGTTTGAAATCTAAGAATTTACCTCTGGCTTTTAACAAAGTCAAAAGTCGATGTTTAAAAACCCTTCCGGCTTTTACAAAGGTCAAAAGTCGAGGTTCAAAGACCCTCCGGCTTTTACGAAGGTCAAAAGTCGAGATCCAAAGCCCTCTGAAACGCACCCCCTCTGCAAAACATAATTCAAATAGCCCGTCTCCCAACACCACTGAAGATCATGTGCTCTTGGGAACTGCACTGGTAAATATTGTTTATGATGGTAAATCGTACACTACTCGTGCAATTGCAGATACTTCCTCTAAAGCATCGATTGTACGTAAGAAACTCAAAAATGCACTTGGAATTTCAACTTGTTATTTGACAATCACACCTGAATCTAATTCGCCAAGAGCAGTCTGTTCTCTTAAGTTGTCTTCCCCTAAAAACGCATCTAGAATTGTGGAAACAAAAGCGTTAGTCTTACCCAAAGTCAAGGGGAAGTTGATCTCGTCACCATCTTTTTGTAATTTAAAGACTCGAATTCCTAATCTTGAATTAGCAGATTCTTTCGATGACAGCCCAATAGATTTGCTACTTGGCGCTGACTTGTATCCTAAAATTTTAGAAGCTGAACCTCCAAAAATAGTTTTGGATTCTTTGCTGGCCCAAAAGTCTATTTTCGGGTATATCCTTACCGGTTCAGTACCTCCCGCGACTGTAACCTAATCTTGCATCAAGAATTGAATGTGACCAATTTAGAAAAGAATCGTATCATTTATAGTCGAAATTTGCTAAAAAAAAATTAATTGCGCTAAAGATTGAAATTGTAGAACGAATCTATCGGTAATTCGTCATATCGCTTTTATAAATTAAAAATCTACAACTATAGCTCACTTAGGAATCTGAATTAACGTTCTTTCCTAACTTATAATAAATTGATATTAATTGCTAGACTCGTAGTTCTAGCAAGGAGGCGGAATGTATAAGTTCGATACGTTCCACCACAACTTTCCAATGCTCGATCAATCACGGATGCTGATTGGCGCACAGGCATCTCCTCTACAACTCCCCTGGCGGAGACCGTAGTGAGCGGATCATCGCTGGGCATTGGTTGTTGTCGGTAGGCTCACCTTGCTCTCATTGGAAGTATTTGTAGTTGTAATTGTAGACAGACAAAGGACCCTCAGCGGTCACTCAGAACCATTGCGTTCACTTGTCTCTAGTCTTTGAAGCGAAGCCCAACACGGCCACTGTCGCCAACACCATATTTGAAAAGAGGTAATCCTTATCGTTGAAAAAACACATCAAAAGCAATTCAATAAACCAGCAAATTTTGCAAGCAAATAAACTATCCTAATTGTTTTATTTCTTGATTTTGTTTTCTTTTTATCCTACTACACACGCGCGAATCACCCTCGCCTCTTTAATCTTTGAAACGAAACCCAACACGGCCACTGTCGCCAACACCATATTGAAAAGAGGTAATTCTGTCGTTTGAAAAGAAAGAGTCACAATAAAGCATAAATTATATTTAGAAAATACTAATTTATCTTTATTTCATTTCTTGATTTTGTCTTTCTTTTTATCCTACTACACACGCGCGAATCACCCTCGCCTCATCTCTCACCTATACATCACCTCACATCTCATTCTCACATAATAACTCTGGGGAGTTTTTGTTCTTGCCGCTATACGAAGCCTTTCCCCCCACTCCCCTGAGTTGAACATTTGCTCGAAGGACCAAAATGTTTATGTAGAGTAATGGGGGAAAAGAAAATACAACGAGAAATAAAACAATTAGGATTAGTTTCTTTTCTTGCAAAATTTGCTGGTTTATTGAATTGCTTTTGATGTGTTTTTTCAACAATAAGGATTACCTCTTTTCAAATATGGTGTTGGCGACAGTGGCCGTGTTGGGTTTCGCTTCAAAGACTAAAGACAAGTGAACGCAATGGTTCTGAGTGACCGCTGAGGGTCCCATGTCTGTCTACAATTACAACTACAAATACTTCTAATGAGAGCACGCTGAGCCTACCGACAACAACCAATACCCAGCGACGATCCGCTCACTACGGTCTCCGCCAGGGGAGTTGTAGAGGAGATGCCTGTGCGCCAATCAGCATCCGTGATTGATCGAGCATTGGAAAGTTGTGGTGGAACGTATCGAACTTATACAGTTATGTATGGACGAAAAATTGGGCTAAGTGAGCACAACTCAGCACAATTTCCGCATCTCGGTATTTGAATTTTTACAAAAATTACAGCAATTTTTCTTTATATATGTATTTTTTCCAATTTTAACTAGTAACGAGTGGAAATATAAATTTTCAATGTATGGACGAAAAATTGTGCTAGGTTAGCACAAATCAGCACAACTTTTAGTTTTTCGATATCTTGTCTCTATAAGTATGCGAGTTTGATATTTACTATTTTAACGAGTAACGAGTAGAGACACAAATTTCCAACGTATAGACGAAAAATTGTGCTAGGTGAGCACAATTCAGCACAACTTGCAGATTTAAAAATTCCACATATTACAAAAGTTATAAATTTTCTTAATTTTTATCGAGTAAAGTTGGAAATTCAATATGTATGGACGAAAAATTGTGCTAAGTGAGCACAACTCAGCACAATTTCCGCATCTCTATATTTGAGTTTTTACAAAAACTACAGCAATTTTTCGTTATATATGTTTTTTTTCCAATTTTAACTAGTAACGAGTGGTTAGCACAATTAACCGCAACTCGATATTTGAATTTTTACAAAAATTACAGCAATTTTTCTTTATATATGTATTTTTTCTTGTGCTAGGTGAGCACAATTCAGCACATTTTGCAGATTTAAAAAATTCCACATATTACAAAAGTTATACATTTTTTTAATTTTTAGCGAGTAAAGGTGGAAATTCGTTATGTATGGACGAAAAATTGTGCTAAGTGAGCACAACTCAGCACAATTCACCGCATCTCGAATTTTTTTTTTTTTTTTTTGAATTTTTACAAAAACTACAGCAATTTTTCTTTATATATGTATTTTTTCCAGTTTTAACTAGTAACGAGTGGAAATACAAATTTTCAATGTATGGACGAAAAATTTTGCTTTTAGTTTTTCGATATCTTGGTTCTATAAGAATGCAAGTTTGATTTTTACTATTTTAACGACTAACGAGTAGATATGCACACTTCCTATGTATGGAAGAAACATTGTCCTAGGTGAGCACAATTCAGCACAACTGCAGATTTAAAAAATTCCACATATTACAAAAGTTATACATTTTTTTAATTTTTAGCGAGTAACGAGTAAAGGTAGAAATTCGTTAGGCATGGACGAAAAATTGTGTTAAGTGAGCACAACTCAGCAAAAATTACCGCATCTCGATATTTAAATTTTTACAAATTACAGCAATTTTTCTGAAAATTACTGTTATTTTTCGAAATTGCCATATCTTGAAAACGGTTGAAGATATTGAGAAAAAATAAACGGCACAAGTTAGCACAAATCAAGCACGACCCAGCACAACTTTAATTTTTTCGAAATTCGAATATTGCAATTCTGACATACTTTCGAAATTTTTGTCTTTTTTTCGAAATTGGTAAGAGATATCGAAAAAATTTTGCGGCACAACACAAAACGGCGACCTTTTTGTTTACTTACACAATGTACCTAAGTTGATTGAATAGTTCAATTAACAATGACGCTAAGCGAGCCGGATTGAAGAAAAAAATCACAGTTGTGATTGCTCACATGAACTGAACACGTGATCCATCTGATTGTACTTTCGACAACAATGGCTGTCCTTATGTCCCTTGACCTTATGTCCCTTACAGAGGCAATTTACATCTGAACGATGCCATTAAGTTTTTAAGACTACTGACACTTATTTCTAACTGAAGTATTAGAAGACAGATGTTTTACAAGAATATTATCTGGATATTACCTCAACTAATTTCCACTATTTTTCAATTTCTCACTTCAAACCTCAACACCATAAATAATAAGCTCTTTGAAAAAAGTTGGAATGTTTATTAGGGATACCTTAGTATTTTGTGGTCGCAAAATAGTTAGACTTAATCCCATGATTTTTGTCTAAAAAAAAATTGTTCATTGGTGGAGAATGATGGCAATGTGTACCATAAAAAAACATAGGTTTCATGAAAAACATAGGTTTCGGAAAGAGCCACCAATCCTGGTATTTCTTCTTAATCTTACAACCGCACTTATAAATATTTACGTCTGTCTCCACATGTTCCTTTCGTTCGTTGCTTTCATTTACTTGAACGAAATAGCATAGCCATGTAAGGAGGTTTGGTCTGTAAAAACAAAAAACCCCTTCGTCGACCGTGCCTTGTGTATTATTAGAACAGTGTTGGCATGTTTGTTCGGGATACCGCAGTATTTTGTTGGAAAATAGTTATGTTGGATTATATTATTTTGTTTTTATAAAAACAACAAAAATGGCATAAACAGTAGTCTCGCAGTTACAGGATACAAAGTGCGCAACATAAAGCCATTTCTGTAGCTTCGGGCCTGCAGTCAGATTTGTCAAATATAGTTTTGGTACATATTTGTACCCTAAATTAGTAAAAATCAGCAATTTCGGGTTTCATTTGGTTCACTGCTTGTTTACAATACACAATTTGGCTGTATAATAACGGGTTCTACCATATAAATTGTTATGTTCGTATCGGGGGGTCTTATCAAATCACAATAGACTATTTATTGAACTAAATTTGAATTGCTTTATTTTTTATATTTTTAAAGCTTATATTTCAAAGTCAAAGCATTCTATGTTGTTGGATAATGGGTACTCCTACATATACTCGACTTACTAGAGATTCTGCGCACAAAGGGATCTTTATCAAAATTTAACATTACACATTCCTGTACATGGGATAAGTGTTTTTATACAAGTAGACGCCTGGTTCGTAGAATCGTTCACATGAGAAGTTTGTCATGTTTAGGCTTGCGAATGAGTAGACTCCTTTTGTATGGATAAGGATATTGATTACTTTAGGATCTTCGGTTATATCTGAGTTGAATATAAAAACTGGCTTAATTCTGTCTATTGGTATTACCCTTCTTTTTCGTTCGCATCCAATGATATTTGCTTATGAGATCTGCGCAGTACTCTAAGTGGTCCATAGGAAAGAGTTTTAAAGATTTGTCTTACTGCATTATGACGAACAAGAAGGTGACTGCAGTTTACGAGATGTTTTGACAGTGATACTGACCGATTTGTTTTGTGATTTGCAGGGACAGGTTTCAATGTTTGCATTCTCGATTTGAGGGACATGATAAAATCTTCAATTTGCGGTTCTTTAACTTCGGATCAATCAGCGTACCGCCTGGAAGCCTAACTAATGTTCCATAAGTTAGTTCAAACGGAGATATGTTAGTATCTTCACGTTTGCTATCCCTAAGTCTTAGCATAACAGTTGGCAAAACATCCATCCAGTTTTGCGAGGGATGGCTAATTATGCCAGATTTTAATGATCTGTGCCATCGTTATACCATTCCATAAGCACAAGGATGATGTACCGTAGTTCTGATGCGAGTAGATCCAAGGATACAATAAATAATGTCGTCCTTTGCCGGTTGAAATTGTTGCTGGAACGCCGAAACCTACAATCCAGTTCAACTTCAGCAACTATAGATGCTCGCATATCCTCAATAGGTATTGATACGGGCCACCGAATAAACCGATTTATGCAGGTTAGAAGGTAACTGTAGCATTTGCTCGGTGCTAGAGGACCAACAATATCTTCATTTACCTGATGAAAACGATCTTCAGCAACAGGATACGAACGGATTTCACTGTGTGTGTCTGTGAACATTGGAACGCTGGCAAATATGTAAGTCAAAATTATACAATTTTAATTAAAATTAATTTTAACAAAAATTATACAGTGAGTCAAATACGATTTTTCCCTTTTCGAAAGGGATGAAAGGTCAAACATTTTCTATTGAAATATCACAGTAAACACCCTGAGTTTCGGTTGATGTCCGGATTCATCAATGACTTATCGTTTAATATACGTTGTAATTCAGAATCATACTTTTGAGCATCATTTGATAAAGGTGTAGCTTTATCAGAAAGTTTTTTAAATGGAAAAGTTAAAGTTTCATTGAGTAAAAACTTAAAAGTATCCAGCTATTAGCTTTTTGTTGTTGGAGGTCTCCACCAACGGCCACATCGGAAGCGTCGACCGTAATGCAAGCCTTCACACGGATGTGGTAAAATTCGGACTTACATTTTTCGGAACTGGTTTTGTTTTCTTCCATCCCTATTAGTAGATTTTGATGTTCTTCTCGTTTCCGTTATGACACGCTGTTAGTGGAAGTTTGTTGGTCGCAGCTCCTGATATAAATCTTCGATAAAAGTTTACCATAGCAACGAATCGACAAAGGTTTAGGTTGAGGATAGTTGGCTATTGCTTCAACTTTTTCCGTTAATCGATGTAAACCTTCGGGTTCGACAAGATTTCCAAGAAATTTAACTGATTGCAGACCAAAAACGCATTTAGACCAAACTCTTGAAGTTTAGCTAATAATTTCATTTCGGTCTAAATGTTGTTCTTTGTTTTAGGATGACACCAAAATGTCGTCCGTACATGTATCTTTGGAAAATTCGTCCCGAATTACATAAGCCAAATGTCATATTATCGAACTCAAAGAGTCCAAATGGTATTATGATTGCGGTCTTTGGGACATGATGAGGTGCAATAGGAATTTGATTGTAAGCACGCACTAGATCGTCCGTAGAGAAAAGTTTATTTCCTTGGAGGTCATGGGCAAAATCATGCAGATGACGGAAAGGATATTTGTCAGGGATTTTTTGTGCGTTCAAAACACTGTGGTCTCCATTCGTTATTCTTTTTTGTTGCTGTGTAGCGGAGTTGACCAGCTTTTGGAAGATCGCTAATTTCCTTGATACAGCATATACTAACATTCTTGTTTACCTATGGCTATCTTATCGGGAAAAAGCCGACGAGGAGCGCCTTTGGCCTAAATATAATGATATAAGCCATGATGAACCTTTTGTTTTTCCCTGATATGTTGGTATTATATTTAAATTGAGATAGTAAATCATGATATGTACAGTTTACTTCCATAGTTTTCATTTCCACGCAGCCCGGAATTGATTTCACATTTTCCTTAATGTTGATGCCAGTTTTTGGATCTATGAATATGCAGCGTGTCATATCAATCAGTAAACAATAAAACTCTAAAAAAAACTCGGATCCGACAGAGCAACATTTCTGGGAGCAGAATACTTGGTTTTGTAACACTAATTCCCATATTATTCAGAAGTTAATTGATGCGTTTTCCTCAGACACGGAAAATGTCCAATCAAACGTTTTTTCAATTGTGTGCAAACATAAAGAGGAGGGTTAAACACGATTTCACTTGCATCACAATTCGGTATCCAATTCAGCGATAATTATATTGTATTTAATTTGCTCTGAATCTATTCCATTCAAAGCTAATTGTGCTTCTACCTGAACAAATCGAAGGATCTTCTCTAGAAAATCTAGGTATTTTTTGTAATGTGTCATTGTCTTAATATATAGAACTACATTCTGTTGAGATTCAGGATTATCTGTTTCGAATTAATTTCTTAAAGAAAATTCAGCGTAGAGGATCACCATTTTATCGGAGGAGGTTTTATCAAAACACAAACGATAATTGATTGATCTGAATTTTACCTTAATTTTGATACCTTCCACCATTCTATGGAGGGTATATTGGCTTTTTCATTCCGTTTGTAACTCCTGTCAGTAGGCAGGTTAAGTTCGTAAATGGACCATGTCGGTCGGCGTTTTCGTACAGACCTCATATAATGGAAACTCCAGATATTCGGTATTTTCATGATTTTAACTACATTATTCACCTAATTTTTTCAAGTTTCGCATTTGAATATTATAATGGTTTATGACAAAAGTTGCCCATGCATGTCAACGTTGTCGTATAGACCCGAATATAATGGTTATTTTCGGTATTTTTAAGATTTTAACAGAATTTTTAACGGATTTTATTTTGTGACACCTCTGAATGCTTGTGTGTCTTGTTTACTGTTAAATGCTCGGTAAGAATTACATTCCACAAAATCGTTTTCCTCCCGAGTGGATGTTTTGTTCTATTTATATAATTCTCGTTCTGTAATATTGTATTAATAATGGATAATATTATATTGTCATAGTCTTGTGAACAGCAAAATTATATTTTTTATATTCGTATTTCGAACATTTTGTTTGTGGTCATTAAGGGCCCGGGCCTCGAATGGCTCTGAATGTTATGAGGTGCGTATGAGTTATAAGCCATTACAATATTCATATGCGTAACTTGAAAAAAATCGGTGAATAATGTAGCTAAAATCATCTCTGTCTCAAGTCGTTCGAAAGATAACGTGATTAGTTTTCGAATTTGGTAATTAAAATTTCCCGTTTGATGTGTCCCCCTCAACCACTTTATGGTTTTTCGAAAAGTTTAACAATATTATCCAAACGGCCTTACTGTTATTTTTGTAGTTCAAAGCGGAACACGTGACAATTGAGATATTTTATATCAAATGTTTTCTTTACCCAATGGTGGAGGGTATTTAAAGTTCGGGACGGCTAAACTTAATGTGTTTTTAATTGTTAGTTATGAAATGGTTATTAGAATTACAATTAAGATTTCACTCCGATTCGATCATTTTTCTTTTAATCAAATCACTCAATGAACTAGGGTGAATCAAGTCGGTCACACTCATCATAGATCATTGCCCGATAAGAACAATTCGCTTCGATCAATTTATATTTCCTCACAACTCTTTCGTTTCGCTTGAACAACTCCAATAAAAATGTTACATCTGACCGAATAAGTGTGATCAAGCTTACTCAATCATACCCATACTGGTCTCTGTGGTCGTGTAATTGTCAATAATTGTTTTTAACAATACATATATACACACACTTACATAAACTTTCCACAAAAATATTTAACTTTGTGTGTTACTTAACCATAATCGACCGACAGAGTGGTATAGCGTACCTGTAACAAAGCAGAACGATAAATGGACGTATTTATGTATTTATTTCTGACGGTTAGGCGACGGCTGCCAGTAACAAGGGCATGAGTGAATGCACTGCTTGGACACTGAAAATTGTAATATGAAAGAATTATTCATCTCATATCAAAATGCAACACAACACAAATTTTATATAATAGAATGAACCAAATTCATATAATGTTCCTGTTCTTGAAAAAAGTGAGCTCCGCGTTACAAAGTGGAAGTTCTGTGATTGTAACATTTTTGCCTGTTATTAGTTTTCGTGGGCCCACAACAATAAAAGGCATTTGACATACCTTTTTTATAAATGTATATGACTATATTGATGCCAAAAAATGTTAGGTTAGATGAAATATTAGGCTGATATGATAAATCTAGCTCGAACAAAAAGTTTATGCGCCGAAATAGCGTTTTGATAAAAGGGTAGAAAAACAGAAATAAAACACAATTGTTATAGTCTCTGAAACACTCACACTGACAACCCATCCAAAGCCATTGACATCCCCAGTCAAAGCCATTGGGACTTATGAGGATTGGTATCTCTTTCCGAAACCTAGGTATTCCCTGCCTTACCGCCTGGTAAACATTACCATTATCCTCCACTAACAAACAAACGTTGTTTTTGTAAAAACAACAGTTATGGGGTTTAGCCTAATCATTTTGCAACAACAAAATACTACGGTAACCTGAAGTAGTATTTCAGTAGTTCAATGTAGCTCAAAGTATTAGAATACAAAATAAATTTTGCTATAGCAAAATGTAATATGCCACAGGCTAAGTACCAAGTTTCGGGAGGGATATACAGTTATATGGGAATAGACAATTCTCTGCCAGAGAATGTGGAACCCATTAAAGCTTTAGATACCGAATTGTTAGAAAATATGATCTAAGTCGCCAAAATATGAGACCTATAGAAAAAACTAATAGGTCTGCGGTTTTCTATAGACCCTTTATAAATTCTAAGTGCCAAATTTTAAACATGTGGTCTTAATCGTCAAAATATCGAATACCGGTACGTACTGTCATATGGGAGCTATACGAAAACGTGAACCGACCATTTACGAGGTCATCCTGCTTACAGACAAAATACACATGTTTGCATGTTTATTCTTCTATCTCAATTCTTTCGAAAGATAGCGTGATTACAACAGACAGAAAGATGAACATCGCTATATCGCCTTAGAATTATACGCTGATTCAGAATATATATATATTGAAGGGTCTATTGTGAATATTTCGAGGAGTTACAATCGGAATGACAAAGCTAATATAAAGTGGTGGAGGGAATAAAAGTTGTCTGCTTATTAAATATAATTTGAAACATTTTGTTTAATGGGGACTGATTTTTTACCCTCCACCTTGAAAAGAAAGGTGCATTGTCTTTGTCATTACGTTTGTAACATCCCTAAATAATCATCGTCAACCCCATAAAGTATACACATTCATGATCAGCATTACATTCTAAGTCGATCTGTTTGTCATAATGTATGTTGGGCTGCACCCACATTATTTGACGTAGAGTATAAAAATGTGCCAAAAACGTTGTATTGTGGCTAGAATGTTTGGTATTGAAAATGAGATATATCGGTCTAATACAACCCGGATTATTTGACGTAAAGCTTCAAAATTTGGCAGAATAATTTGTCCACGTTTTTCTATAGCGCACAGATAACGATACATGCCGACATTCGCTATTTTGATAATATTAGTCACATTTTCTCAAAAATTTTTTTTTCGAATTTGGTATTTAAGAAGATTTGGTAGGTGGCAATCCTTGAAGTATAAAATTGTCGATAGAGGTTCCCGTTTGGTGTGGCCCAACCACTTTATGATTTTTCAAAAAGTTCAACTGTATTATACAAGCTATCTTACTGTCATTTTTGTAGTTCAAAGCGGAACACGTGAGGGTATTTAAAGTTCGGGACGGCTAAACTTAATGTGTTTTTACTTGTTAGTTATGAAATGGTTATTAAAATTACAATTATGATTTATTTTATTTAATCAAATCACTCACTGAACTAGGGTGAATCAAGCCGATCACACTCATCATAGATCTTCGCCCGTTATGAACAATTCGCTTCGATCAATTCATATTTCCTCACAACTCTTTCGTTTCGCTTGAACAACTCGAATAAAAAAATAATAAGAAAAATGTTACATCTGACCGACTAAGTTTGATCAAGCTTACTCAACCATACTCATACTGGTTTCTATAGTCGCGGAATTGTCAATAATTGTTTTTAACTATACATATATACACACACTTAAATAAACTTTCCACAAAATTATTTAACTTTGTGTGTTACTTAACCACAATCGACCAACATAATGGTCTACCGTACTTGTAACAAAGCAGAACTATAAATGAACGTATGTATGTTTTATTTATTTATTTCTGACGGTTAGGCGACGGCTGCCAGTAACAAGGGCATGAGTGAAGTCACTGCGTGGGCACTGAAAATTTTAATATGAATGAAACATTAATCTCATATGAAAATGCAACACAACAACAAAAATTTGATAAAATATAATAAGCTAAATTCACATAATATTTTTGATTCTATCAAATTATTTGTCTTTTGCTCTTCCACTGTTTCATATTATTTTCCCCAATGATTGAATTTTCACCACAAAATGATTTTAATGATTTGTGCCATCGTTCTATCATTCCATTAGCACAGGGATAATGTGCCGTAGTTCTGATGCGAGAAGATCCAGGGATACAATAAAAAATGTCGTCCTTTGTCGGTTGAAATTGTTGCTGGAACGCCGAAACGTACAATCCAGTTCAACTTCAGCAACTATAGATGCTCGCATATCCTCAATAGGTATCGATACGGGCCACCGAATAAACCGATTTATGCAGGTTAGAAGGTAACTATAGCATTTGCTCGGTGGTAGAGGACCAACAATATCTATATTTGCCTGATGAAAACGGTTTCAGCAACAGGATACGATCGGATTTCACTGTACGTGTCTATGAACATTGGAACGCTGGCAAATATTTGAGTCCAAATTACATAATTTTACTTAAAATTAATTTTAACAAAAATTATAGAGTGAGTCAAATACGATTTTTCGCATTTCTAAAGGGATGAAAGGTCGAACATTTTCTATTGAAATATCAAAGTAAACACGCTGAGTTTCGGTTGAAGTCCGGATTCATCAATGACTTATCGTTAAATATACTTTGTAATTCAGAATCATACTTTAGAGCATCGGCTAATTTGTTGCAATCAATTGGCATTGGAATTTTTGAAGTGCGAGAGAGTACGTCTGCGACAACATTATCCGCTCCGCTGAAGTGACGCATATCAACTGAAAATTGTGACTTATGTCAGTTGATAAAGGTGTAGCTTTATGAGAAAAATTTTTAAATGGAAAAGTTAAAGGCTTATGATTCGTGAAAACTGTAAATCGGCGACGTTCGAGCATATGGCTGTCATACGTACATTATTTCTCCTGCGTTTCCAAAAGTTTCATTGAGTAAAAACTTAAAAGTATCCAGCTATTAGCTCTTTGTTGTTGGAGGTCTCCACCAACTGCCACATCGGAAGCGTCGACCGTAATGAAAGCCTTCACACGGATGTGATAAAAGTTGGACTTACATTTTTCGAAACTTGTTTTGTTTTTTTCCATCAATATTAGTAGATTTCGTTGTTCTTCTTGTTTCCGTTATGACACGCTGTTAGTGGAAGTTTGTTGGTCGCAGCTCCTGATATAAATCTTCGATAAAACTTTACCATAGCAACGAATCGACAAGGATAGCTGGCTATTGCTTCAACTTTTTCCGTTAATCGACGTAAACCTTCGGGCTCGACAAGATTTCCAAGAAATTTAACTGATTGCAGACCAAAAATGCATTCAGACCAAACTCTTGAAGTTTAGCTAATAATTTCTTTTGGCGGTCTAAATGTTGTTCTTTGTTTTAGGATGACACCAAAATGTCGTCCGTACATGTATCTTTGGAAAATTTGTCCCGAATTACTTAAGCCAAATGTCATATTATTGAACTCAAAGAGTCCAAATGGTATTATGATTGACGTAGAGTATAAAAATGTGCCAAAAACGTTGTATTGTGGCTAGAATGTTTGGTATTGAAAATGAGATATATCGGTCTAATACAACCCGGATTATTTGACGTAAAGCTTCAAAATTTGGCAGAATAATTTGTCCACGTTTTTCTATAGCGCACAGATAACGATACATGCCGACATTCGCTATTTTGATAATATTAGTCACATTTTCTCAAAAATTTTTTTTTCGAATTTGGTATTTAAGAAGATTTGGTAGGTGGCAATCCTTGAAGTATAAAATTGTCGATAGAGGTTCCCGTTTGGTGTGGCCCAACCACTTTATGATTTTTCAAAAAGTTCAACTGTATTATACAAGCTATCTTACTGTCATTTTTGTAGTTCAAAGCGGAACACGTGAGGGTATTTAAAGTTCGGGACGGCTAAACTTAATGTGTTTTTACTTGTTAGTTATGAAATGGTTATTAAAATTACAATTATGATTTCACTCCGATTCGACCATTTTTTTATTTAATCAAATCACTCACTGAACTAGGGTGAATCAAGCCGATCACACTCATCATAGATCTTCGCCCGTTATGAACAATTCGCTTCGATCAATTCATATTTCCTCACAACTCTTTCGTTTCGCTTGAACAACTCGAATAAAAAAATAATCAGAAAAATGTTACATCTGACCGACTAAGTTTGATCAAGCTTACTCAACCATACTCATACTGGTTTCTATAGTCGCGGAATTGTCAATAATTGTTTTTAACTATACATATATACACACACTTAAATAAACTTTCCACAAAATTATTTAACTTTGTGTGTTACTTAACCACAATCGACCAACATAATGGTCTACCGTACTTGTAACAAAGCAGAACTATAAATGAACGTATGTATGTTTTATTTATTTATTTCTGACGGTTAGGCGACGGCTGCCAGTAACAAGGGCATGAGTGAAGTCACTGCGTGGGCACTGAAAATTTTAATATGAATGAAACATTAATCTCATATGAAAATGCAACACAACAACAAAAATTTGATAAAATATAATAAACTAAATTCACATAATATTTTTGATTCTATCAAATTATTTGTCTTTTGCTCTTCCACTGTTTCATATTATTTTCCCCAATGATTGAATTTTCACCACAAAATGATTTTAATGATTTGTGCCATCGTTCTATCATTCCATTAGCACAGGGATAATGTGCCGTAGTTCTGATGCGAGAAGATCCAGGGATACAATAAAAAATGTCGTCCTTTGTCGGTTGAAATTGTTGCTGGAACGCCGAAACGTACAATCCAGTTCAACTTCAGCAACTATAGATGCTCGCATATCCTCAATAGGTATCGATACGGGCCACCGAATAAACCGATTTATGCAGGTTAGAAGGTAACTATAGCATTTGCTCGGTGGTAGAGGACCAACAATATCTATATTTGCCTGATGAAAACGGTTTCAGCAACAGGATACGATCGGATTTCACTGTACGTGTCTATGAACATTGGAACGCTGGCAAATATTTGAGTCCAAATTACATAATTTTACTTAAAATTAATTTTAACAAAAATTATAGAGTGAGTCAAATACGATTTTTCGCATTTCTAAAGGGATGAAAGGTCGAACATTTTCTATTGAAATATCAAAGTAAACACGCTGAGTTTCGGTTGAAGTCCGGATTCATCAATGACTTATCGTTAAATATACTTTGTAATTCAGAATCATACTTTAGAGCATCGGCTAATTTGTTGCAATCAATTGGCATTGAAATTTTTGAAGTGCGAGAGAGTACGTCTGCGACAACATTATCCGCTCCGCTGAAGTGACGCATATCAACTGAAAATTGTGACTTATGTCAGTTGATAAAGGTGTAGCTTTATGAGAAAAATTTTTAAATGGAAAAGTTAAAGGCTTATGATTCGTGAAAACTGTAAATCGGCGACGTTCGAGCATATGGCTGTCATACGTACATTATTTCTCCTGCGTTTCCAAAAGTTTCATTGAGTAAAAACTTAAAAGTATCCAGCTATTAGCTCTTTGTTGTTGGAGGTCTCCACCAACTGCCACATCGGAAGCGTCGACCGTAATGAAAGCCTTCACACGGATGTGATAAAAGTTGGACTTACATTTTTCGAAACTTGTTTTGTTTTTTTCCATCAATATTAGTAGATTTCGTTGTTCTTCTTGTTTCCGTTATGACACGCTGTTAGTGGAAGTTTGTTGGTCGCAGCTCCTGATATAAATCTTCGATAAAACTTTACCATAGCAACGAATCGACAAGGATAGCTGGCTATTGCTTCAACTTTTTCCGTTAATCGACGTAAACCTTTGGGCTCGACAAGATTTCCAAGAAATTTAACTGATTGCAGACCAAAAATGCATTCAGACCAAACTCTTGAAGTTTAGCTAATAATTTCTTTTGGCGGTCTAAATGTTGTTCTTTGTTTTAGGATGACACCAAAATGTCGTCCGTACATGTATCTTTGGAAAATTTGTCCCGAATTACTTAAGCCAAATGTCATATTATTGAACTCAAAGAGTCCAAATGGTATTATGATTGCGGTCTTTGGGACATGATGAGGTGCAATAGGAATTTGATATTAAGCACGCACCAGATCGTCCGTAGAGAAAAGTTTATTTCCGTAGAGGATATTTGACACGGATTTTTTGTGCTTTCAAAAGACTGTAGTCGCCTTGTGTTCTCCATTCGTCATTCTTTTTTGTTGCTGTGTAGCAGAGTTGACCAGCTTTAGGAAGATCGCTAATTTCCTTGATACAGCATATACTAACATTCTTGTTTCCCTATGGCTATCTTATTTAAAAGAAGCCGACAAGGAGCACTTTTTGCATAAATATAATGATATAAGCCATGATGAACCTTTTGTTTTTCCTTGATATGTTCGTATTATATTAAAATTGAGATAGTAAATCATGATATGTACAGTTTATTTCCACGTAGCCCGGAATTGATTTCACCTTTCCCTTAATGTTAATGCCAGTTTTTGGATCTATGAATATGCAGCGTGTCATATCAATCAGTAAACAATAAAATCGGCTCCGACAGAGCACCATTTCTTGGAGCAGAATTCTTGGTTTTGTAACACTAATTCCCATATTATTCAGAAGTTAATTAATGCGTTTTTCCTCAGACACGGAAAATGTCCAATCAAACGTTTTTTCAATTGTGAGCAAACATAAAGAGGGGGGTTAAACACGATTTCATTTGCATCACAATTCGGTATCCAGTTCTGCGATAATTATATTGTATTTAATTTGTTCGGAATCTATACCATTCAAAGCTAATTGTGCTTCTACCTGAACAAATCGAAGGATTTTCTATACAAAATCTAAGAATTTTTTGTAATGTGTCATTGTCTTAATATATAGAACCGCATTGTGTTGAGATTCAGGATTATCTGTTTCGAATTAATTTCTTAAAGAAAATTCAGCGTCGAGGATCACCATTTTATCTTAGGAGGTTTTATCAAAACACAAACGATAATTGATTGATCTGAATTTTGCCTTAATTTTGATACCACCATTCTATGGAGGGTATATTGGCTTTGTCATTCCGTTTGTAACTCCTGTCAGTAGGCAGAGGCCATGTCGGTCGGCGTTTTCGTACAGCCCTCATATAATGGAAACTCCAGATATTCGGTATTTTCATGATTTTAACTACATTATTCACCTAATTTTTTCAAGTTTCGCATTTGAATATTGTAATGGTTTATGACAAAAGTTGCCTATGCAGGTCAACGTTGTCGTATAGACCCGAATATAATGGTTACTTTCGGTATTTTTAAGATTTTAACAGAATTTTTAACGGATTTTATTTTTTGAAAATTGCCAAATTTGTTCCAAATGTTAGATGGTTTTCATTTTTTTTAATGCTTTATGAAAAAATTGCGAAAAAAAATGGAACGCCATGGACTTTTTGTAACATCGAGAAAAATATATGTTCATGTGATAGCAATTCCCTACCATGTCTTCATTGTTCCATGAATATACTGATTGGATAATAGTCCTGGACTATTCGCAATATCAATCGAGTACATGGGGAGTGTAGATTTTTCTTAGACTGATATTATTATTATTTGATTTGGCACCACCGGAACTAAGATGTGACACCACTGAATGCTTGTGTGTCTTGTCCACTGTTAAATGCTCGGTAAGAATTACATTCCACAAAATCGTTTTCCTCCCGAATGGATGTTTTGTTCTATTTATATAATTCTCGTTCTGTAATATTATATTAATTATGTATAATATTATATTGTCAAAGTTATATTTTTTATGTTCGTATTTCGAACATTTTGTTTGTGGTCCTTAATGTCCCGGGCCTCGAATGGCTCTGAATGTTATAAGGTGCGTATGAGTTATAAGCAATTACAATATTCATATGCGAAACTTGAAAAAAATCGGTGAATAATGTAGCTAAAATCATCTCTGTCCCAAGTCGTTCGAAAGATAACGTGATTAATTTTCGAATTTGGTAATTAAGATTTCCAGTTTGATGTGGCCCCATACAACGGCCTCAACCACTTTATGGTTTTTCGAAAAGTTTAACAATATTATCCAAACGGTCTTACTGTTATTTTTGTAGTTCAAAGCGGAACACGTGACAATTAAGATATTTTATATCAAATGTTTTCTTTACCCAATGGTGGAGGGTATTTAAAGTTCGGGACGGCTAAACTTAATGTATTTTTAATTGTTAGTTATGAAATGGTTATTAGAATTACAATTAAGATTTCACTCCGATTCGATCATTTTCCTTTAATCAAATCACTCAATGAACTAGGGTGAATCAAGTCGGTCACACTCATCTTAGATCATTGCCCGATAAGAACAATTCGCTTCGATCAATTTATATTTCCTCACAACTCTTTCGTTTCGCTTGAACAACTCCAATAAAAATGTTACATCTGACCGAATAAGTGTGATCAAGCTTACTCAATCATACCCATACTGGTCTCTGTAGTCGTGGAATTGTCAATAATTGTTTTTAACTATACATATATACTTAATAAACTTTCCACAAAATTATTCAACTTTGTGTGTTACTTAACCACACTCGACCAACATGATGGTCTACCGTACTTGTAACAAAGCAGAACGATAAATGGACGTATGTATGTATTTGTTTCTGACGGTTAGGCGACGGCTGCCAGTAAAAAGGGCATGAGTGAATGCACTGCTTGGACACTGAAAATTGTAATATGAAAGAATTATTTATCTCATATCAAAATGCAACACAAAAACACAAATTTTATATAATAGAATGAGCCAAATTCATATGATGTTCCTGTTCTTGAAAAAAGTGAGCTCCGCGTTACAAAGTGGAAGTTCTGTGATTGTAACAATTTTATTAGTTTTCGTGGGCTCACAACAATAAAAGGCATTTGACATACCTTTTTTATAAATGTATATGATGATATTGATGACAAAAAATGTTAGGTAAGATGAAATATTAGGCTGATATGATAAATCTAGCTCAAACAAAAAGTTTATGCGCCGAAATAGCGTTTTGATAAAAGGATAGAAAAACAGAAATAAAACACAATTGTTATAGTCTCTGAAACACTCACTTTGACAACCCATCCAAAGCCATTGACATCCCCAGTCAAAGCCATTGGGACTTATGAGGATTGGTATCTCTTTCCGAAACCTAGGTATTCCCTGCCTTACCGCCTGGTAAACATTACCATTATCCTCCACTAACAAACAAACGTTGTTTTTGTAAAAACAACAGTTATGGGGTTTAGCCTAATCATTTTGCAACAACAAAATACTACGGTATACTGAAGTATCTACATACAGTATTTTAAACGATCCCCATGAAAAATGTAGCTCAAAGTATTAGAATACAAAATAAATTTTGCTATAGCAAAATGCAATATGCCACAGGCTAAGTACCTAGTTTCGGGAGGGATATACAGTTATATGGGAATAGACAATTCTCTGCCAGAGAATGTGGAACCCATTAAAGCTTTAGATACCGAATTGTTAGAAAATGTGATCTAAGTCGCCAAAATATGAGACCTATAGAAAAACTAATAGGCCTGCGGTTTTCTATAGACCCTTTACAAATTCTAAGTGCCAAATTTTAAACATGTGGTCTTAATCGTCAAAATATCGAATACCGGTACGTACTGTCATATGGGAGCTATACGAAAATGTGAACCGACCATTTACGAGGTTATCCTGCTTACAGACAAAATACACATGTTTGCATGTTTATTCTTCTATCTCAATTCTTTTGAAAGATAGCGTGATTACAACAGACAGAAAGATGGACATCGCTATATCGCCTTAGAATTTTACGCTGATTCAGAATATATATATATATTGTAGGGTCTATTGTGAATATTTCGAGGAGTTACAATCGGAATGACAAAGCTAATATAGTCTCTATAAAGTGGTGGAGGGAATAAAAGTTGTCTGTTTATTAAATATAATTGGAACCATTTTGTTTAATGGGGACTAATTTTATGCCCCCCACCTTGAAAAGAAAGGTGCATTATCTTTGTCATTACGTTTGTAACATCCCTAAATAATCATCGTGAACCCCATAAAGTATACCCATTCATGATCAGCATTACATTCTAAGTCGATCTGTTTGTCAAAAAGTCTTTTGGGCTGCACCCACATTATTTGACGTAGAGTATAAAAATGTGCCAAAAACGCTGTATTGTGGCTAGAATGGTTGGTATTGAAAATAAGATATATCGGTCTAATACAGCCCGGATTATTTGACGTAAAGCTTCAAAATTTGGCAGAATAATTTGTTTTGTATCTAGGATGGTTGTTAATAAAATAGGTACACTTTTTTAACGCCCACATATAGCGGTACCTCCCAATATTCGGTATTTTGACGTTTTTTGGTATTTGTAGTTAATAGTTATGGTGGCGAAATATTGAATATTTAGGTCCACGTTTTTCTATATCGCACAGATAACGACACATACCGATATTCGCTATATTGATAATATTAGTCACATTTTCTCACGAATTTTTTTTTGAATTTGGTATTTAAGAAAATTTGGTAGGTGGCAATATTTGTAGTTCAAAGTGGAACACGTGAGGGTATTTAAAGTTCGGGACGGCTAAACTTAATGTGTTTTTACTTGTTAGTTATGAAATGGTTATTAAAATTACAATTATGATTTCACTCCGATTCGATCATTTTTCTTTTAATCAAATCACTCACTGAACTAGGGTGAATCAAGCCGATCACACTCATCATAGATCATCGCCCGTTATGAACAATTCGCTTCGATCAATTCATATTACCTCACAACTCTTTCGTTTCGCTTGAACAACTCGAATAAAAAATAATAAGAAAAATGTTACATCTGACCGACTAAGTTTGATCAAGCTTACTCAACCATACTCATACTGGTCTCTGTAGTCGTGGAATTGTCAATAATTGTTTTTAACAATACATATATACACACACTTAAATAAACTTTCCACTTTCGTTTGTCGGTTGAAATTGTTGCTGGAACGCCGAAACGTAAAATCCAGTTCAACTTCAGCAACTATAGATGCTCGCATATCCTCAATAGGTACCGATACGGCCCACCGAATAAACCGATTTATGCAGGTTAGAAGGTAACTATAGCATTTGCTCGGTGGTAGAGGACCAACAATATCTATATTTACCTGATGAAAACGTTCTTCAGCAACAGGATACGAACGGATTTCACTGTGTGTGTCTATGAACATTGGAACGCTGGCAAATATGTAAGTCCAAATTACATAATTTTAATTAAAATTAATTTTAACAAAAATTATACAGTGAATCAAATACCATTTTTCGCATTTCTAAAGGGATGAAAGGTTGAACATTTTCTATTGAAATATCAAAGTAAACACGCTGATTTTCGGTTGAAGTCCGGATTCATCAATGACTTATCGTTTAATATACTTTGTAATTCAGAATCATACTTTAGAGCATCGGCTAATTTGTTGCAATCAATTGGCATTGAAATTTTTGAAGTGCGAGAGAGTACGTCTGCGACAACATTATCCGCTCCGCTGATGTGACGCATATCAACTGAAAATTGTGACTTATGTCAGTTGATAAAGGTGTAGCTTTATCAGAAAAATTTTTAAATGGAAAAGTTAAAGGTTTATGATTCGTGAAAACTGTAAATCGGCGACGTTCGAGCATAAGCAAAAGTTTCATTGAGTAAAAACTTAAAAGTATCCAGCTATTAGCTCTTTGTTGTTGGAGGTCTCCACCAACGGCCACATCGGAAGCGTCGACCGTAACGCAAGCCTTCACACTGATGTGATAAAAGTCGGACTTACATTTTTCGAAACTTGTTTTGTTTTTTTCCATCCATATTAGTAGATTTCGTAAGCCTTCGTGTTCGACAAAATTAGCAAGAAATTTAATTGATTGCAGACCAAAAATGCATTTAGACCAAACTCTTGAAGTTTAGCTAATAAATTCTTTTGGCGGTCTAAATGTTGTTCTTTGTTTTAGGATGACACCAAAATGTCGTCCGTACATGTTTCTTTGGAAAATTTGTCCCGAATTACATATGCCAAATGTCATATTATCGAACTCAAAGAGTCCAAATGGCATTATGATTGCGGTCTTTGGGACATGATGAGGTGCAATAGGAATTTGATTGTAAGCACGCACCAGATCGTCCGTAGAGAAAAGTTTATTTCCGTAGAGGATATTTGTCGGGGATTTTTTGTGCTTTCAAAAGACTGTAGTCGCCTTGTGGTCTCCATTCGTCATTCTTTTTTGTTGCTGTGTAGTGTAGTTGACCAGCTTTTGGAAGATCGCTAATTTCCTTGATACAGCACATACTAACATTATTATTTCCCTATGGCTATCTTATTTGGAAGAAGCCGACGACGAGCGCCTTTGGCCTAAATATAATGATATAAGCCATGATGAACCTTTTGCTTTTTCCTTGATATGTTCGTATTATATTTAAATTAAGATAGTAAATCATGATATGTACAGTTTATTTCCATAGTTTTCATTTCCATGTAGCCCGGAATTGATTTCACCTTTCCCTTAATGTTGATGCCAGTTTTTGGATCTATGAATATGCAGCGTGTCATAACAATGCTCCGACAGAGCAAAATTTCTTAGAGCAGAATGCTTGGTTTTATAACACTAATTCCTATATTATTCAGAAGTTAATTGATTCAAAGCTAATTCTGCTTCTACCTGAACAAATAGAAGGATTTTCTCTACGAAATCTAGGAATTTTTTGTAATGTTTCATTGTCTTAATATATAGAACCGCATTCTGTTGAGATTCAGGATTATCTGTTTCGAATTAATTTCTTAAAGAAAATTCAGCGTCGAGGATCGCCATTTTATCGGAGGAGGCTTTATCAAAACACAAACGATAATTGATTGATCTGAATTTTGCCTTAATTTTGATACCCTCCACCATTCTATGGAGGGTATATTGGCTTTTTCATTCCGTTTGTAACTCCTGCCAGTTGGCAGGTTAAGTTCGTAAATGGGCCATGTCGGTCGGCGTTTTCGTACAGCCCTCATATAATGGAAACTCCAGATATTCGGTATTTTCATGATTTTAACTACATTATTCACATAATTTTTTTCAAGTTTCGCATTTGAATATTGTAATGGTTTATGACAAAAGTTGCCTATGCAGGTCAACGTTGTCGTATAGACCCGAATATAACGGTTACTTTCGGTATTTTTAAGATTTTAACAGAATTTTTAACGGATTTTATTTTTTAAAAATTGCCAAATTTGTTCCAAATGATAGATGGTTTTCATTTTTTTAATGTTTTATGAAAAAAATGCGAAAAAACAAATGGAACGCCATGGACTTTTGTAACATCGAGAAAAAGATATGTATTTTTTATATTCGTATTTCAAACATTTTGTTTGTGGTCCTGAATGTTATAAGGTGCGTATGAGTTATAAGCCATTAGAATATTTACATATGAAAAAAATCGATGAATAATGTAACTAAAATCATCTCTGTCCCAAGTCGTTCGAAAGATAACGTGATTAATTTTCGAATTTGGTAATTAAGATTTCCCGTTTGATGTGGCTCCCATACAACGGCCTCAATCACTTTATGGTTTTTCGAAAAGTTTAATAATATTATCCAAACGGTCTTACTGTTATTTTTGTAGTTCAAAGCGGAACACGTGACGATTGAGATATTTTATCTCAAATGTTTTCTTTACCCAATGGTGGAGGGTATTTAAAGTTCGGGACGGCTAAACTTAATGTCTTTTTTATTGTTAGTTATGAAATGGTTATTAGAATTACAATTAAGATTTCTCTCCGATTCAATCATTTTTCTTTTAATCAAATCACTCAATGAACTAGGGTGAATCAAGTCGGTCACACTCATCATAGATCATTGCCCGATAAGAACAATTCGCTTCGATCAATTTATATTTCCTCACAACTCTTTCGTTTCGCTTGAACAACTCCAATAAAAATGTTACACCTGACCGAATAAGTGTGATCAAGCTTACTCAATCATACCCATACTGGTCTCTGTAGTCGTGGAATTGTCAATAATTGTTTTTAACTGTACATATATACACACACTTAAATAAACTTTCCACAAAATTATTCAACTTTGTGTGTTACTTAACCACAATCGACCAACAGAGTGGTCTACCGTACCTGTAACAAAGCAGAACGATAAATGAACTGCCAGTAACAAGGGCATGAGTGAATGCACTGCTTGGACACTGAAAATTGTAATATGAAAGAATTATTTATCTCATATCAAAATGCAACACAACAACACAAATTTTGTATAATAGAACGAGCCAAATTCATATAATGTTCCTGTTCTTGAAAAAAGTGAGCTCCGCGTTACAAAGTGGAAGTTCTGTTATTAGTTTTCGTGGGCTCACAACAATAAAAGGCATTTGACATACCTTTTCTATAAATGTATATAATGATATTGATGACAAGAAATGTTAGGTTAGATGAAATATTATTGACATCCCCAGTCAAAGTCATATCCTCCACAAACAAACAAACGTTGTTTTTGTAAAAACAACAGTTATGGGGTTTAGCCTAATCATTTTGCAACAACAAAATACTACGGTATCCTGAAGTATCTACATACAGGATTTTAAACGATCCCCCTAAAAAATGTAGCTCAAAGTATTAGAATACAAAATAAATTTTGCTATAGCAAAATGCAATATGCCACAGGCTAAGTACCAAGTTTCGGGAGGGATATACAGTTATATGGGAATAGACAATTCTCTAGATACCGAATTGTTAGAAAATGTGATCTAAGTCGCCAAAATATGAGACCTATAGAAAAACTAATAGGCCTGCGGTTTTCTATAGACCCTTTATAAATTCTAAGTGCCAAATTTTAAACATGTGGTCTTAATCGTCAAAATATCGAATACCGGTACGTACTGTCATATGGGAGCTATACGAAAATGTGAACCGACCATTTACGAGGTTATCCTGCTTACAGACAAAATACACATGTTTGCATGTTTATTCTTCTATCTCAATTCTTTCGAAAGATAGCGTGATTACAACAGACAGAAAGATGGACATCGCTATATCGCCTTAGAATTTTACGCTGATTCAGAATATATATACTTTGTAGGGTCTATTGTGAATATTTCGAGGAGTTACAATCGGAATGACAAAGCTAATATAGCCTCTATAAAGTGGTGGAGGGAATAAAAGTTGTCTGTTTATTAAATATAATTGGAACCATTTTGTTTAATGGGGACTAATTTTATACCCCCCACCTTGAAAAGAAGGGTGCATTATCTTTGTCATTACGTTTGTAACATCCCTAAATAATCATCGTGAACCCCATAAAGTATACACATTCATGATCAGCATTACATTCTAAGTCGATCTGTTTGTCAAAAAGTCTGTTGGGCTGCACCCACATTATTTAACGTAGAGAATAAAAATGTGCCAAAAACGTTGTATTGTGGCTAGAATGGTTGGTATTGAAAATGAGATATATCGGTCTAATACAGCCCGGATTATTTGACGTAAAGCTTCAAAATTTGGCAGAATAATTTGTTTTGTATCTAGGATGGTTGTTAATAAAATAGGTACACTTTTTTAACGCCCACATATAGCTGTACCTCCCGATATTCGGTATTTTGACGGTATTTAGGTCCACGTTTTTCTATAGCGCACAGATAACGATACATACCGATATTCGCTATATTGATAATATTAGTCACATTTTCTCACAATTTTTTTTCGAATTTGGTATTTAAGAAGATTTGGTAGGTGGCAATCCTTGAAGTATAAAACTGTCGATAAAGGTTCCCATTGGGTGTGACCCAACCACTTTATGATTTTTCAAAAAGTTCAACTGTATTATACAACCTATCTTACTGTTATTTTTGTAGTTCAAAGCGGAACACGTGAGGGTATTTAAAGTTCGGGACGGCTAAACTTAATGTGTTTTTACTTGTTAGTTATGAAATGGTTATTAAAATTACAATTATGATTTCACTCCGATTCGATCATTTTTCTTTTAATCAAATCACTCACTGAACTAGGGTGAATCAAGCCGATCACACTCATCATAGATCTTCGCCCGTTATGAACAATTCGCTTCGATCAATTCATATTTCCTCACAACTCTTTCGTTTCGCTTGAACAACTTGAATAAAAAAATAATAAGAAAAATGTTACATCTGACCGACTAAGTTTGATCAAGCTTACTCAACCATACTCATACTGGTCTCTGTATATGCACACACTTAAATAATCCTTCCACAAAATTATTTAACTTTGTGTGTTTCTTAACCACAAAGCAGAACGATAAATGAACGTATGTATGTATTTATTTCTGACGGTTAGGCGACGGCTGCCAGTAAAAAGGGCATGAGTGAAGTAACTGCGTGGGCACTGAAAATTGTAATATGAATGAATCATTTATCTCATATGAAAATGCAACACAACATCAAAAATTTGATAAAATATAATAAGCTAAATTCACATAATGTTTTTGATTCTATCAAATTATTTGTCTTTTGCTCTTCCACTGTTTCATATTATTTTCCCCAATGATTGCATTTTCACCACAAAATTTTAATGATTTATGCCATCGCTCTATCATTACATTAGCACAGGGATAATGTGCCGTAGTTCTGATGTGAGTAGATCCAAGGATACAATAAATAATGTCTTCCTTTGTCGGTTGAAATTGTTGCTGGAACGCCGAAACGTACAATCCAGTTCAACTTCAGCAACTATAGATGCTCGCATATCCTCAATAGGTATCGATACGGCCCACCGAATAAACCGATTTATGCAGGTTAGAAGGTAACTATAGCATTTGCTCGGTGGTAGAGGACCAACAATATCTATATTTACCTGATGAAAACCTTCTTCAGCAACAGGATACGAACGGATTTCACTGTGTGTGTGTCTATGAACATTGGAACGCTGGCAAATATGTAAGTCCAAATTACATAATTTTAATTAAACTTAATTTTAACAAAAATTATACAGTGAGTCAAATAGGTTTTTTCCCATTTCTAAAGGGATGAAAGGTCGAACATTTTTTTTTGAAATATCACAGTAAACACGCTGAGTTTCGGTTGATGTCCGGATTCATCAATGACTTATCATTTAATATACTTTGTAATTCAGAATCATACTTTTGAGCATCGGCTAATTTGTTGCAATCAATTGGCATTGAAATTGGTCGGTCGACGTTTTCGTACAGCCCTCATATAATGGAAACTCCAGATATTCGGTATTTTCATGATTTTAACTACATTATTCACATAATTTTTTTCAAGTTTCGCATTTGAATATTGTAATGGTTTATGACAAAAGTTGCCTATGCAGGTCAACGTTGTCGTATAGACCCGAATATAACGGTTACTTTCGGTATTTTTAAGATTTTAACAGAATTTTTAACGGATTTTATTTTTTGAAAATTGCCAAATTTGTTCCAAATGGTAGATGGTGTTCATTTTTTTAATGTTTTATGAAAAAATTGCGAAAAAACAAATGGAACACCATGGACTTTTTGTAACATCGAGATATGTTCATGTGATAGCAATTCCCTACCATGTCTTCATTGTTCCATGAATATACTGATTAGATAATAGTCCTGGACTATTCGCAATTTCAATCGAGTACATATGGAGTGTAGATTTTTCTTAGACTGATATTATTATTATTTGATTTGGCACCACCGGAACTAAGATGTGTTAAATGCTCGGTAAGAAATACATTCCACAAAATCGTTTTCCTCCCGAATGGATGTTTTGCTCTATTTATATAATTCTCGTTCTGTAATATTATATTAATTATGTATAATATTATATTGTCAGTCTTGTGAACAACAAAATTATATTTTTTATATTCGTGTTTCGAACATTTTGTTTGTGGTCCTTAATGGCCCGGGCCTCGAATGGCTCTGAATGTTATAAGGTGCGTATGAGTTATAAGCCATTACAATATTCATATGCGTAACTTGAAAAAAATCGGTGAATAATGTAGCTAAAATCATCTCTGTCTCAAGTCGTTCGAAAGATAACGTGACTAATTTTCGAATTTGGTAATTAAAATTTCCCGTTTGATGTGGCCCCATACAACGGCCTCAACCACTTTATGGTTTTTTGAAAAGTTTAACAATATAATCCAAACGGTCTTACTGTTATTTTTGTATTTTGTAGTTCAATGAACTAGGGTGAATCAAGTCGTTCACACTCATCATAGATCATTGCCCGATAAGAACAATTCGCTTCGATCAATTTATATTTCCTCACAACTCTTTCGTTTCGCTTGAACAACTCCAATAAAAATGTTACATCTGACCGAATAAGTGTGATCAAGCTTACTCAATCATACCCATACTGGTCTCTGTAGTCGTGTAATTTTCAATAATTGTTTTTAACAATACATATATGCACACACTTGCATAAACTTTCCACAAAAATATTTAACTTTGTGTGTTACCTAACCATAATCGACCGACAGAGTGGTCTTGCGTACCTGTAACAAAGCAGAACGATAAATGGACGTATTTATGTATTTATTTCTGACGGTTAGGCGACGGCTGCCAGTAACAAGGGCATGAGTGAATGCACTGCTTGGACACTGAAAATTGTAATATGAAAGAGTTATTTATCTCATATCAAAATGCAACTCAACAACACAAATTTTATATAATAGAATGAGCCAAATTCATATAATGTTCCTGTTCTTGAAAAAAGTGAGCTCCCCGTTACAAAGTGGAAGTTCTGTGATTGTAACATTTTTGCCTGTTATTAGTTTTCGTGGGCTCACAACAATAAAAGGCATTTGACATACCTTTTTTATAAATGTATATGATGATATTGATGACAAAAAATGTTAGGTTAGATGAAATATTAGGCTGATATGATAAATCTAGCTCGAACAAAAAGCCGAAATAGCGTTTTGATAAAAGGGTAGAAAAACAGAAATAAACACAATTGTTATAGTCTCTGAAACACTCACTTGGACAACCCATCCAAAGCCATTGACATCACCAGTCAAAGCCATTGGGACTTATGAGGATTGGTATCTCTTTCCGAAACCTAGGTATTCCCTGCCTTACCGCCTGGAAAACATTACCATTATCCTACAATAACAAACAAACGTTGTTTTTGTAAAAACAACAGTTATGGGGTTTAGCTTAATCATTTTACAACAACAAAATACTACGGTATCCTGAAGAATCTACATACAGAATTTTAAACGATCCCCCTGAAAAATGTAGCTCAAAGCATTAGAATACAAAATAAATTTTGCTATAGCAAAATGTAATATGCCACAGGCTAAGTACCAAGTTTCGGGAGGGATATACAGTTATATGGGAATAGACAAAATGTGGAACCCGTTAAAGCTTTAGATACCGAATTGTTAGAAAATGTGATCTAAGTCGCCAAAATATGAGACCTATAGAAAAACTAATAGGCCTGCGGTTTACTGTCATATGGGAGCTATACGAAAATGTGAACCGACCATTTACGAGGTTATCCTGCTTACAGACAAAATACACATGTTTGCATGTTTATTCTTCTATCTCAATTCTTTCGAAAGATAGCGTGATTACAACAGACAGAAAGATGGACATCGCTATATCGCCTTAGAATTTTACGCTGATTCAGAATATATATACTTTGTAGGGTCTATTGTGAATATTTCGAGGAGTTACAATCGGAATGACAAAGCTAATATAGCCTCTATAAAGCGGTGAAGGGAATAAAAATTGTTTGTTTATTATATATAATTTGAACCATTTTCTTAATGGGGACTGATTTTATACCCTCCACCTTGAAAAGAAGGGTGCATTATCTTTGTCATTACGTTTGTAACATCCCTAAATAATCATCGTGAACCCCGTAAATTATACACATTCATGATCAGCATTACATTCTAAGTCGATCTGTTTGCCATAATGTCTGTTGGTATCATGTGGTCTTAATCTTCAAAATATCGAATATCGGTACGTACTGTCAATTCGTTCGAAAGATAGCGTGATTACAACAGACAGAAAGATGGACATCGCTATATCGCCTTAGAATTTTACGCTGATTCAGAATATATATACTTTGTAGGATCTATTGTGTAATGACAAAGATAATGCACCCTATCTTTGTCATTACGTCTGTAACATCCCTAAATAATCATCGTAGACCCCATAAAGTATACACATTCGTGATCAGCATTACATTTTAAGTTGATCTGTTTGTCATAATGTCTCTTGGGCTGCACCCACATTATTTGACGTAGAGTATCAAAATTTGCCAAAAACGTTGTATTGTGGCTAGGATGGTTGGTATTGAAAATGAGATATATCGGTCTAATACAGCCCGGATTATTTGACGTAAAGCTTCAAAATTTGGCAGAATAATTTGTTTTGTATCTAGGATGGTTGTTAATAAAATAGGTACACTTTTTTAACGCCCACATATAGCGGTACCTCCCAATATTCGGTATTTAGACGATTTTTGTTATTTGTAGTTCTTAGTTATGGTGGCGAAACATTGAATATTTAGGTCCACGTTTTTCTATATTATGACATATTATATTAGTCACATTTTCTCATGATTTTTTTTCGAATTTGGTATTTAAGAAGATTTGGTAGGTGGCAATCCTTGAAGTATAAAATTGTCGATAAAGGTTCCCATTGGGTGTGGCCCAACCACTTTATGATTTTTCAAAAAGTTCAACTGTATTATACAAGCTATCTTACTGTTATTTTTGTAGTTTAAAGCGGAAGCGGGAGGGTATTTAAAGTTCGGGACGGCTAAACTAAATGTGTTTTTACTTGTTAGTTATGAAATGGTTATTAAAATTACAATTATGATTTCACTCCGATTCGATCATTTTTCTTTTAATCAAATCACTCACTGAACTAGGGTGAATCAAGCCGATCACACTCATCATAGATCATTATGAACAATTCGCTTCGATCAATTCATATTACCTCACAACTCTTTCGTTTCGCTTGAACAACTCGAATAAAAAAATAATAAGAAAAATGTTACATCTGACCGACTAAGTTTGATCAAGCTTACTCAACCATACTGGTATCTATAGTCGCGGAATTGTCAATAATTTTTTTTAACTATACATATATACACACACTTAAATAAACTTTTCACAAAATTATTTAACTTTGTGTGTTACTTAACCACAATCGACCAACAGAATGGTCTACCGTACTTCTAACAAAGCAGAACGATAAATGAACGTATGTATGTATTTATTTCTGACGGTTAGGCGACGGCTGCCAGAAAAAAGGGCATGAGTGAAGTCACTGCGTGGGCACTGAAAATTGTAGTATGAATGAATCATTTATCTCATATGAAAATGCAACACAACAACAAAAATTTCATAAAATATAATAAGATAAATTCACATAATATTTTTGACTCTATCAAATTATTTGTCTTTTGCTCTTCCACTGTTTCATATTATTTTCCACAATGATTGAAATTTCACCACAACATGATTTTAATGATTTGTGCCATCATTCCATTAGCACAGGGATGATGTACCGTAGTTCTGATGCGAGTAGATCCAAGGATACAATAAATAATGTCGTCCTTTGTCGGTTGAAATTGTTGCTGGAACGCCGAAACCTACAATCCAGTTCAACTTCAGCAACTATAGATGCTCGCATATCCTCAATAGGTATAAATACGGGCCACCGAATTAACCGATTTATGCAGGTTATAAGGTAACTATAGCATTTGCTCGGTGGTAGATGACCAACAATATCTATATTTACCTGATAAAAACGTTCTTCAGCAACAGGATACGAAAGGATTTCACTGTACGTGTCTATGAACATTGGAACGCTGGCAAATATGTAAGTCCAAATTACATAATTTTAATTAAAATTAATTTTAACAAAAATTATACAGTGAGTCAAATACGATTTTTCCTATTTCTAAAGGGATGAAAGGTCGAACATTTTCTATTGAAATATCACAGTAAACACGCTGAGTTTCGGTTGATGTCCAGATTCATCAATGACTTATCGTTTAATATACTTTGTAATTCAGAATCATACTTTTGAGCATCGGCTAATTTGTTGCAATCAATTGGCATTGCAATTTTTGAAGTGCTAGAGAGTACGTCTGCGACAACATTATCCGCTCCGCTGATGTGACGCATATCAACTGAAAATTGTGACTTATGTCAGTTGATAAAGGTGTAGCTTTATCAGAAAATTTTTTAAATGGAAAAGTTAAAGTTTCATTGAGCAAAAACTTAAAAGTATCCAGCTATTAGCTCTTTGTTGTTGGAGGTCTCCACCAACGGCCACAACGGAAGCGTCGACCGTAATGCAAGCCTTCACACGGATGTGATAAAAGTCGGACTTACATTTTTCGAAACTTGTTTTGTTTTTTTCCATCCATATTAGTAGATTTCGTTGTTCTTCTTGTTTCCGTTATGACCCGCTGTTAGTGGAAGTTTGTTGATCGCAGCTCCTGATATAAATCTTCGATAAAACTTTACCATAGCAACGAATCGACAAAGGTTTAGGTTGAGGATAGTTGGCTATTGCTTCAACTTTTTCCGTTAATCGACGTAAACCTTCGGGTTCGACAAGATTTCCAAGAAATTTAATTGATTGCAGACCAAAAATGCATTCAGACCAAACTCTTGAAGTTTAGCTAATAATTTCTTTTGGCGGTCTAAATGTTGTTCTTTGTTTTAGGATGACACCAAAATGTCGTCCGTACATGTATCTTTGAAAAATTTGTCCCAAATTACATAAGCCAAATATCATATTATCGAACTCAAAGAGTCCAAATGGTATTATGATTGCGGTCTTTGGGACATGATGAGGTGCAATAGGAATTTGATAGTAAGCACGCACCAGATCGTCCGTAGAGAAAAGTTTATTTCCGTAGAAGATATTTGTCAGGGATTTTTTGTACTTTCAAAAGACCGTAGTCGCCTTGTGGTCTCCATTCGTCATTCTTTTTTGTTGCTGTGTAGCGGAGTTGACCAGCTTTTGGAAGATCGCTAATTTCCTTCATACAGCATATACTAACATTCTTGTTTCCCTATGGCTATCTTTTTTGGAAGAATCCGACGAGGAGCGCCTTTGGCCTAAATATAATGATATAAGCCATGATGAACCTTTTGTTTGTCCTTGATATGTTCGTATTATATTAAAACTGAGATAGTAAATCATGATATGTACAGTTTATTTCCATAATTTTCATTTCCACGTAGCCCGGAATTGATTTCACCTTTCCCTTAATGTTGATGCCAGTTTTTGGATCTATGAATATGCAGCGTCTCATATCAAACAGTAAACAATAAAACTTTAAAAAAAAATCGGCTCCGACAGAGCACCATTTCTTGGAGCAGAATGTTTGGTTTTGTAACACTAATTGCCATATTATTCAGAAGTTAATTGATGCGTTTTTCCTCAGAAACGGAAAATGTCCAATAAAACGACTTTTCAGTTGTGAGCGTTTTTCCTCAGACACGGAAAATGTACAATAAAACGACTTTTCAATTGTGTGCAAACATAAAGAGTTGGGTTAAACACGATTTCACTTGCATCACAATTCGGTATCCAATTCTGCGATAATTATATTGCATTTCATTTGCTCGGAATCTATTCCATTCAAAGCTAATTGTGCTTCTACCTGAACAAATAGAAGGATTTTCTCTACAAAATCTAGGAATTTTTTGTAATGTGTCATTGTCTTAATATATAGAACTGCATTCTGTTGAGATTCAGGATTATCTGTTTCGAGTTAATTTCTTAAAGAAAATTCAGCGTCGAGAATCACCATTTTATCGGAGGAGGTTCTATCAAAACACAAACGATAATTGATTGATCTGAATTTTGCCTTAATTTTGATACCCTCCACCATTCTATGGAGGGTATATTGGCTTTTTCATTCCGTTTGTAACTCCTGCCAGTAGGCAGGTTAAGTTCGTAAATGGACCATGTCGGACGGCGTTTTCGTACAGCCCTCATATAATGGAAACTCCAGATATTCGGTATTTTCATGATTTTAACTACATTATTTACCTAATTTTTTCAAGTTTCGCATTTGAATATTGTAATGGTTTATGACAAAAGTTGCCTATGCAGGTCAACGTTGTCGTATAGACCCGAATATAATTATTTTCGGTATTTTTAAGATTTTAACAGAATTTTTAACGGATTTTATTTTTTAAAAATTGCCAAATTTGTTCCAAATGATAGATGGTTTTAATTTTTTTTTAATGTTTTATGAAAAAATTGCGAAAAAAAAAACAAATGGAACGCCATGACCTTTTTGTAACATCGAGAAAAAGATATGTTCATGTGATAGCTATTCCCTACCATGTCTTCATTGTTCCATGAATATACTGATTGGATAATAGTCCTGGACTATTCGCAATATCAATCGAGTGCATAGATATTATTATTATTTGATTTGGCACCACCGGAACTAAGATGTGACACCTCTGAATGCTTGTGAGTCTTGTCCACTGTTAAATGCTCGGTAAGAATTACATTCCACAAAATCGTTTTCCTCCCGAATGGATGTTTTGTTCTATTTATATAATTCTCGTTCTGTAATATAATATTAATTATGTATAATATTATATTGTCATAGTCTTGTGAACAGCAAAATTATATTTTTTATATTCGTATTTCGAACATTTTGTTTGTGATCCTTAATGGCCCGAGCCTCGAATGGCTCTGAATGTTATAAGGTGCGTATGAGTAAAAAGCCATTACAATATTCATATGCGAAACTTGAAAAAAATCGGTGAATAATGCAGCTAAAATCGTCTCTGTCTCAAGTCGTTCGAAAGATAACGTGATTAATTTTCGAATTTGGTAATTAAGATTTCCCGTTTGATGTGGCGCCCGCACAACGGCCTCAACCACTTTATGGTTTTTCGAAAAGTTTAACAATAGTTTCGGGAGGGATATACAGTTATATGGGAATAGACAAATCTCTGCCACAGGATGTGGAACCCATTAAGCTTAAGATACCGAATTGTTAGAAAATGTGATCTAAGTCGCCAAAATACGAGACCTATAGAAAAACTAATAGGCCTGTGGTTTTCTATAGACCCTTTATAAATTCTAAGTGCCAAATTTTAAACATGTGGTCTTAATCGTCAAAATATCGAATACCGGTACGTACTGTCATATGGGAGCTATACGAAAATGTGAACCGATCATTTACGAGGTTATCCTGCTTACAGACAAAATACACATGTTTGCATGTTTATTCTTCTATCTCAGTTGTTTCGAAAGATAGCGTGATTACAACAGACAGAAAAATGGACATCGATACATCGCCTTAGAATTTTACGCTGATTAAGAATATATATACTTTGTAGGGACTATTGTGAATATTTCGAGGAGTTACAATCGGAATGACAAAGCTAA
Source organism: Musca domestica (assembly GCF_030504385.1). NCBI lineage: Eukaryota > Metazoa > Arthropoda > Insecta > Diptera > Muscidae > Musca > Musca domestica. The sequence continues at coordinate 9,142,363 of NW_026712293.1, read as the reverse complement.
TATAGCCTCTATAAAGTGGTGGAGGGAATAAAAGTTGTCTGTTTATTAAATATAATTGGAACCATTTTGTTTAATGGGGACTGATTTTATACCCTCCACCTTGAAAAGAAGGGTGCATTATCTTTGTCATTACGTTTGTAACATCCCTAAATAATCATCGTGAACCCCATAAAGTATACACATTCATGATCAGCATTACATTCTAAGTCGATCTGTTTGTCATAATGTCTGTTGGGCTGCACCCCCATTATTTGACGTAGAGTATCAAAATTTGCCAAAAACGTTGTATTGTGGCTAGGATGGTTGGTATTGAAAATGAGATATATCGGTCTAATACAGCCCGGATTATTTGACGTAAAGCTTCAAAATTTGGCAGAATAATTTGTTTTGTATCTAGGATGGTTGTTAATAAAATAGGTACACTTTTTTAACGCCCACATATAGCGGTACCTCCCAATATTCGGTATTTTGACGATTTTTGGTATTTGTAGTTCATAGTTATGGTGGCGAAACATTGAATATTTAGGTCCACGTTTTTCTATATTATCACATATTATATTAGTCACATTTTCTTACGAATTTTTTTTCGAATTTGGTATTTAAGAAGATTTGGTAGGTGGCAATCCTTGAAGTATAAAGTTGTCGATAAAAGTTCCCATTGGGTGTGGCCCAACCACTTTATGATTTTCCAAAAAGTTCAACTGTATTATACAAGCTATCTTACTGTTATTTTTGTAGTTCAAAGCGGAACACGTGAGGGTATTTAAAGTTCGGGACGGCTAAACTAAATGTGTTTTTACTTGTTAGTTATGAAATGGTTATTAAAATTACAATTATGATTTCACTCCGATTCGATCATTTTTCTTTTAATCAAATCACTCACTGAACTAGGGTGAATCAAGCCGATCACTCTCATCATAGATCTTCGCCCGTTATGAACAATTCGCTTTACAACAATGGCTGTCACAATTTGACTTCATGCCCTTACAGAGGCAATTTACATCTCTACGATGCCATTAAGTTTCTAAGACTACTAACACTTATTTCTAACTGAAGTATCAGAAGATAGATGTTTTACAAGAATATTATCTGGATATTACCTCAACTAATTTCCACTATTTTTCAATTTCTCACTTCTAACCTCAACACCATAAATAATAAGCTCTTTGAATGTTTATTAGGGATACCTTAGTATTTTGTGGTCGCAAAATAGTTAGACTTAATCCCATGATTTTTGTTTAAAAAAAATTGTTCATTGGTGGAGAATGATGGCAATGTGTACCATTAAAAAAACATAGGTTTCATGAAAAACATAGGTTTCGGAAAGAGCCACCAATCCTGGTATTTCTTCTTAATCTTACAACCGCACTTATAAATATTTACGTCTCTCTCCCCATGTTCGTTGCTTTCATTTACTTGAACGAAATAGCATAGCCATGTAATGAGGTTTGGTCTGTTAAAACAAAAAACCCCTTCGTCGACCGTGCCTTGCGTATTAATAGAACAGTGTTGGCATGTTTGTTCGGGATACCGTAGTATTTTGTTGGAAAATAGTTATGTTGGATTATATTAATTTGTTTTTATAAAAACAACAAAAATGGGATAAACAGTAGTCCGGCAGTTACAGGATACAAAGTGCGCAACATAAAGCCTGTTTAATTTACAATTAGATTATAAGCCTATAATGCAACTCGTCATTATTTCTAATAATTTGCCATCATACCATTTTATTAAACTTTGAACTTTCGTTCAAAGTTAGCGATAGCAAATTCTATCGAGTATTATCTGTAAATTTACGCGGCTCTTGAGACATCTTGGCTTTCGCGTTGCTTTTTCTTCACTTGTTATACGGATCTTAGTCCTAGCAACAAAGCTGCAACACCAATTGTAAAAAAGGTAAAATTATATTAGTTATTCGACTAATATAAAAACATAATAAAACCACCAATTTTTTAATTTTAAAAATACTAAATTTCTTGTGTTTTATTATTTCCCTTTTTATTTTCTTTACACTGCTCCGCACCATTTCGGTCACTTCGAACCGAGATACGGGCTTTCCAGCAACAACAACTAATCTGGTTCCTTTCTTATTCAAAGGTTTTGACATCGTCAACACAGCCAACCAAAAATCAACTCTCGCCAATCATCTCATCATCATCATCAATTATTTTCATTAATTACATCCATTCATCACTTAAAGGTACGTCCCGTCATTTTTAGTGAGCATAAACGCGAGTGTTTGAATAAAAATATTCTCTAAAAAATATATTCAATACAAATACAGTGCTTAACTACGGTCGTTCATTCCGTTTGCTTAAGTGTCCGTCCGTCGGTAATTCGCTTTTTCATAATTTCCAACAGTGCCGGTTTCTCATTGTGTGTAATAATTCTCTTCAAGAATATTACACTCAAAATACATTTGCACATATTCGCTCTTATTTACGATATACGCGTAAAAAAGAAAGAAAAAGTGTGGTGCAAATAAATAAGCAGTGATCTGTGATTTACATTGTTGTTGTGATTGGTGCTTTTGTGTTTTTCAACACAAAAGAGAATTCAAATAACAATAACAACATACTAGTGGTTAATACAACAACAACAATACGATCACATATCAGTGTTGTATGCTTGTGGTTGACTGACTTGTGTTAGGTAGTCAGTAACCACCACACCGTGTAATAGGTGTGTTCATAACAAAAAGTGAAAATTGTTTATTAGGTCTGTTCGGGCCAAATTTAAAAAATACTTTTTTTTTTCAAAAATTTTAATTTTTCTTAAAAGTTTTAACGGTTCTGTTGGAAATTAGCTATTTCGTTTTTGAATACACCCTACATTCGGTCGTTTTGTATTTTACTGTAATAATATTCGTTATTTTATATTATAAACGATTTTTATATACTTTTTTTTGAATATTTAAATATTTATAACAATATTTTATTAATTCTTGATTGCGATTTTGATTTGTAGCGTGCATTTTACAGTCCGTGCACCCTACATTTTGTCATAAACTCAAGAAAAAAAAAATAAAAAATTTGCAGATTTTTTGCGATTTTTGGTCATTCATTCTTGGTTTTTAAATTATTTTTTTTTGGAAATAATTTTCTCGTGTATTATTTGATACACATAACCTAATTTTGAGTATTCTTCGATAAATATAAAGAAACCAACGTGTATTATTCGATACACAGTGAAAATATATACGATTTTCACTACATCAAGAAAGAGTACTTTATAATTGTTTCTTTTTAAAGCTTCGCTTAAAAAGTAAAATACTTTGTTTTAGTGTTGCATTTGTTAGTATTCGCTAACAAATAAAATAATTTTCCTGAATCTAGAAATTTTCTACAAAAATTAAAAAACATTTTGTTTCTATTTTACTTGATTATTATTTTATCAGATCAACTTATGCTATCATTCAATTCGAAAGCAACTTCAATGCGCTTCGAGATGAAGATCTAGACATTTACATTCTTGAAGTTCAATCTTCTGAAGCTAAGTCGCTATGGGATAAAGTGAAAGATACGTATGACAAATGCCTTACTTCTATTAAACTTGCTGGCGAGGACCAAGAAACCGACCTCGAATCAGCACAAAGTAAATATAATGCTGCATTTAAGGCATATGTCAACGTAATTGCATCAACCAATAGAAAATTGGATCAGCTTCGTCCTTCGCAAAAGCCCTCCAATTCTTCTTCAATTCAATCGGTTCATTCGAACTCGGATCATTCATCCCAGACAAGTCCTCCATCGAATTTGAATTCTAACTTTTCTAGTACTCCTAGAAGAAATGCCAACCACCCTGATAATATTCTCTCGTTGTCTGGTGTTTCACACCAAACGGGAAGGTCATTTGAAGTTTTCGCTTCAAATGACAATGTTATGCATAGTTTAAATTTTCCGCCTTGCGATATTGATGTTTTTAATGGTGATTTTCTTTCGTGGCCTACATTCATGGATCCTTTTTCGGCGGTTTATATCAACAACAGCCGCCTTAGTAACATTGAAAAACTATGTTACTTGCTGAAAAAAACTAGTGGTGAAGCAAAATATGTTATTTCAAAGTTCCCTTTGACGCATAGAAGTTTTGATTTAGCGTGGCAAGCATTGAAGGAGGCATATGACAATGTCAACTTAAATTACTTTTTGATCTTCCAGTTCTTGACAATGAGTAATCTACGGGTCTGCAGCGGGCAATCAATGGATGCATATCGGCTATGGCGATCTACGACGTTTCTACGAACGATTGGAATCCCATATTAGTCTTTTTATGCATACAAAGATTACCTAAAAACACTGTCTCATTGTGGGAACAGACGGTCAAAAACAAATCGGCATTGTCATCTTGGAAGGATTTGGATAATTTCCTTACGGAACGGATTTAAACCCTTACGTCCCTTCGAGATATTCGTGGCATAGATTCCTCTAAAAATATGAAAAGATAGTGCGAGCTTATTTTACGAAGCCAGCTCCTTCTGTTAATTCTTCTCGTGGTCCTTCAGTTAGAGTGTGCGTTCTTTGTCCGAAATCTGTTCATCCTTTGCGTTTGTGTCCAGAATTCAACAAATTATCAGTAGAAGGTCGCTTTTCAGTACTTAAACAGTTCAATTGTTGTATTAATTGTCTTACGATTGGTCATGAGGTCAAAAAATGTATAAGTAAACATAACTGTGGTAAATGCAACAAGCGGCATCACATCCTTTTACATCGTGCAATGTCCAATCCTGCAGTTCCCGTTCCATCAACGACTTCTCCGAGGTCGATTTCAAACCAACCTTCTTTCCAATCTAGCAATGCGAATCCAAATCTTCCCTCGACTTCGTCAGGTGTATCGCACTCTGCCAATAGGCAAGTGTATCATATTTCGCACAACAAAAATGTTATTTTAGGTACAGCAATGGTTCATTTAATTCATCAAGGTATAACATACCCTGCTCGTGCCTTAATTGACCAAGCTTCTGAAGCTTCCATCATTACAGAAATCTTACAACGTCGTCTTGGTATTTCTACTAAGTCGACACAAGCAACTATTTCTGGCATTAACCAAACCTTGTCCACTACATCAAGAAAATTGTGTTCGTTATGCATAGGTTCTCCTATCGATACATCAATATTCATGGAATTTTCAGCATTTGTGGTTCCCGATATTTCTGGCAATTTACCATCTTTTTCACTTGGTGGTGACTTAATTTCCCGTTTGCCAAATATTCGTTTGGCTGATAGAAATTTCTTTGAATCTAGATCAGTTGATCTACTCCTAGGCGCTGATTTATATACTAGAATTCTTCTTCGAGGAATTCAATCCAACATTTTAGGGTCATTAATGGCTCAAAATACTGTTTTTGGCTGGATCATTACTGGTCCAATTCCCTCTTCCAACATAACGGTATTAACTACCACATTAAATTATTCCGAAGATAATCTTAACAAGACACTTCTTCGATTCTGGGAATTGGAAGAATCTCCAAAGCGCGCAATTCTGTCTCCTTCGGACAAGTTTTGTGAGGAAAATTACAAAAATACAACGTGTCGGGACTCAGATGGCAGATATATTGTCAAACTTCCCCTTATACCAGAATTCTCAGGTCAGCTTGGTCATTCCAGGACCAACTCTTTACATCGATTTTTCCGTAATGAGGCTTCCCTCATTAGAAAACCACAAATTAAAACCATTTACGATGGGGTGGTCCGGGAATATTTAGAATTAGACCACATGAGACTGGTTTCGACTTCGTCAGCAAGCTCTACGGTTTACTACCTACCTCACCATCCGGTTATTAATCCGGATAAACAAACAACTAAATTGCGTGTGGTTTTCAATGCTTCAAACAAGACGTCTAATGGGAATAGTCTAAATGATATTCTTTATGTCGGCCCAACTCTTCAGTTGGATTTAGTCCTCCTTATTCTAAGATGCAGACTTTTCAAATTTGTTTTTAACTGCGACATAACACAAATGTACAGACAAATTAGCGTAGATCCTGCTCACACCCCCCTCCAAAGAATTGTTTTTCGGGATTCTCCCAACAAGCCGGTTCAAGACTTTGAACTTCAAACAGTAACATTCGGAGTAAATTGTGCTCCATATCTTGCCATTCGGACTTTACTACAATTTGCCGATGACACCGAAAATGAATTTCTATTAGCTGCACATATTCTTCGGAAGTGCATGTACGTAGATGACGTCTTAACCGGCTATCACGATTTGGAGACAGCGCACAAATCTAGAGACCAACTAATCGGTGCTCTATCTTCCGCCAAATTTGAGTTACGTAAATGGACAGCCAATACGACGCTCAGCTTCTAACTTTCGTAAAAGCTAGCAGTTCAAAACCGCTGGGTATTCGTTGGAATGCACAGCTGGACCATTTTTATTTCAGTGTAAACGCGCTTTAACATCGGTCCAAATATACTAAACGGGAGGTTTTGTCAACTATCGCAAAATTATTTGATCCAGTTGGATGGCTAGGACCAGTTATAGTGGACGCAAAAATAAATATTCAACGTATTTGGCTCGACAACATTGGGTGGGATGATTCGCTTCCGTCTTCGAGGGAACGTGAATGGCAGAAATTCCTTGAATCCTATCTTCACGTCAATTCGATTTCTATTCCTCGTTGGGTCCAATATTCTCCGAATTTCCAAGTCGAACTTCATGTCCTTTCCGATGCCTCAGAAAAGGCATACGCGGGGGTAGCTTACATTCGTGTTATAGATTCAAATGGCACCATCTTCACAAATCTGCTCTCATGCAAAACAAAAGTCCTTTCAAATGTATATCTTTACCTCGTTTAGAATTATGCGGTGCAGTGCTGGCATCCGAACTTCTAAAAGGCATTCTAAACGAGATTGATATTTCTTTTAACAAAATTTATTGCTGGACAGATTCAACAATTGTGCTTTCTTGGCTTCAAAAAACGCAATCAACATGGTCTATTTTCGTAGCAAATAGGGTCTGTCGTATTCAGGAGAATGTTGGGCAAAATAAGTGGTTCCACGTTCGGTCTGAGGACAATCCTGCAGACTTGGGCAGTCGGGGGCTTTCTCCTTCGGAGTTGGCTTCATCACAAATTTGGTGGCATGGGCCACAATAGCTAGGTCTTGATAGTTCAAATTGGAATATTCAAAACGTTTCGCTTGATACTGTTGTCGAACTTCGCCCAGTTAAGTCATGTAACTTTTATGCAAAACAATGAAGATATCTTAAATCGATCCTCTTCCATCGATACGGCACTCCGCGCCATTGCATGTATTCTAAGGTTTTTCCATAATACACATTCTGCTCATCGAGGCAAATATCAGTTTGAAGGTTCCACCCCCACTAATTCTGAAATCCAAGCAGTGAAATTTCGTCTGGCTGTTTTAGCTCAAAAATCATTTTATGCTGAGGAGTACTATGCGTTACTACACAAAAAGCCACTCAATTCGAAGAGTTCAATTTTATCCTTAAATCCATTTCTGGATGAAACAGGGGTAATGCGCTTAAATGGACGCCTTGCACAGTGTCCAACTCTTTCCACTTCTGAACGTCATCCAGTTTTGTTACCATACCATAGTAGATTCGCAGAACTTTTGTTGGAACAAATTCACATAGAGTCTATGCACGGAGGAAACCAATTAATGCTTTGCATTCTTCGTCTGGAATGTTGCATTCCTCGTGCTACTTCTTTGATTAGAAAAACAATAAGACATTGCAAAATATGCATTTTAGCGAAAAAAACGTACATGTACACAAATCATGGTATCTCTTCTTCCGGAGAGAACTATTTTGTCCAGACCTTTCTCTACTACAGGTATCGATTTCGCTGGACCATTTGATATCAAATCCTTTACAGGTAGATATTGCAAAAATACAAAAGGTTATGTTTGCGTTTTTGTGTGCTTTTCTACGAAAGCAATTCATTTAGAACCATCTTCTGGTTTATCCACGGAAACATTTTTAGCAGCCTTTTATAGGTTTATTTCACGCCGTAGATGTCCCAAGACTATATTCTCGGATAATTTTCGTTCTTCTCGACAATTTAGTTTTCGAGATATCGAGAGTTAGAACGAAAATTTAAACTGGCATTAAACGACATCCGTAATAAACTTCGTTGCAAGTTTCAATACCAGGAGCTTTCCTGGAAGTTTAATCCAGCCGGAGCTCCACATATGGGTGGACTCTGGGAAGCTGCTGTCAAAAGCTTCAAAACTCATTTTCGAAAAACGACTAAAAATCTTAAATTTACATTTGAAGAGTTTTCGACAGTACTAACAAGAATAGAAGCTTGTTTAAATTCTCGTCCTCTCTGTCCTATGAATAATAGTCTTGATGATACGGTGGCGCTTACGCCTGGACATTTTCTTGTCGGGTCTCCAATCCTTGCTCCCCCAGAGCCCATCATAAACGAATCTCCTTTGGATATCGTGAACCGGTATCGATAATTGAAAGCGCTCTCTCAAAAATTCTGCCTTCGTTGGAAAGATGAATATGTAAAGAGTCTCCACCATCGCTACAAGTGGAAATTTCCGCAACGTGATATTCAAACGGATGATTTAGTAGTTCTTCGACATGAACAACTACCTCCCACTTCGTGGAAACTCGGTCGCATCGTAAAAGTCTATCCGGGAATCGACGGTCATGTTAGAGTCGCGGACGTGAAAACGGAAAACGGTATCGTAAAACGACCCGTAGTTAAGCTTGTCATTCTGATCGACCATAAATATATAGTTGTTCACTCTTTACCGAGCCATCTCCATTTTTTCGCAGATATGGAAAACATGAGCACGATGGCCGCTTCTCTCCCAATTGTGGATGACAACATCCCTATGTCAGATGAAGAAAGAGAGTTTGAAGGCTCTCCCCAGCACCGCATCGGTTGTCTCTCCTCATCAGGAGAATTGCACGGCAACTGTTGTGTCCAATCCGGGATTTTCGTCCCAAATGGCGGTACTTCTGCCCAATAATGGAGAAGTAGGACCCGCTTCTCCTCATCGGAAGATTGCACGGGCGCGTTCTGCTTCAACTTGGACTATTCCTTCGGCGTCTCCCCATCGGGAGCTTGCACCAGCCAATGATGAAAACACAACAAATAGTACGGCCACAATTCCTTGTGGTAATCGACCAGGGGCAGGATCTAATCGCCCACAGGGTCCGAAATGCTCAATGTGCATGCAGAGGCATTTCTTGAAAGATTGTCCCGAGTTCCACAAGCTACCTTGTGTGAAGAGAATTCGATTTGTGGCACAGAATAATTTCTGTTCGAATTGTTTGACCCGATCACATATTCTAAGAGATTGTTTCAGTGTGCGACGATGTAAGAAGTGCAACAATAACCACCACACCCTTCTCCACTCCAACCAAACACTCCATGGAACTGTCCGCCCTTCGGGTAGTAGAGGCTACACGTCTCCTACGTTACATTCGTCGCCCTCGTCCAATTCAAATTCTTCCGCTTTAAAGAAGTCCTCTGTTAGACGTCCGTTCGGCCACTCTCATCCGATATCGTCAGCCCCTTCGGGCGCCGTCCGTCCGATAGTTCAGTCCATACAGACCATTGTGACTCTGGGGCCTACAATGGTGGTACAAATTGTTCTTCCGGACCGGAAAGTACCAGTTCGAGCGCTATTGGATCCTTGTGCTGGACATAGTCGAATTTGCTCAACGCTGACTAGTAAACTCCAGCTCAGCTCCTTAAACGTTGGCCAGGATTTGTTCTGCCAACTGACTTCACAGTCTTTTCACGACCAGCTGCTTCGTGTATCCGCACTTAGCATGCCCTTGAGACATGTGGTCACTCCTGCGCAATCTGCTCCAGACCTAATCAGGACCACTATGCTGGGATGCAACTAGCAGATCCCGAATTCTACAAGTACGCTCACATCGCGCTAATTCTTGGCCCCGTTGTGTACCCGAAGGTTATTAAATCTCAAACCCATTCGAGCCCAGGGTTCCCTTGGGCTCAACTTACTATTTTTGGTTGGGTGGTATCCGGTCCTTGCCCACTGTGAAGTTGCCCGAGATGATCGGCCTAAATCGAGACCCATGGTCTAAAATTTGTTGAAGGCAATCTTCTATTGCCTTGATGGTTCATCGACCATCACTTGTTTTTTGAAAAAAAAAAAAAAATAAATAAATAAACTGAATAATGAACGCTCAAAAAAATTGACGGTTATACCTTTCATTTATTTATATTTTAATCTTTAGATCTAAGCATTATTGTTGTAACATACCTAGATGTTTCAAGGGCGGCGGTAATGTTTAATTTACAATTAAATTATAAGCCTAAAATGCAACTCGTCATTATTTCTAATAATTTGCCATCATACCATTTTATTCAACTTTGAACTTTCGTTCAAAGTTAGCGATGGCAAATTCTAATGAGTATTATCTGTCTCTCTTGATATATATAATATAGTTTTGGTACAGATTTGTACCCTAAATTAGTAAAAATCACCAATTTCGGGTTTCATCTGGTTCACTGCTTGTTTACAATACACAATTTGGCTTTATAATAACGGGTTCTACCATATAAATTGTTATGTTCGTATCGGGGGGTCTTATCAAATCACAATAGACTATTTATTGAACTAAATTTGAATTGCTTTATTTTTTATATTTTTAAAGCTTATATTTCTAAGTCATAGCATTCTATGTTGTTCGCTAATGGGTACTCCAACATATACTCGACTTACAAGAGAGTCTGCGCACAAAGGGATATTTATCAAAATTTAACATTACACGTCCCTGTACATGGGATAGGTGTTTTTATACAAGTAGACGCCTGGTTCGTAGGATCGTTCACATGAGAAATTTGTCGTGTTGAGGCTTGCGAATCAGTTACTTTAGGATCTTCGGTTATATCTGAGTTGAATATAAATGCTGGCTTAATTCTGTCGATTGGTATTGCCCTTCTTTTTCGTTCGCATCCAATGATATTTGCTTATGAGATTTGCGCAGTACTCTAAGTGGTCCATCGGAAAGAGTTTTAAAGATTTGTCTTACTGCATTATGACAAACAAGAACGTGACTGCAGTTTACGAGATGTTTTGACAGAGATACTGACCGATTTGTTTTGTGATTTGCAGGGACAGGTTTCAATGTTTGCATTCTCGATTTGAGGGACATGATAAAATCTTCAATTTGCGGTTCTTTAACTTCGGATCAATCAGCGTACCGCCTGGAAGCCTAACTAATGTTCCATACGTTAGTTCAAACGGAGATATGTTAGTATCTTCACGTTTGCTATCCCTAAGTCTTAGCATAACAGTTGGCAAAACATCCATCCAGTTTTGCGAGGGATGGCTAATTATGCCAGACTTTAATGATCTGTGCCATCGTTATATCATTCCATTAGCACAGGGATGATGTACTGTAGTTCTAATGCGAGTAGATCCAAGGATACAATAAATAATGTCGTCCTTTGTCGGTTGAAATTGTTGCTGGAACGCCGAAACCTACAATCCAGTTCAACTTCAGCAACTATAGATGCTCGCATATCCCCGATAGGTACCGATACGACCCACCGAATAAACCGATTTATGCAGGTTAGAAGGTAATTGTAGCATTTGCTCGGTGGTAGAGGACCAACAATATCTTCATTTACCTGATGAAAACGATCTTCAGCAACAGGATACGAACGGATTTCACTGTGTATGTCTATGAACATTGGAACGCTGGTAAATATGTTAGTCCAAATTACACAATTTTAATTAAAATTAATTTTAACAAAAATTATACAGTGAGTCAAGTACGATTTTTCGCATTTCTAAAGGGATGAAAGGTCGAACATTTTCTATTGAAATATCACAGTAAACACGCTGAGTTTCGGTTGATGTCCGGATTCATCAATGACTTATCGTTTAATATACTTTGTAATTCAGAATCATACTTTTGAGCATCGGCTAATTTGTTGCAATCAATTGGCATTGAAATTTTTTAAGAGCGAGAGAGTACGTCTGCGACAACATTATCCGCTCCGCAGATGTGACGCATATCAACTGAAAATTGTGACTTATGTCAGTTGATAAATGTGTAGCTTTATCAGAAAATTTTTTAAATGGACAAGTTTAAGGTTTTTGGTTCGTGAAAACTGTAAATCGGCGACGTTCAAGCATATATCTGTCACACGTACATTATTTCTTCTGCGTTTCCGAAAGTTTCATTGAGTAAAAACTTAAAAGTATCCAGCTATTAGCTCTTTGTTGTTGGAGGTCTCCACCAACGGCCACATCGGAAGAGTCGAGCGTAATGCAAGCCTTCACACGGATGTGATAAAAGTCGGACTTACATTTTTCGAAACTTGTTTTGTTTTTTTCCATCCATATTAGTAGATTTCGTTGTTCTTCTTGTTTCCGTTATGACACGCTGTTAGTGGAAGTTTTTTGGTCCCAGCTCCTGATATAAATCTTCGATACAAGTTTACCATAGCAACGAATCGACAAAGGTTTAGGTTGAGGATAGTTGGCTATTGCTTCAACTTTTTCCGTTAATCGACGTAAACCTTTGGGTTCGACAAGATTTTCAAGAAATTTAACTGATTGCAGACCAAAAATGCATTTAGACCAAACTCTTGAAGTTTAGCTAATATTTTTTTGGCGGTCTAAATGTTGTTCTTTGTTTTAGGATGACACCAAAATGTCGTCCGTACATGTATCTTTGGAAAATTTATCCCGAATTACATAAGCCAAATGTCATATTATCGAACTCAAAGAGTCCAAATGGTATTATGATTGCGGTCTTTGGGACATGATGAGGTGCAATAGGAATTTGATTGTAAGCACGCACCTGATCGACCGTAGAGAAAAGTTTATTTCCGTAGAGGATATTTGTCAGGGATTTTTTGTGCTTTCAAAAGACTGTAGTCGCCTTGTGGCCTCCATTCGTCATTCTTTTTTGTTGCTGTGTAGCGGAGTTGACCAGCTTTTGGAAGATAGCTAATTTTCTTGATACATCATATACTAACATTCAGTTTCCCTATGGCTATCTTATTTGGAAGAGGCCGACGACGAGCACCTTTGGCATAAATATAATGATGTAAGCCATGATGAACCTTTTGTTTGTCCTTGATATGTTCGTATTATATTAAAACTGAGATAGTATATCATGATATGTACAGTTTATTTCCATAGTTTTCATTCCCACGTAGCCCGGAATGGATTTCACCTTTCCCTTAATATTGATGCCAGTTTTTGGATCTATGAATATGCAGCGTGTCATATCAATCAGTAAACAATAAAACTTAAAAAAAAATCGGCTCCGACAGAGCAACATTTCTTGGAGCAGAGTGCTTGGTTTTGTAACACTAATTCCCATATTATTCAGAAGTTAATTGATGCGTTTTTTCCTCAGACACGGAAAATGTCCAATCAAACGCTTTTTCAATTGTGTGCAAACATAAAGAGGAGGGTTAAACACGATTTCACTTGCATCACAATTCGGTATCCAATTCAGCGATAATTATATTGTATTTAATTTGCTCGGAATCTATTCCCCTCAAAGCTAATTGTGCTTCTACCTGTACAAATCGAAGGATTTTCTCTAGAAAATCTAGGTATTTTTTGTAATGTGTCATTGTCTTAATATATAGAACTGCATTCTGTTGAGATTCAGGATTATCTGTTTCGAATTAATTTCTTGAAGAAAATTCAGCGTCGAGGATCACCATTTTATCGGTGGAGGTGTTATCAAAACACAAACGATAATTGATTGATCTGAATTTTACCTTAATTTTGATACCCTCCACCATTCTATGGAGGGTATATTGGCTTTGTCATTCCGTTTATAACTCCTGTCAGTAGGCAGGGGCCATGTCGGTCGGCGTTTTCGTACAGCCCTCATATAATGGAAACTCCAGATATTCGGTATTTTCATGATTTTAACTACATTATTCACCTAATTTTTTCAAGTTTCGCATTTGAATATTGTAATAGTTTATGACAAAAGTTGCCTATGCAGGTCAACGTTGTCGTATAGACCCGAATATAATGGTTACTTTCAGTATTTTTAAGATTTTAACAGAATTTTTAACGGATTATATTTTTTAAAAATTGCCAAATTTGTTCCTATGGTATATGGTTTTCATTTTTTTTAATGTTTTATGAAAAAATTGCGAAAAAAAAACAAATGGAACGCCATGGACATTTTGTAACATCGAGAAAAAGATATGTTCATGTGATAGCTATTCCCTACCATGTCTTCATTGTTCCATGAATATACTGATGGGATAATAGTCCTGGACTATTCGCAATATCAATCGAGTACATAGGGAGTGTAGATTTTTCTTAGACTGATATTATTATTATTTGATTTGGCACCACCGGAACTAAGATGTGACACCTCTGAATGCTTGTGTGTCTTGTCCATTGTTAAATGCTAGGTAAGAATTACATTCCACAAAATCGTTTTCCTCCCGAATAGATGTTTTGTTCTATTTATATAATTCTCGTTCTGTAATATTATATTAATTATGTATAATATTATATTGTCATAGTCTTTGAACAGCAGAATTATATTTTTTATATTCGTATTTCGAACATTTTGTTTGTGGTCCTTAATGTCCTGGGCCTCGAATGGCTCTTAATGTTATAAGGTGCGTATGAGTTATAAGCCATTACAATATTCATATGCGAAACGTAAAAAAAATCGGTGAATAATGTAGCTAAAATCATCTCTGTCTCAAGTCGTTCGAAAGATAATGTGATTAATTTTCGAATTTGGTAATTAAGATTTCCCGTTTGATGTGGCCCCCATACAACGGCCTCAACCACTTTATGGTTTTTCGAAAAGTTGAACAATATTATCCAAACGGTCTTACTGTTATTTTTGTAGTTCAAAGCGGAACACGTGACAATTGAGATATTTTATGTCAAATGTTTTCTTTACCCAATGGTGGATGGTATTTAAAGTTCGGGACGGCTTAACCTAATGTGTTTTTAATTGTTAGTTATGAAATGGTTATTAGAATTACAATTAAGATTTCACTCCGATTCGATCATTTTTCTTTTAATCAAATCACTCAATGAACTAGGGTGAATCAAGTCGGTCACACTCATCATAGATCATTGCCCGTTAAGAACAATTCGCTTCGATCAATTTATATTTCCTCACAACTCTTTCGTTTCGCTTGAACAACTCCAATAAAAATGTTAGATCTGACCGAATAAGTGTGATCAAGCTTACTCAATCATACCCATACTGGTCTCGGTAGTCGTGGAATTGTCAATAATTGTTTTTAACTATACATATATACACACACTTACATAAACTTTCCACAAAAATATTTGACTTTGTGTGTTACTTAACCATAATCGACCGACAGAGTGGTCTAGCGTACCTGTAACAAAGCAGAACGATAAATGGACGTATGTATGCATTTATTTCTGACGGTTAGGCGACGGCTGCCAGTAACAAGGGCATGAGTGAATGCACTGCTTGGACACTGAAAATTGTAATAGGGTACGTGCGCCTAAGGTCGGCATGTTCCAGTAGTCGGCAGTTTTGAAATTTAAACTTAAATAACTAAGAATATAATTGACCAAGTAATGAAATAATTGCAAAAAACGTCAACAGTGTTCTCTGCTCTCTTTCTGTAAAAAAAAAAACAATTAGCTCCGATCATTTATTACGAGAGCATAACGGTTTTCGTCAGTGACTGTCTTCCAACGCATGCGATAGTGCTTGTTTGTAAAGAAAAAATTAGTGGTGGTGTCAACTTAATAGTCGATTTAAGTAAATTAAATTTAATACTTTTGGAATCAGAAATATTTTATTTAAGTAAATAACAGTCTAAAGATCATTTTATAACTTAAAAAATTTACAAATCAAGCCTTTTTCTGTTATATTATTTAATGCCGACATTAGGCACAGAAAAAAAGAGATTTGCCAGTAGTCGGCAGGGGGTGCCGATTACTAAAAAAATATAATTTCTGACCCATTTCACCAATACTTGAGAAAACTATTAAAATATTATACAAAAACTACACAAATAAAAAAATATTTTTGTGTCGGCAGTTGTTTTTATTTGTGCTTTTTGACCAACTTTTCTAAATTAAGTAGGTTTTTAAAATCAGCTATTTGACGTTTTAGATAGCGGTGGCATTTTTGAAGAAAGGAAAGAGATCAATTCACAAATTCCAAATATAAGAAAGGTACTTTTTTCTTTTTATTTAATTTAATTTTTATTAAAATCTACACGTTACTGAAGGTAACCATACTATTATTATATTATTATTATATTTTATTAATATATGTTTTTACTGAAATACTATATGCCGACTACTGGCAAATAGACATGCCGGGTATTGGAAAATGGTGCCGACTACTGGCAAAAAACGACTATTTTAGTAAAATTTCAAATTTTGCCAATTTAATAGAAACAAATTCAATTGTTGTTTATTATTTCGAAAACTAAACAAAATTTGGAATCTAAACAACTTTATTTTTCTGCAATTTCACTCAGAATGTTGAAAGATTGAAACATTGAAAATTCTAAAAGTGCCGACTACTGGTACACTTGTCCTATGAAAGAATTATTTATCTCATATCAAAATGCAACACAACAACACAAATTTTATATAATAGAATGAACCAAGTTCATATAATACTCCTGTTCTTGAAAAAAGTGAGCTCCGCGTTACAAAAGTAGAAGTTCTGTGATTGTAACATTTTTGCCTGTTATTAGTTTTCGTGGGCTCACAACATAGATGCCCAATGTAATAGTGTTGGTGAGAGCGACAAAATAACACTGGAAGAAAAGATTTTTCTATTCATTTTATTTAGTCGTCAACGGGATAGCGACGAAAGCATATGTGTGGCGGGTGTCGTCATTTTTTTTCTTTTTCTATGAAATGTAAAATTAATGAATATACATGTTTTAGTAATACTCTTGATAAATGCATTTATTTATGTAGTTTCAAAATGTTTTTTTAAATTATATTTCTTATTTTTTTTAATGTCTTATAACATATAAAACATTGCATATCATCAAAAGCATTTTGTATCATAAAATACTTTTCAAATGACATCATTGACATATCGCAATAATTTTCAGTTTACGTGTTCACTAACAGCAGTCTCGATTACGATTAAATGTTAATATTACACAGAACTTCTGCCTGTGTAGCTTGTCTCTCCCACTCATATTTCTGCTTTCCTATTGGTTGATTGGCGATCAAACAAAAGAGCGTAAGAATACGTGTGAGTTGAAATTGCTGAAATCAGCCACTACTGGGCATCTATGGCTCACAACAATAAAAGGCATTTGACATACCTTTTTTATAAACGTATATGATGATATTGATGACAAGAAATGTTAGGTTAGATGAAATATTAGGCTGATATGATAAATCTAGCTCGAACAAAAAGTTTATGCGCCGAAATAGCGTTTTGGTAAAAGGGTAGAAAAACAGAAATAAAACACAATTGTTATAGTCTCTGAAACACTCACTCTGACAACCCATCCAAAGCCATTGACATCCCCAGTCAAAGTCATTGGGACTAATGAGGATTGGTATCTCTTTCCGAAACCTAGGTATTCCCTGCCTTACCGCCTGGTAAACATTACCATTATCCTCCACTAACAAACAAACGTTGTTTTTGTAAAAACAATAGTTATGGGGTTTAGCCTAATCATTTTGCAACAACAAAATACTACGGTATCCTGAAGTATCGACATACAGAATTTTAAACGATCCCCCTGAAAAATGTAGCTCAAAGTATTAGAATACAAAATAAATTTTGCTATAGCAAAATGCAATATGCCACAGGCTATTGAAACCATAACAAACGCTAAGTACCAAGTCTCGGGAGGGAGATACAGTTATATGGGAATAGACAATTCTCTGCCACAGGATGTGGAACCCATTAAAGCTTTAGATACCGAATTGTTAGAAAATGTGATCTTAGTCGCCAAAATATGAGGCCTATAGGAAAACTAATAGGCCTTCGTTTTTCTATAGACCCTTTATAAATTCTAAGTGCCAAATTTTAAACATGTCGTCTTAGTTGTCAAAATATCGAATACCGGTACGTATTGTCATATGGGAGCTATACGAAAATGTGAACCGACCATTTACGAGGTTATCCTGCTTACAGACAAAATACACATCTTTGCCAGTTTATCCTTCTATCTCAATTCTATCGAAAGATAGCGTGATTACAACAGACAGAAAATTGGACATCGCTATATCGCCTTAGAATTTTACGCTGATTCAGATTATATATACTTTGTAGGGTCTATTGTGAATATTTCGATCGGAATGGCAAAGCTAATATAGCCTCTATAAAGTGGTGGAGGGAATAAAAGTTGTCTGTTTATTAAATATAATTTGAACCATTTTGTTGAATGGGGACTGATTTTATACCCTCCACCTTGAAAACTTTGTCATTACGTTTTATAACATCCCTAAATAATCATCGTAGTCCCCATAAGTATACACATTCATGATCAGCATTACATTCTAAGTCGATCTGTTTGTCATAATGTCTGTTGGGCTGCACCCACATTATTTAACGTAGAGTATCAAAATTTGCCAAAAAACGTTGTATTGTGGCTAGGATGGTTCGTATTGAAAATGAGATATATCGGTCTAATACAGCCCGGATAGTTTGACGTAAAGCTTCTAAATTTGGCAGAATAGTTTGTTTTGTATCTAGGATGGTTGTTAATAAAATAGGTACACTTTTATAATGCCCACATATAGCGGTACCTCCCGATATTCGGTGTTTTGGCGATTTTTGGTATTTGTAGTTCATAGTGGGTATAAGCTACGGTGGCGAAACATTGAATATTTAGGTCCACGTTTTTCTGTAGCGCACATATAACGATAGATACCGATATTCGCTATTTTGATAATATTAGTCACATTTTCTCACAATTTTTTTTTCGAATTTGGTATTTAAGAAGATTTGGTAGGTGGCAATCCTTGAAGTATAAAATTGCCGATAGAGGTTCCCATTGGGTGTGGCCCAACCACTTTATGATTTTCCAAAAAGTTCAACTGTATTATACAAGCTATCTTACTGTTATTTTTGTAGTTCAAAGCGGAACACGTGAGGGTATTTAAAGTTCGGGACGGCTAAACTTAATGTGTTTTTACTTGTTAGTTATGAAATGGTTATTAAAATTACAATTATGATTTCACTCGGATTCGATCATTTTCTTTTAATCAAATCACTCACTGAACTGGGGTGAATCAAGCCGATCACACTCATCATAGAGCATCGCCAGTTATGAACAATTCGCTTCGATCAATTCATATTTCCTCATAACTCTTTCGTTTCGCTTGAACAACTCGAATAAAAAAATAATAAGAAAAATGTTACATCTGACCGACTAAGTTTGATCAAGCTTACTCAACCATACTCATACTGGTTTCTATAGTCGTGGAATTGTCAATAATTGTTTTGAACTATACATATATACACACACTTACATAAACTTTCCACAAAATTATTTAACTTTGTGTGTTACTTAACCACAATCGACCAACATAATGGTCTACCGTACTTGTAACAAAGCAGAACGATAAATGAACGTATGTATGTATTTATTTCTGATGGTTAGGCGACGGCTGCCAGTAAAAAGGGCATGAGTGAAGTCACTGCGTGGGCACTGAAAATTGTAATATGAATGATTCATTTATCTCATATGAAAATGCAACACAACAACAAAAATTTCATAAAATATAATAAGCTAAATTCACATAATGTTTTTGATTCTATCAAATTAGTTGTCTTTTGCTCTTCCACTGTTTCATGTTATTTTCCCCAAAGATTGAACTTTCACTACAAAATGATTTTAATGATTTGTGCCATCGTTCTATCATTCCATTAGCACAGGGATAATGTGCCGAAGTTCTGATGCGAGTACATCCAAGGATACAATAAATAATGTCGTCCTTTGTCGATTGAAATTGTTGCTGGAATGCTGGCAAATATGAAGGTCCAAATTACATAATTTTAATTAAAATTAATTTTAACAAAAATTATACAGTGAGTCAAATACGATTTTTCCCATTTCTAAAGGGATGAAAGGTCGAACATTTTCTGGTGAAATATCAGAGTAAACACGCTGAGTTTCGGTTGATGTCCGGATTCATCAATGACTTATCGTTTAATATTCTTTGTAATTCAAAATCATACTTTTGAGATTCGGCTAATTTGTTGCAATCAATTGGCATTGAAATTTTTGAAGTACGAGAGAGAGAGAGCGACAACATTATCCGCTCCGCTGATGTGACGCATATCAACTGAAAATTGTGACTTATGTCAGTTGATAAAGGTGTAGCTCTATCAGAAATTTTTTTAAATGGGAAAGTTAAAGGTTTATGATTCGTGAAAACTGTAAATTGGCGACGTTCGAGCATATGGCTGTCATACGTACATTATTTCTCCTGCGTTTCCGAAAGTTTCATTGAGTAAAAACTTAAAGGTATCCAGCTATTAGCTCTTTGTTGTTGGAGGTCTCCACCAACGGCCACATCGGAAGCGTCGACCGTAATGCAAGCTTTCACTCGGATGTGGTAAAAGTCGGACTTACATTTTTCGAAACTTGTTTTGTTTTCTTCCATCCATATTAGTAGATTTCGTTGTTCTTCTTTTTTCCGTTATGACACGCTGTTAGTGGAAGTTTGTTGGTCCCAGCTCCTGATATAAATCTTCGATACAAGTTTACCATAGCAACGAATCGACAAAGGTTTAGGTTGAGGATAGTTGGCTATTGCTTCAACTTTCTCCGTTAATCGACGTAAACCTTCGGGTTCGACAAGATGTCCACCAAAAATGCATTTAAACCAATCTCTTGAAGTTTAGCTAATAATTTCGTTTGGCGGTCTAAGTGTTGTTCTTTGTTTTAGGATGACACCAAAATGTCGTCCGTACATGTATCTTTGGAAAATTCGTCCCGAATTACATAAGGCAAATGTCATATTATCGAACTCAAAGAGTCCAAATGGTATTATGATTGCGGTCTGTGGGACATGATGAGGTGCAATAGGAATTTGATTGTAAGCACGCACCTGATCGACCATAGAGAAAAGTTTATTTCCTTGGAGGTCATGGGCAAAATCATGCAGATGACGGTGAGGATATTTGTCAGGGATTTTTTGTGCGTTCAAAAAATGTAGTCGCCTTGTGGCCTCCATTCGTCATTCTTTTTTGTTGCTGTGTAGCGGAGTTGACCTGCTTTTGGAAAATCGCTAATTTTCTTGATACAGCACATACTAACATTATTGTTTCCCTATGGCTATCTTATTTGGAAGAAGCCGACGAGGAGCGCCTTTAGCCTAAATATAATGAAATAAGCCATGATGAACCTTTTGTTTTCCCTTGATATGTTCGTATTATATTTAAATTGAGATAGTAAATCATGATATGTACAGTTTATTTCCATATTTTTCATTTCCACGTAGCCCGGAATTGATTTCACCTTTCCCTTAATGTTGATGCCAGTTTTTGGATCTATGAATATGCAGCGTGTCATATCAATCAGTAAACAATAAAACATTTCTTGGGGCAGAATACTTGGTTTTGTAACACTAATTCCCATATTATTCAGAAGTTAATTGATGCGTTTTTCCTCAGACACGGAAAATGTCCAATCAAACGTTTTTTCAATTGTGTGCAAACATAAAGAGGAGGATAAAACACGATTTCACTTGCATCACAATTCGGTATCCAATTCAGCGATAATTATATTGTATTTAATTTGCTCGGAATCTATTCCCTTCAAAGCTAATTCTGCTTCTACCTGTACAAATCGAAGGATTTTCTCTACAAAATATAGGAATTTTTTTGTAATGTGTCATTGTCTTAATATATAGAACTGCTTTCTGTTGAGATTCAGGATTATCTGTTTCGAATTAATTTCTTAAAGAAAATTCGGCGTCGAGGATCACCATTTTATCGGAGGAGGTTTTATCGAAACACAAACGATAATTGATTGGTCTGAATTTTGCCTTAATTTTGATACCCTCCACCATTCTATGGAGGGTATATTGGCTTTTTCATTCCGTTTGTAACTCCTGCCAGTAGGCAGGTTAAGTTCGTAAACGGACCATGTCGGTCGGCGTTTTCGTACAGCCCTCATATAATGGAAACTCCAAATATTCGGTATTTTCATGATTTGAACTACATTATTCACATAATTTTTTCAAGTTTCGCATTTGAATATTGTAATGGTGTATGACAAAAGTTGCCCATACAGGTCAACGTCGTCGTATAGACCCGAATATAACGGTTACTTTCGGTATTTTTAAGATTTTAACAGAATTTTTAACGGATTTTATTTTTTGAAAATTGCCAAATTTGTTCCAAATGGTAGATGTTTTTCATTTTTTTAATTGTTTTATGAAAAAATGAACAATGAACAAATGGAACGCCATTGACTTTTTGTAACATCGAGAAAAAGATATGTTCAGGTGATACCTATTCCCTACCATGTCTTCATTGTTCCATGAATATACTGATTGGATAATACTCTTGGACTATTCGCAATATCAATCGAGTACATAGGGAGTGTAGATTTTTCTTAGACTGATATTATTATTATTTGATTTGGCACCACCGGAACTAAGATTTGACATCTCTGAATGCTTGTGTGTCTTGTACACTGTTAAATGCTCGGTAAGAATTACATTCCACAAAATCGCTTTCCTCCCGAATGGATGTTTTTTTCTATTTATATAATTCTCGTTCTGTAATATTTTATTAATTATGTATAATATTATATTGTCATAGTCTTGTGAACAACAAAATCATATTTTTATATTCGTATTTCGAACATTTTGTTTGTGGTCCTTAATGGCCCGGGCCTCGAATGGCTCTGAATGTTAAAAGGTCCGTATGAGTTATAAGCCATTACAATATCCATTTGCGCAACTTGAAAAAATTCGGTGAATAATGTAGCTAAAATCATCTCTGTGGCCTCAGCAACTTTATGGTTTTTCGAAAAGTTTAACAATATTATCCAAACGGTCTTACTGTTATTTAGTTCAAAGCGGAACACGTGACAATTGAGATTGTAAATACCAAATATGGGTATTTCTGTGGAATAGAAAGCTGGTTATACTGCTGTTTTGGACAGAAAACTATTCCGTGGAATTCGAAATATTTTACTCTCGTTTTGCAGGTGTGGATAAGGAAAAAGGAAAGGAAATAAAAAGAGCGTATCAGTTTCGTTTGAAAGAACAATTCTGGTTCTTTATTTAGAATTCAAATTTGAAGATTTGAATAGCGCTTACCAAATTCAAACAGTTGTGGTTGACGTTAAGGTAACAAGTGATTTTATTTGGAACAAAGGAAAATCGGAAAACCACAGAGAGGACACAAACGGACATATTGAGTGATTGAGCGCTACAACACAAGCACAACTTACGAGTGCGCGCGAAACTTAGCTTTTGAATTAGGGTGACTAGATCATCAAACTTTCGCATGAACATTACCGGCCCCCTTGCAGTATCACTGCAATAAAAGAATGAAACGGAAAACCCGTGTGTGTCCCCACTGCTTACAATACAAGTGATGTAAAGTAATGAATGAAATGGATATGAGATTATAGTAAGTAAGAAATATAATGATGAAACAGCGGGAGGATTACATCTAACATCAGCGCCGAAAAGAATCCGAGCTCGCATCTGGAACTTCAGGAGGGACATCTGGAAAGATAAAGTTTGTGCTTTGGGGGAAAAGGAAAACAATAGTGCATTCTTCAGTTCATGTTTATTAGTAATTCATTTGAGTTTAGAAAAGAGAATAGAAAAAAAAGATAGGGATGTCCCAATTATGAACACAGCCCATATATCGCCCAGCCAAACACCGTGCTCTGAGCCGTTGGCAACCCGCTCCTCGCATATACCCCTTCAGACACGACCTTCGGATATAGGTCTACTCCAATCACTATGTCGACCCCTGCAGATTGATAAAACTTGGGGTCTGCAAAGAACAAATGTGGGAAGTTTCTTTTGAACTCCTCCGGGAGTGATTCAGCTGGCGTCTTTGTCGTGATCCGATTGTCAACCCGGAATGTGCCCTCAATCTTCACCTTCGAATCAAACCTCGAAAATAATGTCAGCTGGCATACCGTCTCCTCTCTCAGGGTCAGCGTGTTTAACCTTATCTTCTCCACAAACGCTCTCGAAACTCTGCTGACCGGCGAAGCGGAATCCAAGAGACACCTGGCCACATTCTTCGCATCAATCCTCACCAGGACGGTAGGTAACAAAATGGTCCGATTCTGCTGGATCAAAGATGTTAGGGACCCCCTTTTCGCTGGTGCCGGTGCAGACGCAGGTTGGCGACGAGCCGCCGTAGAAGACGACGGCTGCGGTGAAGGGGACCGAGAACTGGCTCTGAAACTAACCGAGGGCGCATGTCGTGGTAAAATCTGATCGCGGACTTTGGGATCGACGTAAAGGATAGTGTGGTGAGACTTCTTGCAATGGCGACACCCCTTGTCACTGAAGCACGACCCATTTGAGTGATCTACTGCCAAGCAATTCACGCAGTATTTGTGCTGACGGACAGTATCTAAGCGTTCCGGCATGTTCATATCCAGGAACTTGTGGCATCGACGCAACGCATGAGGACGCTGGCAGAGAGGGCATAGAAACTGTCGTTTATATGGAGCTGGATTGGAATGACTGCGTTTATTGTTGTTGGAAACGTGTTTGGGCATGGTAGCTAAGGACAAGGTAAGGACAGAACAACATAGGACGGAGAGAAATAAAAAGAAATTCGGAACTTAGTTATCGGAAAGGACAACAAGTTTTGTAATTGGACGAGTGATAACGCCTTTCTGAGTCACAAGATCTGCGACACGAACATGGCCATCAGAGCCGCGATGTCTTGGAAACTCTACCCAGACGCCATGAATTTGGCGGAAGATTCTCATCATATATGGCGACCAGTGTGTTCTCTTCAATATCTTTCTCAGGAGTCTGCCACTTGTGGCGCTTTTGAAGCTCACGGAGATACTCTGTTTTCCACCGAGCACAGAAACTCTGATGGATCGCTTTCAAACGTTTCCAACGATTTATCAAGGAAATTGGACTCTCATCAATATTTGGATCAATAGGAGCTAAAATGGGAGTCCTGATGAGGAAATGACCTGGCGTCAAAGCAGCAAAATCAGTTGGATCGCTGGAAATAGGAGACAATGGACGAGAGTTTAAACAGGACTCAATTCTGGAGAGATCGACCATAGAGAAAAGTTTATTTCCTTGGAGGTCATGGGCAAAATCATGCAGATGACGGTGAGGATATTTGTCAGGGATTTTTTGTGCGTTCAAAAAATGTAGTCGCCTTGTGGCCTCCATTCGTCATTCTTTTTTGTTGCTGTGTAGAGGAGTTGACCTGCTTTTGGAAAATCGCTAATTTTCTTGATACAGCACATACTAACATTATTGTTTCCCTATGGCTATCTTATTTGGAAGAAGCCGACGAGGAGCGCCTTTAGCCTAAATATAATGAAATAAGCCATGATGAACCTTTTGTTTTCCCTTGATATGTTCGTATTATATTTAAATTGAGATAGTAAATCATGATATGTACAGTTTATTTCCATATTTTTCATTTCCACGTAGCCCGGAATTGATTTCACCTTTCCCTTAATGTTGATGCCAGTTTTTGGATCTATGAATATGCAGCGTGTCATATCAATCAGTAAACAATAAAACATTTCTTGGGGCAGAATACTTGGTTTTGTAACACTAATTCCCATATTATTCAGAAGTTAATTGATGCGTTTTTCCTCAGACACGGAAAATGTCCAATCAAACGTTTTTTCAATTGTGTGCAAACATAAAGAGGAGGATAAAACACGATTTCACTTGCATCACAATTCGGTATCCAATTCAGCGATAATTATATTGTATTTAATTTGCTCGGAATCTATTCCCTTCAAAGCTAATTCTGCTTCTACCTGTACAAATCGAAGGATTTTCTCTACAAAATATAGGAATTTTTTTGTAATGTGTCATTGTCTTAATATATAGAACTGCTTTCTGTTGAGATTCAGGATTATCTGTTTCGAATTAATTTCTTAAAGAAAATTCGGTGTCGAGGATCACCATTTTATCGGAGGAGGTTTTATCGAAACACAAACGATAATTGATTGGTCTGAATTTTGCCTTAATTTTGATACCCTCCACCATTCTATGGAGGGTATATTGGCTTTTTCATTCCGTTTGTAACTCCTGCCAGTAGGCAGGTTAAGTTCGTAAACGGACCATGTCGGTCGGCGTTTTCGTACAGCCCTCATATAATGGAAACTCCAAATATTCGGTATTTTCATGATTTGAACTACATTATTCACATAATTTTTTCAAGTTTCGCATTTGAATATTGTAATGGTGTATGACAAAAGTTGCCCATACAGGTCAACGTCGTCGTATAGACCCGAATATAACGGTTACTTTCGGTATTTTTAAGATTTTAACAGAATTTTTAACGGATTTTATTTTTTGAAAATTGCCAAATTTGTTCCAAATGGTAGATGTTTTTCATTTTTTTAATTGTTTTATGAAAAAATGAACAATGAACAAATGGAACGCCATTGACTTTTTGTAACATCGAGAAAAAGATATGTTCAGGTGATACCTATTCCCTACCATGTCTTCATTGTTCCATGAATATACTGATTGGATAATACTCTTGGACTATTCGCAATATCAATCGAGTACATAGGGAGTGTAGATTTTTCTTAGACTGATATTATTATTATTTGATTTGGCACCACCGGAACTAAGATTTGACACCTCTGAATGCTTGTGTGTCTTGTACACTGTTAAATGCTCGGTAAGAATTACATTCCACAAAATCGCTTTCCTCCCGAATGGATGTTTTTTTCTATTTATATAATTCTCGTTCTGTAATATTTTATTAATTATGTATAATATTATATTGTCATAGTCTTGTGAACAACAAAATCATATTTTTATATTCGTATTTCGAACATTTTGTTTGTGGTCCTTAATGGCCCGGGCCTCGAATGGCTCTGAATGTCAAAAGGTCCGTATGAGTTATAAGCCATTACAATATCCATTTGCGCAACTTGAAAAAATTCGGTGAATAATGTAGCTAAAATCATCTCTGTGGCCTCAGCAACTTTATGGTTTTTCGAAAAGTTTAACAATATTATCCAAACGGTCTTACTGTTATTTAGTTCAAAGCGGAACACGTGACAATTGAGATTGTAAATACCAAATATGGGTATTTCTGTGGAATAGAAAGCTGGTTATACTGCTGTTTTGGACAGAAAACTATTCCGTGGAATTCGAAATATTTTACCCTCGTTTTGCAGGTGTGGATAAGGAAAAAGGAAAGGAAATAAAAAGAGCGTATCAGTTTTGTTTGAAAGAACAATTCTGGTTCTTTATTTAGAATTCAAATTTGAAGATTTGAATAGCGCTTACCAAATTCAAACAGTTGTGGTTGACGTTAAGGTAACAAGTGATTTTATTTGGAACAAAGGAAAATCGGAAAACCACAGAGAGGACACAAACGGACATATTGAGTGATTGAGCGCTACAACACAAGCACAACTTACGAGTGCGCGCGAAACTTAGCTTTTGAATTAGGGTGACTAGATCATCAAACTTTCGCATGAACATTACCGGCCCCCTTGCAGTATCACTGCAATAAAAGAATGAAACGGAAAACCCGTGTGTGTCCCCACTGCTTACAATACAAGTGATGTAAAGTAATGAATGAAATGGATATGAGATTATAGTAAGTAAGAAATATAATGATGAAACAGCGGGAGGATTACATCTAACATCAGCGCCGAAAAGAATCCGAGCTCGCATCTGGAACTTCAGGAGGGCATCTGGAAAGATAAAGTTTGTGCTTTGGGGGAAAAGGAAAACAATAGTGCATTCTTCAGTTCATGTTTATTAGTAATTCATTTGAGTTTAGAAAAGAGAATAGAAAAAAAAGATAGGGATGTCCCAATTATGAACACAGCCCATATATCGCCCAGCCAAACACCGTGCTCTGAGCCGTTGGCAACCCGCTCCTCGCATATACCCCTTCAGACACGACCTTCGGATATAGGTCTACTCCAATCACTATGTCGACCCCTGCAGATTGATAAAACTTGGGGTCTGCAAAGAACAAATGTGGGAAGTTCCTTTTGAACTCCTCCGGGAGTGATTCAGCTGGCGTCTTTGTCGTGATCCGATTGTCAACCCGGAATGTGCCCTCAATCTTCACCTTCGAATCAAACCTCGAAAATAATGTCAGCTGGCATACCGTCTCCTCTCTCAGGGTCAGCGTGTTTACACAAACGCTCTCGAAACTCTGCTGACCGGCGAAGCGGAATCCAAGAGACACCTGGCCACATTCTTCGCATCAATCCTCACCAGGACGGTAGGTAACAAAATGGTCCGATTCTGCTGGATCAAAGATGTTAGGGACCCCCTTTTCGCTGGTGCCGGTGCAGACGCAGGTTGGCGACGAGCCGCCGTAGAAGACGACGGCTGCGGTGAAGGGGACCGAGAACTGGCTCTGAAACTAACCGAGGACGGAGAGAAATAAAAAGAAATTCGGAACTTAGTTATCGGAAAGGACAACAAGTTTTGTAATTGGACGAGTGATAACGCCTTTCTGAGTCACAAGATCTGCGACACGAACATGGCCATCAGAGCCGCGATGTCTTGGAAACTCTACCCAGACGCCATGAATTTGGCGGAAGATTCTCATCATATATGGCGACCAGTGTGTTCTCTTCAATATCTTTCTCAGGAGTCTGCCACTTGTGGCGCTTTTGAAGCTCACGGAGATACTCTGTTTTCCACCGAGCACAGAAACTCTGATGGATCGCTTTCAAACGTTTCCAACGATTTATCAAGGAAATTGGACTCTCATCAATATTTGGATCAATAGGAGCTAAAATGGGAGTCCTGATGAGGAAATGACCTGGCGTCAAAGCAGCAAAATCAGTTGGATCGCTGGAAATAGGAGACAATGGACGAGAGTTTAAACAGGACTCAATTCTGGAGAGAAGTGTCGAAAACTCTTCAAACGTGAACTTGTAGGAGCCGGCGAACTTTCGGAAATGGGGTTTGAAACTCTTAACCTCAGCTTCCCAGAGGCCACCCATATGAGGTGCTCCGGGTGGAATGAAGTGCCAACGGACGGAAAATTTTTCTATTAGCGCTGTGCGAGAGGCTTGGATGAATTCTCTCGCCAGTACTTTGGACGCCTCCACGAAGGTCGTACCGTTGTCTGAATACAGATGTGCTGGACATCCGCGCCGTGAAACAAATCTATGAAAAGCCGCCAAGAACGTGGGAGTGGAAAGATCGGATGTTGCCTCCAGATGAATCGCTTCGGTCGAGAAACAAACGAAAACGCACGCATACCCTTTCGTGATCCGACATGCGCGACCACAATAGCTCTTGATGTCAAAAGGGCCAGCGAAATCTAGGCCCGTGCGAGCGAAAGGACGAGAATTTCAGTGCGCTCAGGAGGGAGCGCAGCCATGATCTGTCTTTGACATAGTTTCTTATACAGAAGACAAGTCCGACACTTATTGATCGTTGTTTTAATCAGGGTCTTGATTTTAGGAACCCAATACTGGGATCGTATTAATCGAAGAACAAGCTGATTTCCACCATGAATAGTGATATTGTGAATGAATTGGACATAGAAACGAGCTAGCTTGCAATTGTACGGAAGAATGATTGGACGCTTCTCATCATCAGGAATGCCAGGAGCCGATTCTAAACGTCCGCATGAACGGATAATCCCCTTAGAGTCAAGGTACGGATTCAAGCATAGAAGGGAACTGGACGTAGAAATCGGTTTCCTGAGCGATAGGGATCTGTACTCCTCTGGAAAACTGAACTTTTGATACCATCGGATAAGAATATTCCGACCTCCAATGATATCGGAATTACAGAGTGGTTGTGCAACAGGAGAACGGTAACGAGGATGGAAACGATGAAGGAAACGATACACATATGAAAAAACTCGCAATGCTCGTTGATATGATGAAATCTTCCCCACAATATCGTCCGCCGCCTTGAAATAGGAAAAATGAACACGAACGGGTTTTCGTTCGACGCTGGTTACGGACAGTTCTTCAGTAGCAAAGTCTGGCCACTGATCTGGAGACTCTCGTAACCAAACCGGCCCGTGCCACCAGAGATCATTATCAATGATATCGGATGGGAAGAGACCGCGGCTTGCTAAGTCTGCTGGGTTGGATTCGGAAGGAACATGGTGGAACTTAGAAGGATCCACCACTTGAACAACATTGGAAATGCGATTGGCTACGAACGTTAACCAATGGCATGGCGGTTTGGAAAGCCAGGAGAGAACGATTGTCGAGTTTGTCCAGCAGAACAAGGAATAATTAGGAAGATCGAGAGTCGGAAGTAACGCATCAATCATCTCTGCTAAGAGGACAGCCCCACAAAGCTCTAGACGTGGAATGGATAACGTTTTGACTGGAGCAACTCTTGTTTTGGAATACACCAGGTGTGTGAATACGGAGGTACCTCGAGCTATTCGCACATATATAGCGGCCGCATATGCCCATATTTCAGAGGTATCGCAAAACCCATGAAATTGAACTTCAGCGGAAGGAACATAATGGAGCCATCTTGGAATTCGAACTTGATCAAGATTCGAGTAGTCGGATTGAAATATCTTCCACTGGGACAATGTGGCCGGACTGATAACTTCGTCCCAATCCGTACCATCGGACCACATTCTCTGCATTATAATTTTTGCCACAACGATGCATGGGGAAAGCCAGCCTGCAGGATCAAACAGTCTGGAGATCTGAGAAAGAACTTCCCTCTTGGTATAGGAACATGAAGACGGAAAAGGCGTTGTGACAAAAAAAAACTGAATCTGAACGAGCGTTCCAACGAATTCCTAGCGT
Organism: Musca domestica; assembly: GCF_030504385.1. Classification (NCBI taxonomy): domain Eukaryota; kingdom Metazoa; phylum Arthropoda; class Insecta; order Diptera; family Muscidae; genus Musca; species Musca domestica. The sequence goes on along the minus strand of NW_026712293.1, from coordinate 9,111,495 downwards.
TTTAGCAATGCTACTATCGTCGAAGTTTAGGAAATCTTCACACAACAAATGGTCATTTGGAAGACCCGCTAGAATATCCTTTGTGTTCGCTGTCCATTTTCGAAGGGAGAAACCAGCTGATGCCAGAGCGGATTTAAGCTCGTTTCTGGATTGAACTGCTTCGGGAATTGAATGTGCACCAGAAAGTACATCATCCACATACATATTATTACGGATAATCGAGCTTGCCTTCGGATGGCTAACTTGGACATCATCAGCTAGTTGAAGAAGTGTGCGAATAGCCAAGTACGGAGCACAATTGACACCAAATGTGACAGTTTGTAGCTCGAAATCTTGGATGCTTTCACCTGGGTGGTTGCGGAATACAATTCTTTGGAACGGAGAATGATCGGAATGGACGAGAATTTGGCGGTACATTTTTTGGATGTCAGCATTAAACACGTAGCGGAATAAGCGCCATTTGAGAATTAGCGTAGTCAAATCATTCTGCAACACTGGACCTGTATGCAAAATGTCGTTAAGACTTTGACCATTGGATGAAGCAGAAGACGCATTGAATACCACACGAACCTTTGTGGTAGAACGGAATTATGAGGCATATAGTAGTGGAGGGTATCGTTATTGGAACTCGGAGCCTGAATCGGAATCATATGGTTCAGCTGTATGTACTCTTTAACAACCTGATCATACTCTATCTTGAAATTTGGATTTCGGAGTAGGCGGCTCTCGTTGCGAAGGAATTGAGAGACCGAGCTTGGACGGGAGTGTCCTAGGAGTTTACTATTCGGAAAACCTTCCTTAAAGGGAAGACGAACGACATATCTGCCATCCTTATTCCTCGCGGTAGTTGAAGCAAACAATTCTTCACAGAATTTATCGGAATTAGAAACAAATTTCTTTCTGGGGCAATTCTCTATCTCCCAGAAACGGCAAATATCCTTATCAAGAGAAATCTCACAGAAGTTAGAGACGACAGTGGAAGTAGTCGGAACCGAAATAGGAATTGGACCAGTGAGAATCCATACGAAGATGGTCTCTTGGCCCATTATGGAATCGCACACATTGTGCATAACCCCTGATCTCATTATTTCAGGAATAAAATCACCTCCAATTAGCAGATCAATAATGGAACTCTTATAGAAATGTGGATCTGCTAGCTTGATGTTGAGAAGACGAGCGAATAAGGACGTCGGCAGAGTCTGTGATGGTAGATCTCCGGAATGGAATGCACGGAAACTTGCAGGGAATTGTCAAATCTGGAGCATAAAAGAACACTGCAAAGTTTTCGAACGGAAGCTGCAGTGGTATTATTGAGGCCGGAAATCTGAACGTTCGTTCGTTCATAGGGAAGCTTTAATTTGTTGAAGAATTTCTCGGATACAAATGTTCCTTGGGAACCGGAATCAAGAAGAACCCGTGCTGGATATGAAACACCTAAGTGCATGACATTTACAAGAGCGGTCCCCAATAATATTCCCCTAGAACTCGTCGTGAAGCAGGATTGGATAACTCCGTTCCCAGAACTAGTGGACTGTACGGAATTAGGAGTGAATAGAACAGAGCTGGCGTTCAGATTGGCGCTACTATTTGAGTTGGAAGAAGGATTGGATGGTCGTGAATGCACTGAACTATCGTGAAGCATTGTGTTGTGTCTCTTTTGGCACTCGAAACAATTGTTTTTGCTAGTGCAATTCCGGATATGATGTGTTTTGGAGAAACAATTCAAGCATAACCCCTGCTTTTTCACCTCGGACATACGATTTTTAATGTCCATTGCTATGAATCGAGGACACTTCCGAAGAATATGCATAGAATTGGTGCGTAATGGACACTTCGGAGCAGAAACCTTAATCTGGAAAGAACTGAATTTCGAACCTTTCGGATTTGGTTTGGAATTGGATTTACCTTTGTTGTCCTCAGATTTTGAATTGTTTCATTTCTGAAACGGACTCAAGGGTACGATACCGATTTGTGAGGAAGGAATCAAGGTCTTCCCACCTAGGAAGTGATGTCTTGTCTGTCAGACCTTGCTCCCACAACGTCAGAGTTGAGTCTGGAAGGCGATTGGAACAAAGGAAGACGAAAACTGGATCCCAACTTGTGACGTCGATATCGTATAATGCCAGCGCAGATATACAGGAATTAATGTCGCGTGTAAGGTCCTTTAGCGCAGAAGCAGATTCAGATTTAATGAAAGGAAGATTGAAAAGAACCTTCAGTTGACCATTTACCAAAATTCGTTTATTTTCGAACCTCGAACACAAGTTCTGCCAAGCCAATTGGAATCCCTGGTTAGTCAATGGAGACCTTTGGACTATATCACGTGCTTCACCTTTGGTCTTCTGAGATAAGTGGAATAAACGCTCAACTGGACTGAGCCTGGAATTTTTGATGTACACAGCCGTGAACATGTCTCGGAATGTTGGCCATGACATATAATCGCCATCAAAGATTTCCGTGTCGCACGGAGGAAGGAGACCTTTGGACTATATCACGTGCTTCACCTTTGGTCTTCTGAGATAAGTGGAATAAACGCTCAACTGGACTGAGCCTGGAATTTTTGATGTACACAGCCGTGAACATGTCTCGGAATGTTGGCCATGACATATAATCGCCATCAAGGATTTCCGTGTCGCACGGAGGAGGTGGAACGAATGACTAGAGCTTTGCTCTGCACGGTTGTCTGAAATGGTACTGCCGTCGGTTGACGCTGGAGAAGCAACCGGTGGAGGCTGAAAACTTTCCAAAAGTTCTGTCAACCGCGCTAAACACGTACAATAAGTCACATATGTGCTATTGTACTTAGCCTGGAATGTGTCTCGATTTGAAGCTTCATCCTCACCACCCTCTTCCTCATCACCTTCTTCATTAGCTTGCTCAATCATGAATAGATCAAAGGAAGACTTTGCCGTTTCCCACAAGCCCGTGCACTCGGAAATATGGACCTTGACTAACTGAGCGGAAGTCGCCGGGATAGTTCCATCGCCGATACCAGCATTGTATGCAACCAGCTGGTCAGCATTACGAATGAAAGCGTCTAACGACATTGTTGGAAGGAGTTATGAAGAGGAACTTACGAAAATTGGAACTTTTCTTAAGTCGAAACTCAGGAGAAACAGCGAAATTGTTGGAATTCTCGAGAATATTGGGAAAAAAGTCCGAAAATGAACGGAAATTCGGAAAATCGAGTGGTTTGATGATGTTTTCTTATAGAAAATACGACCTCTAGCGGCTAAATTCACAAGTATACAACAGAACAGGAAAAATAATTCACCGAAGTGTGAAATTTACAGAAAAGAATTCAAAAACAAGACGTATTTTGGAATTTTGAAGCAAAAAATCAGTTTTTCCAGGTCTTTTCAGCAGTGAAAAGCGACCTCTGGTGGCGGTATGGAGCACTACGTATCTGAGATAGCAAATAAGCCCAGCAGGATTGAAGAAATGTTCAAAAATTATTACAATTCACGAAAAATCTAGAAAAAATAGCGAAAAATGGGAATTTTGGAGATATTTCCTTATTTACAGGGCGACACCTAGTGTCGATTATGGACACTTCAGATGACGACAAGTGGTAGGAGAATACTCTGGTGTAAACAGACCCGCAATAATGGCAGAAACCCAGAAAAAATCGGAAAAAAATGATAAAAATTAATATTTTTCGGCTATTTTTATATATAAATAGCGCCCTCCAGCGGCCAAATGATGAATTACTAGTCTGCAAGACTAAATTATTCCAACGCTTCACGGCTATATATATGTTAATATAGAATAATATATAGGTGTCACAAACAGGTTGTAGTGCGACCATATAAACAGACCGACTGTAGGGTGTGCGTTTATTAAAGAGCGCAACGAAGAGAATATTTCAATCACTGTTGAGTGAAAATAATGAATAGACACTGTGGTGGCTGAGTGGACGAACAACTCAACAGAGGCCAACAAGGAATGATAGTAGTATGTGTGCTTATGTGTGGATGAATAGTTAGCTTGCTGACGAGAATATCCAGTAGTGGGAATCTCTCTAACAACAACAACTACAGTGGTAGAGTAAAACGGAGATGGATAATATTCATAAACACAAAAACAAGTTGAAATGGCTTAGCGGCAAAATAGAAATATGAAGAATAAACACACTGTCGCGAATTGGAAATAAATAAATATTTGAATATTTGATTAAATTAATGGAAATTTAAACGGGGAAATAATTGAAATTATATTAATGGAAGGAAAAATATTTTTCACCTAAAATCGATTAAAAATATTTAAAGGAAAATTTAAATATTTTATGATGATTTGGAAGTAATTTTAACTTTAAACTCTGGAGTTAAAAAATCGGAACACTGTGCGTTGATAGAAACAAAAAAAGGAAAATATAAATTTGCTGACGGCAAAACGCACTTTGAGTTAATCACTTGGATATTGAATCGCACTATTGAATTTCACTTTTGGATGATTAAGGCACAAACTTACCTTGATTTTGATGGAGAAAATGGATAAGGAGGATAGTATGGATGATTGGCAATTTTGGCACGGCAGTTAAATCCGGTTCGAATGGACCAAATGTAAATACCAAATATGGGTATTTCTGTGGAATAGAAAGCTGGTTATACTGCTGTTTTGGACAGAAAACTATTCCGTGGAATTCGAAATATTTTACTCTCGTTTTGCAGATGTGGATAAGGAAAAAGGAAAGGAAATAAAAAGAGCGTATCAGTTTTGTTTGAAAGAACAATTCTGGTTCTTTATTTAGAATTCAAATTTGAAGATTTGAATAGCGCTTACCAAATTCAAACAGTTGTGGTTGACGTTAAGGTAACAAGTGATTTTATTTGGAACAAAGGAAAATCGGAAAACCACAGAGAGGACACAAACGGACATATTGAGTGATTGAGCGCTACAACACAAGCACAACTTACGAGTGCGCGCGGAACATAGCTTTTGAATTAGGGTGACCAGATCATCAAACTTTCGCATGAACAGAGATATTTTATATCAAATGTTTTCTTTATCCAATGGTGGAGGGTATTTAAAGTTCGGGACGGCTAAACTTAATGTGTTTTTACTTGTCAGTTATGAAATGGTTGTTAAAATTACAATTATGATTTCACTCCGATTCGATCATTTTTCTTTTAATAAAATCACTCACTGAACTAAAGTGAATCAAGTCGATCACACTCATCATAGATCATCGCCCGTTATGAACAATTCACTTCGATCAATTTATATTTCCTCACAAATCTTTCGTTTCGCTTGAACAACTCCAAAAAAAATGTTACATCTGACCGAATAAGTGTGATCAAGCTTACTCAATCATACCCCTGGTCTCTATAGTCGCGGAACTGTCAATAATTGTTTTTAACTATACGTATATACACACACTTACATAATCTTTCCACAAAAATATTTAACTTTGTGTGTTACTTTACCATAATCGACTGACAGAGTGGTCTAGCGTACTTGTAACAAAGCAGAACGATAAATGGACGTATGTATGTATTTATTTCTGACGGTTAGGCGACGGCTGCCAGTAACAAGGGCATGAGTGAATGCACTGCTTGGACACTGAAAATTGTAATATGAAAGAATTATTTATCTCATATCAAAATGCAACACAACAACACAAATTTTATATAATAGAATGAGCCAAATTCATATATTGTTCTTGAAAAAAGTGAGCTCCGCGTTTCAAATTGGAAGTTCTGTGATTGTAACATTTTTGCCAGTTATTAGTTTTCGTGGGCTCACAGCAATAAAAGGCATTTGACCTACCTTTTTTATAAATGTATATTATGATATTGATGACAAAAAATATTAGGTTAGATGAAATATTAGGCTGATATGATAAATCCAGCTCGAAGAACAATGTTTATGCGCCGAAATAGCGTTTTGATAAAAAGGGTAGAAAAACAGAAATAAAACACAATTGTTATAGTCTCTGAAACATCCACTCTGACAACCCATCCAAAGCCATTAAATTCCCCAGTCAAAGTCATTGGGATTTATGAGGATTGATATCTCTTTCCGATACCTAGGTATTCGCTCCCTTACCGTCTGGTAAACATTACCATCATTACGCTGATTCAGAATATATATACTTTGTAGGGTCTATTGTGAATATTTGAAGGGTGCATTATATTTGTCATTACGTTTGTAACATCCCTAAATAATCATCGTAGACCCCATAAAGTATACACATTCGTGATCAGCATTACATTTTAAGTTGATCTGTTTGTCATAATGTCTGTTGGGCTGCACCCACATTATTTGACGTAGAGTATCAAAATTTGCCAAAAATGTTGCATTGTGGCTAGGATGGTTGGTATTGAAAATCAGATATATCGGTCTAATACAGCCCGGATTATTTGACGTAAAGCTTCAAAATTTGGCAGAATAATTCGTTTTGTATCTAGGATGGTTGTTAATAAAATAGGTACACTTTTTTAACGCCCACATATAGCGGTACCTCCCGATATTCGTATATTGACGGTATTTTGGGTCCACGTTTTTCTATAGCGCACAGATAACGATACATACCGATATTCGCTATTTTCGAATTTGGTATTTAAGAAGATTTGGTAGGTGGCAATCCTTGAAGTATAAAATTGTCGATAGAGGTTCCCGTTTGGTGTGGCCCAACCAGTTTATGATTTTTCAAAAAGTTCAACTGTATTATACAAGCTATCTTACTGTTATTTTTGTAGTTCAAAGCGGAACACGTGAGGGTATTAATAGTTCGGGAGGGCTAAACTTAATATTTTTTACTTGTTAGTTATGAAATGGTTATTAAAATTAAAATTATGTCTTCACTCCGATTCGATCATTTTTGTTTTAATCAAATCACTCACTGAACTAGAATGAATTAGGCCGATCACATTCATCATAGATCATTGTCCGTTATGAACAATTCGCTTCCGTCAATTCATATTTCCTCACAACTCTTTCGTTTCGCTTGAACAACTCGAATAAAAAAATAATAAAAAAATGTTACCGACTAAGTTTGATCAAGCTTTCCCAACCATACTCATACTGGTCTCTATAGCCGCGGAATTGTCAATAATTGTTTTTAACTATACATATATACACACACTTGTATAAACTTTCCACAAAAATATTTGACTTTGTGTGTTACTTAACCACAATCGACCGACAGAGAGGTCTACCGTACTTGTAACAAAGCAGAACGATAAATGAACGTATGTATGTATTTATTTCTGACGGTTAGGCGACTACTACCAGTAAAAAGGGCAAGAACGCAGTCTCTGCGTTTGCACTGAAAATTGTAATATGAATGAATCATTTATCTCACAAACACAAATTTGATAATATATAATGAGCCAAATTCATATAATGTTTTTGATTCTATCAAATTATTTGTCTTTTGCACTTCCACTGTTTAATGTTACTTTCCCCACTGATTGAATGTTCACCACAAAAGAAAAAAGTGAGCTCCGTGTTTCAAAGTGGAAGTTCTGTGATTGTAACATTTTTGTCCATACTATGGAGGGTATATTACCTTTGTCATGCCGTTTCTAACTCCTCAAAATACTCATGTCAGACCTAACCAAGTATGTACATTCTTGATCAGCATAAAATTCTAAGTCGATTTAGCCATGTCCGTCTGTCTGTTGAAATCACGCTATCTTTTGAACGAATTGAGATAGAAGTCTAAAATTTTGCAGACATGTACATTTTGCCAGTAGGAAGGTTAGGTCCGTAAATGCGCCATGTAGGTCCACGTTTTCATATAGCCCCCATATAACTGCACCTCCCGTTATTCGATATTTTGATGATTTTAGCGACATTATTCACCGAAATTGTTTCACATTTGGTATTCTGTCTAGCGCCTAAGACAGAAAATTTTCTGTGCAGGTCCACGTCTTCGTATAGCCCCCACATAACGTTTTCATATAGCCCCCATATAACTGCACCTCCCGTTATTCGATATTTTGATGATTTTAGCTACATTATTCACCGAAATTGTTTCAAATTTGGTATTCTGTCTAGCGCCTAAGACAGAAAATTTTCTGTGCAGGTCCACGTCTTCGTATAGCCCCCATATAACGTTAACTGCCTATCTTCGGTATTTTGATGATTTTAGCGACATTATTCTCTGCAATTGTTTCAAATTTTGTATTTGAAATCGTAATAGATACTACAGCCTATGAGAGAAAATTGTCTGTGCAGGTCCCCGTAGTAATATAGTCCCCATATAACTGTACCTCCCGTTATTCGGTATTTTGATGATTTTAGCGACATTATATAACGGTAACTTCCAAAATTTGGTATTTTAACGATTTTAGGTTTACTATTTACCGGAGTAGTTGCAAATTTCGTATTTATAGTTCGTAATGGGAACAACACTCTGTGACAGAAAATTGTCTATGCAGGTCCAGGTCTTCGTATCGCTCCGATATGACGGCACCTATGTAGGTCCACGTCGTATAGACCCCAATATAACGGCTATATTCGGCATTTCTTAGATTTTACCAGAATTTTTAACGGATTTTTTTGAAAATTGCCAAATTCGCTCCAAAATGTGGAAGGCATTCAAAGTTCAGCCCCGCCGAACTTACTGCTTTTTAACTTGTTTATAATTGTATATGATGATATTGATGACAAAAACCGTTAGGTTAAGTTAAATGATATGTTAGGCTGATATGACAAAAGTTTATGAGCCGAAATAGCGTTTTGATAAAAAGCGTACAAAAACAGAAATAAAACACAATTGTTATACTCTCTGACACACTCACTCTGACAACCCATCCAAAGCCATTGACATCCCCAGTCAAAGCCCATAAAGTATACACATTCATGATCAGCATTACATTCTAAGTCGGTCTGTTTGTCATAATGTCGGTTGGTATCACTATACAGCCCGCATTATTTGACGTAGAGTATCAAAATTTGCCAAAAAAAAAGTTTTATTGTGGCTAGGATGGTTGATATTGAAAATGAGATATATCGGTCTAGGTCGATTTAACCATGTCCGTGTGTCTGTTGAAGTCATGATACAGCCCGCACTATTTGAAGTGAAACTTCAAAATTTGGCAGAAAAATTTGTTTTGTATCTAGGATGGTTGTTAGTAAAATAGGAATATATATTTGTAATGGTTAAATATTGTTCATTTTACATTATTGGCCGAGATCTTTCACACAAAACTGCGACGTTTTTGTTTACTTATGCAATATACCTAAGTTGATTGAATAGTTGAATAGACAATGACGCTAAGCGAACCCGAGTGAAGGAAAAAAATCACAGTTGTGATTGCTCACTTGAATCAAACACGTGATTTAAACTGCGTGCTCAATTTGATCCAATGTGAAAACGATCATTCGGAGTAATTAGAGGTCCCGGTCCATTCGTACGATATAGAGATATAACATTTTATATGATATAAGCCATTATAATCTAGCCAAATTGCGCATTCTAAATGAGAGGCGTAGCAGACAAAACACGAAAATTGTAATTTTTAATAATTTATGATAAAAATCAGCTGGCAAAAATTCGCCGAATTCCGAATCAGGCAACACTATATTTGACAAATCTGACTGCAGGCCCAAAGCTACTGAAATGGCTCAGAGAATTCTTAGTACCGAAATTTCTGAATTGGCGAATTACACTACATACATATATATTCTGCAAAATGTCACATTTAAAACGGAGGAGCGATTACTATTAACATGAATTTTCTTTGCTGAAAGGAGAGGGGGATGGAAGACAAATTCTAATTTTTAAGAGTCACCATTTTGTTCGAACTAATCAGGATAGATAGAGCGACCTCTGCAACAAAGTTTGATCCATCTGATTGCACTTTCGACAACAATGACTGTCACAATTTGACTTCATGTCCCTTACAGAGACTACTGACACATATTTCTAACTGTAGTATCAAATGACAGATGTTTTACAAGAATATGATCTGGATATCACCTCAACTAATTTGGTAATATGTACCAAAAAAACATAGGTTTCATGAAGAACAAAGGTTTCGGAAAGAGCCACCAATCCTGGTATTTCTTTTTAATCTTACAACCGCACTTATAAATATTTACATCTCTCTCGTTCGAAATAGAATAGCCATGTAAGTAGGTTTTGTCTACTACAACAAAAAACCCCTTCGTCGACCGTGCCTTGCGTATTAATAGAGTAGTATTTTGTTGCAAAATAGTTATGTTGGATTATATTATTTTGTTACTATAAAAACAACAAAAATGGGATAAACAGTACTCTCGCAGCTACAGGATACAAAGTGCACAACATAAAGCCATTTCAGTACCTTCGGCCCTGCAGTCAGATTTGTCAAATATAGTTTTGGTGCAGATTTGTACCCTAAATTAGTAAAAATCACCAATTTCGGGTTTCATCTGGTTCACTGCTTGTTTACAATACACAATTTGGCTGTATAATACCGGGTTCTACCATATAAATTGTTATGTTCCTAATGGGGGGTCTTATCAAAATACAACAGACTATTTATTGAACTAAATTTGAATTGCTTTATTTTTTATATTTTTAAAGCTTATATTTCTTAGTCAAAACATTCTATGTTGTTGGCAAATGGGCACTCCTACATATACTCGCCTTATTAGAGAGTCTGCACAAAGGGATCTTTATCAAAATGTAACATTACACGCTTGTGTGCATGGGATCTGCGCAGTACTCTAAGAGGTCCATCAGGAAGAGTTTTAAAGATTTGTCTTACTGCATTATGACGAACAAGAACGTGACTGCAGTTTACGAGATGTTTTGTCAGAGATACTTGTTTTGTGATTTGCAGGGACAGGTTTCAATGCTTGCATTCTCGCCTTGAGGGATATGATAAAATTTTCAATTTGCGGTTCTTTAACTTCGGATCAATCAGCGTACCACCTGGAAGCCTAACTAATGTTCCACACGTTAGTTCAAACGCAGATATGTTAGTATCTTCACGTTTGCTATCCCTAAGTCTTAGCATACCAGTTGGCAAAACATTCATCCAGCATAATAAAAAAAATTATGCAGTGAGTCAAATACGATTTTTCGCATTTCTAAAGGGATGAATGGTCGAACATTTTCTATTGAAATACCACAGTAAACACGCTGAGTTTCGGTTGATGTCCGGATTCATAAATGACTTATCGTTTTGTAATCGTAATTTACTTTGTAATTCAGAATCATACTTTCGGCTAATTTGTTGCAATCAATTGGCATTGAAATTTTTGGAGTGCGAGAGAGTACGTCTACGACAACATTATCCGCTCTGCTGATGTGACGCATATCAACTGAAAATTGTGACTTATGTCAGTTGATAAAGGTGTAGTCTTATCAGAAATTTTTTTAAATGGAAAAGTTAAGTGTTTATGATTCGTGAAAACTGTAAATTGGCGACGTTCAAGCATATGGCTGTCATACGTACATTATTTCTCCTGCCTTTCCGAAAGGTTCATTGAGTAAAAACTTAAAAGTATCCAGCTATTAGCTCTTTGTTGTTAGAGGTCTTCACCAACGGCCACATCGGAAGCGTCGAGCGTAATGCAAGCCTTCACACGGATGTGATAAAAGTCGGACTTACATTTTTCGAAACTTGTTTTGTTTTTTTTTCCATCCATATTAGTAGATTTCGTTGTTCTTCTTGTTTCCGTTATGACTCGCTGTTAGTGGAAGTTTGTTGGTCGCAGCTCCTGATATAAATCTTCGATAAAAGTTTACCATAGCAACGAAGGTTTAGGTTGAGGATAGTTGGCTATTGCTTCAACTTTTTCTGTTAATCAACGTAAACCTTCGGGTTCGACAAGATGTCCAAGAAATTTAACTGATTGCAGACCAAATATGCATTTAGACCAAACTCTTGAAGTTTAGCTAATAATTTTTTTGACGGTCTAAATGGTGTTCTTTGTTATAGGATGACTCCTCCATTTTATCGGAGGAGGTTTTATCAAAACACAAACGATAATTGATTGATCTGAATTTTGCCTTAATTGTGATACCCTCCACCATTCTATGGAACGTATATTTGTATTGTCATTCCGTTTGTAACTCCTCCCAGTAGGCAGGTTAAGTTCGTAAATGGGCCAAGCTGGTCGGCGTTTTCGTACAGCCCTCATATAATGGAAACTCCAGATATTCGGTATTTTCATGATTTGAACTACATTATTCACCTAATTTTTTCAAGTTTCGCATTTGAATGTTATAATGTTTATGACAAAAGTTGCCCATACAGGTCAACGTCGTCGTATATACCCTAATAAAACGGCTACATTCGGAATTTTTAAGATTTTAGCAGAATTTTTAACGGATTAAATTTTTTGAAAATTGCCAAATTTGTTCCAAATGGTAGATGGTATGCATTTTTTTATGAAAAAAATGCGAAAATCGAATGGGACACCATGGACTTTCTGTAACATTGTTCCTAATATAATTTCACCACTGTTTAGTCTCAAAAAGAAACATTTGTTCTTCCCAAAAGCTGTAATATGAATTTAAATTACAACAGAATTGTTTATTATGTTTATTATTCAACACAATACATAGAAAGTCTATATACATGTTGTGTTATTACAAGACTATAAAAAAGAAAAAGAAATATTCAGGTCGTAGTTATTTGCTACCATGTCTTCATTGTTTCATGAATATACTGATTGGATAATAGTCCTGGACTATTCGCGATATCAATTGAGTATAGTGGGCATGTAGATTTTTCTTAGATTGATATTATTATTATTATTATTTGATTTGGCACCACCGGACCTAAGATTTGACACCTCTGAATGCTTGTGTGTCTGGTCCACTATTAAATGCTCGGTAAGAATTACGTTCCACAAAATCGTTTTCCACCCGAATGGATGCTTTGTTCTATTTATATAATTCTCGTTCTGTAATACTATATTAATAATGTATAATATTATGTTGTCATAGCCTTGTGAGCAGCAAAATTATATTTTTATACCCTCCACCATAGTATAGAGGGTATATTAACTTTGTCATTCCGTTTGTAACTTCTGGAAATATTCATGTAAGACCTAACAAAGTATATATATTCATGATTAGCGTAAAATTCTATGTCAATTTAGCGATGCCCGTCTGTCAGTTGAAATCACGCTATCTTTTGAACGAATTGAGATAGAAGTCTAAAATTTTGCAGACATGTATATTTTGCCAGTAGGCAGGATAGGTTCGTAAATGCGCCATGTAGGTCCACGTTTTCATATAGCCCCCATATAACTGCACCTCCCGTCATTCGATATTTTGATGATTTTAGCGACATTATTCACCGAAATTGTTTCAAATTTGGTATTCTGTCTAGCGCTTAAGACAGAAAATTTTCTGTGAAGGTCCACGTCTTCGTATAGCCCCCATATAACGTTAACTCCTTATCTTCGGTATTTTGATGATTTTAGCGACATTATTCTCTGCAATTGTTTCAAATTTTGTATTTGAGATCGTAATAGATACTACAGCCTATGAGAGAAAATTGTCTGTGCAGGTCCCCGTATTAATATAGTCCCCATATAACTGTACCTCCCGTTATTCGGTATTTTGATGATTTTAGCGACATTATATAACGGTACCTTCCAAAATTTGGTATTTTAACGATTTTAGGTTTACTGTTTACCGGAGTAGTTGCAAATTTCGCATTTATAGTTCGTAATGGGAACAACACTCTGTGACAGAAAATTGTCTATGTAGGTCCAGGTCTTCGTATCGCTCCGATATGACGGCACCTATGTAGGTCCACGTCGTATAGACCCCAATATAACGGCTATATTCGGCATTTCTTAGATTTTACCAGAATTTTTAACGGATTTTTTTGAAAATTGCCAAATTCGCTCCAAAATGTGGAAGGTATTCAAAGTTCAGCCCCGCCGAACTTACTGCTTTTTAACTTGTTTATAATTGTATATGATGATATTGATGACAAAAACCGTTAGGTTAAGTTAAATGATATGTTAGGCTGATATGACAAAAGTTTATGAGCCGAAATAGCGTTTTGATAAAAAGCGTACAAAAACAGAAATAAAACACAATTGTTATACTCTCTGACACACTCACTCTGACAACCCATCCAAAGCCATTGACATCCCCAGTCAAAGCCCATAAAGTATACACATTCATGATCAGCATTACATTCTAAGTCGGTCTGTTTGTCATAATGTCGGTTGGTATCACTATACAGCCCGCATTATTTGACGTAGAGTATCAAAATTTGCCAAAAAAAAAGTTTTATTGTGGCTAGGATGGTTGATATTGAAAATGAGATATATCGGTCTAGGTCGATTTAACCATGTCCGTGTGTCTGTTGAAGTCATGATACAGCCCGCACTATTTGAAGTGAAACTTCAAAATTTGGCAGAAAAATTTGTTTTGTATCTAGGATGGTTGTTAGTAAAATAGGAATATATATTTGTAATGGTTAAATATTGTTCATTTTACATTATTGGCCGAGATCTTTCACACAAAACTGCGACGTTTTTGTTTACTTATGCAATATACCTAAGTTGATTGAATAGTTGAATAGACAATGACGCTAAGCGAACCCGAGTGAAGGAAAAAAATCACAGTTGTGATTGCTCACTTGAATCAAACACGTGATTTAAACTGCGTGCTCAATTTGATCCAATGTGAAAACGATCATTCGGAGTAATTAGAGGTCCCGGTCCATTCGTACGATATAGAGATATAACATTTTATATGATATAAGCCATTATAATCTAGCCAAATTGCGCATTCTAAATGAGAGGCGTAGCAGACAAAACACGAAAATTGTAATTTTTAATAATTTATGATAAAAATCAGCTGGCAAAAATTCGCCGAATTCCGAATCAGGCAACACTATATTTGACAAATCTGACTGCAGGCCCAAAGCTACTGAAATGGCTCAGAGAATTCTTAGTACCGAAATTTCTGAATTGGCGAATTACACTACATACATATATATTCTGCAAAATGTCACATTTAAAACGGAGGAGCGATTACTATTAACATGAATTTTCTTTGCTGAAAGGAGAGGGGGATGGAAGACAAATTCTAATTTTTAAGAGTCACCATTTTGTTCGAACTAATCAGGATAGATAGAGCGACCTCTGCAACAAAGTTTGATCCATCTGATTGCACTTTCGACAACAATGACTGTCACAATTTGACTTCATGTCCCTTACAGAGACTACTGACACATATTTCTAACTGTAGTATCAAATGACAGATGTTTTACAAGAATATGATCTGGATATCACCTCAACTAATTTGGTAATATGTACCAAAAAAACATAGGTTTCATGAAGAACAAAGGTTTCGGAAAGAGCCACCAATCCTGGTATTTCTTTTTAATCTTACAACCGCACTTATAAATATTTACATCTCTCTCGTTCGAAATAGAATAGCCATGTAAGTAGGTTTTGTCTACTACAACAAAAAACCCCTTCGTCGACCGTGCCTTGCGTATTAATAGAGTAGTATTTTGTTGCAAAATAGTTATGTTGGATTATATTATTTTGTTACTATAAAAACAACAAAAATGGGATAAACAGTACTCTCGCAGCTACAGGATACAAAGTGCACAACATAAAGCCATTTCAGTACCTTCGGCCCTGCAGTCAGATTTGTCAAATATAGTTTTGGTGCAGATTTGTACCCTAAATTAGTAAAAATCACCAATTTCGGGTTTCATCTGGTTCACTGCTTGTTTACAATACACAATTTGGCTGTATAATACCGGGTTCTACCATATAAATTGTTATGTTCGTAATGGGGGGTCTTATCAAAATACAACAGACTATTTATTGAACTAAATTTGAATTGCTTTATTTTTTATATTTTTAAAGCTTATATTTCTTAGTCAAAACATTCTATGTTGTTGGCAAATGGGCACTCCTACATATACTCGCCTTATTAGAGAGTCTGCACAAAGGGATCTTTATCAAAATGTAACATTACACGCTTGTGTGCATGGGATCTGCGCAGTACTCTAAGAGGTCCATCGGGAAGAGTTTTAAAGATTTGTCTTACTGCATTATGACGAACAAGAACGTGACTGCAGTTTACGAGATGTTTTGTCAGAGATACTTGTTTTGTGATTTGCAGGGACAGGTTTCAATGCTTGCATTCTCGCCTTGAGGGATATGATAAAATTTTCAATTTGCGGTTCTTTAACTTCGGATCAATCAGCGTACCACCTGGAAGCCTAACTAATGTTCCACACGTTAGTTCAAACGCAGATATGTTAGTATCTTCACGTTTGCTATCCCTAAGTCTTAGCATACCAGTTGGCAAAACATTCATCCAGCATAATAAAAAAAATTATGCAGTGAGTCAAATACGATTTTTCGCATTTATAAAGGGATGAATGGTCGAACATTTTCTATTGAAATACCACAGTAAACACGCTGAGTTTCGGTTGATGTCCGGATTCATAAATGACTTATCGTTTTGTAATCGTAATTTACTTTGTAATTCAGAATCATACTTTCGGCTAATTTGTTGCAATCAATTGGCATTGAAATTTTTGGAGTGCGAGAGAGTACGTCTACGACAACATTATCCGCTCTGCTGATGTGACGCATATCAACTGAAAATTGTGACTTATGTCAGTTGATAAAGGTGTAGTCTTATCAGAAATTTTTTTAAATGGAAAAGTTAAGTGTTTATGATTCGTGAAAACTGTAAATTGGCGACGTTCAAGCATATGGCTGTCATACGTACATTATTTCTCCTGCCTTTCCGAAAGGTTCATTGAGTAAAAACTTAAAAGTATCCAGCTATTAGCTCTTTGTTGTTAGAGGTCTTCACCAACGGCCACATCGGAAGCGTCGAGCGTAATGCAAGCCTTCACACGGATGTGATAAAAGTCGGACTTACATTTTTCGAAACTTGTTTTGTTTTTTTTCCATCCATATTAGCAGATTTCGTTGTTCTTCTTGTTTCCGTTATGACTCGCTGTTAGTGGAAGTTTGTTGGTCGCAGCTCCTGATATAAATCTTCGATAAAAGTTTACCATAGCAACGAAGGTTTAGGTTGAGGATAGTTGGCTATTGCTTCAACTTTTTCTGTTAATCAACGTAAACCTTCGGGTTCGACAAGATGTCCAAGAAATTTAACTGATTGCAGACCAAATATGCATTTAGACCAAACTCTTGAAGTTTAGCTAATAATTTTTTTGACGGTCTAAATGGTGTTCTTTGTTATAGGATGACTCCTCCATTTTATCGGAGGAGGTTTTATCAAAACACAAACGATAATTGATTGATCTGAATTTTGCCTTAATTGTGATACCCTCCACCATTCTATGGAACGTATATTTGTATTGTCATTCCGTTTGTAACTCCTCCCAGTAGGCAGGTTAAGTTCGTAAATGGGCCAAGCTGGTCGGCGTTTTCGTACAGCCCTCATATAATGGAAACTCCAGATATTCGGTATTTTCATGATTTGAACTACATTATTCACCTAATTTTTTCAAGTTTCGCATTTGAATGTTATAATGTTTATGACAAAAGTTGCCCATACAGGTCAACGTCGTCGTATATACCCTAATAAAACGGCTACATTCGGAATTTTTAAGATTTTAGCAGAATTTTTAACGGATTAAATTTTTTGAAAATTGCCAAATTTGTTCCAAATGGTAGATGGTATGCATTTTTTTATGAAAAAAATGCGAAAATCGAATGGGACACCATGGACTTTCTGTAACATTGTTCCTAATATAATTTCACCACTGTTTAGTCTCAAAAAGAAACATTTGTTCTTCCCAAAAGCTGTAATATGAATTTAAATTACAACAGAATTGTTTATTATGTTTATTATTCAACACAATACATAGAAAGTCTATACATGTTGTGTTATTACAAGACTATAAAAAAGAAAAAGAAATATTCAGGTCGTAGTTATTTGCTACCATGTCTTCATTGTTTCATGAATATACTGATTGGATAATAGTCCTGGACTATTCGCGATATCAATTGAGTATAGTGGGCATGTAGATTTTTCTTAGATTGATATTATTATTATTATTATTATTTGATTTGGCACCACCGGACCTAAGATTTGACACCTCTGAATGCTTGTGTGTCTGGTCCACTATTAAATGCTCGGTAAGAATTACGTTCCACAAAATCGTTTTCCACCCGAATGGATGCTTTGTTCTATTTATATAATTCTCGTTCTGTAATACTATATTAATAATGTATAATATTATGTTGTCATAGCCTTGTGAGCAGCAAAATTATATTTTTATACCCTCCACCATAGTATAGAGGGTATATTAACTTTGTCATTCCGTTTGTAACTTCTGGAAATATTCATGTAAGACCTAACAAAGTATATATATTCATGATTAGCGTAAAATTCTATGTCAATTTAGCGATGCCCGTCTGTCAGTTGAAATCACGCTATCTTTTGAACGAATTGAGATAGAAGTCTAAAATTTTGCAGACATGTATATTTGCCAGTAGGCGGGATAGGTTCGTAAATGCGCCATGTAGGTCCACGTTTTCATATAGCCCCCATATAACTGCACCTCCCGTCATTCGATATTTTGATGATTTTAGCGACATTATTCACCGAAATTGTTTCAAATTTGGTATTCTGTCTAGCGCTTAAGACAGAAAATTTTCTGTGAAGGTCCACGTCTTCGTATAGCCCCCATATAACGTTAACTCCTTATCTTCGGTATTTTGATGATTTTAGCGACATTATTCTCTGCAATTGTTTCAAATTTTGTATTTGAGATCGTAATAGATACTACAGCCTATGAGAGAAAATTGTCTGTGCAGGTCCCCGTATTAATATAGTCCCCATATAACTGTACCTCCCGTTATTCGGTATTTTGATGATTTTAGCGACATTATATAACGGTACCTTCCAAAATTTGGTATTTTAACGATTTTAGGTTTACTGTTTACCGGAGTAGTTGCAAATTTCGCATTTATAGTTCGTAATGGGAACAACACTCTGTGACAGAAAATTGTCTATGTAGGTCCAGGTCTTCGTATCGCTCCGATATGACGGCACCTATGTAGGTCCACGTCGTATAGACCCCAATATAACGGCTATATTCGGCATTTCTTAGATTTTACCAGAATTTTTAACGGATTTTTTTGAAAATTGCCAAATTCGCTCCAAAATGTGGAAGGTATTCAAAGTTCAGCCCCGCCGAACTTACTGCTTTTTAACTTGTTTATAATTGTATATGATGATATTGATGACAAAAACCGTTAGGTTAAGTTAAATGATATGTTAGGCTGATATGACAAATCCAGCTCAAGGAACAAAAGGAAAGTTTATGAGCCGAAATAGCGTTTTGATAAAAAGCGTACAAAAACAGAAATAAAACACAATTGTTATACTCTCTGACACACTCACTCTGACAACCCATCCAAAGCCATTGACATCCCCAGTCAAAGCCCATAAAGTATACACATTCATGATCAGCATTACATTCTAAGTCGGTCTGTTTGTCATAATGTCGGTTGGTATCACTATACAGCCCGCATTATTTGACGTAGAGTATCAAAATTTGCCAAAAAAAAAGTTTTATTGTGGCTAGGATGGTTGATATTGAAAATGAGATATATCGGTCTAGGTCGATTTAACCATGTCCGTGTGTCTGTTGAAGTCATGATACAGCCCGCACTATTTGAAGTGAAACTTCAAAATTTGGCAGAAAAATTTGTTTTGTATCTAGGATGGTTGTTAGTAAAATAGGAATATATATTTGTAATGGTTAAATATTGTTCATTTTACATTATTGGCCGAGATCTTTCACACAAAACTGCGACGTTTTTGTTTACTTATGCAATATACCTAAGTTGATTGAATAGTTGAATAGACAATGACGCTAAGCGAACCCGAGTGAAGGAAAAAAATCACAGTTGTGATTGCTCACTTGAATCAAACACGTGATTTAAACTGCGTGCTCAATTTGATCCAATGTGAAAACGATCATTCGGAGTAATTAGAGGTCCCGGTCCATTCGTACGATATAGAGATATAACATTTTATATGATATAAGCCATTATAATCTAGCCAAATTGCGCACTCTAAATGAGAGGCGTAGCAGACAAAACACGAAAATTGTAATTTTTAATAATTTATGATAAAAATCAGTTGGCAAAAATTCGCCGAATTCCGAATCAGGCAAAACTATATTTGACAAATCTGACTGCAGGCCCAAAGCTACTGAAATGGCTCAGAGAATTCTTAGTACCGAAATTTCTGAATTGGCGAATTACACTACATACATATATATTCTGCAAAATGTCACATTTAAAACGGAGGAGCGATTACTATTAACATGAATTTTCTTTGCTGAAAGGAGAGGGGGATGGAAGACAAATTCTAATTTTTAAGAGTCACCTTTTTGTTCGAACTACTCACGATAGATAGAGCGACCTCTGCAACAAAGTTTGATCCATCTGATTGCACTCTCGACAACAATGTCACAATTTGACTTCATGTCCCTTACAGAGACTACTGACACACATTTCTAACTGTAGTATCAAATGACAGATGTTTTACAAGAATATGATCTGGATATCACCTCAACTAATTTGGTAATATGTACCAAAAAATATAGGTTTCATGAAGAACAAAGGTTTCGGAAAGAGCCACCAATCCTGGTATTTCTTTTTAATCTTACAACCGCACTTATAAATATTTACATCTCTCTCGTTCGAAATAGAATAGCCATGTAAGTAGGTTTTGTCTACTACAACAAAAAACCCCTTCGTCGACCGTGCCTTGCGTATTAATAGAGTAGTATTTTGTTGCAAAATAGTTATGTTGGATTATATTATTTTGTTACTATAAAAACAACAAAAATGGGATAAACAGTACTCTCGCAGCTACAGGATACAAAGTGCGCAACATAAAGCCATTTCTGTAGCTTCGGGCCTGCAGTTAGATTTGTCAAATATAGTTTTGGTGCAGACTTGTACCCTAAATTAGTAAAAATCACCAATTTCGGGTTTCATCTGGTTCACTGCTTGTTTACAATACACAATTTGGCTGTATAATACCGGGTTCTACCATATAAATTGTTATGTTCGTAATGGGGGGTCTTATCAAAATACAACCGACTATTTATTGAACTAAATTTGAATTGCTTTGTTTTTTATATTTTTAAAGCTTATATTTCGTAGTCAAAACATTCTATGTTGTTGACAAATGGGCACTCCTACATATACTCGCCTTACTAGAGAGTCTGCGCACAAAGTGATCTTTATCAAAATGTAACATTACACGCTTGTGTGCATGGGATCTGCGCAGTACTCTAAGTGGTCCATCGGGAAGAGTTTTAAAGATTTGTCTTACTGCATTATAACGAACAAGAACGTGACTGCAGTTTACGAGATGTTATGTCAGAGATACTTGTTTTGTGATTTGCAGGGACAGGTTTCAATGCTTGCATTCTCGACTTGAGGGATATGATAAAATTTTCAATTTGCGGTTCTTTAACTTCGGATCAATCAGCGTACCACCTGGAAGCCTAACTAATGTTCCATACCTTAGTTCAAACGCAGATATGTTAGTATCTTCACGTTTGCTATCCCTAAGTCTTAGCATACCAGTTGGCAAAACATTCATCCAGCATAATAACAAAAATTATGCAGTGAGTCAAATACGATTTTTCGCATTTCTAAAGGGATGAAAGGTCGAACATTTTCTATTGAAATACCACAGTAAACACGCTGAGTTTCGGTTGATGTCCGGATTTATAAATGACTTATCGTTTAATATATTTTGTAATTCAGAATCATACTTTCGGCTAATTTGTTGCAATCAATTGGCATTGAAATTTTTGAAGTGCGAGAGAGTACGTCTACGACAACATTATCCGCTCTGCTGATGTGACGCATATCAACTGAAAATTGTGACTTATGTCAGTTGATAAAGGTGTAGCTTTATCAGAAATTTTTTTAAATGGAAAAGTTAAGTGTTTATGATTCGTGAAAACTGTAAATTGGCGACGTTCAAGCATATGGCTGTCATACGTACATTATTTCTCCTGCCTTTCCGAAAGGTTCATTGAGTAAAAACTTAAAAGTATCCAGCTATTAGCTCTTTGTTGTTGGAGGTCTCCACCAACGGCCGGTCTAAATGGTGTTCTTTGTTTTAGGATGACTCCTCCATTTTATCGGAGGAGGTTTTATCAAAACACAAACGATAATTGATTGATCTGAATTTTGCCTTAATTGTGATACCCTCCACCATTCTATGGAACGTATATTTGTATTGTCATTCCGTTTGTAACTCCTGCCAGTAGGCAGGCTAAGTTCGTAAATGGGCCAAGTTGGTCGGCGTTTTCGTACAGCCCTCATATAAAGGAACCTCCCGATATGCGGTATTTTCATGAATTTAACTACATTATTCACCTATTTTTTTTAAAGTTTCGCATTTGAATGTTATAATGTTTATGACAAAAGTTGCCCATACAGGTCAACGTCGTCGTATATACCCTAATAAAACGGCTACATTCGGAATTTTTAAGATTTTAGCAGAATTTTTAACGGATTAAATTTTTTGAAAATTGCCAAATTTGTTCCAAATGGTAGATGGTATGCATTTTTTTATGGAAAAACTGCGAAAATCGAATGGGACAATGGGCTACCATGTCTTCATTGTTTCATGAATATACTGATTGGATAATAGTCCTGGACTATTCGCGATATCAATTGAGTATAGTGGGCATGTAGATTTTTCTTAGATTGATATTATTATTGGTTCCGCGTAGGCTAATACACTTTGTGGTTCCAATTTTTTCACCGTGTCAACACGGTTTCATCAGAGGTAGGTCAACTTTGACTAATCTTATGGAATTAACATGCTATGTTCATAATGGTTTTGCTAATAAATTTCAAACTGATGTAATTTATACCGATTTTAGTAAAGCTTTTGACACTGTCGTACATGGTTTATTACTCCACAAGCTTGATTTAATGGGTTTCCCTACATTATTGTTAGACTGGATTTCATCATACCTTGAAAACCGTACTCAAAAGGTGTCTTTCACAAATACCATCCCATTCTGGTGTTCCCCAGGGAAGCCATTTAGGGCCATTACTATTCGTTCTCTATCTCAATGATCGTCCGTCAGTTGTAAGGTTTTCCAAAATTCTAATGTTTGCAGATGATGTTAAGCTGTTCATTAATCTCGATTCTCTCAATAGCTCATCACATTTACAACATGATATACATTCCATTGTAAATTGGTGTGGTATAAATGGCATGTCACTAAATCTTAAAAATGCAAAATCATCATTATTCAGATCTAGACATATTCAATCTGATTACTTCGTAGGTTCATACAAATTGGAGAATGTAGACTCATTTATTGATCTTGGTGTTATTTTGGACAATAAACTTCGTTTTAACTTACACATTGAATCTAGCGTTAATAAAGCAAAGTCTCTTCTAGGTTTCATTAAGCGCTGGTCTAAAGAGTTTGAAGACCCTTACGTAACTAAACGCTTGTTTACTAGTCTAGTTATAAATGTTACTCTAATTCAATAGAAGCAGTTCAAAAACAATTCATTATATTCGCTCTCAAAGGTCTGCCCTGGAATCCGTCTGAAGCACTCCCCCTATGAAAATCGATTAAAACTTATAGACCTTCCATCGTTAGAAAGAAGACGTTTATTACTTAGAGCAATATTTTTAATACGACTTTTGCGTGGTCAAATTGATTCACAATTTTTAATTAGTGAAATAAAGTTTAATGTTCCGTCTAGAACAACTCGTAATTATATACCGCTAAATCTTTCCTTGGCGAGATCTAACTACGAACTAAGCAACCCCCTTAGATCTTTATGTGAAATATATAACAACCTCTATAATAATTTATCACTATCTGAACCTTTGCATGCAATAAAAATATCAATACTTAATTTATAATTACAGTATCAGGAGCTGCCAGATTTGTATTTTTGCTCGTTGTGTGTGATTTGTAATACTAATCCTTTTACTAAAACCGGCTGATGTTTTATTTTAGCTGGTGTTTCCCTACAATACTAACCCTCCATGGTGCGGACTATGGGGTGTACGCGCTCCCTACGTATTGGAAGGTGGCCCCCTCGGTCGGCAGGGGCGGGTAAGAGTGGCGTTGGGACCGAACGAAAAAAAAGGGATCTTTATCAAAATGTAACATTACACTCTTCTGTGCATGGGATCTGCGCAGTACTCTAAGAGGTCCATCGGGAAGAGTTTTAAAGATTTGTCTTACTGCATTATGACGAACAAGAACGTGACTGCAGTTTACGAGATGTTTTGTCAGAGATACTTGTTTTGTGATTTGCAGGGACAGGTTTCAATGCTTGCATTCTCGCCTTGAGGGATATGATAAAATTTTCAATTTGCGGTTCTTTAACTTCGGATCAATCAGCGTACCACCTGGAAGCCTAACTAATGTTCCACACGTTAGTTCAAACGCAGATATGTTAGTATCTTCACGTTTGCTATCCCTAAGTCTTAGCATACCAGTTGGCAAAACATTCATCCAGCATAATAACAAAAATTATGCAGTGAGTCAAATACGATTTTTCGCATTTCTAAAGGGATGAATGGTCGAACATTTTCTATTAAAATACCACAGTAAACACGCTGAGTTTCGGTTGATGTCCGGATTCATAAATGACTTATCGTTTTGTAATCGTAATTTACTTTGTAATTCAGAATCATACTTTCGGCTAATTTGTTGCAATCAATTGGCATTGAAATTTTTGAAGTGCGAGAGAGTACGTATACGACAACATTATCCGCTCTGCTGATGTGACGCATATCAACTGAAAATTGTGACTTATGTCAGTTGATAAAGGTGTAGTCTTATCAGAATTTGTTTTAAATGGAAAAGTTAAGTGTTTATGATTCGTGAAAACTGTAAATTGGCGACGTTCAAGCATATGGCTGTCATACGTACATTATTTCTCCTGCCTTTTCGAAAGGTTCATTGAGTAAAAACTTAAAAGTATCCAGCTATTAGCTCTTTGTAGTTAGAGTTCTCCACCAACGGCCACATCGTAAGCGTCGAGCGTAATGCAAGCCTTCACACGGATGTGATAAAAGTCGGACTTACATTTTTCGAAACTTGTTTTGTTTTTTTTTTCATCCATATTAGTAGATTTCGTTGTTCTTCTTGTTTCCGTTATGACTCGCTGTTAGTGGAAGTTTGTTGGTCGCAGCTCCTGATATAAATCTTCGATAAAAGTTTACCATAGCAACGAAGGTTTAGGTTGAGGATAGTTGGCTATTGCTTCAACTTTTTCTGTTAATCAACGTAAACCTTCGGGTTCGACAAGATGTCCAAGAAATTTAACTGATTGCAGACCAAATATGCATTTAGACCAAACTCTTGAAGTTTAGCTAATAATTTGTTTGACGGTCTAAATGGTGTTCTTTGTTTTAGGATGACTCCTCCATTTTATCGGAGGAGGTTTTATCAAAACACAAACGATAATTGATTGATCTGAATTTTGCCTTAATTGTGATACCCTCCACCATTCTATGGAACGTATATTTGTATTGTCATTCCGTTTGTAACTCCTCCCAGTAGGCAGGTTAAGTTCGTAAATGGGCCAAGCTGGTCGGCGTTTTCGTACAGCCCTCATATAATGGAAACTCCAGATATTCGGTATTTTCATGATTTGAACTACATTATTCACCTAATTTTTTCAAGTTTCGCATTTGAATGTTATAATGTTTATGACAAAAGTTGCCCATACAGGTCAACGTCGTCGTATATACCCTAATAAAATGGCTACATTCGGAATTTTTAAGATTTTAGCAGAATTTTTAACGGATTAAATTTTTTGAAAATTGCCAAATTTGTTCCAAATGGTAGATGGTATGCATTTTTTTATGGAAAAATTGCGAAAATCGAATGGGACACCATGGACTTTCTGTAACATTGTTCCTAATATAATTTCACCACTGTTTAGTCTCAAAAAGAAACATTTGTTCTTCCCAAAAGCTGTAATATGAATTTAAATTACAACAGAATTGTTTATTATGTTTATTATTCAACACAATACATAGAAAGTCTATATACATGTTGTGTTATTACAAGACTATAAAAAAGAAAAAGAAATATTCAGGTCGTAGTTATTTGCTACCATGTCTTCATTGTTTCATGAATATACTGATTGGATAATAGTCCTGGACTATTCGCGATATCAATTGAGTATAGTGGGCATGTAGATTTTTCTTAGATTGATATTATTATTTGATTTGGCACCACCGGACCTAAGATTTGACACCTCTGAATGCTTGTGTGTCTGGTCCACTATTAAATGCTCGGTAAGAATTACGTTCCACAAAATCGTTTTCAACCCGAATGGATGCTTTGTTCTATTTATATAATTCTCGTTCTGTAATACTATATTAATAATGTATAATATTATGTTGTCATAGCCTTGTGAGCAGCAAAATTATATTTTTATACCCTCCACCATAGTATAGAGGGTATATTAACTTTGTCATTCCGTTTGTAACTTCTGGAAATATTCATGTAAGACCCAACAAAGTATATATATTCATGATTAGCGTAAAATTCTATGTCGATTTAGCGATGCCCGTCTGTCAGTTGAAATCACGCTATCTTTTGAACGAATTGAGATAGAAGTCTAAAATTTTGCAGACATGTATATTTTGCCAGTAGGCAGGATAGGATATAGCCCCCATATAACTGCACCTCCCGTTATTCGATATTTTGATGATTTTAGCGACATTATTCACCGAAATTGTTTCAAATTTGGTATTCTGTCTAGCGCCTAAGACAGAAAATTTTCTGTGCAGGTCCACGTCTTCGTATAGCCCCCATATAACGTTAAATCCTTATCTTCGGTATTTTGATGATTTTAGCGACATTATTCTCTGCAATTGTTTCAAATTTTGTATTTGAGATCGTAATAGATACTACAGCCTATGAGAGAAAATTGTCTGTGTAGGTCCCCGTATTAATATAGTCCCCATATAACTGTACCTCCCGTTATTCGGTATTTTGATGATTTTAGCGACATTATATAACGGTACCTTCCAAAATTTGGTATTTTAACGATTTTAGGTTTACTATTTACCGGAGTAGTTGCAAATTTCGTATTTATAGTTCGTAATGGGAACAACACTCTGTGACAGAAAATTGTCTATGCAGGTCCAGGTCTTCGTATCGCTCCGATATGACGGCACCTATGTAGGTCCACGTCGTATAGACTCCAATATAACGGCTATATTCGGCATTTCTTAGATTTTACCAGAATTTTTAACGGATTTTTTTGAAAATTGACAAATTCGCTCCAAAATGTGGAAGGCATTCAAAGTTCAGCCCCGCCGAACTTACTGCTTTTTAACTTGTTTATAATTTTATATGATGATATTGAAGACAAAAAACGTTAGCTTAGGTTAGATGAAATGTTTGGCTGATATGATAAATCCTGCTCGAAGAACAAAAAGTATATGCGCCGAAATTGTGTTTTGATAAAAAGCGTAGAAAAACAGAAATAAAACACAATTATTATAGTCTCTGACACACTCACTCTGACAACCCATCCAAAGCCATTGACATCCCCAGTCAAAGTCATTGGGACTTATGAGGATTGGTATCTCTTTCCGAAACCTAGGTATTCCCTACCTTACCGCCTGGTAAACATTACCAATATCCTCCACTGATAAACAAAAGTTGTTTTTATAAAAACAACAATTATGGGGTTTAGCCTAACCATTTTGCAACTACACCGAATTTTAAACGATCCCCCTAAAAAATTAGCAGATATGGCCTCTATAAAGTAGTGGAGGGAATAAAAATTGACTGTTTACAAAAACAACAATTATGGGGTTTAGCCTAACCATTTTGCAAAAACAAAATACTACGGTTTCCTGAACTACCTTCATACCGAATATTAAACTATCCCCTAAAAAATTAGCTAATATAGCCTCTATAAAGTAGTGGAGAGAATAAAAATTGTCTGTTTATAAAATAGAATTTTAACCATTTTGTTTAATGGGGACTGATTTTATACCCTCCACCATAAATAATAATCGTGGACCGCATGAAGTATACACATTCATGATCAGCATTACATTCTAAGTCGGCCTGTTTGTCATAATGTCTGTTGGTATCACTATACAGCCCACATTATTTGACGTAGAGCACCAAAAAATGTGAAAAAAAGTTGTATTGTGGCTAGGATGGTTGGTACTGAAAATGAGATATATCGATCTAAGTCGATTTTACGATGTCCGTGTATCTGTTAAAGTCATAATACAGCCAGCATTATTTGCCGTAAAGCTTCAAAATTTGGCAGAATAATTTGTTTTGTTTCTAGGATTGTTGTTAATAAAATAGGTACACGTTTCTTTATAGCCCACATATAAAGGTACCTCCCGATATTCGGTATTTTGACGGTTTTTGGTATTTGTAGTTCATAGTGGGTATTAGCTACGGTGGCGAAACATTGAATATTTAGGTCCACGTTTTCCTATAGCGCACATATAACGATACCTACCGATATTCGTTATTTTGATAATATTAGACTCATTTACTCACGATTTTTTTTTGGAATTTGATATTTTAGAAGATTTGGTAGGTGGCAATCCTTGAAGTATAAAGTTGTCGATAGAGGTTCTCTTTTGGTGTGGCCCCCATACAACGGCCTCAACCACTTTATGGTTTTTCGAAAAGCTTATCAGTATTATACAAACGGTCTTATGGTTATTTTTGTAGTTCAAAGCGGAACACGTGACAATTGAGATATTTTATATCAAATGTTTTCTTTACCCATTGGTGGAGGGTACTAAAGTTCGGGACGGCCTAACTTAATGTTTTTTAATTGTTAGTTATAAAATGGTTACTAAAATGAAAATTATGATTTAACTCCGATTCGATCATTTTTGTTTTAATCAAATCACTCACTGAACTAGGATGAATGAAGCCGATCACACTCATCAAAAATCATTGCCCCGTTATGAAAAATTCGCTGGTCTTCGCTGTTTTGATGATTTTAGCTACATTATTCACAATTTATTTTAAGTTTCGAATTTGAATATGGTAATGGCTTATGACAAACAATGCCTATGTAGATTCACGTCTTGTAGATCACAATATAACGGTTATATTCGGTATTTTTAAAATGTTAACAGAATTTTTTACGGATTTTATTTTATGAACATTTCCAAACTCGTTCCAAATGGTGGAGGGCATTCAAAGTTCGACCCGCCCAAACCTACTGCTTTTTAACTTGTTTCTAAATGTATATAATGATATTAATGACAAAAAAATTTTGGTTATAATGTAGTGGATGTTAATTACTCCTCCAAATGAACAAATGTATAAGAAAAACAAACTATAAGGCATTATTTGCAATGGACTGTAATTTATGTTTTGATAAAAATTGAAGAAAAATAGAAATAATACACAAATGTTATTGTACAAGTTCCAATACCGTCGTGTGGACTTGTTGTGGTTCAAATTCTACTTAGTAGATTTTGAGCCGGAATTTATTGTTGCAGAAAGACGAACAACAATATTATTTAGCAAACTACAAACAAACACAAAAGTATTCTGGTGATACGTTTGTTGTCTGCACAAAATAAAATCACTTTAATTATTATTTCAAAATTAAAAATGACTCAGTCGGTCAACCTTTTTATTTATAAAAAATTCACAATTTTGATCTGGCGATCCACTTTTCTAATTTTCAAGAAGAAGAGTGCCAAGAAAAAATCCTTAACGATGTGACCTCTTCGATAGTTTTAATTATCGAGATCGATAAGGTCCATATCATCGTCTATGGGGTTGGGTCTATTCCCAACATGCCGGGCCCCTTGCAGTGTTCCAACCGTTAAAGCTGTTCCTATTTTTTCGAGCACGCTCAGGAACCTGTTCACCATCTCTGGCTGCTGCAGTAAAGGTTTTTCTTCCCTTTTTCTTTCTCCGGGCTGTTGCTGTGGCTGTTGTGCGGCTTATTGATTTTGTTGTTTACTCTACTTTTGGTTGTTTTGTCTCGCCGATGTTTGTTGTTTGTATGTTTTTTCTGCACACCAATCTGTTGTTTATTCTGATGTTGCTTCCGCTTTGTTGCCTTGGTGGAGTTTCAGTGACAGTGTGCGCGTGTCATGTCTGCAGTTGAGCAAGAATTTGTTGTTGCTTTTGGGTCTGCTGCGCTCTTTGATTGACATACGGGTGATATCTGGCAAACCCTATGCTACTGTCAATTAGACCTGCTACTACAGGACGATGCAGCATCGTATTGTGCCGAGAGCCACACATACGACATGTCCCTGGCCAGGAACAAAATCTCGCTACGTGGTTTCGTCCGAGGCAGTTCTTGCAGTATCTGCGGGCCAATATCACTCTCTCTCTCTCTCTCTCTCTCTCTTTGCTATACCGTCATCACTTGAAAAGCCGGACAGTTTCTCAGGTGATGAATACCGTAGCAAACCTTACAGACTTCACCTTGGCCCATATTCATTATTATGTAACTGCAAGAAATATATTGAAAGAAAAAATAACCCAGAGAAAAAAGGGTGCCATCAAAGGCATTATCTGTTAGATATTTAACCATGATTGGGGCACGCATACACATATATTACATTCTACTGACAACCACTGATAATAGCTATAGCGATAAATCGTCAATAGGCATTTCCGTAGCGAATAATAATGGTCCACCTCTTAGGAAATGTGCTGGAGTTAAAGCCTCTAAATCTTCCGGATCCTCTGACAATGGTGTCAAATGCCTAGAGTTTAATACACTTTCTATTCTCACTAAAACAGTGGCAAATTCCTCAAAATTGAACTTTCTTTCAGACATTACCTTTTTGAAATGTGTCTTAAAACTTTTAACTCCTGCTTCCCATAATCCGCCCATGTGTGGAGCGCTAGGTGGAATAAAATTCCACTCGAAGTCATTAACAATATACTTCTCCGAAATTTCTTTGGAAGATTTTTTTTATAAATGCATGATATTCCCTCGAGAGAGTACGACTGGCACCCACAAAATTGGTTCCATTATCTGACATTACACATCTAGGCAAACCTCTTCTACCTATGAATCATGTAAATGTTGCAAGAAACGCTTCTATGGATAGTAACGAACACGCTTCAAGATGTATGGCTTTTGTCGAAAAACATACAAATGTATGTATGTATATATACTTTTGATACGGTGAATTTCTCAAATTGCCACTTTTAATTTGAAATGGACCTGCAAAGTCTGTTCCAACATAGGTAAAGGGAAGTGAAAAAGAAGTTCTCTCTAAAGGCAAGGCAGCCAGTATCTGTGATTTAACATTTTGTTTGTATCTTGCACAAATTACACAATTATGCACTACTTTTTTAACGGTTCTTCTTAGTCTAGGGATGTAAAATTGCCGTTGAACCATGGACATCATAAGTCTTACATCAGGATGCAATAATGTTTTGTGAATAAATTCCAAGAATATATTACATAAATGAGACGAACTTGGAATTATTATTTGGAAATCGTTCGTCATTAGAAACATTTGCATTAGCTAGACGTCCATTAACACTCATTACCCCATTCTCATCCATAAATGGATTCAAGCACGTAACGGACTTTTTCGTGTTATAATTTTCCAATTAATTAAATCATTATATTCTTGTGGATAATGAACCCTTTGCGCTATTCGGGCTAGAACCATCTTAGCGTGATTCAGCTCATCTTGAGATAGAAGTTTTCCACTTCCTCCATCTGAATATTAATTTTTCTTCGCTTAGTCTTCATACGATACATATATCCTATAATCCACAATGTTCTGGTATAAGCAGAAAATTTTTGAATCATTTCTTTATAATCACCTTTCTCTATAATTGGTGCACAATGTACTTCAATATTTCGTTTTTCTGGCGGATCTTTCGATACCATATTAGATTCTGGCCAATTATTACCAGGACTTAATAACCACATTGGGCCATTGCACCATAGCGAACATTTACTTAACTCTACAGAATTACAACCTCTTGTTCCAAGATCTGCAGGACTACATTTGGAAGAAACATTTCTCCAAGTTGCGTTTTCGATATTTTTGAATATAGTTGCGGTTCTGTTTGCAACATAAGTATTCCATGTGGATGGATGTTTTTGCAACCATGCCAATACAATTGTTGAATCTGTCCACATGTGGACAGAATTTCACATCTAATTTGGAGACAATATACTTCACCAAAGATGAGAGCAATACGGCGCCACAAAGCTCTAATCTTGGCAAGCTTACTCTTTTTAATGGAGCAACTTTACTTTTCGCTATTAACAAGTTTACTGATGACTTTGATTCTGTGTCCATTCGAACTTATACTGCGGCACAATACTAAGAAAGCGTCACAAAATCCATGAAATTGTATATTGCCCTCTAGGCAATAATTAATCCATCTTGGTATTTGAATAGAATCAACACTTGAAAATTGGAGCAACTTTACTTTTCGCTATTAACAAGTTTACTGATGACTTTGATTCTGTGTCCATTCGAACTTATACTGCGGCACAATACGCTTTCTTAGATGCGTCACAAAATCCATGAAATTGTATATTGCCCTCTAGGCAATAATTAATCCATCTTGGTATTTGAATAGAATCAACACTTGAAAATTGATTCAAAAATGATTTCCATTTAGTACACGTGGATGAACTTACTCTTTCATCCCAATTAACACCTTCTAACCAAAGGTTTGCAACAAAATTTTCGACTGTATAATTAAAGGCGTTAACCACTCTGCTGGGTCAAATAATTTCGAAATTGTTGACAAGATTTTCCTTTTAGTTATCGAGCTAGTCACCTCTAGTGACTTCATACTATATATAAAATGAGTCAGTTAAAGCATTCCAACGAATACCTAATGTCTTTGTTGAACTCATATCTTTAATTCTTAAAAATTCTTCATTTAACAAATCTTCCGATCGGACGTTAGAAAGAAGGGTCAGATGATTTGCCGTTATCTTCTTTAACGGAAATCCAGCAGAATTCAAAACACAAATTAATTGTTTTTCCGCCTCCAAAGCTGAGGCAAGAGTATGAACTCCAGTCAATACATCATCAACATATATCTAATTTTTAATTATTTTCGATGCGAATCGCCAAATAATATCACTCTGACCTTCTTTTCTAAATAAAATTCTCTGGTATTGCCGATCAAATCATGAACACATATCTGTCGGTACATTTTTTCAATGTCACCGTTAAACACATACTTTTACAGGCGCCAATTCAAAATTAAAGACACTAAATAATGTTGTAAAATTGGCCCTGTATGTAAAACATCGTTTAAAGAATAAGAGCTTTTTGTCTTACTCGATCCATTAAACACCACTCTCACTTTAGTACTAGAACTTTCTGGGCGAAAGACTGCATGCTGCGGTAAGTAATATGAAAAATATTCCCACCCGTACATATTTCTCTTGATTCTGTGGGTTTCATATGACCCAATGACAAATATTCATTTAATAGGTCATTATATGACTCCTCGAGGTCTACATTCTAGCTTAACTTTACTTCCATATGTTCATATTGTTTCTTTGCCTTGAATCTGGACGAATCTAGGTACATTTTTGGGGAAATTCTTCTTTGAAAGGTAATTTTACAACGAATCTTCCATCTGATCAACGGTATGTCGTGTTGGCGTAACATTTCTCGCAATATTCGTCTGATTTCCTGGAAATGGGCACTTCACTTATTACTTCTTGTTTCCAAAACTTTCTCAATAATTTACTAACGTCATCTTCAGAATTATTTTGTATTTCTATAGACGCTAAACAAATTTCATTGGCTGATATTATGTTGCCCAATATGTTCTTTTTAACTCCCTCTAGGATTATATACGGGATAACATCACTACCTATAAGCATATCGATTTGAGCAGAAATCATAAAGCCTGGATCTGCTAACTTCAAATCCTTAATACTTCCCAAATCTGAAATTTTAATAAACTAAACTTGTCAAATTTTGCACAACTAAAGCTTCTGCTTCAAATTCAGTTTCATTTATTTCTGAAACAGCGTCAGAACACATTTTTTATTTGAATTAGCCACAACTGTTCCACTCAGTCTACTAATCTTGAAACTAGCTTTTTCAGTCAATATGCCAATTCGTTTAATTATTTTTTGAGTAACGAACTTTCGTTTCGAAGTAGAGTCAATGAGAGCTCTAACTGTAAATATTTCCCCAGAATATTTTACTTTTACTAGAGCTGTAGGCAGCATAACGTCATCATGACTTACTGACACATGTGTTTCCACATTAGAAGTTTGAGCTACAGAATTGGACATGGCATTTCTTCTACAATATTCTCTGTGGTAACTAGAGCATTTGTTTGGCGTCCATTTTCAGAACGGTAAGTGTTTTGACTTTCTCTTTCTACCAATCCTGGCTGTGCAGATCTCTCTTGAACGTTATTAGTGTGGTGTTTCTTTTTGCAAAACATACACCTATGTACACTAACGCATTCCTGAGAAATGTGTCTATATATAAGATAATTGTTACACAACCTTTTTTCTCTTGCAAATTCAATTCTCTGATTTACACCCATACTATTAAATCTTGAACAATTCTTTAAAATATTTCTATTACACATGACACATCTATTCGATTGTGTCGATTGCGCTTGAAATTCATCATTAAAGGCAGTTGAAGCTGCTATATTTCTTAGACTGTCTATTCTCTCTAGGACTCTATGTCTGTTTTTTAGTAAATCTTCCATTTGTGACCATTTTGGTAGCTCTGAATGTGATTCGAGCGATTGTTCCCAAAGAGTCAGAGTTTCAACCGGAAGCTTAGTTGAACACAAATATATCAAAATAGGATCCCATTGATCTACTTGCACCTTATGTGCTTTTAATATAGCTAGACAGTCGCTAACTGTTGATTGAATTCTTTTTATATCTGCTAGATTCAGTCTTTGCTGCCGAAAGATTGAATAGAATCTTTAATTGATTATCTACCAGTACCCTCGCATTTTCGTATCGCACTGATAATGCTTCCCATGCCAACGAAAAATTCTGATCAGATAACGGGTACCGATCAACAATTCTACCAGCCTCACCCTTTGTTTTGTTACGCAAATGATAGAGTTTTTGCGCAGGTGTGAGTCTGGGATGATTTCCATTTATGGCCGTAAACATGCCTCTAAAAGTTGGCCATTGTTCATAACTTCCGTAGAAGTCTTGAGTGTCACAAGGTGGCACTTTAATACAAATTTCCTACATGTCAAAGATTGTACCCGGAGGATACACAGCTGAGCTGTGAAACAGTGACAGATTTGTAACATCGCCTCTAGCGGTATTATTTTAATTTAGTTTTCTTTTCTTCAAAATCTCTAATAATGTTGCTTTTGTAGTTTGGTATTTGTCCCTGAGGGACTCAAATATTTTTCTGGATTTAGTTTTAAGCATTTCCTTCTTCTTCCTCTACTTCTGCTAAATATACACATTCAAATGCACTGCGTGCATTGTGCCAATCTTCATCAATGGATTCTAATCTGGTTTCTATTATAAGAATACGAAAATAGTTCCTCGGGAATATTCTCCAATTGAATGCACATATTCATAAGGCTGTCGGTTTCGTATTCAAACTTAGCACAAATAGTTGAATCCAGTTTGTTTTCCATTTATTTTTTTGTATATTTATATGAGGTTTATTTATTGTTATTTATTATTTTTATTTAATTTTTATTTATTTTTTTTTATTTTTTATTATTTTACAAACAAATTATAATTATCACTTTATTTATTGTTAATAAATAAAATGAAATTATTTCTGTAAATGTTTTTGATTTGCCGTATAACATTATTTTTCTCAGCAAAAGTTTAATTTGTTTTTAAACTTATTGAAAAAATGTTTTTAATATATTTTTATGATTTGTTTATTTAATTATTTTTTAATTAAATTTAATTTTTTTTTCTTATTATTTATTTTTATTCAAAATTATTTATGTGTATTATTATATTTTATTGATTCAATAATTTATGCAAAGTTTTATACGTTGCGTCAGAAACTTGTCAAAAAGATTGTTTATTATTGATTGTTTATTACAAGAGATTGTTTATTACAAATGTCGAATGCGACAAATGTAACACAAAACAAAATGAAATAAATGCCAAAAATAATGATGGAGAATATGAAAGTGATTGTGGTGTTTTATAATGGTGTTAGTGTATGTGTTTTTGATAGTGTTAATAACAATGAATACAAACAAATATCTCTTTTTCTTCTAACTTCACACAAACGGTATCTTTTGGAAATGGCAGTGCTGATTTGTTGAATGTATGTGTGTCTACGGCAAACAACACAAAAGCCGCCACATTCGAACACAGATGAAAACACAACAACACTTCTTATTACTTTCAAATTAATTTTAAATTAAAATTAGTGCTTTTTTTGGAAAATATTTTTGGCAAATAAGCCGATTCTTTATTTTTTGGACTCGAAGGACCATGTACAAGTTCTAATACCGTCGTATGGACTTGTTGTGGTTCAAATTCTACTGAGTAGATTTTGAGCCGGAATTTATTGTTGCACAAAGACCAACAACAATATTATTTAGTAAACTACAAACAAACACATAAGAAAAGTCACTTTAATTATTATTTCAAAATTAAAAATGACTCAGTCGGCCAACCTTTTTATTTATAAAAAATTCACAATTTTGATCTGGTGATCCACTTTTCCAAACTTCAAGAAGAAGAGTGCCAAGAAAAAATCCTTAACGATGTGACCTCTTCGATAGTTTTAATTATCGAGATCGATAAGGTCCATATCATCGTCTATGGGGTTGGGTCTATTCCCAACATGCCGGGCCCCTTGCAGTGTTCCAACCGTTAAAGCTGTTCCTATTTTTTCGAGCACGCTCAGGAACCTGTTCACCATCTCTGGCTGCTGCAGTAAAGGTTTTTCTTCCCTTTTTCTTTCTCCGGGCTGTTGCTGTGGCTGTTGTGCGGCTTATTGATTTTGTTGTTTACTCTACTTTTGGTTGTTTTGTCTCGCCGATGTTTGTTGTTTGTATGTTTTTTCTGCACACCAATCTGTTGTTTATTCTGATGTTGCTTCCGCTTTGTTGCCTTGGTGGAGTTTCAGTGACAGTGTGCGCGTGTCATGTCTGCAGTTGAGCAAGAATTTGTTGTTGCTTTTGGGTCTGCTGCGCTCTTTGATTGACATACGGGTGATATCTGGCAAACCCTATGTTACTGTCAATTAGACCTGCTACTACAGGACGATGCAGCATCGTATTGTGCCGAGAGCCACACATACGACATGTCCTTGGCCAGGAACAAAATCTCGCTACGTGGTTTCGTCCGAGGCAGTTCTTGCAGTATCTGCGGGCCAATATCACTCTCTCTCTCTCTCTCTTTGCTATACCGTCATCACTTGAAAAGCCGGACAGTTCCTCAGGTGAAGAATACCGTAGCAAACCTGACAGACTTCACCTTGGCCCATATTCATTATTATGTAACTGCAAGAAATATATTGAAAGAAAAAATAACCCAGAGAAAAAAGGGTGCCATCAAAGGCATTATCTGTTAGATATTTAACCATGATTGGGGCACGCATACACATATATTACATTCTACTGACAACCACTGATAATAGCTATAGCGATAAATCGTCAATAGGCATTTCCGGAGCGAATAATAATGGTCCACCTCTTAGGAAATGTGCTGGAGTTAAAGCCTCTAAATCTTCCGGATCCTCTGACAATGGTGTCAAATGCCTAGAGTTTAATACACTCTCTATTCTCACTAAAACAGTGGCAAATTCCTGAAAATTGAACTTTGTTTCAGACATTACCTTTTTGAAATGTGTCTTAAAACTTTTAACTCCTGCTTCCCATAATCCGCCCATGTGTGGAGCGCTAGGTGGAATAAAATTCCACTCGAAGTCATTAACAATATACTTCTCCGAAATTTCTTTGGAAGATTTTTTTATAAATGCATGATATTCCCTCGAGAGAGTACGACTGGCACCCACAAAATTGGTTCCATTATCTGACATTACACATCTAGGCAAACCTCTTCTACCTATGAATCGTGTAAATGTTGCAAGAAACGCTTCTATGGATAGTGACGAACACGCTTCAAGATGTATGGCTTTTGTCGAAAAACATACAAATGTATGTATGTATATATACTTTTGATACGGTGAATTTCTCAAATTGCCACTTTTAATTTGAAATGGACCTGCAAAGTCTGTTCCAACATAGGTAAAGGGAAGTGAAAAAGAAGTTCTCTCTAAAGGCAAGGCAGCCAGTATCTGTGATTTAACATTTTGTTTGTATCTTGCACAAATTACACAATTATGCACTACTTTTTTAACGGTTCTTCTTAGTCTAGGGATGTAAAATTGCCGTTGAACCATGGACATCATAAGTCTTACATCAGGATGCAATAATGTTTTGTGAATAAATTCCAAGAATATATTACATAAATGAGACGAACTTGGAATTATTATTTGGAAATCGTTCGTCATTAGAAACATTTGCATTAGCTAGACGTCCATTAACACTCATTACCCCATTCTCATCCATAAATGGATTCAAGCACGTAACGGACTTTTTCGTGTTATAATTTTCCAATTAATTAAATCATTATATTCTTGTGGATAATGAACCCTTTGCGCTATTCGGGCTAGAACCATCTTAGCGTGATTCAGCTCATCTTGAGATAGAAGTTTTCCACTTCCTCCATCTGAATATTAATTTTTCTTCGCTTAGTCTTCATACGATACATATATCCTATAATCCACAATGTTCTGGTATAAGCAGAAAATTTTTGAATCATTTCTTTATAATCACCTTTCTCTATAATTGGTGCACAATGTACTTCAATATTTCGTTTTTCTGGCGGATCTTTCGATACCATATTAGATTCTGGCCAATTATTACCAGGACTTAATAACCACATTGGGCCATTGCACCATAGCGAACATTTACTTAACTCTACAGAATTACAACCTCTTGTTCCAAGATCTGCAGGACTACATTTGGAAGAAACATTTCTCCAAGTTGCGTTTTCGATATTTTTGAATATAGTTGCGGTTCTGTTTGCAACATAAGTATTCCATGTGGATGGATGTTTTTGCAACCATGCCAATACAATTGTTGAATCTGTCCACATGTGGACAGAAT
The DNA here is from genome assembly GCF_030504385.1 of Musca domestica. Lineage (NCBI taxonomy): Eukaryota > Metazoa > Arthropoda > Insecta > Diptera > Muscidae > Musca > Musca domestica. The sequence continues at coordinate 9,072,409 of NW_026712293.1, read as the reverse complement.
TTCACATCTAATTTGGAGACAATATACTTCACCAAAGATGAGAGCAATACGGCGCCACAAAGCTCTAATCTTGGCAAGCTTACTCTTTTTAATGGAGCAACTTTACTTTTCGCTATTAACAAGTTTACTGATGACTTTGATTCTGTGTCCATTCGAACTTATACTGCGGCACAATACTAAGAAAGCGTCACAAAATCCATGAAATTGTATATTGCCCTCTAGGCAATAATTAATCAATCTTGGTATTTGAATAGAATCAACACTTGAAAATTGGAGCAACTTTACTTTTCGCTATTAACAAGTTTACTGATGACTTTGATTCTGTGTCCATTCGAACTTATACTGCGGCACAATACGCTTTCTTAGATGCGTCACAAAATCCATGAAATTGTATATTGCCCTCTAGGCAATAATTAATCCATCTTGGTATTTGAATAGAATCAACACTTGAAAATTGATTCAAAAATGATTTCCATTTAGTACACGTGGATGAACTTACTCTTTCATCCCAATTAACACCTTCTAACCAAAGGTTTGCAACAAAATTTTCGACTGCATAATTAAAGGCGTTAACCACTCTGCTGGGTCAATTAATTTCGAAATTGTTGACAAGATTTTCCTTTTAGTTATCGAGCTAGTCACCTCTAGTGACTTCATACTATATATAAAATGAGTCAGTTAAAGCATTCCAACGAATACCTAATGTCTTTGTTGAACTCATATCTTTAATTCTTAAAAATTCTTCATTTAACAAATCTTCCGATCGGACGTTAGAAAGAAGGGTCAGATGATTTGCCGTTATCTTCTTTAACGGAAATCCAGCAGAATTCAAAACACAAATTAATTGTTTTTCCGCCTCCAAAGCTGAGGCAAGAGTATGAACTCCAGTCAATACATCATCAACATATATCTAATTTTTAATTATTTTCGATGCGAATCGCCAAATAATATCACTCTGACCTTCTTTTCTAAATAAAATTCTCTGGTATTGCCGATCAAATCATGAACACATATCTGTCGGTACATTTTTTCAATGTCACCGTTAAACACATACTTTTACAGGCGCCAATTCAAAATTAAAGACACTAAATAATGTTGTAAAATTGGCCCTGTATGTAAAACATCGTTTAAAGAATAAGAGCTTTTTGTCTTACTCGATCCATTAAACACCACTCTCACTTTAGTACTAGAACTTTCTGGGCGAAAGACTGCATGCTGCGGTAAGTAATATGAAAAATATTCCCACCCGTACATATTTCTCTTGATTCTGTGGGTTTCATATGACCCAATGACAAATATTCATTTAATAGGTCATTATATGACTCCTCGAGGTCTACATTCTAGCTTAACTTTACTTCCATATGTTCATATTGTTTCTTTGCCTTGAATCTGGACGAATCTAGGTACATTTTTGGGGAAATTCTTCTTTGAAAGGTAATTTTACAACGAATCTTCCATCTGATCAACGGTATGTCGTGTTGGCGTAACATTTCTCGCAATATTCGTCTGATTTCCTGGAAATGGGCACTTCACTTATTACTTCTTGTTTCCAAAACTTTCTCAATAATTTACTAACGTCATCTTCAGAATTATTTTGTATTTCTATAGACGCTAAACAAATTTCATTGGCTGATATTATGTTGCCCAATATGTTCTTTTTAACTCCCTCTAGGATTATATACGGGATAACATCACTACCTATAAGCATATCGATTTGAGCAGAAATCATAAAGCCTGGATCTGCTAACTTCAAATCCTTAATACTTCCCAAATCTGAAATTTTAATAAACTAAACTTGTCAAATTTTGCACAACTAAAGCTTCTGCTTCAAATTCAGTTTCATTTATTTCTGAAACAGCGTCAGAACACATTTTTTATTTGAATTAGCCACAACTGTTCCACTCAGTCTACTAATCTTGAAACTAGCTTTTTCAGTCAATATGCCAATTCGTTTAATTATTTTTTGAGTAACGAACTTTCGTTTCGAAGTAGAGTCAATGAGAGCTCTAACTGTAAATATTTCCCCAGAATATTTTACTTTTACTAGAGCTGTAGGCAGCATAACGTCATCATGACTTACTGACACATGTGTTTCCACATTAGAAGTTTGAGCTACAGAATTGGACATGGCATTTCTTCTACAATATTCTCTGTGGTAACTAGAGCATTTGTTTGGCGTCCATTTTCAGAACGGTAAGTGTTTTGACTTTCTCTTTCTACCAATCCTGGCTGTGCAGATCTCTCTTGAACGTTATTAGTGTGGTGTTTCTTTTTGCAAAACATACACCTATGTACACTAACGCATTCCTGAGAAATGTGTCTATATATAAGATAATTGTTACACAACCTTTTTTCTCTTGCAAATTCAATTCTCTGATTTACACCCATACTATTAAATCTTGAACAATTCTTTAAAATATTTCTATTACACATGACACATCTATTCGATTGTGTCGATTGCGCTTGAAATTCATCATTAAAGGCAGTTGAAGCTGCTATATTTCTTAGACTGTCTATTCTCTCTAGGACTCTATGTCTGTTTTTTAGTAAATCTTCCATTTGTGACCATTTTGGTAGCTCTGAATGTGATTCGAGCGATTGTTCCCAAAGAGTCAGAGTTTCAACCGGAAGCTTAGTTGAACACAAATATATCAAAATAGGATCCCATTGATCTACTTGCACCTTATGTGCTTTTAATATAGCTAGACAGTCGCTAACTGTTGATTGAATTCTTTTTATATCTGCTAGATTCAGTCTTTGCTGCCGAAAGATTGAATAGAATCTTTAATTGATTATCTACCAGTACCCTCGCATTTTCGTATCGCACTGATAATGCTTCCCATGCCAACGAAAAATTCTGATCAGATAACGGGTACCGATCAACAATTCTACCAGCCTCACCCTTTGTTTTGTTACGCAAATGATAGAGTTTTTGCGCAGGTGTGAGTCTGGGATGATTTCCATTTATGGCCGTAAACATGCCTCTAAAAGTTGGCCATTGTTCATAACTTCCGTAGAAGTCTTGAGTGTCACAAGGTGGCACTTTAATACAAATTTCCTACATGTCAAAGATTGTACCCGGAGGATACACAGCTGAGCTGTGAAACAGTGACAGATTTGTAACATCGCCTCTAGCGGTATTATTTTAATTTAGTTTTCTTTTCTTCAAAATCTCTAATAATGTTGCTTTTGTAGTTTGGTATTTGTCCCTGAGGGACTCAAATATTTTTCTGGATTTAGTTTTAAGCATTTCCTTCTTCTTCCTCTACTTCTGCTAAATATACACATTCAAATGCACTGCGTGCATTGTGCCAATCTTCATCAATGGATTCTAATCTGGTTTCTATTATAAGAATACGAAAATAGTTCCTCGGGAATATTCTCCAATTGAATGCACATATTCATAAGGCTGTCGGTTTCGTATTCAAACTTAGCACAAATAGTTGAATCCAGTTTGTTTTCCATTTATTTTTTTGTATATTTATATGAGGTTTATTTATTGTTATTTATTATTTTTATTTAATTTTTATTTATTTTTTTTTATTTTTTATTATTTTACAAACAAATTATAATTATCACTTTATTTATTGTTAATAAATAAAATGAAATTATTTCTGTAAATGTTTTTGATTTGCCGTATAACATTATTTTTCTCAGCAAAAGTTTAATTTGTTTTTAAACTTATTGAAAAAATGTTTTTAATATATTTTTATGATTTGTTTATTTAATTATTTTTTAATTAAATTTAACTTTTTTTATCTTATTATTTATTTTTATTCAAAATTATTTATGTGTATTATTATATTTTATTGATTCAATAATTTATGCAAAGTTTTATACGTTGCGTCAAAAACTTGTCAAAAAGATTGTTTATTATTGATTGTTTATTACAAGAGATTGTTTATTACAAATGTCGAATGCGACAAATGTAACACAAAACAAAATGAAATAAATGCCAAAAATAATGATGGAGAATATGAAAGTGATTGTGGTGTTTTATAATGGTGTTAGTGTATGTGTTTTTGATAGTGTTAATAAAAATGATTACAAACAAATATCTCTTTTTCTTCTAACTTCACACAAACGGTATCTTTTGGAAATGGCAGTGCTGATTTGTTGAATGTATGTGTGTCTACGGCAAACAACACAAAAGCCGCCACATTCGAACACAGATGTAAACACAACAACACTTCTTACTACTTTCAAATTAATTTTAAATTAAAATTAGTGCTTTTTTTGGAAAATATTTTTGGCAAATAAGCCGATTCTTTATTTTTTGGACTCGAAGGACCACGTACAAGTTCTAATACCGTCGTATGGACTTGTTGTGGTTCAAATTCTACTGAGTAGATTTTGAGCCGGAATTTATTGTTGCACAAAGACCAACAACAATATTATTTAGTAAACTACAAACAAACACAAAAGAAAAATCACTTTAATTATTATTTCAAAATTAAAAATGAATCAGTCGGCCAACCTTTTTATTTATAAAAAATTCACAATTTTGATCTGGTGATCCACTTTTCTAAACTTCAAGAAGAAGAGTGTCAAGAAAAAATCCTTAACGATGTGACCTCATCGACAGTTTTAATTATCAAGATCGATGAGGTCCATATCGATATCATCGTCTATGGGGTTGGGTCTATTCCCAACAGTTATACTACCGGACACACTCACTCTGACAACTCCTGGGAGAATATCCCCTGTCAAAGCCATTGGAACTTTGGGTTTGTATCTCTTTCCGGAACCTAGGTATTACCTGCCTTACCGCCTGGTAAACATTACCATCATTCTCCACTAATAAACAAACGTCGTTTTTATAAAAACAACAATTATGGGGTATACTGAATTTTAAACGATTCCCCTAAAAATTTTAGTTAAAAGTATTAGAATACAAAATAAAGGAAATTACTAAAACATGGGGCTATAGCAAAATGCATTCTGCCACAGGATATTGAAACCATAACAAACCCTAAATACCGAGTTGCGGGAGAGAGATATAGTAATATGGGGATAGACAATGCTCTGCTACAGGATGTTGAGTCCATTAAAACTTTAGATACCGAATTGTTAGAAAATGTGATCTAAGCCGCCAAAATATGAGACCGTTATAAACTTTAAATATCAAATTTCAAACGTGTGATTTTAATCGTCAAAATATCGAAAATCGGGAGGTACTGTCATATAGGAGCTATACGAAAACGTGGACCGACCATTTACGAGGTTAACCTGCTTGCAGACAAAATATACATGTTTGCATGTTTAGCCTTCTATCTCAATTCGTTCCAAAGAAAGCGTGATTGCATTAGATGGAAACACAGGACACGCACATTGCTAAACCTATGTATACTTTGCTGGGTCTATCAAGAGTATTTGGAGGAGTTACAAATGGAATGATAATGTAAAGCGAATTTTTAATTTTATTTTCATTTTATTTTTAACGAACGTTTTATGAATTTATTATTTTTGGTTTCATTTTATTTTTAACGAATGTTTAGACTTCGATCTATTAAGGAAATAAATGGTATGCAACGCATGGCAACACGGCAACAAACATACGAAACTCTTGTTATCATTGGTTTGCTCATTATAAGTACCAATGTCTAGTTATGCAAATAACTTTAGCTATGATGCCTTTGGGAACTGAATTTAAATATTCTTAGGTGCTGCAGCTGTAAGCCAATGTTAAGACGGACTATAGGGGCTTTGGGAAAAGGTGTCGGTTTTGTTGCGATTTTTCAAGAAAAAGATTATCTAGAAAAATGCCGTTTAAAGGAAACCTGCTATATGAGGGAAAATCAAAAGACCGAATATTGGGAGGTATCGTTATATGTTGGGTATACGAAGAAGTGGACCCCCGTGCAATTAGTTTTCATAGGCTGTAGTACCCATTTCGAAATTTAAGTACTGAATTTCGGTGCACAATGTATAAATAGTTCCGGTGAATAATAGTAATAATTTGTAAAAAATAAAATGCAGTGATTCCGGTTTTGAACTTTATTCCATGAACAATGACTTAAGACTAACTTATAGCTAGAACTTATTTCATATCAATGGTCAAAATGCAAGCTAACATTTTGACCATTCTGGATTGGTCTTTAGTTTTATTATAATATTTGTTCTTTGTTCTGCAACATTGTTGCAGGTTTAGGTTTCTTTGTTTGTATTCAACTTGGGTGGCTGTTTTGATCTGTGACATTGTTGCAGATTGGAATTTCTTTATTTTGAATCTGCAACACTGTTTCAGATTTGGGTTTCTTAAAAAATATTTGTCACAGTGGGTACTGTAGATGTGGGTACTGTAACTCCCCCATCGTTTGTCAATGCTTCCGTCCTCGGAACATTTTTGTTGTTCATTATCACATACTTTATTAAATATTTTGCGAGTAGTAGAATGGAACCAATTAATACAATAAGCATTAATATGTGCGATAGTACATTATTATTGGTTATCTTTTGTTTTGATTTTGCTAGTTCTTTTCTGATCTCCACAGTTTTCATATTTATAAAATGTAAAGTTAATGCCTCGGTATAATTGTCACTTTCGATTCGTTTTAAGTATCCGGGACTTATATAATGATCAATGATAATTTCATTTTGATTTACAAATAACTGATTGTTGAGATTGACTGAACAGTTTTCAAATTTAATAATTTTAGTTCCTTCAATTAAAATTGGGTCATCACTGCAATTTTGAATGATTTGTTTTCTTTTTAAGTTTTTTACAATTAGAAGACCAAATCCAAGTTCTTTTATAATTTCTTCGGGTTCTTTCTTAATTTTTAAACAGTTTTGTATTATTGCTGAATTAAAGATATCTTCGATACATTTATCATTAATAACTACAAGATTTTTAACTTTGTTATCCTTAGGGGATGTCATATGGATGTTTCTCTTATTATCTAAAAGTATCTCATTACTTGTTAAAAATAAACTTTCATTCTTTTCATTCACCAATGGCTCCAAAACATAATTTTCGAAAATGTGAGTACTGAAACGTGGTATTAAGAGCGTCAAAATAATGTCATTTTCAAAAATTAAGGAAGCTATTTTTATTTCTCTAAACTCGTCCGTTGACCTAACTAAATCATTCTCCTTGTCCGTCAGTATATTTCTTGTTAATATGCCTAATCTGCTCGTCAAAATGACGTCCTCTATGGTATCAATGAAATATAATAAAGAATTTATATCATTATGAATCTGAAATACGATTTTCATATAATGGAAGTTGTCTTTTATCTGAGTATTGAGGATAAGATTGTTTATATTATTCTTAATATATCTCTGTTGATTTTCTGTATTCTGCTTTAGGTTTTCTATTTGAGATTGTAGTTCTTTATTGATCCTAACTTGTTTATTGTTTTCGTCAATTAAATTTGAAGTGTCCGTATTCAAGGTTCTTAAGGATTCCATTATTTGTTGCCTATCTTCTTCGTCCATTGTTCCCGAAATAATTTTTAATGTACTTCCCATAATGTTTATTAGTCCTCTTTTTTTCCCTTTTCTTAGGTAATATAGATTTCAATTCGATGTCCAATTCTTTAAAGGTCCTTGACAATGTTTTATAAATGTTATCGTTTATGGAGTCACTTGGCAACGTTTTATGCAATAAATTAACATTTTCCTCAACTGTAAGTTTAGCTACTACTAATTCGGTGATGTTCACGATATGTAAAATCTTGATATAGTGGTCTATTAGCTTCTTTTCTCCAACCTTGATGGGCAAATAGCCTTCATTTTTGTCAAAATCAACAATTTCTAATTTCGCCGTTGCGTAGGATAGGAATATGAGGGCCAGTGTCAGTTTCATTTCTACAAATATAACCGAATTTATTTGGGAAAAATTAATAATATATCATACGAAATTTAATTATTATTAGTATCTAATACGTTTCCTCTTCTAGAAGTTTGCTGAGTTGGAAATACGATACTATCAGGATTTTGAAATCGTTTCCTTTTCTTTACATGTGTTTTGTAATATATATGATTGGAGTTTTCGTCTTTTAAATGATTATCGTCAACCTTAGTTCCTACTATCTTCCTAAATTTAAGATAATTTTTTCCTCCTCGTCTCCTTGATATAATTAATGCCGTCCTCGATGGGTATGTCATTAGTTCTACTCTCATTTAATTTTGTGATTTTAAGTTCTTTCTTCTTTACGAGTTTTTCGTGTATTTCATTATATTCCTTCTCATTTATTTTACCATTCACAAAATCAATAGGTTTCATATTGGTAGTGCTATGTATAGTTTCGTTATAATAACCATAATTTAGAATCATTTGTTCTTCAATTGGAATATGTCTCATAGTATGTTTTAGGATTCTTAGATGTTCATTTATGGTATTATGGAGTCTTTCAACATCACTGTTACTATTATGATTTAAACTTGATGTAAAATGGATTTCAATATTTTTGTCCTTCAAAAATTTATTCATTCCCCTTGATTTCATTCCCAGTTCGTTATCAGTTATAATCTTTTTAATATGTCCATACGTACTGATGTATCTCAAAATAGCCTTCCTGAATTCGGGGTCTGATCTGTTCTCTATTTTAGTAATAAGGGCAATCTTCGTGAACTTATCTATCATTGTGATAAAAAGGGATTTATTGATAGAGTAAAATACATCCATATGAATTATTTCGTTGGGCACTTTCGGAGTTTCTGAAATCATGTATGGTATTGACTGAGGCTTTCTTTCATATTTAGCTAAATTGTAAATCTCGCAATTATTTATGAATTCAGTTATTTTTCTTTTAATTTTGGATAGTAGTATGTGCTTTTTATTTGCTCAAAATTTTCGTCTATACCTCTATGATTATTTCTTGAATGTTCTGCCGATATTATATTATGTAGATTTTCCTCGTTAATCACGTCAATTAATTTATTTAAACATCTGGTTATTTTTAGTTCTTTATAAAATTCTCGGTGAACTTTTTCGAAAACCTCAAATAATTCATCTGTCAAGTAAATAACGTTGTGTTTACCTTCATAAAAGTGATTTGAAATAATTGTTTTAACAAAATCGTTATCGAAGCCTTTGGCTTTAATAATCTTGGGGTTTTAGTTGTGAATTTTCATTGTTTTTATAGAAGTTGATCCTGAACATCTTCGTTCTATTATAATTTGGTTCTTAAAGAAATTTATGGGTCTTTTACTGATATTTAATAGTTTTTCTGACTCCTGCTCTTCAATATTATGGATTTCTATTCGACTTAAACAGTCGGCTACTTTGTTTAAGTGGCCCTGTTTGTAATATATTTCGTAATCATACTCGCTTATTTGCATCCTCCATCTCATTAGTTTAGAATTTGGTTCTTTTAAATTGTTCAACCAGACAAGAGGTTTGTGATCTGTAAACAATTTAATCTTCCTTCCGTAGACATAAGGTCTAAATTGTTTAAGGCACCACACAATTCCTAAGCATTCTTTCTCTATGGTTGAATAATTAATTTCGTGCTCGTTTAGTGTTCTGGATATGTATGCTATGGGCTTGTCGTTCTGAGACAGAACTCCTCCTATAGCTACGTTACTAGCATCTGTCGTTATTTCAAATGGTGTATTAAAATCTGGATATACAAGTATGGGGGCTTCAGTTAACTTCTTTCTCAATTCATTAAATGCGGCAATATAATCTGGGTTTGTAATATTAATGCTGGAATCTTTTTTTAAACATTGTGTCATTTTTTTTGCTATATGAGCGTAATTTTGTGTGAATCTCCGGTAGTAACCGGTCATTCCTAAAAAGGATTTTATATCTTTCTCTGTTTTAGGAATTGGTATGTTTTTTATAATTTCAACCTTCTTTTTGTTAGGAAAAACTCCTTTCTCATTTACAATATGACCAAGGAATTCTACCTCTTTTCTTAGAAATTCACATTTTTCTAATTGCACTTTAAGTCTTGCATTTCTCAATTTTAGCAATACTGATTTCAAATTTTTAATGTGTTCCTCTAAACCATTCGAGAAAATTATAATGTCATCCATGTACACCATACATTCTTTTTTCGATACATTCTATCTAAGAATGTTATCAACCAATCGTTGAAAAGTGCTCGGTGCATTTTTCAATCCGAATGGCATTCTATTAAATTCATAATGACCATTGTCGACTGAAAATGCAGTCTTAGGTCTATCTTTCTTTTCAACCTCTATTTGATGAAATCCACTTTTAAGATCAATAATAGAAAAATAATTGGATTTCCCTAATTTGTCTAGAATATCAGTTATATTCGGAATTGGGTAATTGTCATCCACCGTTTTATCGTTTAATTTTCTATAATCAATTACGAGTCTATATTTTTTTATTCCAGACGAGTCTGGTTTCTTAGGTACCACCCAAACAGGACTGTTGTAAGGACTAATGCTCGCTGCAATAATACCGTTTTGCAACATTTCTGTTATTTGTCTTTGTATCTCCTCCTTGTGAATGTAGGGATATCTGTATATTTTGCTCCTTATTGGGATTTCGTCTTTAGTGATTATACTATGCCTTATTTCATGAGTAAAGGATAACTTTTTATTATCTGGGAATACTTCATGGAAATCAATAAGGAGTTTCCTTAATTGCTTTTTTTCTTCTAGATTTAAATGTTCGGTTCTGATTTTGTCCATTATAGAGTGTGGGCTAATATTTTCCTTATCAACCTCAATACCCGGAACTTTTCAAAAGTTGTGTATTTCACTAACTTCCTGAATACATAATAATTCATTCATATCTACCAAAAGTTTCTTATCTGTTTTGTTACATATTTTAATTCCGACCTCATTATTCTCACAGGTATATAATCCTTCGTTGATTGTTATATCCTTAGGATTTTTTATTACACTATTTATTAGAATATATGAGTTATAAGAACATGTTGGAATTCTGTAGAGGTGTTCCCCCGGAAATATATTCAATACGACCTTCCTTCGTTCTTCAAAATATAACGGAATTCTTTTCCCATTTAAAATCATGTAATTACTTTCAAAATCTATGACCGCTTTTTCGTAAAAAATCATTACCTATTAGACCTTCATACTCATTGTTAAAGTTATATATAAAAAATTCAAAAGTTTCACCTGAAAGTCCAAATTCACTGAAAGCGTTAACAATCGCCTTTTTGGTGACTGTGTGTTCGTTGTTCAATGCATTCATTGTTATTGGGTTTTTTAATTTTACAATTCTTGTTGAATGGAAAACGTTATGGTTGGCTAAGGAATTCGTTGCACCTGTGTCTAATAGGAATTTACATTTTCCTATCATTATGTGGACCAGTCTGTTGAACTGTCCCGTTGAAAATTTTCCACCTCCATCGGAATTGGTCTGTCATTATCCGATTGGTTTGCAACAGGTTGATCATTATTATCATTCCGATGTTGGTTTGCATTTTGATAATATCTACTATTAGTATGATTATATCGATCTGGGCTCGAATAATGGTTATTAGTAAAATTTTTTCCTTGATTTTTGTTAAACTTTTTATTTGATGTTTTATCGGGGTTTGGGTTGTAAAAGGCATAATTGGTATCATATAGAATTTTCATAGCATCCTCGATATTTGCCGGATTCCGACAGATGATTATGGAACGCATTGGTTCTATAAGCTTATTTTTAAATATGTCTAATGCAGTTCTTTTATTGGCGGTTATGATAGCATCATAACCTACCTGATTTTGATATAGGATGCGACTCTTCATATTGAGCCGACTGAGAGTAGACGTAATATCATCATAAAAGTTTTTTGCGTTCGTTTTGAACTTAAGTGACCGCATTTGATCGTAAAGTTGCTCTATTGATAATCTGTCTCCAAAATTATTTGTTAGCACTGTCTTAAGTGTTGTCCACGACGTCAAATGATTATTAATGTCACTAACGTCTTTGGCTTGACCAACTAGCTTTGACTTTATTATATCCAAAAATATACTCTTGGATACATCGTCGTATGTGTCCAATATTGAAGTTACTCTATCCACAAGATCTATAAATGTATGAAGATTTTTAAAGCTGCCATCAAAAGATGGTAGTTTGGATAAGTATTTTATGGGGTCGATTGTTACTCTATTTTGAGCCATGGTTTTATTTTTTTTTTGTTCAATTATTTCTTCTAAATTACACAACTTTGTTTATTACCCTCTTTAAATAATAACTATATTTAAATAAAACTATATAACCTACTCCCAATGGATACTTTCTTCGCTTCCTTCGGGGCAAGATTTCTGTCACTGCTTCTGTGTTGATTGTTGTCTGGGTGAGTGGTTATCTTTCTTGGGGTTGTATTGCGGGATATGGCGTTGATGCTTCTATTATACCGTTTGGATAAAGCGATCGCTTGTGAGTTCTTATGCAATTCTTTGTCAAATAAACTTCACGTTTATATTGATATCATATGAATCGCTCTGTTTGAGTTCTTAAGTTCACGTTTATATTAATCATTAGAAAATCACTTCGTTGTCCGAATTCTATACTAAATGAAACTTCACGTTTACATTCATTATTAAAGAGTCACTTCGTTATCCGAATTCATTATAAAACGAAACTTCACGTTCATTTTTAGAATCCGGTATATTGTATATGTTCAATTATGTTTTCGGAATCAATTAATACCGATACTGATACCGATCCTACCGACTGCGCCAGTAATAATTTGTAAAAAATAAAATGCAGTGATTCCGGTTTTGAACTTTATTCCATGAACAATGACTTAAGACTAACTTATAGCTAGAACTTATTTCATATCAATGGTCAAAATGCTTAGCTTGCATTTTGACCATTCTGGATTGGTCTTTAGTTTTATTATAATATTTGTTCTGCAACATTGTTGCAGGTTTAGGTTTCTTTGTGTGTATTCAACTTGGGTGGCTGTTTTGATCTGTGACATTGTTGCAGATTGGAATTTCTTTATTTTGAATCTGCAACACTGTTTCAGATTTGGGTTTCTTAAAAAGTATTTGTCACAGTGGGTATTGTAACAGTGGGTACTGTAGATTGGTACTGTAACTAATAATCCCTATAAAATCGTTTAAATACCGAATATTGAAAATAATCTTTATATATATGCTATTCAATGATGTGGGCCTACAGAGCGTTATCTTTTGTAAAGATTTTGTACCCGATAAGATTTTCAAATGCGAAATTAGAAACAATTCCGGATTTCATTATACTTGGAGCGCCGTACATAAAAAGTTATTATCATTGATTCATTTTACAGAAATATTGTTTCTTTTGGCGTACCACAGGGTAGTCACTTGGGTCCTTTACTTCTTGTTCTGTATCTTAATGATCTCCCGGATCAAATTCGATTCTCTAAAATACTAATGTATACTGATGATGTGAAGCTTTCTATGCATACAAATTCCCTCGACGATTAAACTTTCTTCAGTACGATGTACATTAGCTTGAGAGCTAGTGCAATGCCAACGGTATGTCCCTTAATCTTAAGAAATGGAAAAAATATTCCTTGTTTAGATCTCAGCCTATTCATTCTAACTATTTTATCGGTTCATACAAATTAGAAAATGTTGATTGTTTTATTGACCTCGGTGTTATATTAAATCCTAAACTTCATTTTCATTTACATATTGACTCATGTGTTAATAAAGCCAAGTCTTTATTAGGTTTTATAAAATGCTGGTCTAAAGAGTTCGATGATCTATATGTCACCAAAGATTGTTTGTAAGCTTAGTTCGCCCAGTATTAGAATACGGATGTATTCTGTGGAGTCCTTTTTATAAATGCTATTCAGATAAAATCGAATCAGTTCAAGTTCAATAACTGATTTTTGCTCTACTGGAGTCCGTCAGAATTACATCCGCCTTATGAAAATCGTTTAGTGTTAATTGACTTCCGAACACTTGAAAGGGGCGGTTAATGATAAGAGCGTTATTTATCATCAAATTAACACGCGGTTTGATTCATTCTCATTTCTTAACTGGCGAAGTTACTTATAATATTCCTTCTCGAAATTTCGAAATGCTAAAATTATATCTCGCAAGAACTAATTTTGCAATCAGTAACCCATTGATTAATCTTCAATAGTAGATGTAATAGTATTTGTTGAACTCTATTAAAATATGTATTCTCCCCATTTGACTGTATATGTTCACTTACCTATTTTTTTATTTTAAAAAGCTAATTTTTGCGGCACCTGATCTACATCTACCTTTGCGGAATCAGTAGACCCAGCCTTTGAGCACTAGTTGTCTTTAAGTTCATTTAGAGTCTACAATTCCCTCTACGGTAACAATAAACACCATGTGAACATCAGACTTTGTTTTAGATATTATCGTCACTGTGTTTTGTTTATATTTGTAAATAAATGTTATATGTGTGATTTTTTGATTTGATTCCCTTCTCAATAGTATATTTTAATCTATTACTTTACCGGCTGATGTACAAGACTGTAGCTGTAGCACCACTAACTCACAAGTAACCCACCATTCCCGGTGATGGTGTGTACGCGCTCCCTACGTATGGGTAGGTCGCCCCCATATATATATATATATATATATACATAACGGGTCTATATAGGTCTGCGTTTTTCTGTAGGTCTATAATTTCAGACTAAGATAATATTTTCTAACAATGGGTTCTACATACTGTGGCATTGTCTATCCCCATATAACTGTATCTGCCTCCCAAAACTCGGTACTTTGTTATGGTTATCGATACCCAATGGCAGACTGCATTTTACTATGGCCCCAATGTTTTAGTAATCCCCTTTGTTTTGTATTTCCATTTTTGCTACATAATGGTGCATAAACTTTTGGTTCTTTGACCTGGATTCATCATATCAGATTAACATTTCATCTAACTTAACCTAAAATACAGTCCATTACAAATTATGGCTTATTGTTTGTTTTTCTTATACAAATGTTCATTTGCAGGAATAATAAACATCCACTACATTATAAACACAATTTTATTCATCAATATCATAATACACTTTTTTAAAAAAGTTGGTCAAGTGCCTTTTATTGTTGTGTGTCCACGAAAACTAATAACAGCAAAATGTTACAATAACAAAACGCGGAGGCACTTTTTTCGGAGATGAGACAACTTTTTAGTCTATACCTAATTTGTCTATGGTTATACTATTTTATTAAATTTGTGTTGTTGTGTTGCATTTTGATATGAGATAAATAACTCCTTCATATTACAATTTCTGCACAGTGCATTCACACATGCCTGGCAGTCGTCGCATGACCGCCAGTAATAAATACATACCTTCGTTCACTTGTCGTTCTGTTTTGATACAGGTCCGCTAGACCACTCTGTCGGTCGATCCCGGTTAAGTAACACATAATTCTAAATATTTGTCTGCCAAGTTCGTGTAAGTGGGTGTATATTTGTATAGTTAAAAAGCATTATTGACAATTGACAGGTGAACGAAAGTATAATAAGTGGAGAGACATGAAAATGATTATAAGTGCGGTTGTAAGTTTCAGAAGATTTTCCAGAGGAATTAATGTTAATTCTATGTCTGTCCACGATTCGTATAGCTCCAATATTATGGTAATTCCCAATCTTCGGTATTTTGGGGATTTTAGCTACACTATTCTTATTGTGTACAAAAGCCTATGACACAAATACGGCTCTGTAGGCCCACGTCTTCGATTTTTATGATTTCAGAGGGATTATACACCGGAATTGTTAATGCATTATACACTGATGTTCGGTATTTGAAGTTCGAAATGGGTACTACAGCCTTCAACAACTTATTGCATATGCAGGCCCTCGTCTTCGTATAGTCCTATATAAAGGTTTTTATTTAAGTGGTATTTTTTTAGGAAATTTTTAATAAAATATTTCAAATTCCTTAAAATTGGTGGATGGTTTTTTAGGTTCAGCCCGGGTGAACTTAGGAGCCTTTTCACTTGTTTTCTTTCTATTTTATTTATCCTTTCATATTAAGGTCTACGTCTTCGTATAGCCCACATATAATGATACCTCCCAATATTAGGTCTTTTGATGATTTAAGCGATATTATTCACGGGAATTTCGCATTTCAAGTTCGTAATGAATACAACAACCTAAGAAAATTGTCCATGCAGGCTCAGGACTTCATATAGCACACATATAACGGTACCACCCTTCATTCGGTACTTCGATTATATAAACTACATTATTCATTCATTATTAGCGACATTAATATAGGAAATATTTTTCCTATAAAAATCCCGACAAATGTTCCCTAAG
This sequence comes from Musca domestica, assembly GCF_030504385.1. Taxonomy (NCBI): domain Eukaryota; kingdom Metazoa; phylum Arthropoda; class Insecta; order Diptera; family Muscidae; genus Musca; species Musca domestica. The sequence goes on along the minus strand of NW_026712293.1, from coordinate 9,056,229 downwards.
TCCCTATAGTGAGGTCTTAACATTGGTTCACTTCTGGAGTACCTAAGAATCTTCAAATGCATTCACAGGTTAATAATAAAATTAAAATAAAATTAATAAATTCGCTTCGCTTCCACCATATCATTCCGTTTGTAACTCCTCCAAATACTCATGTAAAAAATTTCAATACAAATTTAATTAGGCCTAACGATTTTGCAACAACAAAATACTACAGTACCCCGAACAAACATTCCCACACTCTTCTCTTAATAACAGACAAAACCAACTCACACGGTTATGCTATTTCGTTCAGGTAAACGAAAGCATAACAAGTGGAGAGAGATAAAAGAGTTTATAAGTGCTTTTGTAAGATTTAAAAGTTTTTCCAAATGATTTGTATTTTAATTTAATATTTTTATCCCCCGTCTATTGAGCTTTCGATGTCGTCACTCACACGACATATATATGGTGATTACTTCCAATATTCGGTATGTTAATGATTTTGAAGGGATTATACACCGGAATTATTTATACATTATACATTGAAATTCGGTATATAAGTTCGTAATGGGTACTACATCCTATGACAACTTATTGCATATGACATCCATGTCTTCGTATAGTCCACATATAACGCTACATTTAATATTTAGTATTTAGCTGATTTATGCGAGATTATTCATGAGAATTGGTTGAAATTTTAGATTTCAAGTCCGTTATGAATACTACAACCTTAGAAAATTGTCTATGCAGGTCCACTACTCCGTATAGCCTGCATACAACGGCACCTCTGTTAATTCGGTACTTTGCTTATATTAGCGTCTTTATCCTGACGGAATTGTTGTAAATTTCGTATATGAAGTTTGGAATCGGTACTACAGCTTTATGCAGAGCCTGGTCTTCTCATATAACTGTTAAAGGGATTAAGCATGACCATTTTCCAACAACAAAATATTATGGTATCCCGGACAAACAAGCCACCACTGTTCCTTTTTTGTAATGGACAAAAGCAACTCATAATCCCCTTTGTTTTGTATTATCATTTTTGCTACATAACGGTGAATAAACTTTTGGTTCTTTGACCTGGATTCATCATATCAGATTAACATCTCATCTAACCTAACCTAAAATACAGTCCATTACAAATTATGCCTTATTGTTTGTTTTTCTTATTCAAATGTTCATTTGCAGGAATAATAAACATCCACTACATTATAAACACAATTTTTTGTCATCAATATCATAATACACTTTTATAAAAAAGGTTGGCCTTTTATTGTTGTGTGCCCACGAAAACTAATAACAGACAAAATGTTACAATAACAAAACTGCCACTTTGAAACGCGGAGCTCACTTTTTCTTTTGCGGTCAGAATCTAATCATTGGGGACAACAATATTCAACAGTGGAAGTGCAAAAGACGAATAATTTGATAGAATCAAAAACATTAATTTGTACCATAGACAAATAAAGGTATAGACTAAAAAGTTTTAAAATTTATCCCTTCCGGCAGATGTCACTATGATTGATCTTGGGCCAGTAAAGTCACTCAGGGCTAGTGAAGACACTCGACTTCGAAAACAATTTATTCAAGTTCTATATTTTTATATTTCACGAAATAGTTAGGTAATGTAAATGTAAACAAAGTCGCTGTTTAGTATTTAATTGATAAATAGTAATAAATCATAAAAATATTCAATATTTTGTATTTTGAGAGAATTGAGTGAATAGACTTTTGCTCTCTCACAGCATGAACGACATCTATTGAAGCACTTTTTTCGGAGATGAGACAACTTTTTAGTCTATACCTAATTTGTCTATGGTTATACTATTTTATTAAATTTGTGTTGTTGTGTTGCATTTTGATATGAGATAAATAACTCCTTCATATTACAATTTCTGCACAGTGCATTCACACATGCCTGGCAGTCGTCGCATGACCGCCAGTAATAAATACATACCTTCGTTCACTTGTCGTTCTGCTTTGATACAGGTCCGCTAGACCACTCTGTCGGTCGATCCCGGTTAAGTAACACATAATTCTAAATATTTGTCTGCCAAGTTCGTGTAAGTGGGTGTATATCTGTATAGTTAAAAAGCATTATTGACAATTGACAGGTGAAAGAATGTATAATAAGTAACGAGAGATGAAAATGATTATAAGTGCGGTTGTAAGTTTCAGAAGATTTTCCAGAAGAATTAATGTTAATTCTATGTCTGTCCACGATTCGTGTAGCTCCAATATTATGGTACTTCCCAATTTTCGGTATTTTGGTGATTTTAGCGACACTATTCTTATTGTGTACAAAAGCCTATGACAGAAATGCGCCTCTGTAGGCCCACGTCTTCGAATAACATATATATAGAGACTTCTTCCAATATTCAGGAGTTTTATGATTTCAGATTGATTATACACCGGAATTGTTAATGCATTATACACTGAAGTTCGGTATTTGAAGTTCGAAATAGGTACTACAGCCTTCAACAACTTATTGCATATGCAGGCCCTCGTCTTATTTTTTTAGGAAATTTTTAATAAAATATTTCAAATTCCTTAAAATTGGTGGATGGTTTTTAAGGTTCAGCCGGGTGAACTTAGGAGCCTTTTCACTTGTTTTCTTTCTATTTTATTTATCCTTTCATATTAAGGTCTACGTCATCGTATAGCCCACCTATAATGATACCTCCCAATATTAGGTCTTTTGATGATTAAAGCTATATTATTCACGGGAATTTCGCATTTCAAGTTCGTAATGAATACAACAACCTAAGAAAATTGTCCATGCAGGCTCAGGACTTAATATAGCACACATATAACGGTACCACCCTTTATTCGGTACTTCGATTATATAAACTACTTTATTCATTCATTATTAGCGACATTATTCTAGGAAATATTTTTCCTATAAAAATCCCGACAATTGTTCCCCAAGTCCCTATAGTGAGGTCTTAACATTGGTTCACTTCTGGAGTACCTAAGAATCTTCAAATGCATTCACAGGTTAATAATAAAATTAAAATAAAATTAATAAACTCGCTTCGCTTCCACCATATCATTCCGTTTGTAACTCCTCCAAATACTCATGTAAACAATTTCAATACAAATTTAATTAGGCCTAACGATTTTGCAATAACAAAATGCTACAGTACCCCGAACAAACATTCCCACACTGTTCTCTTAATAAAGGCATGGTCGACGAAGAGATTTTTGTTGTAACAGACAAAACCAACTCACACGGTTATGCTATTTCGTTCAGGTAAACGAAAGCATAACAAGTGGAGAGAAAAAAATATTTATAAGTGCTTTTGTAAGATTTAAAAGTTTTTCCAAAAGATTTGTATTTTAATTTAATATTTTTATCCCCCGTCTATTGAGCTTTCGATGTCGTCACTCACACGGCATATATATGGTGATTACTTCCAATATTCGGTATGTTAATGATTTTGAAGGGATTATACACCGGAATTATTTATACATTATACATTGAAATTCGGTATATAAGTTCGTAATGGGTACTACATCCTATGACAACTAATTGCATATGAGATCCATGTCTTCGTATAGCCCACATATAACGATACATTTAATATTCAGTATTTAGCTGATTTATGCGATATTATTCATGATAATTGGTTGAAATTTTAGATTTCAAGTCCGTTATGAATACTACAACCTTAGAAAATTGTCTATGCAGGTCCACTACTCCGTATAGCCTGCATACAACGGCACCTCTGTTAATTCGGTACTTTGCTTATATTAGCGTCTTTATCCTGATGGAATTGTTGTAAATTTCGTATATGAAGTTTGGAATCGGTACTACAGCTTTATGCAGAGCCTGGTATTCTCATATAACTGTTAAAGGGATTAAGCACGACCATTTTCCAACAACAAAATATTATGGTATCCCGAAACAAACAAGCCACCACTAATCCTTTTTTTGTAATGGACAAAAGCAACTCATATAGTTTTGCTGAAATGAAATTCTTGTAACCCGATACTTCAACATCCAACTCCAGCAAGTAGCCAACTGCTAGCAGTCAACGAACGCACAAGAGAATTGTCAGCATTTTGGATGTTTTATATTAAGTTGAAATTATTTCTAGCTTTAGTTCGATTTGGATAACAATAAAGAGAACATTTGTGGAAATAAAAACGGCTTGTGGAAATAAAAATGGATTCAATATTTACTCATTTATTATTGCAAAAGCACAATGTCTTACGACTCGCCATAAGCAATTATTTAACTGGCGCCCAACTAGCATTGATTGAACCTTGAAATATAAAGACAGCAGGCTTCGAAAAAGTCTGGGCTGCGAAGAAAGGAAAGGAAAAGAGGACATCAGGCTTCGATATAGTCTGGGGTTCGAAGGTTTAACAGCGACATCAGCAACATTAACAAAAAAGTGACAACACCAGCAGCAGTGACAACAACAGCAGTAACAATAACAGCAGCATCAACAATAGCCGCAGCGACAACACTACAATAGTGGCAGTAACAACAGCAGCAGTAACCACATCAACAACAACAGTAAAAAAACAATGGACATGCGAGTAGTATTAGAGAAGTAAGATATATTAATTGTAAGATTTTACTAATATTAATTGTGAGAATAATTGAGTGCAAAAAATTGATCATTTACTTAATTCGGCTCAGGTTTTTTTGTTAAAGAATAATCAAAATTTAGACCAGGCAATTTATTTAGCCAATTTCCTGTGGACAGAAAGCCCGCCAGTACCGCAGAAAGTATACGCGCGCTCATTTCTGCAGCTTTGGACCCTCACCAAAGAGACCAGTTTGAAAAACAAATTTCGGACATAAAAGATAATTTCGATAAATATTCAATAACGGCCCCGAAGCTGTGTCTTACAAAGAAATTGAAATGAATCTACAATGTCGGTGCGATGAGTCCTTAGGCGTCGTGAAATCCCTACCTGAATTCGAAGACAAACATGAATCGTATGTTTCATGGCGCCAGGCTGTTCACACAGCCTACAAGGTATTCTACGACGAGGTAGAAAAAAATTTACTTTACTTATACATAAAACTGCTATGTCGTACGAAGGTGCTGTTGCAAATTCTATGGTCGAAAAATACCGGATGGATGCGCTACGAGTTTTCATCTCTGGCATCGATCAAATTGGCAGCCGGAAAAAAGACCTAATAGCGGTACTGCCAAATATACTGGGCCGAAACATCAAAGAATAAATCATCTCTCCCAAGACGAGCTGGAACGCTCTCAAAACTACCACCAGGATGCAGGGACCGAGGCAGACAATGTCGAAATTCATGCTCAGGACGAATTCGATCAGATTACTTTTTTAGGAGCAGTTCCCTGCTACCGTTTGTAGAAAGAGAAGTGGCAGGGAAATCATTAAATTACTTCTAGATACGGGTGCTTCGAAGAAATATATTAAACCTATAAAAGGTTTAAACGACATAGTTCCAGTAAGCAACCCATTAATGGTGAAGTGAATTCATGGCTTCACAGCAATTAAAGAAAAGTGTACGGTGAATATTTTCAACACCAATAGTCCGTTTTTTATCTTACCTTCACTCTCAACGTTTGACGGTATCATTGGCCTCGATCTGTTAACACAGACAAGTGCAACCTTGAACTTTGGGAATAGGGAACTGAAAACTATAACTGGCATCCAAAAGATCCAATTTTTAAAATGCGTAATTGTAAATTTTACACAAGTGGAGGACATACAAGTGCCCCAATCTATCGCAAGAAAGTTTAGGGAAATTATAAAACAATTTTTGGGCGTTTTTGCAAATCCCAAAGAATCACTCTCATACAATACGAATATTGTAGCTGCTATTCGCCAATAATAGTGTTCCCACCTACTCAAGACTACCCCTAAACCCATGGGTGTAGCTGACTTCGTTAACAACGAAATTAAAGATCTTCTGCAGAATGGCATAATACGGCCTTCTAGTTCAATATGCTGCCAATATCTGAATTTCTCGGGAAAAAATCACATATTTTTTTCAGGAAAGTGTTGAATACCTTGCTTTATAGTTTACAAAAATTGTATAAAAATGAATCCAGGGAAGGTAGAGGCCATCCTCAAGTATGAAAAATCTGAAACACTCTTTAATGTAAGGTCATTTCTGGGATTGGCAAGGTAATACAGATGCTTCATTAAAGATTTCGCGTCTTTTGCCAAGCCACTAACCGATATTCTAAAGAGCGAAAACGGCAAAGTTAGTGCTTCTCAATCGAAAAGAATAAAAAAAATGTTTCGGATCGCAATCCGAACGCCAAAATTAAACGATGAAAAGCGTTCATCGACGAGCACAATGCAAAAATCTTTTACACACCTGGAAAAGAAAATTATGTAGTCGATGCCTTGTCCCGACAACATATTCACGCTTTAGAAGAAGACGTGCAGTCGGATATTGCTACAGTGAGCGAGTTGTCGCTCACTTACACAATTGAAAAGACAGACAAACCAGTAAACTGTTTTCGGAATCAAATAGTAAAAGAAGAAATCGGAAGTGATTTAGTAAGAACAACCATTATGTTTGGTAAGAAAACAGGAAATTTCTTGTATTTTTCAGATAGAGATGTGGTAAATGCAATTTTTTGTGATTTAAAAAGACTGTCATTTATTCAACACAGATTAGTGGAAAATGTAAACCAAATTCTGCAGGACTATTTTTTCCCAAAAATGACGACAATAGCCAGCGAGGTGTTTTCAAACTGTAAAGCATGTCAAAAAGCTAAATATGATCGACACCCTAAGAGGCAATTTCTTGGAGAAACTCCCATTCCTTCATACACTGGGGAAATGCTGCATATTGACATCTTCTCAACTGCGTTGATAAATTCTCAAAATTCGCAATTGTTCAATTAATCGCTTCCAGAACAATTATAGACGTGAAATCCGCCATTTTGCAGCTTATGAAACTATAAACAAAAACAATATATTGTGACAACGAACCATCTATTAATTCTGAAACAATCAAGTCCATTTTAAATAATCGATTTAATGTAGAAATATCCAATGCTCCACCCATTCATAGTTGCTCAAATGGACAGGTAGAGAGATTTCACAGCACCTTGGTGGAAATAGCACGATGTCTAAAGATCGAATGAAATATTGAAGACACAGTTGAATTAATATATCAAGCAACAATGGGACAATTCATTCAGTTACAGATAAACGACCCATTGACGTAACTCATCCGTTGACTGGTGAATTTAACACAGAAATTAAGGAAAAAAATTTAAATGCGCAGAATATTCAGCTGCAAAGGTTAAACCGGGCAAGACAAAACATACTTTTTAAATTAGGGGAAAAAGTCCTCGCAAAGTCAAATAAACGGTTAGGGAATAAATTTACGCATTTGTACACCGAAGAAATAGTCGAAGCAGGGGACCACAGTCTTAATAAAAGGGAGGGTGGTCCATAAAGACAATTTGAGGTAATTAACATAAAGTTAAGTTTTGTTTTCCTTAATATTATTAGAATCTTGAGTTCCAGTTTTATTCTCAGAATTAGTCTCTTCTTTTGTATTATCGATTTTATCGCTTTCTGTAAATACCGTATCTTCATCGTTCTTAGCATCCAACAACTAATTTTCTTTGATAGAATCTACCGTCTCTTCATCATCCACTAACAGCTTATCCAGATCGTTAGTATTTTCTTCTTCCAATAATGTATCAGCGTTCTCGAGAGGAACGTTTTCAGTGATCGTAAAAGAGACTGAGGAAATGAGAATCCATATAAAACCTATAAAAGGTTTAAACGACATAGTTCCAGTAAGCAACCGATTAATGGTGAAGTGAATTCATGGCTTCACAGCAATTAAAGAAAAGTGTACGGTGAATATTTTCAACACCAATAGTCCGTTTTTATACCCTCCACCATACTATGGAGGGTATATTAACTTTGTCATTCCGTTTGTAACTTCTCGAAATACTCATATCAGACCCAACAAAGTATATATATTCTTGATCAGCGTAAAATTCTAAGTCGATTTAGCAATGTCCGTCTGTCTGTCTGTCTGTCTATCCGTCTGTCTGTTGTAATCACGCTATCTTTCGAATAAATTGAGATAGGTGGCTAAAATTTTGCACACATGTTTATTTTTCCAGTAGGCAGGTTAAGTTCGTAAATGGGCCATGAAGGTCCACGTTTTCATATAGCCCCCATATAACGGTACCTCCCTATATTCGGTATTTTGATGATTTTAGCGACATTATTCACGGGAATTGTTTCAAATTTGGTATTTGAAGTTCAAAATGGATACTACACCCTAAGACGGAAAACTATCCGTGCAGTTCCACGTCTTGGTATAGCCCCCATATAACGGTACCTCCCGATATTCGGTATTCAGATGATTTTAGCGACATTATTCACGGGAATTGTTTCAAATTTGGTATTTGAAGTTCAAAATGGATACTACACCCTAAGACAGAACATTGTCTGTGCAGGTCCACGTCTTCATATAGCCCCCATATAACGGCACCTCCCTATATTCGGTATTTTGATGATTTTAGCGACATTATTCACCGGAATGGTTTTAAAATTGGTATTTGAAGTTCGTTATGGGAACTACAGTCTGTGGCAGAAAATTGTCTGTGCGGGTCCAGGTCTTCGTATAGCCCCCATATAACGGTACCTTCCTATATTCGGTATTTTGATGATTTTAGCTACATTATTCACCGTTTATTTCAAGTTTCGAATTTGAATATGGTAGTGGCTTATGACAAACAATGCCTATGTATGTCCACGTCGTATAGACCCCAAAATAACGGCTATATTCGGTATTTTTAAAATTTTAACAGAATTTTTTAAGGATTTTATTTTTTGAAAATTTCCAAATTCGTTGCAAATGGTGGGGGGTATTAAAAGTTCGGCCCGGCCGAACTTACTGCTTTTTAACTTGTTTATCTTACCTTCACTCTCGACGTTTTCACGACGATTCAATTTTTAAAATGCGTAATTGTAAATTTTACACAAGTGGAGGACATACAAGTGCCCCAATCTATCGCAAGAAAATTTAGGGAAATGATGAAACAATTTTTGGGCGTTTTTGCAAATCCCAAAGAATCACTCTCATACAATACGAATATTGTAGATGCTATTCGCCAATAATAGTGTTCCCACCTACTCAAGACTACCCCTAAACCCATGGGTGTAGCTGACTTCGTTAACAACGAAATTAAAGATCTTCTGCAGAATGGCATAATACGGCCTTCTAGTTCAATATGCTGCCAATATCTGAATTTCCCGGGAAAAAATCACATATTTTTTTCAGGAAAGTGTTGAATACCTTGCTTTATAGTTTACAAAAATTGTATAAAAATGAATCCAGGGAAGGTAAAGGCCATCCTCAAGTATGAAAAATCTGAAACACTCTTTAATGTAAGGTCATTTCTGGGATTGGCAAGCTAATACAGATGCTTCATTAAAGATTTCGCGTCTATTGCCAAGCCACTAACCGATATTCTAAAGAGCGAAAACGGCAAAGTTAGTGCTTCTCAATCGAAAAGAATAAAAAAAATCTTAATGAGGTGCAACTCCAAACGTTCAATTACAAAAAACCATTTGATTTAACAACGGAAGCCTCGTCGGCTGGTTTAGGTGCAGTCTTGTCCCAAGATGGAAAGCCAATAACCATGATTTCGAGAGCAGAGAATTAAATTTTGCTACAAATGAAAGGGAAATACTGGCGATAGTATGAACCTTAAACAAACTCAGGAACTATTTATACGGTGTGAAAAATTTGTATATTTTTTCGGACCACCAGCCTCTGACATTCTCTGTTTCGGATCGCAATCCGAACGCCAAAATTAAACGATGAAAAGCGTTCATCGACGAGCACAATGCAAAAATCTTTTACACACCTGGAAAAGAAAATTATGTAGTCGATGCCTTGTCCCGACAACATATTCACGCTTTAGAAGAAGACGTGCAGTCGGATATTGCTACAGTGAGCGAGTTGTCGCTCACTTACACAATTGAAAAGACAGACAAACCAGTAAACTGTTTTCGTAATCAAATAGTAAAAGAAGAAAGCGGAAGTGATTTAGTAAGAACAACCATTATGTTTGGTAAGAAAACAGGAAATTTCTTGTATTTCTCAGATAGAGATGTGGTAAATGCAATTTTTTGTGGTTTAAAAAGACTGACATTTATTCAACACAGATTAGTGGAAAATGTAAACCAAATTCTGCAGGACTATTTTTTCCCAAAAATGACGACAATAGCCAGCGAGGTGGTTTCAAACTGTGAAGCATGTCAAAAAGCTAAATATGATCGACACCCCAAGAGGCAAATTCTTGGAGAAACTCCCATTCCTTCATACACTGGGGAAATGCTGCATGTTGACATCTTCTCAACTGCGTTGATAAATTCTCAAAATTCGCAATTGTTCAATTAATCGCTTCCAGAACAATTATAGACGTGAAATCCGCCATTTTGCAGCTTATGAAACTATAAACAAAAACAATATATTGTGACAACGAACCATCTATTAATTCTGAAACAATCAAGTCTATTTTAAATAATCGATTTAATGTAGAAATATCCAATGCTCAACCAATTAATAGTTGCTCAAATGGACAGGTAGAGAGATTTCACAGCACCTTGGTGGAAATAGCACGATGTCTAAAGATCGAAAGAAATATTGAAGACACAGTTGAATTAATATATCAAGCAACAATGGGACAATTCATTCAGTTACAGATAAACGACCCATTGACGTAACTCATCCGTTGACTGGCGAATTTAACACAGAAATTAAGGTCAAAATTTAAATGCGCAGAATATTCAGCTGCAAAGGTTAAACCGGGCAAGACAAAACATACTTTTCAAAGTAGGGGACAAAGTCCTCGCAAAGTCAAATAAACGGTTAGGGAATAAATTTACGCATTTGTACACCGAAGAAATAGTCGAAGCAGGGGACCACAGTCTTAATAAAAGGGAGGGTGGTCCATAAAGACAATTTGAGGTAATTAACATAAAGTTAAGTTTTGTTTTCCTTAATATCATTAGAACCTTGAGTTCCAGTTTTATTCTCAGAATTAGTCTCTTCTTTTGTATTATCGATTTTATCGCTTTCTGTAAATACCGTATCTTCATCGTTCTTAGCATCCAACAACTAATTTTCTTTGATAGAATCTACCGTCTCTTCATCATCCACTAACAGCTTATCCAGATCGTTAGTATTTTCTTCTTCCAATAATGTATCAGCGTTCTCGAGAGGAACGTTTTCAGTGATCGTAAAAGAGACTGAGGAAATGAGAATCCATATAAAACCTATAAAAGGTTTAAACGACATAGTTCCAGTAAGCAACCGATTAATGGTGAAGTGAATTCATGGCTTCACAGCAATTAAAGAAAAGTGTACGGTGAATATTTTCAACACCAATAGTCCGTTTTTATACCCTCCACCATACTATGGAGGGTATATTAACTTTGTCATTCCGTTTGTAACTCCTCGAAATACTCATATCAGACCCAACAAAGTATATATATTCTTGATCAGCGTAAAATTCTAAGTCGATTTAGCAATGTCCGTCTGTCTGTCTGTCTGTCTATCCGTCTGTCTGTTGTAATCACGCTATCTTTCGAATAAATTGAGATAGGTGGCTAAAATTTTGCACACATGTTTATTTTTCCAGTAGGCAGGTTAAGTTCGTAAATGGGCCATGAAGGTCCACGTTTTCATATAGCCCCCATATAACGGTACCTCCCTATATTCGGTATTTTGATGATTTTAGCGACATTATTCACGGGAATTGTTTCAAATTTGGTATTTGAAGTTCAAAATGGATACTACACCCTAAGACGGAAAACTATCCGTGCAGTTCCACGTCTTGGTATAGCCCCCATATAACGGTACCTCCCGATATTCGGTATTCTGATGATTTTAGCGACATTATTCACGGGAATTGTTTCAAATTTGGTATTTGAAGTTCAAAATGGATACTACACCCTAAGACAGAACATTGTCTGTGCAGGTCCACGTCTTCATATAGCCCCCATATAACGGCACCTCCCTATATTCGGTATTTTGATGATTTTAGCGACATTATTCACCGGAATGGTTTTAAAATTGGTATTTGAAGTTCGTTATGGGAACTACAGTCTGTGGCAGAAAATTGTCTGTGCGGGTCCAGGTCTTCGTATAGCCCCCATATAACGGTACCTTCCTATATTCGGTATTTTGATGATTTTAGCTACATTATTCACCGTTTATTTCAAGTTTCGAATTTGAATATGGTAGTGGCTTATGACAAACAATGCCTATGTATGTCCACGTCGTATAGACCCCAAAATAACGGCTATATTCGGTATTTTTAAAATTTTAACAGAATTTTTTAAGGATTTTATTTTTTGAAAATTTCCAAATTCGTTGCAAATGGTGGGGGGTATTAAAAGTTCGGCCCGGCCGAACTTACTGCTTTTTAACTTGTTTATCTTACCTTCACTCTCGACGTTTTCACGACGATTCAATTTTTAAAATGCGTAATTGTAAATTTTACACAAGTGGAGGACATACAAGTGCCCCAATCTATCGCAAGAAAATTTAGGGAAATGATGAAACAATTTTTGGGCGTTTTTGCAAATCCCAAAGAATCACTCTCATACAATACGAATATTGTAGATGCTATTCGCCAATAATAGTGTTCCCACCTACTCAAGACTACCCCTAAACCCATGGGTGTAACTGACTTCGTTAACAACGAAATTAAAGATCTTCTGCAGAATGGCATAATACGGCCTTCTAGTTCAATATGCTGCCAATATCGGGAAAAAATCACATATTTTTTTCAGGAAAGTGTTGAATACCTTGCTTTATAGTTTACAAAAATTGTATAAAAATGAATCCAGGGAAGGTAAAGGCCATCCTCAAGTATGAAAAATCTGAAACACTCTTTAATGTAAGGTCATTTCTGGGATTGGCAAGCTAATACAGATGCTTCATTAAAGATTTCGCGTCTATTGCCAAGCCACTAACCGATATTCTAAAGAGCGAAAACGGCAAAGTTAGTGCTTCTCAATCGAAAAGAATAAAAAAAATCTTAATGAGGTGCAACTCCAAACGTTCAATTACAAAAAACCATTTGATTTAACAACGGAAGCCTCGTCGGCTGGTTTAGGTGCAGTCTTGTCCCAAGATGGAAAGCCAATAACCATGATTTCGAGAGCAGAGAATTAAATTTTGCTACAAATGAAAGGGAAATACTGGCGATAGTATGAACCTTAAACAAACTCAGGAACTATTTATACGGTGTGAAAAATTTGTATATTTTTTCGGACCACCAGCCTCTGACATTCTCTGTTTCGGATCGCAATCCGAACGCCAAAATTAAACGATGAAAAGCGTTCATCGACGAGCACAATGCAAAAATCTTTTACACACCTGGAAAAGAAAATTATGTAGTCGATGCCTTGTCCCGACAACATATTCACGCTTTAGAAGAAGACGTGCAGTCGGATATTGCTACAGTGAGCGAGTTGTCGCTCACTTACACAATTGAAAAGACAGACAAACCAGTAAACTGTTTTCGTAATCAAATAGTAAAAGAAGAAAGCGGAAGTGATTTAGTAAGAACAACCATTATGTTTGGTAAGAAAACAGGAAATTTCTTGTATTTCTCAGATAGAGATGTGGTAAATGCAATTTTTTGTGGTTTAAAAAGACTGACATTTATTCAACACAGATTAGTGGAAAATGTAAACCAAATTCTGCAGGACTATTTTTTCCCAAAAATGACGACAATAGCCAGCGAGGTGGTTTCAAACTGTGAAGCATGTCAAAAAGCTAAATATGATCGACACCCCAAGAGGCAAATTCTTGGAGAAACTCCCATTCCTTCATACACTGGGGAAATGCTGCATGTTGACATCTTCTCAACTGCGTTGATAAATTCTCAAAATTCGCAATTGTTCAATTAATCGCTTCCAGAACAATTATAGACGTGAAATCCGCCATTTTGCAGCTTATGAAACTATAAACAAAAACAATATATTGTGACAACGAACCATCTATTAATTCTGAAACAATCAAGTCTATTTTAAATAATCGATTTAATGTAGAAATATCCAATGCTCAACCAATTAATAGTTGCTCAAATGGACAGGTAGAGAGATTTCACAGCACCTTGGTGGAAATAGCACGATGTCTAAAGATCGAAAGAAATATTGAAGACACAGTTGAATTAATATATCAAGCAACAATGGGACAATTCATTCAGTTACAGATAAACGACCCATTGACGTAACTCATCCGTTGACTGGCGAATTTAACACAGAAATTAAGGTCAAAATTTAAATGCGCAGAATATTCAGCTGCAAAGGTTAAACCGGGCAAGACAAAACATACTTTTCAAAGTAGGGGACAAAGTCCTCGCAAAGTCAAATAAACGGTTAGGGAATAAATTTACGCATTTGTACACCGAAGAAATAGTCGAAGCAGGGGACCACAGTCTTAATAAAAGGGAGGGTGGTCCATAAAGACAATTTGAGGTAATTAACATAAAGTTAAGTTTTGTTTTCCTTAATATCATTAGAACCTTGAGTTCCAGTTTTATTCTCAGAATTAGTCTCTTCTTTTGTATTATCGATTTTATCGCTTTCTGTAAATACCGTATCTTCATCGTTCTTAGCATCCAACAACTAATTTTCTTTGATAGAATCTACCGTCTCTTCATCATCCACTAACAGCTTATCCAGATCGTTAGTATTTTCTTCTTCCAATAATGTATCAGCGTTCTCGAGACGAACGTTTTCAGTGATCGTAAAAGAGACTGAGGAAATGAGAATAAATTTTCCCGGGCCACACCTGAAACAGCTATTGGACTCGGATATACGACATATGAAGACGCTTATTGAAACACTAAAGATTCATCATAGGCATGCTCGAAGTCTAAATTTTCTGGATAGCGCGTTAAAAGTTGTAGCTGGCACTCCCGATTTTGGCGACTTTGAAAAAATTAAATTTACACACAAAGAGCTCATTGAATCAGAACACAGGCAGATAAGCATTAACACTAAAACCCAAAAAAATAAACGACTTATCGGAAACAATAGTTTGATAAATAACGAACAAACCAAAACAGATAAACATAGAATATTTTTATGAGAAACTACTATTAAGAAATGGAATTATATTCATGGAATTTGAAAACCTAATGTTATCTATCACTTTTTCAAAATTAGGAATAATTAACGCATCAATTTTAGACTCCAGTGATTTGGAGAAATTTATCAATGAGATCTCTACAAATATCACTATTACCGATATTATTGAAGTGTCCAATATTGACGGCAATTTTGAACATTTTATAATAAAGTATCGTAGGATTAAATTAGTTTGTAAGAAAATAAAAATGCATCCAGTAGAACACAATTACACTATCCTTAATTTCGCTGAAAACAAAAACATAGCTGATTGCGGTGACAGAATAATTCCAATCGTAAATTGCGTGGCTACTCTTACTTCAACCTTCTGTAGAGAACAACACAATACAACTTGTTCGCAGCATCTTCATTCTGGAGAGATCGCACAGTGCACTACTCGTCCAAGTCACCTCGAACCGTTAACAGTTAAAGACGATGGCGTTATCATAATTAATGATAAAATGGTTATCATAAATGGACAACCGGTGAACGGCACGACCCTCATTACATTCGATGAAGAAGTAACTATTAATAACTCAATACACCGGAATTTGAGAAACTGCGTTAAAAATGTCCAGTACCGGCCGTGTCAACGCTTCTCAACATAACGGCTCATGAAGAAATTCCGAGTTTGTCATACTTACAAAAACTTAATTTGAATAATCTACGGTACATTGGCGAAATGGAGAATGAACTTTTGAAAAGACTTATTATATCTGGAGTAACCACTGTAACCTTCTTGATCAGTTGCTACGCTCTTTTCAAATATTAACGGAAACGTCAGAGACTACAACTAAAACGTGTGATTAAAGATGTTATTGACAGTTTCAGGAAGCCCGAGGACGTTCTTCATCTAAGCGAGGGAGGAGTTAAGACAGTCTCCCATCAATAAGTTATCATGAAGCAAAACACGCGTTGACGGCATGATGTTGGTGCTAAGTCATCACTTATTACAGACATCATACGATGAAATTCTTGGAACCCGATACTTCAATATCCAACTCCAGCAAGTAGCCAACTGGTAACAGTCAACGAACGCACAAGCGCATTGTCAGTATTTTGGATATTTAGAATTAAGTTGAAATTATATCTAGCTTTAGTTCGATTTGGATAGCAATAAAGAGCACAACGCCCAACGTCTTGTGGAAATAAAAATGCATTCAATATTAACTCATTTATTGCGTAGCAATATGAAAATAAAAGAAATGGAAAAAAATAAAAACACAATCAATTAATAATTTTTCCCACTGAGCAGTGGGCAATATATTTTTTATAAAGTGGTTGTTCATAGAACAATATTACCTTCGTACAAAGAATTTTTAGCAGTAGGACGTAATCCTATGCTTTTTAGTACTCGTAGAGTGGGTAGAACACTGTAAAGGCGGCAATTAAAAACGTCACTAGTTAGGCATTACCTTTGACATTAGACATTACCGAAGGAGTAGAAAAATCTCACGTGTTACAAATATGTAATATTAACACAATTTTATGAATTGAAAGTAAACATTCCGCCGGCCTTTGCAACATTCAATTGTGTTGAAATTTTACGTTAAAGTTATTTTATGTGAGCTTGTGGAGCACGATCGTGCCATGCCAACCGATCGCATCATGAAAACTGAAAGAATGTGCTCGTAGAGCAAGATCGTGCAATGCCTCGTCAAGGTTCTGATCTATTGAAGGCTTAACTCGTCGAGTCCAATCTGATGAAACCACTGATCTCTCCTGGAGGAACTCCAGGGACCGCCGATTTTCTCCGAGAGAGGTTCTGCTTCATCCGTTGTGTATGTCAAGGTTTTCAGGGATAAGCGCAGCCATCAAATTGTTGTTCCTTATTGTATATGGGACGTAATCCGCACACCATCGTCGCAACCATTATTCTAAATTTTCCAACTCATATGAAAAGTAGAGGGGAAGCGAAAATGTAAATAGGAATGAACTTTGGTCAGAATGACCACAAAACCGCAGATCGTTTTTCATCTTTATAGTTTGATGCTTCGCGGCTATAACGCGGCCATCAATCTAAGTTTCCAAATTTGTATCGAAAAAGTAGGGAGGGGCGCAGACGATGCGAAACATCGACTATAACTAACTCCGTAGGAGTGGGAAAGGAATTGAAATGGCCGTCGGACGAAAGTGCCGTTTTCAATATTAAATTTCGCTCCTCACATTCGGTTATATTTATGTGAATTATGGATTGGTGATCCAGCAATATTAATAATTATAGATGCGTAGCATCTTCTTTAATATTTGGCATTCAAAATATGTCAGATGAACAATATGGGATGCCTCTTTGAAAATGAAGTACAGACGGCCGTATAGCCATTGTTTTTTGTGGATTGAAGTCACTTGCGTGACAAATGAAAAAAGAAGACGTGGTCGATCCAGATAGTCGTTGGCCAATATTTGATTAGCAAGTAATTTTCCGTAGGAAAACTGACCTATATCTTAAACACGTATGGAAAAGCGTCCGTAGGGAAAGATGTGAGCAAAAGTAACTCACAGTCCCCAGTCATTTACCCTTATCTAAGGAGAATCCCTAAACAAAAGGTTGTAGACAGGAGTTAGGCATTGCACAAGTAATGAACCAGCCGAAGACGGTGCTCTGTGCTATCAATGAACCTAGTATGTTGGTACGTGTACTCTGCAGCAGGATCTTCGGATGAAGATCTGCACCTAATAGTAGGTCAACGGGACGAGAAGAAAAGGGATCAGGGTCGACCAAACGAAGATTTGGCAATTGTGGAATGGTGTCACGTTTAATGGAAAATTATGGCAGATTTTCTGAAATTGCCGGCAGAAACAGAGCATTAGTTTCCATTTTCTGCGAAGCATCCAATGGAGAACTGATACGAATGGGACATTCCTTACGGGAATTGGAGCTTGAACGTTATTCGCGCCTATGCCCAATATTTTTTGTATACGTTCAGAAACAAAATATGCTTCTGAAGCAGGATCTATTCAGGTTCTAGCTGGGTACGTGGTACCTTTGTGCACAATATGCACCATAGCTGTGCCTAAAAATATTTTTCTGCTCTGGGTGGTATGAATGTGACGATTGTGGCGTGGCCTCAATGTGTAACAGCGTGTGATGGCGTTTAGTTCAAACAAATGTTTCTTAACTTTGCATATTCTTTCAGGTACTGAAAGTCTAAGGAATCTATGACAAACTCTAAGATAATGCCTTTGTCGTGCACAAAGCGCACATGATTTAGGCGTAGAATGCCGAAATGACCTTGAGAAATGTGGAGTTCTCTGGCTCGTGATGGAAGTTGATGGATTTGTTGCACCATTCGTAGAATGGGAACGTTTTAGATTTGTTTAGGGGTTCGACGTAATCGATGCATCTAATATCACGCAAGCAGGTCAGAGTTTAGATCCTTTCTGTAAGAAATTGATCCAAATCTTTCAGGAAGACAAAGTAGATTTGTTCTTTATGCTTTGTTCCCAAAGCACCACACAGTTCTTAGGCAATATTTGAAGACACTGGAAAACTAGAATAGGATCCCAGTCTTTTGTCAACACACTCGTTTATGCCTCTTTGTAGTTTCTTTAACCCTGCACTAGTTTCTTTGTCTAAGACTAGAAGGTCAAAGAGGAGCTTAAGTTGGTGGTTCACCAAAACTTGAGGATTGTCATGTGTAGAAAACATGACACTCCATGCTAAGCTTAAGTTGCTTAGCAAATTGTTGCGCACAAGTTGTATTGTGTTGTTCTCTACAGAAGGTTGCAGTAAGGGTGGCCATGCAGTTTATTATTGGAATTATTCTGTCACTGCAATCAGCTATGTTTTTGTTTTCAGCGAAATTAAGGATAGTGTCATTGTGTTCTACTGAATGCATTATTATTCTTTTACAAACTAATTTAATCCTAGGATACTTTATTATAAAATGTACAAAATTGTCGTTTAAAACGACATTGATAGATAACACCAGGTTTCCAAATTCCATGATAATAATTCTATTTCTTGATAGTAGTTCCTCATATAAATAAACTGTGTTTATCTATTTTGTTTTTTCGTTATTTTTTAAACCATTTATTATTTCCGATAATTCGTTTATTTTTTTCTTGGGTTTTAGTGCTAATGCTAAATTCTCCAAATCGCTGGAGTCTAAAATTGACGTGTTAATTATTCCTAATTTTAAAAGAGTGATAGATAACACCAAGTTTTTAAATTTCATGATAATAATTCTATTTCTTGATAGTTGTTTCTCATATAAATAATCTGTGTTTATCTGTTTTGTTTTTTCGTTATTTATTAAACCATTTATTATTTCCGATAATAAATAGGCTTATCTGCCTATGTTCTGATTCAATGAGCTCTTTCTGTGTAAATTTAATTTTTTCAAAGTCGTCAAAATCGGAGGTGTCTTCATATGTCGTATATCCGAGTCCAATAGCTGTCTCATGTGTGACCTGGGAAAATTGATTCTCATTTCTTCGTCTCTTTTACGATCACTGAGTACATGGTTAAATTTGTTGATTGTTTTAGATATCCGAATTCCTCCCAAATAACGGCATTTCCGTCCATAATGGGTATGAAATTCGAATTGGTGAAATCAGTCATTTATGTTAATTTCCTTAAATTACCTTAATGGACCACCCTCCCTTTTATTAAGACTGTGGTCCCCAAGTCTGCTTCGACAGTTTCTTCGGTGTAAAATTGCGTAAGTTTATTTCTTAATCGTTTATTTGATTTTACGAGGACTTTGTCCCCTACATTGAAAGGTATGTTTTGTCTTGTTTGGTTTAACCTTTGCAACTGAATATTTTGTACATTCAAATTTTTTTCCTAACGTCTGTGTTAAGTTCAATAGTCAACCGATGAATTATGTCAATGGGTCGTTTATCCGTGACTGAATGAATTGTCCTATTGTATTATATTGTTGCTTGACATATTAGTTCGGCTGTGTCTTCAAAGTTATTCTTGTCAGTCGAGAAAATGTCGATATGCAACTTTTCCCCAGTATATGAAGGCGTTTCTCCAAGAATTTGTCTTTTGGGGTGTCGATCGTATTGCGCTTTTTGGCATACTTTACAGTTTGAAAACACCTCGTTAGATATCATCGTCATTTTTGGGAAAAAATAGTCTTGCAGAATATGTTTTACATTCTCCTGGGCGGCTCTATATGCCCTTTTGTGTTCCAAGACAGTAATTTC
Organism: Musca domestica; assembly: GCF_030504385.1. Taxonomy (NCBI): domain Eukaryota; kingdom Metazoa; phylum Arthropoda; class Insecta; order Diptera; family Muscidae; genus Musca; species Musca domestica. The sequence goes on along the minus strand of NW_026712293.1, from coordinate 9,035,949 downwards.
TTTTTGTTCGTTTTTATCAAAAATGTCAGTTACAATGCGATCAATGTAACGGAATGTAGTTGACGGGAATGTTTCCACTAATCTATGTTGAATGAATGCCAGTACATTTAAATCGTAAAAGTTTGCATCCACCACATCACTTTTAACTACATCGCTCATTCTTTTTAAAAGTCATTCTCTACCTGAGAAATAAAAGAAATGTCGAGTTTTCTTGCCAAGCATAATGGTTGTTTTTACTGAATCACTTCCGCTTTCTTCTATTATTATTTGGTTCCGAAAACAGTTTACTGCTATGCACTGTTGCAATATCCGGCTGTACGTCTTCTTCTAAGGCGTGAATATGTTGTCGGGACAAGGCATTGGCTACATAATTTTCTTTTCCAGGTTTGTAAAAGATTTTTCCATTGTGCTCGTCGATGAACGCTTTCCATAGTTTAATTTTGGCGTTCGGATTGCGATCCGAAACGGAAAATGTCAGAGGCTGGTGGCCCGTAAAAATATTCAAATTTTTCACGCCGTTTAAATAGTTCCTGAGTTTCTTTAAGGTCCATATTGTGGCCAGCAGTTTCCTTTCATTCTATCTTTTAAGGCTATTGAAATCATGGTTATTGGTTTCCGTCTAGGAACAAGACTGCACCTAAACCAGCAGATAAGGCGTCCGTTGTCAAATCAATCTGTAATCTGGGTATTTTCACATTTTCAGATGCAAGTATTACCTTAAGTTTTTCGAACGTCTGGAGTTGCTTCTCATTAAGATTTATTTTTATCCTTTTCGATTGGGAAGCACTAATTTTGACGTTTTCGCCTTTAGGATACCGGTTAGTGGCTTGGCAATAGACGCAAAATCTTTAATAAAGCATCTGTAGTAGCTTGCCAATCACAGAAACGACCTTACATTAAAGAGTGTTGCAGGTTTTTCATACTTGAGAATGGCTTCTACCTTCTCTGGATTCATTTTTATGCCATTTCTAGAAAATATAAATCCAAGATATTCAACGCTTTCTTGGAAAAAATGTTAATTTTCCGGGAAATTCTCATATTGGCAGCGTATAATTTGTCCTTTAGAAAATACTGGGGGTATTCTTAAGGCCGAAAGGAAGTCTACAATATTCGTATTTCCGAATCGAAAATGCCGTTTTTCCCGATCTTGTTCAGATAGTGTTATTCGGTGGAAGCCTGACTTGATCAAGCGTCGTAAAAAATCTCGCTTTACCAAGATTTGAGAGAATAACGGTTATTTCAGGTATTGGATTTCCTGAAATCTATCCACTTGTGTAAAATTTGCATTTACGCATTTTAAAAATTGAATCTTTTCGATGCCAGCTAGAGTTTCCAGTTCCTTATTCTCAAAGTTCAATGTTGCACTTGTCTGCATTAACAGATCAAGGCGAATGATACCGTCAAACGTTGAGAGTGAAGGTAAGATAACAAACGGACTATTGGTGTTAAAAATATTAACCGTGCACTTTTCTTTAATTGCTGTGCAGCCGTGAATTGACTTCACCATAAATCGGTTGCTTACTGGAACTATTAAAGGTTTAATATAATTATTCGAAGCAGCGGTAGCTAGAAGTAGTTTAATGATTTTCCCTGCCACTTCTCTTTTTATAACCGCAGCAGGGAACTGCTCCTAAAAAACTATTCTGGTAGAATTCGTTCTGAGCATACATTTTAACATCGTCTGCTGCGGCTCCCGCAACTTGGTGGTAGTTTTGAAAGCGTTCGGACTCAGCTTGGGAAAGATGATTTATTCTTTAATGTTTTGGCCTAGTATATTTGGCAGCACCGCTATTGTGTCTTTTTCCCGTCTGCCATTTTGATTGATGTTGAAATGGTTGTGCCCCGGTTCTGATTTTGAGGTAAGCCGTGTACAAACGGCTTGAGCTTGGATGATTGTTGAATCGAACGGATTCGTCGACCTCCATAGATTCTACCGAATAATTCATTCCAAATAATTCATTCCTATTTGTAGTATTTTTAATTCGCTGAATGCTGTTCTTGTGATTTCGAGATTTCGCGAAGCTTTAGGCAAATTGATATCTTTTCCGATTTGATTCGAGCTCTTGGGCTAACGCCAAGGCTGATGGTAAGTCAGACGGGCGAGCAGAAAAAAGTACGTTACATAAACCTTTTTTGATGCCGGAGATGAAAACACGTAACGCAACCATCCGGTATTTTTCGAACATAGACTTTGCAACAGCACCTTCGTAGGACATAGCAGTTTTATTTATAAGTAGAGTCAATTTTTTCTCTACTTCTTCGTAGAATTATAATAGTGTCATACTACTGACAAAGAGTGGATAACTCTTGCTCAATTGAGTAAACCTGACATTTGTCCGAGTACGTGAAATCCAGGCGGGCAATTATGGCTTTAAAGTTTAAAACGGTATTTAAATATGACAACAACATATCAGCTTGGCCTTTTACTTTATTTCCAATGATTGCCACAGCCCGGTAGTATTTCGAACTGCCGTTGTATGGCTCAAATACCTTGTAGGCTAGGTGAACAGCCTGGCGCCATGAAATATACGATTCATGTTTGCCTTCGAGTTCAGGTAGGGATTTCACGACGTCTAAGGACTCATCGCACCGACATTGTGTGTATGCTTTCTGCTGTCGTAACCATTAGGTTATTATTGTTAGTCTTTCTGTCCACAGGAAATTGGCTAAATAAATTTGCTAAAAGTTCAACTTCCTGGTCTAAATCTCGATTATTCAATGAAAAAAGACCGAGCAGAAGCAGTTTATAATTACATTGGTGATCGATTTTCTAGCTTCGTGCACTAAATTAATGTTTTTTTTTTTTTATTTTTGCCACTAACTTAAAATATTTTACGTACAAATAATCCTACAAATCTTGTACTCTTATTATTAGTGGTATCTCTATTTGGATTTTTTCTGCTGTAGTTGTTGATGTGGTTGCTGCTGTTGTTGATACCGCTGCTGCTATTCTTAATGCTGCTGTTGTCACCGGTGCTTTGTTTATGCTGCAGTTGTTAATGCTGCTGTTATTTCTTCCAATTCTCCGCAGCCCAGTGTTTTTTTTTCACTATTCTTTCCCCGCAACCCACACTATTTCGCAGCTTGGTGACACTTAATGTTATAATACTTTGTGGGCAACAAATGTTTATCGTTGTTATTGCGATAAACACTCCGTTTTTTGCAATGCCAGTTGGGCGCCAGTTAAAATGATTGCCTGTTGCAAGTCTTAAGACATAAAACCCTTTGGAATAAGAGTTGAGTTGAAGTGAATTGAAGTGAATGTTAATTTCACGAGTCGTTGGTCGTTTTGTTCTTTATTAATGTCAAAATCGAACTCTAGCACACACACTTATTGCGGGCATCATACGATCAAATATTTGCAACTCGGATATTTCGATATTTATAATTAAGTTAAAATTATTTGCTAGAGTTCAATTTTGACATTAATAAAGAAAAAACGCCCAAGATCTTGTGAAATTTACATTCAGTTTACTTCAACTCAAGTTTTATTCCAAAGGTTTCTACGTCTTAAGACTTGCAACAGGCAATCATTTTAACTGGCGCCCAACTGGCATTACAAAATTCGGAGTGTTTATCGCAATAACAACGACAAACATTTCTTGCCCACAAAGTTAAGTGTCACCAAGCTGCGAAATAGTGTGGGTTGCGATGAAAGAATAGTGAAAAAAACACACCAGGCTTCGAAATAGTCTGGGCTGCGGAAAATTAGAAGAAATAAAAGAAACATTAACAACAGTAGCATAAACAAAGCATCGGTGACAACAGCAGCATTAAGAATAGCAGCAGCGACAGCAGCGGTATCAACAAATGGAGATACCACTAATAATAAGAGTACAAGATTTGTAGGATTATTTGTACGTAAAATATTTGAAGTTAGTGGCAAAAATAAAAAAAAAGATTAATTTAGTGCACGAAGCTACAAAATCGATCACCAACGTAATTATAAACTGCTTCTGCTCAGGGTTTTATGTCATTGAATAATCGAGATTTAGACCAGGAAGTTGAACTTTTAACAAATTTATTTAGCCAATTTCCTGTAGACAGGAAGCCTAACAATAATACCATAATGGTTACGACAGCAGAAAGTATACACACAATGTCGGTGCGATGAGTCCTTAGACGTCGTGAAATCCCTTCCTGAACTCGAAGGCAAACATGAATCATATGTTTCATGGCGTCGGGCTGTTCACACAGCCTACAAGGTATTTGAGCCGTACAACGACAGTTCGAAACACTACCGGGCTGTGGTAATCATTAGAAATAAAGTAAAAGGTTCAGCCGATATGGTATTGGTATCGTAAAATACAGTCCATTGCAAATTATGTCTTATTGTTCCCTTCTCTTATACATAGGTTCATGTGGAGGAATAATAAACATCCACTACATTTAAAACAATTCATATATATATTGTCGGTAAAATCGTCAAAACAGCGAAGTACGGTCCGAAATCTGGACCGACATATCCGTTTTACAAATTTAAGCAGCCTACTATTTCGTTCAGTTGAACGAAAACACAAGAAGTATAGGGAGATGGTTCTTCTATTGTACTTACGATCTCGTCACTTACATAAGAAAGTTATTGTCATAAGAATTACTTTGAAATAACTCCTGAGGAGAATATTCCCAGGGAAGAGATAAGGATTGGTGGCTCTTTTCAAAACGAAGATATTCCATATTATTAATGTCAAAATCAAACTAAACTCTAGCAAATAATTTTAACTTAATATCCAAGCTGTTGACTGTGGGCTTTTATGTTTGTTCGCTGCTTGCTGTAGGCTACTTGCTTGAGTCGCATGTTTGAGTATCGAGTTGCAAATATTTTATCGTGTGATGTCTGCAGTAAGTGATGGCTTAGCATCAACATCATGCAACCAACGTGTGTTGTATTTGACAACGAATTATTGATAGGAGACTGTGTTAACTCCTCCCTCAGTTCTGAAGGACGTCCTCGTACTTCCTGAAACTGTCAATAACAACTTGAAGCTCCCTTATAGCCGGACTCTCTGATCTTTTTGGTAATATTTGAAAAGAGCGTAGAAACTGATCAAGAAGGTTACTCCAGATATAATTGGTCTTTTCAGAAGTTCACTCTCCATTTCGCCAATATACTGTAAATTATTCATATTCAGTTTTTGTAAGTAAGTTTTTGTAAACTCGAAATTTCTTGATGACCCGTTATGTTGAAGCTTTGACACGACTGGTACTGGAGATTTTTTAACGCAGTTTTTTAAATTCAGGTATATGGAGTTATTAATCTTTACTTCTTCATCGTATGTAATGAGAGTCGTGCCGTTCATTCGTTGTCCACTTATGATAACCATTTCATCATTAATTATTATAACGCCATCATCTATAACTGTTAACAGTTGGAGGTGGCTTAGAGGAGTTGTGCTCTGCGCGACCTCTCCAGAATGAAATTGTTGCGCACAAGTTGTATTGTGTTGTTCTATACAAAAGGTTGCAGTAAGGGTGGCCATGCAGTTTATGATTGGAATTATTCTGTCACCGCAATCAGCTATGTTGTTGTTTTCACCGAAATTAAGGATAGTGTCATTAAGTTCTACTGGATGCATTATTATTCTCTTACAAACTAATTTAATCCTAGGATACTTTATTATAAAATCTGCAAAATTGTCCTTAATATTAGACACTTCAATAATATCGGTAATAGTGATATTTGTAGAGCGCTCCTTGATTAAATTCTCCAAATCACTGGAGTCTAAAATTGATGCGTTAATTATTCCTAATTTTGAAAGAGTGATAGATAACATCAGGTTTTCAAATTCCATATTCTGTGTTTATCTGTTTTGTTTTTTCGTTAAATATTAAATCATTTATTGTTTACGATAATTCGTTTATTTTTTCTTGGGTTTTCGTGTTAATGCTTATCTGCCTATGTTCTGATTCAATGAGATCTTTCTGTGTAAATTTAATATTTTCAAAGTCGTCAAAATCGGGAGTGCCAGCTACAACTTTTAACGCGGTATCCAGAAAATTTAGACTTCGAGTATGCCTATGATGAATCTTTAGTGTTTCAATAAATGTCTTCATATATCGGATATCCGAGTCCAATAGCTGTCTCATGTGTGACCTGGGAAAATGGATTCCTATTTCTTCGTCTCTTTTACGATCACTGAGTACATGGTTAAATTTGTTGAGTGTTTTAGATATCGGAATTCCTCCCAAATAACGGCATTTCCGTCCATAATTGGTATGAAATTCGAATAGGTGAAATCAGTCATTTATGTTAATTTCCTTAAATTACCTTTATGGACCACCCTCCCTTTTATTAAGACTGTGGTCCCAAGTCTGCTACGACAGTTTCTTCGGTGTAAAATTGCGTAAGTTTATTTCTTAATCGTTTATTTGATTTTACGAGGACTTTGTCCCCTACATTGAAAAGTATGTTTCGTCTTGTTTGGTTTAACCTTTGCAGCTGAATATTTTGTACATTCAAAATTTTTTCCTAACGTCTGTGTTAATTTCACTAGTCAGCGGATGAATTATGTCAATGGGTCGTTTATCCGTGACTGAATGAATTGTCCTATTGTATTATATTGTTGCTTGACATATTAGTTCGGCTGTATCTTCAATGTTTATTTCGATCTGCAGACATCGTGCTATATCTACCAAGGTGCTGTGAAATCTCTACCTGTCCATTTGAGCAAGTATGAAGCGGTGGAGCATTGGAGACTTGACTTGATTTGACTTGATTGTTTCAGAATTAATAAATGGTTCGTTGTCACAATATATTGTTTTTGTCCTCAGGTAATAGTTCATAAGCTGTATAATGGCGAATTTTACTTCTATAAAAGTGATTAATTAGACGATTGCGAATTTATCAACGCAAGTGAGAAAGTTTTTCTTGTCAGTCGAGAAAATGTCGATATGCGACTTTTCCCCAGTATATGAACGCGTTTCTCCAAGAATTTTTCTTTTGGGGTGTCGATCGTATTTCGCTTTTTGGCATACTTTACAGTTTGGAAACACCTCGTTAGATATCATCGTCATTTTTGGGAAAAAATAGTCTTGCAGAATATGTTTTACATTCTCCTGGGCGGCTCTATATGCCTATTGTGTTCCAAGACAGTAATTTCTTTTTGTTCGTTTTTATCAAAAATGTCAGTTACAATGCGATCAGTGTAACGGAATGTAGTTGACGGGAATGTTTCCACTAATCTATGTTGAATGAATGCCAGTACATTTAAATCGTAAAAGTTTGCATCCACCACATCACTTTTAACTACATCGCTCATTCTTTTTAAAAGTCATTCTCTATCTGAGAAATAAAAGAAATGTCGAGTTTTCTTGCCAAGCATAATGGTTGTTTTTACTGAATCACTTCCGCTTTCTTCTATTATTATTTGGTTCCGAAAGCAGTTTACTGCTATGCACTGTTGCAATATCCGGCTGTACGTCTTCTAAGGCGTGAATATGTTGTCGGGACAAGGCATTGGCTACATAATTTTCTTTTCCAGGTTTGTAAAAGATTTTTGCATTGTGCTCGTCGATGAACGCTTTCCATAGATTAATTTTGGCGTTCGGATTGCGATCCGAAACGGAAAATGTCAGAGGCTGGTGGTCCGTAAGAATATTCAAATTTTTCACGCCGTTTAAATAGTTCCTCAGTTTCTCTAAGGCCCATACTGTGGCCAGCAGTTTCCTTTCCTTCGTAGTGAAATTTAATTGTCTATCTTTTAAGGCTGTTGAAATCATGGTTATTGGTTTCCGTCTAGGAACAAGACTGCACCTAAAACAGCAGATGAGGCGTCCGTTGTCAAATCAATCTGTAATCTGGGTATTTTCACATTTTCAGACCCAAGTATTACCTTAAGTTTTTCGAACGTCTGGAGTTGCTTCTCATTAAGATTTACTTTTATCCTTTTCGATTGGGAAGCACTAATTTTGACGTTTTCGCCTTTTAGAATATCGATTAGTGGCTCGGCAATAGACGCAAAATCTTTAATAAAGCATCTGTAGTAGCTTGCCAATCCCAGAAACGACCTTACATTAAAGAGTGTTGCAGGTTTTTAATACTTGAGCATGGCCTCTTCCTTTTCTGGATTCATTTTTATGCCATTTCTAGAAACTATAAAGCCAAGATATTCAACGCTTTCTTGGAAAAAATGTTAATTTTCCGGGAAATTCTCATATTGGTCGCATATAATTTGTCCAATACTCATTCAATATGCTTGACGTGATCTTCCTCTGTTTCAAAGAAAATGATGACATCGTCAATATAAATATAACATGATTTCCCAATTTGCTCCCATTACATCACCAATGACCCTTTAGAAAATACTGGGGGCATTCTTAAGGCCGAAAGGAAGTCTACAATATTCATATTTCCGAATCGAAAATGCCGTTTTTTTCCCGATCTTGTTCAGATAGTGTTATTCGGTGGAAGCCTGACTTGATCAAGCGTCGTAAAAAATCTCGCTTTACCAAGATTTGAGAGAATAACGGTTATTTCAGGTATTGGATTTATTGAAATCTATCCACTTGTGTAAAATTAACATTTACGCATTTTAAAAATTGGATCTTTTCGATGCGAGCTATAGTTTTCAGTTCCTTATTCTAAAAGTTCAATGTTGCACTTGTCTGCATTGACAGATCAAGGCCAATGATACCGTCAAACGTTGAGAGTGAAGGTAAGATAACAAACGGACTATTGGTGTTAAAAATATTCACCGTGCATTTTTCTTTAATTACTGTGCAGCCGTGAATTGACTTCACCATAAATGCGTTGCTTACTGGAACTATCATAGGTTTATTATAATTATTCGAAGCAGCGGTAGCTAGAAGTAGTTTAATGATTTTCCCTGCATCTTCTCTTTTTATAACCGCAGCAGGGAACTGCTTCTAAAAAACTATTCTGGTAGAATTCGTTCTGAGCATACATTTTAACATCGTCTGCTGCGGCTCCCGCAACTTGGTGGTAGTTTTGAAAGCGTTCAGACTCAGCTTGGTAAAAATGATTTATTCTTTGATGTAAGTACCGCTATTGTGTCTTTGTCCCGTCTGCCATTTTAATTGATCTTGAAATGGTTGTGACAGGTTCTGATTTTGAGGTAAGCCGTGTGCAGCTTGAACTTGGATGATTGTTGAATCGAACGGATTCGTCGACCTCCATAGGTCATTCCTATTTGTAGTATTTTGAATTCGCTTCATAAAATGTGGATTTTTATTATAGCCACCTCCGTGTGCTGAATGGGGTTCATTTTTATTCTTGTCCCTATCTTCGCGAGATTTCGCGAAGCTTGAGGCAAATTGATATCTTTCCCGATTTGATTCGAGCTCTTGGGCTAACGCCAAAGCTAATTGTAAATCAGACGGGCGAGCAGAAAAAAGTAAGTTACTTAAATCTTTATTGATGCCGGAGATGAAAACGCCTAACGCGTTTCTATTTTTTATTTTTCGATCATAGAATTTGCAACAGCACCTTCGTTTGACAAAGCAGTTTTATTTATAAGTAGAGTCAATTTTTTCTCTACTTCGTCGTAGAATTCTAGTGTCATACTACCCTGACAGAGAGTTTATAGCTCTTGCGCAATTAAGTAAATCTGACGTTTTTCCGAGTACGTGAAATCCAGGCGGACAATTGTGGCTTTGAAGTTTAAAACGGTATTAAAAGAGGACAACAATATATCGGCTGAACTTTTCACCTTATTTCTAATGATTACCACAGCCCGGTAGTGTTTAAAACTGCCGTTGTATGGCTCAAATACATTGTAGGCTGTGTGAACAGCCTGACGCCATGAAACATACGAATTCAGGTAGTCTAAAAACTCATCGCACCGACATTGTGTGTATGCTTTCTGCTGTCGTAAGCATTATGTTATTATTGTTAGGCTTTCTGTCCATAGGAAATTGGCTAAATAAATTTGTAAAGAGTTCAAATTCCGGGTCTAAATCTCATTATTCATTAACAAAAAAGCCGAGCAGAAGCAGTTTATAATTACGTTGGTGATCGGTTTTGTAGCTTCGTGCACTAAATTAATGTTATAATTTAGCCAAACAGAACGAATAAACTTATTTTTGCCACTAACTTAAAATATTTTTCGAACAAATAATCCTACAAATCTTGTACTCTTATTATTACTGGTATCTCCATTTGGATTTTTTTCTGCTGTTGTTGTTGTGGGAAATATAGAAACTAAGCACAACATTGATAATACAGACTTTCCGTATCACCATTGATAGAATGTCAAGGAACAATCAAAATCAATTAATAAGATTTCACATATCCCCAAGAAAGCAGATTCTCACTGGAGAAAAATGACTTAAAAAGGATGGAAGAGAAAATTGGGAGAGTGTTAAAGTCATTCAAAATCAAATTATTTTACAATTTTCTATAGCTTAAATTCGAAACCTTTCCGGCGACCATATAGCCGTGGTTAGTTCCACCATGGGATATTCATTCATGGTAATAATGGTCTATAATGTTGGCCATGATGGTTCGCTTTGTTGTCCCTATGACATCTTCTTGTTCTCTTGTTAATGTGTGACAGATTTTCTGCGCGCGGCATGCAACATTCCAAAAATGTGTGGTGAGGATAATGGAGAATTTGTGTGTATAATGTAGCTGGTCTCCGGTTGAAGAGAGAGGAAAGAGGATTGTTTATTTACTCAATCGATGAACGTCTAAACACGCGTTAATAATAAAATGAAACCAAAATTAATAAACTCGCTTCGCTTCCACCATACTATGGATGATATATTATCATTTTCATTCCGTTTGTAACTCCTCCAAATACTCATGTAAAGAATTGCAATGGAAATTTAATTAGGCCTAACGATTTTGCAACAACAAAATACTACAGTACCCCGAACAAACATTCCAACACTGTTCTCTTAATAAAGGCACGGTCGACGAAGAGATTTTTGTTGTAACAGACAAAACCAACTCACACGGTTATGCTATTTCGTTCAGGTAAACGAAAGCATAACAAGTGGAGAGAGATAAAAATGTTTATAACTGCTTTAGAAGATTTAGAAGTTTTTTATTTTAATTTAATATTTTTGTTTGTTCCCCCGCCAATCTCGTCACTCACACGGCATATATATAGGGATTACTTCCAATATTCGGTATTTTAATGATTTTGAAGGGATTATACACCGGAATTATTTATATATTATGCACTGAAGTTCGGTATATAAGTTCGTAATGGGTACTACATCCTATGACAACTAATTGCATATGAGGTCCACGTCTTCGTATAGCCCACATATAACGATAAATCTCAATATTCACAACTTAGATAATTTAAACGATATTAGTCAGGAGAATTGCTTGAAATTTCACATTTCAAGTTCGTAATGAATACTACAACCTTAGAAAATTGTCTATGCAGGTCCACTGCTCCGTATAGCCTGCATACAACGGCACGTCTGTTAATTCGGTACTTTGTTTATCTAGTATCCTGACGGAATTGTTGTAAATTTCGTATATGAAGTTTGGAATCGGTACTACAGCTTTATGCAGATCCTGGTCTTCTTATAGCTCCCATATAACTGTTAAACGGATTAAGCCTGAACTTTTTTCAACAACAAAATACTATGGTATCCCGAACAAACAAGCCATCCCTGTTCTATTTTTTGTTGTAATAGACAAAACCAACTCATATGGTTATGCTACTTCGTTCATGTAAAACGAAACCATAACAAGTGGAGAGTGATGAAAATGTTTATAAGTGCGGGTATAAGAATTAGAAGATTTTCCAAAAGATTTTTATTTTATTTCATTTATTTTCATTCTAATTCTATTGAGCTTACGAACTTGTCATTTGGGTAAATTTGGTTTTGTCATAGGAGCAATTTTAAAATAACTCCTGGAGAAATTATCTCAGACAAAGACAAGGGAAATGATAAGGTTTTGTGCCTTCCTAAATCTAGCTATTCCCTGCTTTACGCCTTGGTAAACATTACCATCGTATATATTAATTTCGCATTTTTTCTAAATATTACAGCTCACTTATAAACATTAAGATCTCCCTCTACTTTTTGTGTTTACGTTCAGCTTAACGAAATAATAGGATGGTTAAATTCGTAAATGGGATATGTCGGTCCAAATTTCGTATAGCTCCCATATAACGGTACTTCCCAATATTCTCAAATTTGATGATTTTAGCGACACTATTTACCGAATTTGTTTCACATGTAGTGGATGTGTATTATACCTCCACATGAACATATGTATAACAAAAACAAACAATAAAACATAATTTGCCATGGACTGTATTTTAGGATAGTTTAGATGAAATGTTAGTCTGATATGACAACTTTATGGGAGAATATCCACAGTCAAAGCCATTGGAGCTTATGAGGATAGGTCTCTCTTTCCGAATCCTAGGTATTTCCTGCCTTACCGCCTGGTAAACATTACCATCATTCTCCGCTAAACTTTATGCTTATAAAAAGAACAATTATGGGCTTTAGCCTAACTATTTTGCAACAACAAAATACTACTAAAACGTGTGCTGTAGCAAAATGCAATCTGAAAAAGGATATTGAAACCATAACAAGCCCTAAGTACCGAATTTAGGGAGGGAGAAACAGTTATATGGGGATAGACAATGTTCTGCCACAGGATGTGGAACCCATTAAAACTTTAGACACCGAATTGTTATAACATGTGATCTAAGTCGCCAAAATATGAGACCTATAGAAAAGCGCAGACCTATTTAGACCCTTTAAAAATTCTAAGTGCCAAATTTTAAACATGTGGTCTTAATTGTCAAAATATCGAATATTGTGAGGTACTGTCATATGGGAGCTATACGAAAACGTGGACCATGGACGTGGACCGACCATTTACGAGGTTAACCTGCTTAAAGACAAAATACACATGTTTGCAAGTTTAGCCTTCTATCTCAATTCGTTCGAAAGATAGTGTGATTAAAACAGACAGAAAGATGGACATCGCTGTATCGTCTTAGAGTTTTACGCTGATTCAGAATATATATACTTTGTAGGGTCTATTATTAATATTTCGAGGAGTTACAATCGGAATGACAAAGCTAATATACCCTCTATAAAGTAGTGGAGAATTATTATGGGTTTTATTTTTTGAAAATTTCCAAATTCGTTCAAATGATGTAGGGTATTCAAAGTTCGGCTCGGCCGAACTTACTGCTTTTCAACTTGTTTATAAATGTATATGATGATATTGATGACAAAAATGATTAGTTAAGTTAGATTAAATGTTAGACTGATATGATAAATCCAAGTCGAAGAACAAAAAGTTTATGCGCCGAAAAAGCATTTTGATAAAAAGTGTAGAAAAGCAGAAATAAAACACAAATGTTAAACTCTCTGACACACTCAATCTGACAACTATCCAAAGCCATTTACATGCTCAGTCAAAGCCACTGGAACTTATGAGGATCGGTATCTCTTTCCGAAACCTAGGTATTCCCTGCCTTACCGCCTGGTAAACATTACCATCATTGTTTAGCTCAGAGGGGCTCCGCCGATGGGAGTGAATACGCCGAATGCGTCGAGCAGTGGACCTTAGGGGGAAATATATAAAGAAATAAAACACAATAGTTTTTCTTAATATATAGAACTATTTATTGCTAGTTTGGTGGGTGGTAACGATATTACCTGTGGCAACAATATGCCTTTCTATGCACAACGATATGTGCTGCAAACGATGTTGCGGGTGTTGTCTGTCCGAATGACAGCGAAATACTACTTGATGTCTAAAGGAGGCGGCAAAACAAGTGACAACTAATTACTCGTTAAAATGTCAAAGGCGCTAGCACAAGGTTGCAATAAGCCGTAGCGCGTACATTTTAACGAATAATTAGGACCAAACCAGGGGTCAAGAAAAAGCAACTTTAATGCAATTCTAAATTAAACATGCCGAACCCCTTGAAACATCAAAGCATGTTTCAACACAAATAATCTTAATCTAAATTAATTCCAATAGTAGGTACGGGTTGTATAGTACAGTGTGAGCTTTTTATTCGAACAAAATGTAGGGAATGGAAACGCAAATGAATCCGCAGTAACAGATTCGGGATCCATCTCCGCTACAACGATAATATGAAGCCGCAGATGAATCTGCAGTAACAGATTCGGACTTCAATCAAGCATATTATTACACGAAATGTAATATTTTGAAGCCGCAGATGAACCTGCAGTTACAGATTCGGACTTCAATCGAGCTACGTGTTTCTCGAAACGATATTCGAGGGGGGTTCCAATTGAGACCCTGTGCCAATGTCGATATATAAACCGGCATCTGTCGAGGGACCGATTTTACGTGAAGGTCGTTTTACAGCATTGTTTTTAAATTTAAACTTCTTTTTATGATTTCCATTTAATAAATTTGTTTTTATAAATTTAATTAAGTTCTCTTTCGACATTTGGTGTAGTGATTTTGAACGAACCAAATCCGATTTTTTATTTTGGGCTCCAACCGATGTGGAGGATGTACATATTGAGGGACGAAAAACAGGGGATGAAGCTGACAACAACGATTTTGCTGCGCTTGACGAAGCCTTTGGAGTCAGAACCGGAAACGCACTATTCGGTTTTAAAGACTCGCGATGTAGCAACGTGTGATGACGTTGACCACACTTTAAACAACTATTCTGGCTAGTACAATTTACTAGTTTATGTCCCTTTACCAAACAATTTATGCAATGGTCGTGGCGCTTTACAAATGCAAATCTATTTGCGGGGGACAAATTCTTAAATTTTGAAGAAAAATTAAGTCGATGGCATTTCTCTCGACAAAGAGGACATGATTTTCCAATTGAAGGGGAAGATGAACATTTGGAATGAGAATTCCTAGCAGTATTAATCGAATTTGAATTAGGCAAAGGAACCGATTTGTCGCTATAATTTTCTAAACACACAAGCGTGTTTATCCTTTCTGAAAGAAATGTGTCTAAATCTTTCCATGAAGAAAGAGCCGATTTGTTTTTAATACCTTGTTCCCATAGCATTGTCGTTTCTTCCGGTAAGCGTTGCAGGCAAAGAAAGACAAGTATCGGATCCCATTGATCTGTGGGAACGTTATAGGTCGACATTGAGAAGATACAACGATTAATTCCACATCTAATCTCTTTCAAACCAGAGATTGTTTCCTTGTCGAGAACCGGAAGACAAAATAGCGACGACAACTGATGATGTACCAAAATTCGAATATTGTCGTACTCATCATTCAATGCTTTCCAAGCGAAAGAGAAACCACTATTAGTCAACGGAAATTGCGAAACTATTTCCCTTGCATCACCAGTAGTTTTTTGCAGCAAGTAATACAGTCGCTGCACATCACTCAAGCGAGAGTTACTAATAAAAATAGCACTAAACAAGTCCCGAAAGGAAGGCCAAGAAGAAAAATCTCCCTCAAAAACATTAATATCAATTGGGGGCAATGCCATATTGTGAACGATATCACAACCAGAAGAAATATTTGCGGTCATATTTTCCTGCGATTCAGAAACCAAAAGAGATTGAGCCGATTGCTCTTGATTTTTATCGGCGTTTTCAAATCAAATCAAATTTTTTAATACACAACGAGTTTTTATAATTTTTCTATTAATTGTGGCCATAGTGCTCGAATAAATGTTTAAAGAGGCGTTGTGTTTATTTTCTGCCAAATGCAGATGTTCTTTTGTTACATTTTCCAAATTTTCTAAAAGGCGCAACGATTTATTTACCGATTGCCATAGTTTTTCTAACTTGCCCTTCCTTTCCTCTAGAAAACTAATATCTATACCATCATCTTCTACTGCACCGATTTGTGCACCAAATTCTATCAGAGCGTCTGAGTCTCTTATGAAATTTTGCAGAGGAGCGAAGGCCATAACTATAGCAAGAAACACCGAACCAATTTGGGGAAAATAGAAAAATAAATAAAATAACAATTTTATATTTATTTATTTAACTTGTCAAAATGACCGCCTATAGGGTGTGTTAATTTTTAAAAGATCGCAAACAACAACAAAAATTAAATACACTATAGTATTTATATTAATCTAACTTTAATAATAACATTAATTTTACACCCAATGCCAACAAATATAACAAACCAAAGTGACCGACCAACGTAGTGTAGCTACTCAACCTAAACGGACACGACAGAAAGAGGAATACACAAAAATATTTTTCCTTCGTTTGTTATGTTCGTTTACTGATCTAACAAAGCACAAACAACAAGTGCTGATCAGTGAACGACGACAAAGCAAGCAAACAGCGGTGGGGGTTTAAACAGTGTTGTTATTGTTTGCGATTTAAAATGTGACTGTTGTTACAACAAGAGAAAAGAATAAATTTAAAAACAACAATTTGCAATATTACAGCGGACAGACCAAACAAAAAGAATAATATTGCGGTCTTTGCTTTACGTAGTAAAGCACACCAAACTAAGAAATAACAACGATGACGTTTTTGTTGGTATCAACGAAAGAAATATTGAATGTTTTGTTTTTTGAAACGAACCAAAACAAAAAGAAAATTAGCGAACGATTTTTGCAACAGTTTTACTTTTGAGTTTTGTTTTGATTTTGATGCTGCCGAATACAAGCATCCAAATTAGAAGCCGACGATTGGCGGGAAACAAAACAAAAGGGAAAGAGGTGACGTTGTAAAACGACCTTTGTACCCAAACAAAACCGATTGTTTTGTTGGTGTCGCGGTAATTTAATAACGCGAGCTCACTTAAAAACAACACTGCACTATACGTACCTTGTAATGCAGGAGTAATGGACTGTATATTTATGGAGGATCCAAGTATCCATACGCAAGCGATGATCCAAATCTGGGTCGAATTGACCAATGTTTGCGCCAATGCGGGGAAAGGGGGAATTGCAAAGCAAACCAATACAAAATAAAATAAATAAAAACACTATAGCGGGGTTAGTTTTAAATATAAAAAAAGGCAAAAGCCAGGTTTTATTAACAATAAGTATAAAGGATTTTGGTAAACAATATTACCTTAATTTGCACGATAGCGGGGGAGAGCCTTCGTTCGTATCGGGGCGATAGAAGAAGAGAGAGTTAATAACAACAAAACAACGATCCCAACATGAAGTAAGTCTGCGTTGGCGCCATTCGCCACTCGTTGAAATCTGTTGACATTGACAGATTTCAACGATGTTAATCATTTACAAATAATTAGGCGTTAACCCATTGTTAACGTAGCAAAACACTAATTTTCAATCTAAATTAAACAATTATTCTCCACTAACAAACAACCGTTGTTTTTATAAAAACAACAATTATGGGGTTTAGCCTAAAAATTTTGCAACAACAAAATACTACGGTATCCTGAACTATCTACATGCCGAATTTTAAACGATCCCGCTGAAAATGTAGCTAACAGTATTAGAACACAAAATAAAGAGAATTACTAAAACATGGGGGCTAAGGCAGAATATAATCTGCCATTGGATATTGAAACAATAACAAACCCTAAGTACCAAGTTTCGGGAGGGAGAAATAGTTATATGCGGATAGACAATGCTCTGCCACAGGATGTGGAACCCATTACAACTTTAGATACGGAATTGTTATAACATGTGATCTAAGTCGCCAAAATATGAGACCGTTATAAACTTTAAATACCAAATTGAAAACATGTGGTCTTATTCGTCAAAATATCGAATATTGTGAGGTACTATCATATAGGAGCTATATGAAAACGTGAACCGACTATTTACGAGGTTAACCTGCTTACAGACAAAATACACATGTTTGCATGATTAGCCTTCTATCCCAATTCGTTCCAAAGATAGCGTGATTATAACAGAAAGACACTCAGAGACACGTCCATCGCTAAATCGACTTAGAATTTAACTCTAATCAAACATATGTATGCTTTGCTTTGTCTATCAAGAGTATTTCGAGGAGTTACAAACGGAATGATGATATATTATCATTACCCCTATAGTATGGTGGAAGCGAAGCGAATTTATTGATTTTGTTTTCATTTTATTTTTAACGAATATCTCTACTATTTCGTTCAGTTGAACGAAAACACAATAAGTATAGGGAGATGGTCCTTCTATTGTACTTACGATCTCGTCATTTCCGTAAGAAAGTTATTGTCATGTCAACAGATACATAAAATAACTCCAGAGAAGAAAATCCCCAGGGAAGAGATAAGGATTGGTGGCTCTTTTCGAAACGAAGATATTCCCTATTATTAATGTCAAAATCAAACTAAACTCTAGCAAATAATTTTAACTTAATATCCAAACTGTTGACTGTGGGCTTTTGTGTTTGTTCGCTGCTTGCTTGAGTCGCATGTTGGAGTATCGAGTTGCAAATATTTTATCGTGTGATGTCTGCAGTAAGTGATGGCTTAGCATCAACATCATGCAACCAACGTGTGTTTTATTTGACGAGTAATTATTGATGGGAGACTGTGTTAACTGCTCCCTCCGTCCTGAACGACGTCCTCGTACTTCTTGAAACTGTCAATAACAACTTGAAGCTCCTTTATAGTCGGACTCTCTGACCTTTTTGGTAATATTTAAAAAGAGCGTAGAAACTGATGAAGAAGGTTATTCCAGATATAATTGGTCTTTTCAGAAGTTCGCTCTCCATTTCGCCAATATGCAGTAAATTATTCGTATTCAGTTTTTGTAAGTATGGCAAACTCGGAATTTCTTGATGACCCGCTATGTTGAGGAGCGTTGACACGGCTGGTATTGGAGATTTTTTTAACGCAGTTTTTTAAATTCCGGTATATGGAGTTATTAATCTTTACTTCTTCATCGAATGTAATGAGAGTCGTGCCGTTCACTCGTTGTCCATTTATGATAACCATTTCATCATTAATTATTATAGCGCCATCATCTATAACTGTTAACGGTTCGAGGTGGCTTGGACGAGGGGTGCGCGACCTCTCCAGAATGAAATTGTTGCGCACAAGTTGTATTGTGTTGTTCTCTACAGAAGGTTGCAGTAAGGGTGGCCATGCAGTTTATGATTGGAATTATTCTGTCACCGCAATCAGATATGTTGTTGTTTTCAGCGAAATTAAGGATAGTGTAATTGTGTTCTACTGGATGCATTTTTATTTTCTTACAAACTAATTTAATCCTACGATACTTTATTATAAAATGTTCAAAATTGCCCTCAATATTGGACACTTCAATAATATCGGTAGTAGTGATATTTGTAGAGCGCTCATTGATTAAATTGTCATTTATTGTTTCCGATAATTCTTTTATTTTTTCTTGGGTTTTAGTGTTAATGCTTATCTGCCTATGTTCTGATTCAATGAGCTCTTTCTGTGTAAATTCAAAGTCGTCAAAACCGGGAGTGCCAGCTACAACTTTCAACGCGGTATCCAGAAAAATTAGACTTCGAGCATGCCTATGAAGAATCTTTAGTGTTTCAATAAGCGTCTTCATATGTCGTATATCCGAGTCCAATAGCTGTCTCAAGTGTGACCTGGGAAAATGGATTCTCAGTTCTTCGTCTCTTTTACGATCACTGAGTACATGGTTCAATTAGTTGAGTGTTTTACATATTCGAAGTCCTCCGAAATAACGGCATTTCCTTCCACAATTGGTATGAAATTCGAATTGTCATTTTTGCCGGTATTGTCACCGTAAGAAGACGCATTGTCCAAATCCTGACGAAAAAGAAATATAAACTTTACGTTGTTACCCAAGTCTGCTTCGACGGTATCTTCGGTGTACTGTTTATTTAATTTTACGAGGACTTTGGCCCCTACATTGAAAAGTATGTTTTGTCTTGTTTGGTTTAACGTTTGCAACTGAATATTTTGTGTATTCAATTTTTTTTCGAACGTCTGTGTTAATTTCACTAGTCAACGGATGAATTATGTCAATGGGTCGTTAATCCGTGACTGAATGAATTGTCCTATTGTATTCTATTGCTGCTTGATATATTAGTTCGACTGTTTCTTCAATGTTTCTTTCGATCTTCAGATATCGTGCTATTTTTACCAAGGTGCTGTGAAATCTCTACCTGTCCATTTGAGCAAGTATGAAGCGGTGGAGCATTGGAGATTTCTACTTTAAACCGATTATGTAAAATAGACTTGATTGTTTCAGAATTAATAAATGGTTCGTTGTCACAATATATTGTTTTTGTCCTCAGGTAATAGTTCATAAGCTGTATAATGGCGAATTTTACTTCTATAAAAGCTTTTAATTAGACGATTGCGAATTTTGAGAATTTATCAACGCAAGTGAGAAAGTATTTCTTGTCAGTCGAGAAAATGTCGATATACAACATTTCCCCAGTATATGAAGGCGTTTCTCCAAGAATTTGTCTCTTAGGGTGTCGATCGTATTTCGCTTTTTGGCATACTTTACAGTTTGAAAACACCTCGTTAAATATCATCGTCTTTTTTGGGAAAAAATAGTCTTGCAGAATATGTTTTACATTATCCTGGGCGGCTCTATATGCCCTATTGTGTTCCAAGACAGTAATTTCTTTTTCTTCGTATTTGTCAAACATGTCTGTTACAATGATATCAGTGTAACGGAATGTAGTTGACGGGAATATTTCCACTAATCTGTGTTGAATGAATGCCAGTACATTTAAATCGTAAAAGTTTGCATTCACCACATTCACGCATATTCTTTGGAAAAGTCATTCTCTATCTGAAAAATAGAAGAAATGTCGAGTTTTCTTACCAAACATAATGCTTTTGTTTACTGAATCACTTCCGCTTTTTCCTATTATTATTTGGTTCCGAAAGCAGTTTACTGGTTTCACTGTCTTTTCGATTGGTTAACTGATCGACAACTCGCTATGCACTGTTGCAATATCCGACTGTACATCTTGTTCTAAGACGTGAATATATTGTCATAATTTTCTTTTCAGGTTTGTAAAAGATTTTTGCATTGTGCTCGTCGATGAACGCTTTCTATCATAAAGTTTTGGCGATCGGATTGCGACCCGAAACGGAAAATGTCAGAGGCTGGTGGTCCGTAAAAATATTCAAATTTTTCACGCCGTTTAAATAGTTCCTGAGCTACTTTAAGGCCCATACTGCGGCCAGCAGTTCCCTTTCATTCGTAGCGAAATTTAAATCTCTATAGTTTAAAGTTATTGAAATCATGGATATTGCTTTTCCGCCTTGGGACAAGACTGCATCTAAACCAGCAGATGAGTCGTCCGTTGTCAAATCAATCTGTAATCTGGGTATTTTCACATTTCCAGACGCAAGTATTACCTTAAGTTTTTCGAACGTCTGGAGTTGCTTCTCATTACGATTTATTTTTATCCTTTTCGATTGGGAAGCACTAATTTCGCCTTTTAGAATATCGGTTAGTGGCTTAGCAATATACACAAAATCTTTAATAAAGCATCTGTAGTAGCTTGCCAATCCCAGAAACGACCTTACATTATAGAGTGTTGCAGGTTTTTCATACTTGTGAATGGCCTCTTCTTTTTCTGAATTCATTTTTATGCCATTTCTAGAAACTATAAAGCCAAGATATTCAACGCTATCTTGAAAAAAAAATGTGATTTCTCCCGGGAAATTCACATATTGGTAGCATATAATTTGTCCAATACTCATTCAATATGCTTGACGTGATCTTCCTCTGTTTCAGAGAAAATGATGACATCGTCAACCTAACATGATTTCCCAATTTGCTCCCTCAGGACATCACCAATGGCCCTTAAAAAATACTGGGGACATTCTTAAGGCCGAAAGTAAGTGTACAATATTCGTATTTCCCATTTCCGACCGAAAATGCCGTTTTTTTCCTGTTCTTTTTCAGATAGTGTTATTTGGTGAAAGCCTGACTTGAGATCAAGCGTCGTAAAAAATCTCGCTTTACCAAGACTTGAGAGAATAACGGTTATTTCAGGTATTGGATATTTGTCATCGACAGTGACCCCGTTTAATTTCCTGAAATCTATCACTAATCGTTTCCTAGTGTTGCTGTATTCATCTTTTCCCTTTTTATCAACAACCCAAACGGGATTGTTAAAGGTCGAACTAGAAGGCCGTATTATGCCATTCTGCAGAAGATCTTTAATTTCGTTGTTAACGAAATTGGGAACACTACTGTTGGTGCGAATAGTAGCTACAATATTCGTATTGTATGGGAGCGGTTCTTTGGGATTTTCAAAAACGCCCAAAAATTTTCTTATCATTTGTATGGGAGTATGGATTGTATGGGAGTGGTTCTTTGGGATTTTCAAAAACGCCCAAAAATTTTCTTATCATTTCCCTAAATTTTCCTGCGATAGATTGGGGCACTGTTATGTCCTCTATTTGAGTAAAATTTACATTTACCCATTTTAAAATTTGGATCTTTTCGATGCCGCTTGTCTGTGTTAACAGATCAAGGTCAATGATACCGTCAAACGTTGAGAGTGAAGGTAAGATAAAAAATGGACTATTGGTGTTAAAAATATTCACCGTGCACTTTACTTTAATTGCTGTGAAGCCTTGAATTGACTTCACCATAAATGGGTTGCTTACTGGAAATATGCCTTTTAAACCTATTATAGATTTAATATTATTCTTCGAAGCACCCGTATCTAGAAGTAGTTTAATGATTTTCCCTGCCATTCCTCTTTCTACAAACGGTAGCAGGGAACTGCCCTGCTTCGGTTCCCGCAACTTGGTGGCAGTTTTGAAAGCGTTCAGACTCAGCTTGGGAAAGATGATTTATTCTTTGATGTTTTGGCCCAGTATATGGCAGTACCGCTATTGTGTATTTTTTCCGTCTGCCATTTTGATTGATGTTGAAATGGTTTGACAGGTTCTGATTTTGAGGTAAGCCGTGCACACACGGCTTGAACTTGATGATTGTCTGAGTCTAACGGATTCGTCGACCTCCATAGGTTCTACCGAATAATTTTCATTCCTATTTTTAGTATTTTAAATTCGCTTCATAAAATGTGGATTTTTATTATAGTCACCTCCGTGTGCTGAATGCGGCTCATTTTTATTCTTGTCCCTTTCTTCGCGAGATTTCGCGAAGCTTGAGGCAAATTAATATCTTTTCCGATTTGATTCAACCTTTTGGGCTCAGTTTTAAGTAGAGTCAATTTTTTCTCTACTTCGTCGTAGAATTCTAAAAGTGTAATACTACCCTGACAAAGAGTGGATAACTCTTGCTCAAATAAGTAAATCTGACGTTTGTCCGAGTACGTGAAATCCAGGCGGGCAATTATGGCTTTAAAGTTTAAAACGGTATTAAAAGATGACAACAACATATCGGCTGAACCTTTTACTTTACTTTTCTAATGATTACCACAGCCCGGTAGTGTTTAGAACTGAGCAGCCTGGCGCCATGAAACATACGAATTCAGGTAGAGATTTCATGATGTATAAGAACTCATCGCACCGACATTGTGTGTATGCTTTCTGCAGTCGTAAGCATTATGCTAGGAACACAATTGGAGTGAACGACGAATTTTTTGAGGCGTATGTTCGTTGTCAAAAATAAAAACCATATGTGTATATGGAAGTGCACACCATCACGGCGCCGGCAAAAATTTCGTTATTTATTTGTGTTTTCGCACAAGCAGATAAGATTTTACTATAATATACATTATGTTAATTATTTTAACAATTTTAATAAACTTTACAATTCTCTGATTCATTGTAGTCAACAACTGAGCAAAAGGTAAACAACTTCATCAGCTGTTTTATAATTTCGTCGGTGTTGTCTTCCATACGACGAATTTGAAATTCGTCGTTCGCTCCGATTGTGTTCCTAGCATTATGTTATTATTGTCAGGCTTTCTGTCCACAGGAAATTGGCTAAATACATTTGCTAAGAGTTCAAATTCCTGGTCTAAATCTCGATTATTCATTAACAAAAAACCCGAGCATAAGCAGTTTATAATTACGTTGCTGATCGATTTTGTAGCTAAGTTAATGTTATAATTTAGCCAAACAGGTCGAATAAACTTTTGCCACTAACTTAAACTTTTTGCCACTAACTTAAATATTTTACGTACAAATAATCCTACAAATCTTGTACTCTTTTTATTACTGGTATCTCCATTTGGATTTTTTTCTGCTGTTGTTGTTGTGGGAAATATAGAAACTAAGCACAACATTTATAATGCAGACTTTTCTTATCAACATTAATAGAATGTCAAGGAACAATCAAAATCAGTTTATAAGATTTCACATATCCCCAAGAAAGCAGATTCTCACTGGAGAAAAATGACTTAAAAAGGATGGAAGAGAAAATTGGGAGAGTGTTAAAGTCATGGAAAATCAAATTTTTTAACAATTTTCTATAGTTAAATTCGAAAAATTTCCGGCGACCATATAGCCGTGGTTAGTTCCACCATGGGATATTCATTCATGGCAATAATGGTCTATAATGTTGGCCATGATGGTTCGCTTTGTTGTCCCTATGACATCTTCTTGTTCTCTTGTTAATGTGTGACAGATTTTCTGCGCGCGGCATGCAACATCCCAAAAATGTGTGGTGAAGATAATGGAGAATTTGTGTGTATAATGTACCTGGTCTTCGGTTGAAGAGAGAGGACAGGTGATTGTTTATTTACTCAATCGATGAAATCTAAACACGCGTTAATAACAAAATGAAAACAAAATAAATAAACTCGCTTCGCTTCCACCATAATATGGATGATATATTATCATTTTCATTCCTTTTTAACTCCTCCAAATATTCATGAAAAAAATTGCAATGGAAATTTAATTAGGCCTAACGATTTTGCAACAACAAAATCTACAGTACTCCGAATACAATACTACAGTACCCCGAACAACACTGTTCTGTTAATAAAGGCACGGTCAACGAAGAGATTTTTGTTGTAACAGACAAAACCAACTCACACGGTTATGCTACTTCGTTCAGGTAAACGAAAACATAACAAGTGGAGAGAGATAAAAATGTTTATAAGTGCTTTTGTAAGATTTAGAAGTTTTTCCAAACGATTTTTATTTTAATTTAATATTTTTGTTTGTTCCCCCGCCTATCTCGTCACTAACACGGCGTATATATGGGAACTACTTCCAATATTCGGTATTTTAATGATTTTGAAGGGATTATACACCGGAATTATTTATATATTATGCACTGTAGTTCGGTATATAAGTTCGTAATGGGTACTACATCCTATGACAACTAATTGTATATGAGGTCCACGTCTTCGTATAGCCCACATATAAAGATAAATCTCAATATTCACAATTTAGATGATTTAAGCGATATTATTCAGGGGAATTGCTTGAAATTTCACATTTCAAGTTCGTAATGACAACTACAACCTTAGAAAATTGTCTATGCAGGTCCACTGCTCCGTATAGCCTGCATACAACGGCACGTCTGTTAATTCGGTACTTTGTTTATACTAGCGTCTTTATCCTGACGGAATTGTTGTAAATTTCGTATATGAAGTTTGGAATCGGTACTACAGCTTTATGCAGATCCTGGTCTTCTTATAGCTCCCATATAACTGTTAAACGGATTAAGCCTGAACTTTTTTCAACAACAAAATACTATGGTATCCCGAACAAACAAGCCATCCCTGTTCTATTTTTTGTTGTAATAGACAAAACCAACTCATATGGTTATGCTACTTCGTTCATGTAAAACGAAACCATAACAAGTGGAGAGTGATGAAAATGTTTATAAGTGCGGGTATAAGAATTAGAAGATTTTCAAAAAGATTTTTATTTTATTTCATTTATTTTCATTCTAATTCTATTGAGCTTACGAACTTGTCATTTGGGTAAATTTGGTTTTGTCATAGGAGCAATTTTAAAATAACTCCTGGAGAAATTATCTCAGACAAAGACAAGGGAAATGATAAGGTTTTGTGCCTTCCTATATCTAGGTATTCTCTGCTTTACCCCTTGGTAAGCATTACCATCGTATATATTAATTTCGCATTTTTTCTAAATATTACAGCTCACTTATAAACATTAAGATCTCCCTTTACTTTTTGTATTTACGTTCAACTTAACGAAATAATAGGATGGTTAAATTCGTAAATGGGATATGTCGGTCCAAATTTCGTATAGCTCCCATATAATGGTACTTCCCAATATTCTCAAATTTGATGATTTTAGCGAAACTATTTACCGAATTTGTTTCACATGTAGTGGATGTTTATTATTCCTCCACATGAACATATGTATAACAAAAACAAACAATAAAACATAATGTGCCATGGGCGGTATTTTACGATAGTTTAGATGAAATGTTAGTCTGATATGACAACTTTATGGGAGAATATCCACAGTCAAAGCCATTGGAGCTAATGAGGTTCGGTCTCTCTTTCCGAATCCTAGGTATTGCCTGCCTTACCGCCTGGTAAACATTACCATCATTCTCCGCTAAACGTTATGCTTATAAAAAGAACAATTATGGGCTTTAGCCTAACTATTTTGCAACAACAAAATACTACTAAAACGTGTGCTGTAGCAAAATGCAATCTGACACAGGATATTGGGAGCTATACGAAGACGTGGACCATGGACGTGGACCGACCATTTACGAGGTTAACCTGCTTAAAGACAAAATACACATGTTTGCAAGTTTAGCCTTCTATCTCAATTCGTTCGAAAGATAGTGTGATTAAAACAGACAGAAAGATGGACATCGCTGTATCGTCTTAGAATTTTACGCTGATTCAGAATACATATACTTTGTAGGGTCTATTATTAATATTTCGAGGAGTTGCAATCGGAAGGACAAAGCTAATATACCGTCTATAAAGTAGTGGAGAATTATTATGGGTTTTATTTTTTTAAAATTTCCAAATTCGTTCAAATGATGGAGGGTATTCAAAGTTCGGCTCGGCCGAACTTACTGCTTTTCAACTTGTTTATAAATGTATATGATGATATTGATGACAAAAATGATTAGTTAAGTTAGATTAAATGTCGATACACTCAAATAGTTGTAAATGTACTAAAAATGAGACACGGGATCCTCAGCGATTATAATACGTTGTGGGCAACAAATGTTTATCATTGTTATTGCGATAAACACTCTGGTTTTTGTAATGCAAGTTGGGCGCCAGTTAAAATGATTACCTGTTGCAAGTCTTAAGACGTAAAACCCTTTGGAATAAGAGTTGAGTTGCAGTTAAGTGAATGTTAATTTCACAAGTCGTTGGACGTTTTGTTCTTTATTAATGTCAAAATCGAACTCTAACAAATAATTTTAACTTAATTATAAATATCCAAAGAAGAGCTTTTGTGTCTGCTTGCTGTAGGCTACTGGAGTCGCATGTTGGAAGTTATATATATATATATATATATATATATATATATATATATATATATATATATATATATATATATATATATATATATATATATATATATATATATATATATATATATACATATATATATATATATATATATATAATTTCGCTGAAAACAACATATCTGATTGCGGTGACAGAATAATTCCAATCATAAACTGCATGGCCACCCTTACTGCAACCTTCTGTATAGAACAACACAATACAACTTGTGCGCAACAATTTCATTCTGGAGAGGTCGCGCAGAGCACCACCTCGAACCGTTAACAGTTATAGATGATGGCGTTATAATAATTAATGATGAAATGGTTATCATAAATGGATAACGAGTGAACTGCACGACTCTCATTACATTCGATGAAGAAGTAAAGATTAATAACTCCATATACCGGAATTTAAAAAACTGCGTTAAAAAATCTCCAGTACCAGCCGTGTCAACGCTCCTCAACATAACGGGTCATCAAGAAATTCCGAGTTTACAAAAACTTACTTACATAAACTGAATATGAATAATTTAATGTATATTGGCGAAATGGAGAGTGAACTTCTGAAAAGACCAATTATATCTGGAGTAACCTTCTTGATCAGTCTCCACGCTCTTTTCAAATATTACCAAAAGATCAGAGAGTCCGACTATAAGGGAGCTTCAAGTTGTTATTAACTGTTTCAGGAAGAACGAGGACGTCCTTCAGAACTGAGGGAGGAGTTAACACAGTCTCCCATCAATAATTCGTCGTCAAATACAACACACGTTGGTTGCATGATGTTGATGCTAAGCCATCACTTACTGCAGACATCACACGAAAAAATATTTTCAACTCGATACTCAAATATGCGACTCAAGCAAGTAGCCTACAGCAAGCAGCGAACAGACACAAAAGTCCACAGTCAACAGTTTGGATATTAAGTTAAAATTATTTGCTAGAGTTTAGTTTGATTTTGGCATGACTAATAGGGAATATATTCGTTTCGAAAAGACCCAATCCTTATCTCTTCCCTGGGGATATTCTTCTCAGGAGTTATTTTAAAGTAATTCTTATGACAATAACTTTCTTATGCAAGTGACGAGATCGGAACTCTAGGAAATAATTTTAACTTAATTATAAATATCCAAAGTAGAGCTTTTGTGTCTGCTTGCTGTAGGCTACTGGAGTCGCATGTTGGAAGTTTAGTGCACGAAGCAATAAGTGTGTGTTTGTTTTATATGACGACGAATTATATATATATATATATATATATATATATATATATATATATATATATATATATATATATATATATATATATATATATATATTCATCGTCATATAAAACAAACACACACTTATTGCAGACATCATACGATCAAATATTTGCAACTCGATTCTCCAACATGCGACTTCCGTAGCCTACAGCAAGCAGACACAAAAGCTCTACTTTGGATACTTATAATTAAGTTAAAAATTTTTGCTACAGTTCAATTTTGACATTAGTAAGGAAAAAACGCCCAACAACTTGTGAAATTTACATTCAGTTAACTTCAACTCAAGTTTTATTCCAAAGGGTTCTACGTCTTAAGACTTGCAACTGGCAATCATTTTAACTGGCGCCCAACTGGCATTACAAAATACGGATTGTTTTTCGCAATAACAACGACAAACATTTCTTGCCAACAAAGTATTATAACATTAAGTGTGACCAAGCTGCGAAATAGTGTGGGTTGCGAGGAAAGAATAGTGGAAAAAAGACACCAGGCTTCGAAATAGTCTGGGCTGCGGAGAATTAGAAGAAATAAAAGAAACATTAACAACAGCAGCATAAACAAAGCACCGGTGACAACAGCAGCATTAAGAATAGCAGCAGCGACAGCAGCGGTATCAACAACGGCAGAAACAATCCAAATGGAGATACCACTAATAATAAAAGTACAAGATTTGTAGGATTATTTGTACGAAAAATATTTTGGGTTAGTGGCAAAAATAAAAAAAAACATTAATTTAGTGCACGAAGCTACAAAATCGATCACCAACGTAATTATAAACTACTTCTGCCCAGGGTTTTTTGTCATAGAATAATCGAGATTTAGACCAGGAAGTTGAACTCTTAACAAATTTATTTAGCCAATTTCCTGTGGACAGAAAGCCTAACAATAATACCATAATGGTTACGACAGCAGAAAGTATACACACAATGTCGGTGCGATGAGTCCTTAGACGTCGTGAAATCCCTGCATGAACTCGAAGGCAAACATGAATCGTATGTTTCATGGCGTCAGGCTGTTCACACAGCCTACAAGGTATTTGAGCCATACAACGACAGTTCAGTGTTTCGAACTGTGGGCTGTGGTAATCATTAGAAATAAAGTAAAATGTTCAGCCGATATGGTATTGGTATCGTAAAATACAGTCCATTGCAAATAATGTCTTATTGTTCCCTTCTCTTATACATAGGTTCATGTGGAGGAATAATAAACATCCAGTACATTTAAAACAATTCATGTAAATATTGTCGTTAAAATCGTCAAAATAGCGAAGTACCATTATGTGGGAGCTATACGAAATCTGGACCGACATATCCGTTTTAAAAATTTAAGCAGCCTACTATTTCGTTCAGTTGAACGAAAACACAAGAAGTATAGGGAAATGGTTCTTCTATTGTACTTACGATCTCGTCACTTGCATAAGAAAGTTATTGTCATAAGAATTACTTTAAAATAACTCCTGAGAAGAATATCCCCAGGGAAGAGATAAGGATTGGGTCTTTTCGAAACGAATATATTCCCTATTAGTCATGCCAAAATCAAACTAAACTCTAGCAAATAATTTTAACTTAATATCCAAACTGTTGACTGTGGACTTTTGTGTCTGTTCGCTGCTTGCTGTAGGCTACTTGCTTGAGTCGCATATTTGAGTATCGAGTTGAAAATATTTTTTCGTGTGATGTCTGCAGTAAGTGATGGCTTAGCATCAACATCATGCAACCAACGTGTGTTGTATTTGACGACGAATTATTGATGGGAGACTGTGTTAACTCCTCCTTCAGTTCTGAAGGACGTCCTCGTACTTCCTGAAACAGTTAATAACAACTTGAAGCTCCCTTATAGTCGGACTCTCTGATCTTTTGGTAATATTTGAAAAGAGCGTGGAGACTGATCAAGAAGGTTACTCCAGATATAATTGGTCTTTTCAGAAGTTCACTCTCCATTTCGCCAATATACAGTAAATTATTCATATTCAGTTTATGTAAGTAAGTTTTTGTAAACTCGGAATTTCTTGATGACCCGATATGTTGAGGAGCGTTGACACGGCTGGTACTGGAGATTTTTTAACGCAGTTTTTTAAATTCCGGTATATGGAGTTATTAATCTTTACTTCTTCATCGAATGTAATGAGAGTCGTGCCGTTCACTCGTTATCCATTTATGATAACCATTTCATCATTAATTATTATAACGCCATCATCTATAACTGTTAACGGTTCGAGGTGGTGCTCTGCGCGACCTCTCCAGAATGAAATTGTTGCGCACAAGTTGTATTGTGTTGTTCTATACAGAAGGTTGCAGTAAGGGTGGCCATGCAGTTTATGATTGGAATTATTCTGTCACCGCAATCAGCTATGTTGTTTTCAGCGAAATTGAGGATAGTGTCATTAAGTTCTACTGGATGCATTATTATTCTCTTACAAACTAATTTAATCCTAGGACACTTTATTATAAAATGTACAAAATTGTGCTTAATATTAGACACTTCAATAATATCGGTAATAGTGATATTTGTAGAGCGCTCCTTGATTAAATTCTCCAAATCACTGGAGTCTAAAATTGATGCGGTAATTATTCCTAATTTTGAAAGAGTGATAGATAACATCAGGTTTTCAAATTCCATATTCTGTGTTTATCTGTTTTGTTTTTTCGTTAAATATTAAATCATTTATTGTTTACGATAATTCGTTTATTTTTTCTTGGGTTTTCGGGTTAATGCTTATCTGCCTATGTTCTGATTCAATGAGGTCTTTCTGTGTAAATTTAATATTTTCAAAGTCGTCAAAATCGGGAGTGCCAGCTACAACTTTTAACGCGGTATCCAGAAAATTTAGACTTCGAGTATGCCTATGATGAATCTTTAGTGTTTCAATAAATGTCTTCATATATCGGATATCCGAGTCCAATAGCTGTCTCATGTGTGACCTGGGAAAATGGATTCCAATTTCTTCGTCTCTTTTACGATCACTGAGTACATGGTTAAATTTGTTGAGTGTTTTAGATATCGGAATTCCTCCCAAATAACGGCATTTCCGTCCATAATTGGTATGAAATTCGAGTAGGTGAAATCAGTCATTTATGTTAATTTCCTTAAATTACCTTTATGGACCACCCTCCCTTTTATTAAGACTGTGGTCCCAAGTCTGCTACGACAGTTTCTTCGGTGTAAAATTGCGTAAGTTTATTTCTTAATCGTTTATTTGATTTTACGAGGACTTTGTCCCCTACATTGAAAAGTATGTTTCGTCTTGTTTGGTTTAACCTTTGCAACTGAATATTTTGTACATTCAAAATTTTTTCCTAACGTCTGTGTTAATTTCACTAGTCAGCGGATGAATTATGTCAATGGGTCGTTTATCCGTGACTGAATGAATTGTCCTATTGTATTATATTGTTGCTTGACATATTAGTTCGGCTCTATCTTCAATGTTTATTTCGATCTGCAGACATCGTGCTATATCTACCAAGGTGCTGTGAAATCTCTACCTGTCCATTTGAGCAAGTATGAAGCGGTGGAGCATTGGAGACTTGACTTGATTTGACTTGAATGTTTCAGAATTAATAAATGGTTCGTTGTCACAATATATTGTTTTTGTCCTCAGGTAATAGTTCATAAGCTGTATAATGGCGAATTTTACTTCTATAAAAGCGATTAATTAGACGATTGCGAATTTATCAACGCAAGTGAGAAAGTTTTTCTTGTCAGTCGAGAAAATGTCGATATACGACTTTTCCCCAGTATGTGAACGCGTTTCTCCAAGAATTTGTCTTTTGGGGTGTCGATCGTATTTCGCTTTTTGGCATACTTTACAGTTTGGAAACACCTCGTTAGATATCATCGTCATTTTTGGGAAAAAATAGTCTTGCAGAATATGTTTTACATTCTCCTGGGCGGCTCTATATGCCTATTGTGTTCCAAGACAGTAATTTCTTTTTGTTCGTTTTTATCAAAAATGTCAGTTACAATGCGATCAGTGTAACGGAATGTAGTTGACGGGAATGTTTCCACTAATCTATGTTGAATGAATGCCAGTACATTTAAATCGTAAAACTTTGCATCCACCACATCACTTTTAACTACATCGCTCATTCTTTTTAAAAGTCATTCTCTCTTTGAGAAATAAAAGAAATGTCGAGTTTTCTTGCCAAGCATAATGGTTGTTTTTACTGAATCACGTTGAACGTAAATACAAAAAGTAAAGGGTGATCTTAATGTTTATAAGTGAGCTGTAATATTTAGAAAAAATGATTGCCTGTTGCAAGTCTTAAGACGTAGAACCCTTTGGAATAAGAGTTGAGTTGAAGTTAAGTGAATAAAGTGACACCAGGCTTCGAAATAATCTGGGCTAAGGAGAATTAGAAGAAATAAAAGAAACATTAACAACAGCAGCATAAACAAAGCACCGGTTACAACAGCAGCATTAAGAATAGCAGCAGCGACAGCAGCGGTATCAACAACGGCAGAAACAATCCAAATGGAGATACCACTAATAATAAAAGTACAAGATTTGTAGGATTATTTGTACGAAAAATATTTTGGGTTAGTGGCAAAAATAAAAAAACAACATTAATTTAGTGCACGAAGCTACAAAATCGATCACCAATGTAATTATAAACTACTTCTGCTCAGGGTTTTTTGTCATAGAATAATCGAGATTTAGACCAGGAAGTTGAACTCTTAACAAATTTATTTAGCCAATTTCCTGTGGACAGAAAGCCTAACAATAATACCATAATGGTTACGACAGCAGAAAGTATACACACAATGTCGGTGCGATGAGTCCTTAGACGTCGTGAAATCCCTGCATGAACTCGAAGGCAAACATGAATCGTATGTTTCATGGCGTCAGGCTGTTCACACAGCCTACAAGGTATTTGAGCCATACAACGACAGTTCGAAACACTACCGGGCTGTGGTAATCATTAGAAATAAAGTAAAATGTTCAGCCGATATGGTATTGGTATCCTAAAATACAGTCCATTGCAAATTATGTCTTATTGTTCCCTTCTCTTATACATAGGTTCATGTGGAGGAATAATAAACATCCAGTACATTTAAAACAATTCATGTAAATATTGTCGTTAAAATCGTCAAAATAGCGAAGTACCATTATGTGGGAGCTATACGAAATCTGGACGGACATATCCGTTTTAAAAATTTAAGCAGCCTACTATTTCGTTCAGTTGAACGAAAACACAAGAAGTATAGCGAAATGGTTCTTCTATTGTACTTACGATCTCGTCACTTGCATAAGAAAGTTATTGTCATAAGAATTACTTTAAAATAACTCCTGAGAAGAATATCCCCAGGGAAGAGATAAGGATTGGGTCTTTTTGAAGCGAATATATTCCCTATTAGTAATGCCAAAATCAAACTAAACTCTAGCAAATAATTTTAACTTAATATCCAAACTGTTAACTGTGGACTTTTGTGTCTGTTCGCTGCTTGCTGTAGGCTACTTGCTTGAGTCGCATATTTGAGTATCGAGTTGCAAATATTTTTTCGTGTGATGTCTGCAGTAAGTGATGGCTTAGCATCAACATCATGCAACCAACGCGTGTTGTATTTGACGACGAATTATTGATGGGAGACTGTGTTAACTCCTCCCTCAGTTCTGAAGGATGTCCTCGTACTTCCTGAAACAGTTAATAACAACTTGAAGCTCCCTTATAGTCGGACTCTCTGATCTTTTGGTAATATTTGAAAAGAGCGTGGAGACTGATCAAGAAGGTTACTCCAGATATAATTGGTCTTTTCAGAAGTTCACTCTCCATTTCGCCAATATACAGTAAATTATTCATATTCAGTTTATGTAAGTAAGTTTTTGTAAACTCGGAATTTCTTGATGACCCGTTATGTTGAGGAGCGTTGACACGGCTGGTACTGGAGGTTTTTTAACGCAGTTTTTTAAATTCAGGTATATGGAGTTATTAATCTTTACTTCTTGATCGAATGTAATGAGAGTCGTGCCGTTCACTCGTTATCCATTTATGATAACCATTTCATCATTAATTATTATAACGCCATCATCTATAACTGTTAACGGTTCGAGGTGGTGCTCTGCGCGACCTCTCCAGAATGAAATTGTTGCGCACAAGTTGTATTGTGTTGTTCTATACAGAAGGTTGCAGTAAGGGTGGCCATGCAGTTTATGATTGGAATTATTCTGTCACCGCAATCAGCTATGTTGTTTTCAGCGAAATTGAGGATAGTGTCATTAAGTTCTACTGGATGCATTATTATTCTCTTACAAACTAATTTAAACCTAGGATACTTTATTATAAAATGTACAAAATTGTCCTTAATATTAGACACTTCAATAATATCGGTAATAGTGATATTTGTAGAGCGCTCCTTGATTAAATTCCCCAAATCACTGGAGTCTAAAATTGATGCGGTAATTATTCCTAATTTTGAAAGAGTGATAGATAACATCAGGTTTTAAAATTCCATATTCTGTGTTTATCTGTTTTGTTTTTTCGTTAAATATTAAATCATTTATTGTTTACGATAATTCGTTTATTTTTTCTTGGGTTTTCGTGTTAATGCTTATCTGCCTATGTTCTGATTCAATGAGGTCTTTCTGTGTAAATTTAATATTTTCAAAGTCGTCAAAATCGGGAGTGCCAGCTACAACTTTTAACGCGGTATCCAGAAAATTTAGACTTCGAGTATGCCTATGATGAATCTTTAGTGTTTCAATAAATGTCTTCATATATCGGATATCCGAGTCCAATAGCTGTCTCATGTGTGACCTGGGAAAATGGATTCCTATTTCTTCGTCTCTTTTACGATCACTGAGTACATGGTTAAATTTGTTGAGTGTTTTAGATATCCGAATTCCTCCCAAATAACGGCATTTCCGTCCATAATTGGTATGAAATTCGAATAGGTGAAATCAGTCATTTATGTTAATTTCCTTAAATTACCTTTATGGACCACCCTCCCTTTTATTAAGACTGTGGTCCCAAGTCTGCTACGACAGTTTCTTCGGTGTAAAATTGCGTAAGTTTATTTCTTAATCGTTTATTTGATTTTACGAGGACTTTGTCCTCTACATTGAAAACTATGTTTCGTCTTGTTTGGTTTAACCTTTGCAACTGAATATTTTGTACATTCAAAATTTTTTCCTAACGTCTGTGTTAATTTCACTAGTCAGCGGATGAATTATGTCAATGGGTCGTTTATCCGTGACTGAATGAATTGTCCTATTGTATTATATTGTTGCTTGACATATTAGTTCGGCTGTATCTTCAATGTTTATTTCGATCTGCAGACATCGTGCTATATCTACCAAGGTGCTGTGAAATCTCTACCTGTCCATTTGAGCAAGTATGAAGCGGTGGAGCATTGGAGATATCTACGTTAAACCGATTATGTAAAATAG
This sequence comes from Musca domestica, assembly GCF_030504385.1. Classification (NCBI taxonomy): domain Eukaryota; kingdom Metazoa; phylum Arthropoda; class Insecta; order Diptera; family Muscidae; genus Musca; species Musca domestica. Next base: position 9,000,094 of record NW_026712293.1, on the reverse strand, counting down.
ACTTGATTGTTTCAGAGTCCTCGGGTTATAGTTCATAAGCTGTAAAATGGCGGATATCACGTCTATAAAAGCGATTAATTAGACGATTGCGAATTTATCAACGCAAGTGAGAAAGTTTTTCTTGTCAGTCGAGAAAATGTCGATATGCGACTTTTCTCCAGTATATGAACGCGTTTCTTCAAGAATTTGTCTTTTGGGGTGTCGATCGTATTTCGCTTTTTGGCATACTTTACAGTTTGAAAACACCTCGTTAGATATCATCGTAATTTTTGGGAAAAAATAGTCTTGCAGAATATGTTTTACATTCTCCTGGGCGGCTCTATATGCCTATTGTGTTCCAAGACAGTAATTTCTTTTTGTTCGTTTTTATCAAAAATGTCAGTTACAATACGATCAGTGTAACGGAATGTAGTTGACGGAAATGTTTCCACTAATCTATGTTGAATGAATGCCAGTACATTTAAATCGTAAAACTTTGCATCCACCACATCACTTTTAACTACATCGCTCATTCTTTTTAAAAGTCATTCTCTCTTTGAGAAATAAAAGAAATGTCGAGTTTTCTTGCCAAGCATAGTGGTTGTTTTTACTGAATCACTTCCGCTTTCTTCTATTATTATTTGGTTCCGAAAGCAGTTGCAATATCCGGCTGTACGTCTTCTTCTAAGGCGTGAATATGTTGTCGGGACAAGGCATTGGCTACATAATTTTCTTTTCCAGGTTTGTAAAAGATTTTTCCATTGTGCTCGTCGATGAACGCTTTCCATAGTTTAATTTTGGCGTTCGGATTGCGATCCGAAACGGAAAATGTCAGAGGCTGGTGGTCCGTAAAAATATTCAAATTTTTCACGCCGTTTAAATAGTTCCTCAGTTTCTTTAAGGCCCATACTGTGGCCAGCAGTTTCCTTTCCTTCGTAGTGAAATTTAATTCTCTATCTTTTAAGGCTATTGAAATCATGGTTATTGGTTTCCGTCTAGGAACAAGACTGCACCTAAACCAGCAGATAAGGCGTCCGTTGTCAAATCAATCTGTAATCTGGGTATTTTCACATTTTCAGATGCAAGTATTACCTTAAGTTTTTCGAACGTCTGGAGTTGCTTCTCATTAAGAATTATTTTTATCCTTCTCGATTGGGAAGCACTAATTTTGACGTTTTCGCCTTTTAGAATACCGGTTAGTGGCTTGGCAATAGACGCAAAATCTTTAATAAAGCATCTGTAGTAGCTTGCCAATCACAGAAACGACCTTACATTAAAGAGTGTTGCAGGTTTTTCATACTTGAGAATGGCTTCTACCTTCTCTGGATTCATTTTTATGCCATTTCTAGAAACTATAAATCCAAGATATTCTCATATTAGCAGCATATAATTTGTCCAATACCCATTCAATATGCTTGACGTGATCCTCCTCTGTTTCAGAGAAAATGATGACATCGTCAACATAAACATAACATGATTTCCCAATTTGCTCCCTCAGGACATCACCAATGGCCCTTTAGAAAATACTGGGGGTATTCTTAAGGCCGAAAGGAAGTCTACAATATTCATAATTCCGAATCGAAAATGCCGTTTTTGCCCGATCTTTTTTTAGATAGTGTTATTCGGTGGAAGCCTGACTTGATCAAGCGTTGTAAAAAATCTCGCTTTACCAAGATTTGAGAGAATAATGGTTATTTCAGGTATTGGATTTCCTGAAATCTATCCACTTGTGTAAAATTTACATTTACGCATTTTAAAAATTGGATCTTTTCTATGCCAGATATAGTTTTCAGTTCCTTATTCTCAAAGTTCAATGTCGCACTTGTCTTCATTAACAGATCAAGGCCAATTATACTATCAAACGTTGAGGGTGAAGGTACGATAACAAACGGACTATTGGTGTTAAAAATATTAACCGTGCATTTTTCTTTAATTGCTGGGCAGCCGTGAATTGACTTCACCATAATTGGGTTGCTTACTGGAAGTATTATAGGTTTAATATAATTATTCGAAGCAGCGGTAGCTAAAAGTAGTTTAATGACTTTCCCTGCCACTTCTCTTTTTATAACCGCAGCAGGGAACTGCTCCTAAAAAACTATTCTGGTAGAATTCGTTCTGAGCATACATTTTCACATCGTCTGCTGCGGCTCCCGCAACTTGGTGGTAGTTTTGAAAGCGTTCGGACTCAGCTTGGGAAAGATGATTTATTCTTTAATGTTTTGGCCTAGTATATTTGGCAGCACCGCTATTGTGTCTTTTTTCCGTCTGCCATTTTGATTGATGTTGAAATGGTTGTGTCCCGGTTCTGATTTTGAGGTAAGCCGTGTACAAACGGCTTGAACTTGGATGATTGTTGAATCGAACGGATTCGTCGACCTCCATAGATTCTACCGAATAATTCATTCCTATTTGTAGTATTTTTATTCTTGTGATTTCGAGATTTCGCGAAGCTTTAGGCAAATTGATATCTTTCCCGATTTGATTCGAGCTCTTTGGCTAACGCCAACGCTGACGGTAAGTCAGATGGGCGAGAAGAAAAAAGTACCTTACATAAACCTTTTTTGATGCCGGAGATGAAAACTCGTAACGCATCCATCCGGTATTTTTCGAACATAGCATTTGCAACAGCACCTTCGTAGGACATAGCAGTTTTATTTATAAGTACAGTCAATTTTTTCTCTACTTCGTCGTAGAATTCTAATAGTGTCATACTACTGACAAAGAGTGGATAACTCTTGCTCAATTGAGTAAACCTGACATTTGTCCGAGTACGTGAAATCCAGGCGGGCAATTATGGCTTTAAAGTTTAAAACGGTATTAAAAGATGACAACAACATATCAGCTTGGTCTTTTACTTTATTTCCAATGATTGCCACAGCCCGGTAGTGTTTCGAACTGCCGTTGTATGGCTCAAATACCTTGTAGGCTAGGTGAACAGCCTGACGCCATGAAACATACGATTCATGTTTGCCTTCGAGTTCATGCAGGGATTTCACGACGTCTAAGGACTCATCGCACCGACATTGTGTGTATACTTTCTGCTGTCGTAACCATTATGGTATTATTGTTAGGCTTTCTGTCCACAGGAAATTGGCTAAATAAATTTGTTAAGAGTTCAACTTCCTGGTCTAAATCTCGATTATTCAATGAAAAAAGCCCGAGCAGAAGCAGTTTATAATTACATTGGTGATCGATTTTCTAGCTTCGTGCACTAAATTAATGTTTTTTTTTTTTATTTTTGCCACTAACTTAAAATATTTTACGTACAAATAATCCTACAAATCTTGTACTCTTATTATTTGTGGTATCTCTATTTGGATTTCTTCTGCTGTAGTTGTTGATGTGGTTGCTGCTGTTGTTGATACCGCTGCTGCTATTCTTAATGCTGCTGCTGTCACCGGTGCTTTGTTTATGCTGCAGTTGTTAATGTTGCTGTTATTTCTTCCAATTCTCCGCAGCCCAGTGTTTTTTTTTTTTTTTCACTATTCTTTCCCCGTAACCCACACTATTTCGCAGCTTGGTGACACTTAATGTTATAATACTTTGTGGGCAAGACTTGTTTGTCGTTGTTATTGCGATAAACACTCCGTTTTTTGTAATGCCAGTTGGGCGCCAGTTAAAATGATTGCCTGTTGCAAGTCTTAAGACGTAAAACCCTTTGGAATAAGAGTTGAGTTGAAGTGAATTGAAGTGAATGTTAATTTCACAAGTCGTTGGACGTTTTGTTCTTTATTAATGTCAAAATCGAACTCTGGCAAATAATTTTAGCTTAACCAGGAGAATGTAAAACATATTCTGCAAGACTATATTTTTCCAAAAAAGACGATGATATCTAACGAGGTGTTTTCAAACTGTAAATTATGCCAAAAAGCGAAATACGATCGACACCCCAAGAGACAAATTCTTGGATAAAAGCCTTCATATACTCGGGAAATGTTGTATATCGACATTTTCTCGACTGACAAGAAATACTTTCTCACTTGCGTTGATAAATTCTCAAAATTCGCAATCGTCTAATTAATAGCTTTTATAGAAGTAAAATTCGCCATTATACAGCTTATGAACTATTACCTGAGGACAAAAACAATATATTGTGACAACGAACCATTTATTAATTCTGAAACAATCAAGTCAAATCAAATCAAGTCTCCAATGCTCCACCGCTTCATACTTGCTCAAATGTACAGGTAGAGATTTCACAGCACCTTGGTAAAAATAGCACGATATCTGAAGATCGAAAGAAACATTGAAGAAACAGTCGAACTAATACATCAAGCAGCAATAGAATACAATAGGACAATTCATTCAGTCACGGATTAACGACCCATTGACATAATTCATCCGCTGACTAGCGAACTTAACACAGACGTTCGAAAAAAAAATTGAATACACAAAATATTCAGTTGCAAACGTTAAACCAAACAAGACAAAACATACTTTTCAATGTAGGGGCCAAAGTCCTCGTATAATCAAATAAACGGTACACCGAAGAAACCGTCGAAGCAGACTTGGGTAACAACGTAAAGTTTATATTTCTTTTTCGTCAGGATTTGGACAATGCGTCTTCTTACGGTGAAAATATCGGCAAAAATGACTGATTTCACCAATTCGAATTTCATACCAATTGTGGGGGGAAATGCCGTTATTTCCATGTACTCAGTGATCGTAAAAGAGACTGAGGAAATGAGAATCCATTTCCCAGGTCACACTTGAGACAGCTTATTGAAACACTAAAGATTCATCATAGGCATGCTCGAAGACTAATTTTTCTGGATACCGCGTTGAAAGTTGTAGCTGGCACTCCCGGTTTTGACGACTTTGAATTTACACAGAAAGAGCTCATTGAATCAGAACATAGACAGATAAGCATTAACACTAAAACCCAAGAAAAAATAAAAGAATTATCGGAAACAATAAATGGTTTAATAAATAATGAAAAAACAAAACAGATAAACACAGAATATTTATATGAGAAGCTACTATCAAGAAATAGAATTATTATCATGGCATTTGTAAACCTGGTGTTATCTATTACTCTTTCAAAGTTAGGAATAATTAACGCATCAACTTTAGACTCTAGTGATTTGGACAATTTAATCAATGAGCGCTCTACAAATATCACTATTACCGATATTATTGAAGTGTCTAATATTAAGGGCAATTTTGCACATTTTATAATAAAGTATCGTAGGATTAAATTAGTTTGTAAGAAAATAATAATGCATCCAGTAGAACTTAATGACACTATCCTTAATTTCGCTGAAAGCAACAAAATATCTGATTGCGGTGACAGAATAATTCCAATCATAAACTGCATATCCACCCTTACTGCAACCTTCTGTAGAGAACAACACAATAAAACTTGTGCGCAACAATTTCATTCTGGAGAGGTCGCGCAGTGCACCGCTTCGCTTCCACCCCTCGTCCAAGCCACCTCGAACCGTTAACAGTTATAGATGATGGCGTTATAATAATTAATGATGAAATGGTTATCATAAATGGACAACGAGTGAACGACACGACTCTCATTACATTCGATGAAGAAGTAAAGATTAATAACTCCATATACCGGAATTTAAAAAACTGCGTTAAAAAATCTTCAATACCAGCCGTGTCAACGCTCCTCAACATAGCGGGTCATCAAGAAATTCCGAGTTTGCCATACTTACAAAAACTGAATACGAATAATTTACTGCATATTGGCGAAATGGAGAGCGAACTTCTAAAAAGACCAATTATATCTGGAGTAACCTTCTTCATCAGTTTCTACACTCTTTTCAAATAATACCAAAAAGGTCAGAGAGTCCGACTATAAGGAAGTTTCAAGTTGTTATTGACAGTTTCAAGAAGTACGAGGACGTCGTTCAGGATGGAGGGAGGAGTTAACACAGTCTCCCATCAATAATTCGTCGTCAAATACAACACACGTTGGTTGCATGATGTTGATGCTAAGCCATCACTTACTGCAGACATCACACGAAAAAATATTTTCAACTCGATACTCAAATATGCGACTCAAGCAAGTAGCCTACAGCAAGCAGCGAACAGACACAAAAGTCCACAGTCAACAGTTTGTATATTAAGTTAAAATTATTTGCTAGAGTTTAGTTTGATTTTGGCATTACTAATAGGGAATATATTCGTTTCAAAAAGACCCAATCCTTATATCTTCCCTGGGGATATTCTTCTCAGGCATTACTAATATATATTCGTTTCGAAAAGACCCAATCCTTATCTCTTTCCTGGGGATATTCTCCTCAGGAGTTATTTTAAAGTAATTCTTATGACAATAACTTTCTTATGCAAGTGACGAGATCGTAAGTACAATAGAAGAACCATCTCCCTATACTTCTTGTGTTTTCGTTCAACTGAACGAAATAGTAGGCTGCTTAAATTTGTAAAACGGATATGTCGGTCCAGATTTCGTATAGCTCCCACATAATGGTACTTCGCTATTTTGACGATTTTAACGACAATATTTACATGAATTGTTTTAAATGTAAAGGATGTTTATTGTTCCTCCACATGAACCTATGTATAAGAGAAGGGAACAATAAGACATAATTTGCAATGGACTGTATTTTACGTTAGGTCAGATGAAATGGTAAAGGGTAGAAAAATAGAAAAAAAAACAAAAATTTCACTCTCTGACACACTCACGTCTCAATATTAGCTATTTTGATGATTTTTCGACACTAGTTACCAGAATTGTTTCAAATTTCGTATTTGAACATCTTATTGGGTACAAAATCTTTACAAAAGATAAGGCTCTGTAGGCCCACATCCTTGAATAGCATATATATAAAGATTATTTTCAGCACTCGGTATTTTTATGATTTTAGAGGGATTATACACCAGCTATTTATATATTATACACTGAAATTCAGTATTTAAATTTCGTAATGAGTAATACAGCCTATGAAAGCTATACTGCAGCCTATGAAAACTAATTGCATGCAGATCCTCTTCTTCGTATTCCCAACATATAACGATACCTCCCAATATTCGGTCTTTTCATGACTTAAAATTTTCCTTCATATAGCGTGTTTACTTTAAACGGTATTTTTCTAGATAATCTTTTTCTTGAAAAAGCCCAAAAAACCGACACCTGTTCCCCAAGTCCCTGTAGTCCGTTCTTAACATTGGTTTACATTTGAAGTAAATACGAGTATTCAAATTCAGTCCCCAAAGGCATCATAACTTAAGTTATTTGTATAAACATACATTGGTACTTATAATGAGCGAAACGATGATAGCAAGTGTTTCGTATATTTGTCATTTATTTCCTTAATCGATCAAAGTCTAAACATTCGTTAAAAATAAAATGAAACCAAATCAGTAAATTCGCTTCGCTTCCACCATACTATAGGGGTTGTTGATATGAAAGGTATAAAAAGCAAAATAAAAACACAAATGATTAGTTTTCAATACAAACAAGTTTGCTGGTTTATTGAATTCAGATTTTGTTTTCTTTTCTTCAAATAATTACCTTTTGGTATGTGAAGTGGCGACAGAGGCCTTGATGCTTAAGCTTTCGATACTCAAAGTCAAGTGAACGCAGAGGATCCCTTGTCTATTTCTAATACATATGCAAATGCAGACAAGTGAACGCAGAGGTTCTAAGTGATCGCTGAGGATCCCTTGTCTCATTTTTAGTACATTTACAACTATTTGAGTGTATCGATGTGAGCAACAAAAACAACAACTTATCTTAGACAATTCAAATAGTACTACCTCCTCGGAGATAGTTTGTAGAGGAGTTGTCAGAGATGTCAATCAGCTTCGGTAATTGATTAAGCTGAAGTTACAGGACAACGTATCTAACATATACATTGCCGCCCAGCTTGATACATATATCCCTATGAATCAACTACATATACCTAGAGATATTCATAAATTTAGATAAATACATATATATAAACATGTTTGACATAAGTTCAGTTCATTTTGAGCATTTTATTAAGGTTTAATTCATATTTTAACATTTCTTATACCCTCCACCATATTATGGAGGGTATATTAACTTTGTCATTCCGTTTGTAACTCCACGAAATACTCATATCAGACACAACAAAGTATATATATTCTTGATCAGCGTAAAATTCTAAGTCGATTTAGCGATGTCCGTCTGTCTGTCTGTCTGTCCGTCTGTCTGTTGTAATCACGCTATCTTTCGAATGAATTGAGGTAGGTGGCTAAAATTTTGCACACATGTTTATTTTTCCAGTAGGCAGGTTAAGTTCGTAAATCGGCCATGAAGGTCCACGTTTTCATATAGCCCCCATATAACGGTACCTCCCTATATTCGGTATTTTGATGATTTTAGCGACATTATTCACCGAAATTGTTTCAAATTTGGTATTTGAAGTTCAAAATGGATACTACACCCTAAGAGGGAAAATTATCCGTGCAGGTCCACGTCTTGGTATAGCCCCCATATAACGGTACCTCTCGATATTCGGTATTTTGATGATTTTAGCGACATTATTCACGGGAATTATTTCAAATTTGGTATTTGAAGTTCAAAATGGATACTACACCCTAAGACAGAAAATTGTCTGTGCAGGTCTACGTCTTCATATAGCCCCCATATAACGGTACCTCCCTATATTCGGTATTTTGATGATTTTAGCGACATTATTCACCGGAATTGTTTTAAAATTGGTATTTGAAGTTCGTTATGGGAACTACAGTCTGTGGCAGAAAATTGTCTGTGCGGGTCTAGGTCTTCGTATAGCCCCCATATAACGGTACCTCCCTATATTCGGTATTTTGATAATTTTAGCTACATTATTCACCGTTTATTTCAAGTTTCGAATTTGAATATGGTAGTGGCTTATGACAAACAATGCCTATGTATGTCCACGTCGTATAGACCCCAAAATAACGGCTATATTCGGCATTTTGAAAATTTTAACAGCATTTTTTAAGGATTTTATTTTTTGAAAATTTCCAATTTCGTTGCAAATGGTGGAGGGTATTAAAAGTTCGGCCCGTCGAACTTACTGCTTTTTAATTTGTTATTTTTCAAAAAGTGCCAGTTTAAGAAAATTATAATTATAATGGCACAGGACCCGATATTATCCAACCAAATTTAGTGTATATTGCTTTAGGAAGACCAGGGTTGGAAGTGACGCGCGTTTCTACGATTTTATGATCAAAATTAGGATCTGCTAATTCGAGACCTACAAACGAATCGCCTATGTTAGGAGGAGCCGAAAAGGAAGGTGTCACGCCACATGTTATTTTTGCGACGCTAGCAGTTACAAATTGTTTCTGAGACGGATCAAAACGTGACATAATCATAAAATCCGCGTAAGTAATATGATTAACTGACGTGGTAGGTTAACGAAGATCATTAACAAGTGACACACAGACTTGACTTACGGGACAACAAGGATCTAATAATGCCCGTACCGCAACGGTTGACTTAGGCAAACAGAGACGAACAACAACAGTGGGGAACAGGGACATTATGCGACCTATCGGTAACATCAATGTGGGTAAAACGTGTCTCGGTGGTACTGGAAAGGTACCTCGCGGAACAATGGATTTGTTGGTGCGTTGTGACGTGTCTAAGTTCTTCGTACGCGGAGCTTCATGCAATAATGTGTGGTGCTTCTTTGTGCAAAATTTGCACCTTTGACTAATTGGGCAGAATTTTGATACATGGTCCAGACGTAGACAATTATAGCATCATCACCGGGGTGAATACCAACAACACGGCCTAGTTTCCAAGAAGTGGGTGGCAATTTTTCATGCCGAATTACAAGTAAATCATTGATCTCAACGTTTCTTTGAGGGTATTTCCACTTGTAGCGCTTATTTGAACTAAATAAGTATTCTTCTTTCCACCTTACACAAAACTGATGAGTTAAAGCTTATAGTTTTCGAAAGCGATTTACTAAACTCAATGTCGATTCTTCAATTAGGGGTTCGGGTGGAGAGAGGAGAGGAGCGCCTATAAGAAAATGGCCAGGAGTAAGCGCAACTAACTCATCAGGGTTATCAGACATTGGACACAGAAGCCGAGAATTCAAGCAAGCTTCGATTCGGGTCAAAACTGAGAAAAACTCTTGGAAGGTATACGACAGTGCTCTTGCGTGACGATAAAAATGCAACTTAAAGCTTTTGACAGCCGCTTCCCAAAGACCAACCATGTGGGGAGCCCCAGCAGGTATGAACTGCCAAGTAAGTTCTTGATACCCTAAAGCTGAACAAACTGTGTCTCGACATTCACGAATAAAGATTCTAAAGTTCTTTTCAATTTCACGAGAAGCCCCAACAAAATTGGTTGCGTTATCAGAAAATAGTTATTTTGGACAGCCACGGCGGCCTATAAATCGGTGAAATGTAGCCAGAAAAGTGGCAGTTGATAAATCAGACGCTGCTTCTAAATGGACCGCTTTGGTTGCAAAACAAACAAAGACGCAAACGTACCCTTTGGAAATGCGGCAGGCACGGCCAGAAAACGACTTAATATCAAACGGACCCGCAAAGTCCACTCCAGTGGTAGTGAAAGGTCGATTAACTGAAGTTCTTTACGGTGGAAGTGCAGCCATGAGTGGAGGACTTGCCCGATTTTTTTTCAAGCAAACAAACCTTACAACCACTTATCACTGTTCGAATTAGAATTTTTTCCCGAGGTATCCAATACTCCATCCGTATGAGGCGTAGCATAAGTTAGTTTCCTCCATGGACTGATTTAGAGTGAGTGAAATCAATAAGGAGGCGTGTAAAACGACACGAATACGACAAAATAATTGGATATTTTTCTGCGTAGGACAAAGTAGCAGACTTTACTAAACGTCCATTCAATCGCATAACACCAAATTCGTCTAAGACTGGATTTAAAGATAGCAGGGGACTATTAGAGGATAAGGATCGCTTTTCCAGAAGGCATTTGTACTCATTGTCATATTGAACTTTTTGCGCTAATGTAACTAAACGAGTTTTTACCCTAAAAATTTCAGCAGATTCAATGACTTCACTATTGAAAACAAATTGGCTACGAAATTTTGGGTGAGTTATATGATAAAATCTGAGGACATACGATAATACTCGCAACGCCCTATAAAGAGATGAAAACAGTTCGAGGAGATCTTCATGATTTGAGAAGAACGAAAAATGAGTTTTGACGCTACGAGCTTCAAGTTCTGTTTCAATGTGATCAGGATCCGAAATATTCCAATCAGAATTATCTAAACTCAACCAACTAGGACCCTTCCACCAAAGGGAGGAATTAGCAAGCTCTAAAGGGGAAATACAACGACTTCCCAAATCAGCCGGGTTGTCCTCAGACCTAACATGAAACCAATGGGCACTTCCTACATTTTGTTGAATTCGACAGACTCTATTTGCCACGAATGTAGTCCATGAAGTGGGGGTTTTACGCAGCCACGTTAACACAATAGTTGAATCTGTCCAACAGTAGATTTTATGAATTGAAATGTCTATGTCGCTCACAATAGGCTTTAAAAGATCTGACGCCAACACGGCCCCACACAACTCCAAACGCGGAAGTGAAACACATTTAATGGGTGCTACTCGTGTTTTTGAGGACAGCAAATTAACTTTAATTTCGCCATTTGAATCTTTTATACGAATATAAATTACCCCCGCTTATGCTTTTTCTCTGAGGCATCAAAAAAAAAAAAAAAAAAAAAAAACATGCAATTCAACTAAAGAAGTTTGTTTATTTCGGAATATTTATGGAATTTACTTGCGAGAAGTTTTCAACAAAGGCGAGCCAAGAGGTTTTCGTTGCAACCAGAAGTGAATCGTCCCAACCGATGTTGTCTAACCACACCCTTTGCATAATTATTTTCGCAACGACAATAACAGGGGCTAACCATGCCACGGTATCAAACAATTTCGCTATGTGTGAAAGAACTTCCCGCTTGGAATTGGATTCACACAAAAATAGAAAGAGTCTAAACTGGCATTCCACCTTATGCCCAATGGTTTAGAGCTACTTGCTTCTACAAAGGATAATACTTGTGCGTCAACTAAATGACTAGGGGGTAAACCAGCAAGAATAGACTTCCCATTAGAAGTCCATTTCCTCAACTCAAATTTAGCTGTGGCTAGAGAAGCAATGAGCTGGTTGCGAGCAAGTAATGCGGTTTCTATATCATGAGCACCAGCAAGAACGTCATCGACATACATACTTTTACGTAAGATCTTAGAAGCCAATGGATATTCTAATTCGCAATCGTCGGCGAGCTGAAGCAAAGTTCGAATGGCAAGATACGGCGCACAATTTACCCCAAATGTAACTGTTTGTAATTCATAGTCGCTAATGGATTTAGGGGATTCTCTAAATAAAATTCTTTGGAAAGATGTATGGCTTGGGTGAAGGCGGATTTGACGATACATCTGAGTAATGTCACAATTAAACACAAAACGAAATAGACGCCATCGTAGAACTAAGAGGACTAAGTCTGCTTGGAGAGTTGGTCCAACATGCAGAATGTCGTTTAGACTTACGCCTGTAGATGTTTTATTTGACGCATTAAATACTACTCGTACTTTAGAAGTTCGTTTTTCTAGATTAACTACTGGGTGGTGGGGTAAATAGCAAACATTTGGCGCTGGTGAGGGGGAAACAGGTCGCATGTGACCTAAATCAAGATATTCGCGCACTACTGCGTCGTACATTTCCTTAAGGGAAGGTATGCATAAGAGCGACTTTTCATTTCGAGCAAACTGTCTTAAGACATTCTGACGAGAATCACCTAGTTGCAATGACTGAGGAAATTCGCCACGAAAAGGAAGGGTGACAACATAACGACCTTCCGAGTTCCTCAAGGTGGTGGACTGATAATTCTCCTCGCAGATCTTGTCCGATGACGAAAGAATTTTGCGTTTAGGAACCTCCTCTAGTTCCCAAAACTGCAGAAATGTTTTGTTGATACTGTCTTCCTCACAAAAACTCAAGGTAGTTGTAAAGACCTGCAAAGGTGAGCAGGGAAGTGGGCCCGGAAAGATCCATCCGAAGACAGTATTTTGCGCCAGTAAAGAGCCGAAGATGTTTTGTTGTACCATTAGAGGTGACTGAAGTAGAACCATTTACCCCAGAAATATTAGAGAGGATGGAGCGACAAGACAATTTGATTCTATTTTGAAGGTGCTCAGTTATAAAAGTAGCCTCTGACGCAGGGTCAATGAGAGCTCGCACAGGATAAGACGTACCCTCGTGAAGAAGATTTACTATAGCAGTACCTAGAAGAATTTGGCACTGTGCGAAGTATGGAAAACTTGACGATTGACTGTTGTAGGGTTTGCACCGGAGGACGTAGACGCAATATTATCTAGATTTGAGCTCAAGTGAGTACTGGGAGCCGAAGAAGTTGTGTTGGACACGATACTACTTGTGGGCGCTGTTCTAGTTGGCTTATGTAACAGGGTATGATGCCTTGCACGGCATATATTACATGCATGTGTACTAGGACACCTATTTGACGAATAACCTCTAGATAAACAGTTAAAACACAAATTGTTCTTTTTTACAATGACTAGTTTCTGATCGAACGACAATGTCTTGAAACGAGGACATGAATAAGGAGCATGATTTTAATTGGGGCCGCATACACAACGTGGTTTAGGAAATGATTTTATAGTATCAGTCGAAGTTTTTGCCAAGTGGGCCCTAACGTTGCGTGAAGTTGGTCTAGAATCCTCAATACCTTCAATATCACGTAAACAGGCCAGCGTCTGAATTCTATCTGTTAGGAAAGAATCGAGCTCGGACCATAACGATAAGGACGACTTATCTCTGAGACTCTGTTCCCAGAGTGTCACGGTAAGTTTAGGCAGACGCTGAAGACAAATAAAAACAAGAATGGGATCCCAATGATCCGTAACAATGTCATAAACTGACATGGCAGACAAACAACCGTTTATTCCCCTTTGTAAAGTTTTCAACCCAGAACTCGTTTCACTTGATAGAGATGGAAGTTCAAAAAGGACTTTCAAATGGCTATTTACAAGAATTCTTTTGTCGTCGTACGTATCTTGAAGCGATTTCCAAGCCAGAGAAAAACTTTTGTGCGTTAGTGGAAATTTAGATACAATTTCCTTAGCTTCGAGAGACTGTGCATTGTATTGGAAACGTTCGGCGGCAAACTCCAATTAGAAATGGATATATCAACAGGGTTCTGAATATCTTGGTGACCATAGTTAGACAAAGAAGACAAATTTAAGCTGTGACTCGACATATTGCCAGTATTGGATGAGCCAGGCTGAGCCATATTAGGCCGATTAGATGTACAACCAGTTTGTCGAAGATTCGAAGCTATATTACTTTGTGGTGTGCTAATGCTTAAAACTGTGGGAGTTGTTGGAGGAGATTTCACCGACTTCAAACTTAGCAACTTTTCATTAATTTCTGAAAAGCAATCGATATAGTTTTGACACGTCGATTGGTATTTGGAATCCGCAGAAGAAATTTGATCGGTAGTCGTACCATCTAAAGTCATAAAATAATCAATACACTTATCATAAGTGTCTTTGACTTTACCCCATAAATCTTGAAGTTCCGTGCTCCGAATTTCGAGGTTGAAAACCGTATGGTTATCTGGATTTAACAAATGAAAAGAGGCAATAAACTTTACCACATTATCAGAAGCACGGATAAACTGAGTTAAGGGGGTAACCGACATTTTTTACAAGATTCTGTTTACTTTTCCCAGAAAGAAAAACAATTTCGAAATTCGTTTATAGAAGTCTAAACTGAGTTACGGAAAAGGTCCAAAGAATCTTAACTCCAATGATATACTCAAATTAAAGCGCAGATCGAAGAGGGTGGAAATACTAAGATTCTGAAGAGGCTAACCACAATTCAAGGAAACCAACTAAACGTAGGCAAACACACGGATTTTCTGCTGAAATATCTATCAATGGTAGAAAAGTAGAGTCAGAAAAGCAATAAATTTCGAGCAATACTTCAAAAACAGTATAATATTTGTATAAATATTCCAAAATGGCAAAAATTAAATAAAAAACAAGTAAAAAAGCTGTAAGTTCGGCCGGGCCTAACTTTTAATACCCTCCACCATTTGGTACAAATTTGGCAATTTCCAAAAAAAAAACCGTTAAAAATTCTGTTAAAATCTTAAAAATACCGAAAGCTTATACGACGACATGGGC
Source organism: Musca domestica (assembly GCF_030504385.1). NCBI lineage: Eukaryota > Metazoa > Arthropoda > Insecta > Diptera > Muscidae > Musca > Musca domestica. The sequence continues at coordinate 8,984,965 of NW_026712293.1, read as the reverse complement.
CTGCAAAGGCAACTTTTGTCATATATTATTACAATATTTAAATGCGAAATTTGAAGAAAAATCTGTTTATAATGTAGCTAAAATCGTCAAAATACCGAATATGGGGGGTACCGTTATATGGGGGCTATACGAAGACGTGGACCTGCACAGACAATTTTCTGGTATGAGCTGAAGTATCCATTACGAACTTCACATGCGAAATTTGAAAGAATCCCTGTAAATAATGTCGCTAAAATCATTAAAATACCGAATATCGGGGGGTACCGTTATATGGGGGCTATATGAAGACGTGGATCTACATGGCTCATTTTTTGACTTTGGATGAAGTATCCATTACGAACTTCAAATACCAAATTTGAAACGATTCCGGTAAACAATGTCGCTAAAATCATCAAAATACCGAATATCGGGAGGTACCGTTATATGGGGGCCATATGAAGACGTGGACCTGCACAGATAATTTTCTGTCTTAGGCTGTAGTATCCATTACGAACTTCAAATACCAAATTTGAAATAATTCCGGTGAATAATGTCGATAAAATCATCAAAATACCGAATATCGGGCGGTACCGTTATATGGGGGCTATATGATAACTTGGACCTACATGGCCCATTTACGAACTTAACCTGCCTACTGGGAAAATATACATGTGTGCAAAATTTTAGACTTCTATCTCAATTTGTTCGAAAGATAGCGTGATTACAACAGACAGACAGACAGACAGACAGACGGACAGACACACAGACAGATAGACGGACATGGCTAAATCGCCTTAGAATTTTACGCTGATCAAGAATATATATACTTTGTTGGGTCTGACATGAATATTTCGAGGAGTTACAAACGGAATGACAAAATTAATATACCCTCCATAGTATGGTGGAGGGTATAAAAAGCTACACAAAAACGTGGGACTGCATGTGCAATTTTTATACCCTCCACCATACTATGGAGGGTATATTAATTTTGTCATTCCGTTTGTAACTCCTCGAAATATTCATGTCAGACCCAACAAAGTATATATATTCTTGATCAGCGTAAAATTCTAAGACGATTTAGCCATGTCCGTCTGTCTGTCTGTGTGTCTGTCTGTCTGTCTGTCAGTCTGTCTGTCTGTCTGTTGTAATCACGCTATCTTTCGAACAAATTGAGATAGAAGTCTAAAATTTTGCACACATGTATATTTTCCCAGTAGGCAGGTTAAGTTCGTAAATGGGCCATGTAGGTCCAAGTTATCATATAGCCCCCATATAACGGTACCTCCCGATATTCGGTATTTTGATGATTTTAGCGACATTATTCACCGGAATTATTTCAAATTTGGTATTTGAAGTTCGTAATGGATACTACAGCCTAAGACAGAAAATTATCTGTGCAGGTCCACGTCTTCATATGGCCCCCATATAACGGTACCTCCCGATATTCGGTATTTTGATGATTTTAGCGACATTGTTTACCGGAATCGTTTCAAATTTGGTATTTGAAGTTCGTAATGGATACTTCATCCAAAGTCAAAAAATGAGCCATGTAGATCCACGTCTTCATATAGCCCCCATATAACGGTACCCCCGATATTCGGTATTTTAATGATTTTAGCGACATTATTTACAGGGATTCTTTCAAATTTCGCATGTGAAGTTCGTAATGGATACTTCAGCCCATACCAGAAAATTGTCTGTGCAGGTCCACGTCTTCGTATATCCCCCATATAACGGTACCCCCCATATTCGGTATTTTGACGATTTTAGCTACATTATAAACAGATTTTTCTTCAAGTTTCGCATTTAAATATTGTAATAATTTATGACAAAAGTTGCCTATGCAGGCCCACGTCGTCGTATAAGCTTTCGGTATTTTTAAGATTTTAACAGAATTTTTAACGGTTTTTTTTTTTTTTGGAAATTGCCAAATTTGTACCAAATGGTGGAGGATATTAAAAGTTCGGCCCGGCCGAACTTCCGGCTTTTTTACTTGTTATTTGTTTATATTTATAATATCATATGTTACATTATTTACATGCTGTAATATTTTTTTGTTGTTTCAAAAAATTAGGCTTAATCCCATTATTATATTATTTGTTTATTCGAGGGATAAGACAAGGAGTACGTAGGTTTCGGAAGAGGCACCACCAGTTCTCACCTAATGTATGGGATATTTTCCCCATTAGTTATTTCAAAATAACTCCTTTGACAAAGAAACCGCTTTTAACCAAGTGACGGGAGCTCAATAGTCGGGGGAACAAAAATAGTAAATTAAAATAAAAATATTTTGAAAAAACTTCTAAATCTTGCAACCGCATTTATTATCATTTTTATCTCTCTCCACTTGTTATGCTTTCGTTTGCCTGAACGAAATAGCATAACCGTGTGAGTTGGTTTTGTCTGTTACAACAAAAATCTCTTCGTCGACCGTGCCTTTATTAAGAGAACAGTGTTGGAATGTTTGTTCGGGGTACTGTAGTATTTTGTTGTTGCAAAATCGTTAGGCCTAATTAAAATTCCATTGCAATTTTTTACATGAGTATTTGGAGGAGTTACAAACGGAATGAAAATGATAATATATCATCCATAGTATGGTGGAAGCGAAGCGAGTTTATTTATTTTGTTTTCATTTTATTATTAACGCGTGTTTAGACTTTCATCGATTGAGTAAATAAACAATCCTCTTTCCTCTCTCTTCAACCGGAGACCAGCTACATTATACACACAAATTCTCCATTATCTTCACCACACATTTTAGGGATGTTGCATTCCGCGCGCAGAAAATCTGTCACACATTAACAAGAGAACAAGGAGATGTCATAGGGACAACAAAGCGAACCATCATGGCCAACATTATGGACCATTTTTGCCATGAATGGATATTCATGGTGGAACTAACCACGGCTATATGGTCGCCGGAAAGGTTTCGAATTTAAACTATAGAAAATTGTAAAATAATTCGATTTTCCATGACTTTAACACTCTCCCATCCTTTTTAAGTCATTTTTCTTCAGTGAGAATCTGCTTTCTTGGGGATATGTGAAATCTTATAAATTGATTTTTATTGTTCCTTGACATTCTATCAATGGTGATGAGGAAATGTTGTGCTTAGTTTCTATATTTCCCCATCGGAAGGGAATTCTCAGTTCCAAAGACTTCGTAATTTTACTATTGTTTTGCTCATTATACGTACCAATATATATTTATGCACATAAATTAAGCAATGATGATGATAAGACCTCACTATAGTGACTCGGGGAACAAGTGTCGGGCTTTTCGGGATTTTTATAGGAAAATTATTTCCAATAATCCCTCTAAAATCATAAAAATAGCGAATATCTGAAATATTATTTACATATATGCCATTCAAAAACGTGGGTCTACAGAGTCTAATCTTTTGTCATAGGTTTTGTACTCAATAAGATTTTCAAATACGAAATTTGAAACAATTTCGTTAAACACTGTCGCTAAAATCATCAAAAAACAGCATATTGGGAGGTATCGTTATATGGGGGCTTTACATACGAAGACATAGACCTGCATATGCAATTAGCTGTCATAGGCTGTAGTACCCATTAGGAACTTTAAATACCGAATTTTAGTGTGTACTGTATAAATAATTCCGGTATATAATCCCTCTAAAATCATAAAAATAGCGAATATCTGAAATATTATTTACATATATGCCATTCAAAAACGTGGGTCTACAGAGCCTAATCTTTTGTCATAGGTTTTGTACTCAATAAGATTTCCAAATACTAAATCTGAAACAATTTCGTTAAACACTGTCGCTAAAATCATCAAAATGCCGAATATTGGGAATTACCATTATATGGGAGCTATACGAAATCGTTTACCGACATATTCCATTTACAAACTTAACCAAACTTAACTATTTCATTCAGTTGAACGAAAGTAAAACAAGAAGAAAGAGAAATGTAAATGCTTATAAGTACGGTTGTAAGATTTAGAAAAAATGCGAAAATGAATGTCAGTTTAATTTTATTCTTTGGTTTTTCTATTGAGATTGAGGCTAAATTGCAAAAATTTTAATATGAGCATTTGGAGGAGTTACAAACGGAATGATACGATATGTAGTCCATAGCATTAGTTTTGTTTCATTTTATAATTAACGCATGTTTAGACTTTCATCGATTGAGTAAATAAATAATACGCGACGTATGGTAAGACGGCAACAAACATACGAAACACTTATTACCATTGTTTTGCTTATTATACGTACCAATGTATATTTATGCAAATAAATTAAGCTATGATGCCTTTGTGAATGCATTTGATGATTCTTAGGTACTCCAGAAGTGAACCATTGTTAATGTTATAGATACTCGGAGAACAAGTGGCGGGGTTTTCCGGATTTTTATAGGAAAATTATTTCCTAGAAAAATACCATTTAAATGAAAACCGTTTTATGGGGGCTATATGGAAGGAACTTAATAAATTCGATGAAAAATTTTATAGGAAAATACTGTTAAAATGAAAAATATTATATGGGGGCTATACGAGGACCTGCATAAAACTTTAGTACCGATTCAAATACGAAATTAACAAAATCACCGTGAATAATGACGCTAATATAATCAAAAAAAAGAAAAAAAAAAACGAATAAGGGAGGAACTGTTATATGTTGACTATGCTAAGTCGTGGACCTTCATGGACAAATTTGTTTAGGTTGTAGTATCGATTACGAACTTTAAGTGCGAAATTCAAACAATTCCCCTGAAGAAAATCGCTAAAATTGTCAAAATACCGAATATCGAGATTTATCGCTATATGTGGACTATACGAAGACATGGACCTGCATATGCATATGCAATTATTTGTCATAGACTGTAGTTTCCACTACAAGTTTATAATGTACAAAAAAATTGCGTATAAAATTTCTATAAAATCATAAAAATACCGAACATTGGAAGTTATCTCTATATATAAGGGTGCTGTAAAAAACCGTAACAAAGTCAAACGCCATAATTTCAATTTTTTTTATTGAATAAAAGCAAAAAATTTCGGAAATAGCATCAAATTTTAGAATAAGTTTAGACTTGTTAGAATTTGCCACCTTTGGCCTTTGTCACGGTCGATTAATACGAGCGGAGAGCGACCCACGTCATCACCATGGTCGGCGCTTGAGTTCTGGTGCCCTACCGAAGGTGCACATTGTCAGCTGACCTCTACGGCAAGTAAACACGATAATTTTGCTTGTTTACAAACTGCTGGACAACGATGTTTTCTCATCGAAGAAGTCCAAATTCGGCAGTTCACCACTTTCGGCCAAGCGAAACAAATATTTAGCTCTTTTGAGTCTATTTTCTTTCTGTTGCGGTGTAAGTTCTTGCACTTTTTGGAATTTCAATGTCTTTACCCCGAGCTCATTTTTCAATATTTGCCGAATGGAAGATTGGGATATGTTCAGCTCACGACGCATTTTTCGGCCGCTGCGAAGCGGGTTTCGATCAAGTCGGTTCTTTACCTTTCGAACTTCCGTCCACTTCCTTGGCGTCGGGATACGCTACAAGTATAATGGTAACGAGCGATGGTACGAGACACAAAAGATATATTCGCATTTTAATGCTGGAGTGCTCCAACGATAATCACATGTGGTTTTCCAGCTAAATATAAAAAATCACACTATCACGTATGAACTCCATTACGAATAACTTTTTTTCTGAAAAATTCTTACCAAAATGTTTTTTACGCTTGTAAGCAGTATAATGAGCTATCACTGGAATAATATATGAGAGCCAATATATGAGAGCTATACGAAATCGTGTCCCATCATAACCCATTTGCGAATTTAACCTGCTTACTATTTCGTTCAGTTGAACGAAAACACAACATGATAGATAGAGAGATGTAAATGCTTATAAGAACGGTTGTAAGATTTAGACGAAATGCTAAAATGAATGCCACTTTAATTTAATTACTTGGTTCTTCTATTGAGCTTACGATCTCGTCAAAATGAATTTTAGCTTATTTTAATTCTTTGGTTCTTTTATTCAGCTTACGATCTCGTCATTTGGGAAAATATTTTTGTCGTAAGAGTTATTTTAAAGTAACTTCTGGTTGAAAATCCCCAGTAAAAACCAAGGGAACTGATGAGGATTGATGGCTATTTCCGAAACGGAGGTATCCCATTTTGGTCTATATAATTTTTTTGGTCGAAATAATAATTTTATTTATATATATATATATATATAAAATACATATATATATATATATATATATATATATATGTATTCTTCTCCAGCTTATAACAAAAATTGCACATGCAGTCCCACGTTTTTGTGTAGCTTGCAATATAACGGCTATATTCGGTATTTTTAAGATTTGAACAGAATTTTAACGGACTTACTGCTTTTTTATTTGTTTATATTTATAATATCATATTTTAGATTATTTACATGCTGTAATATTTTTTGTTGTTGCAAAAAATTAGGCTTAATGGGATTATTATATTATTTGTTTATTAGCTGAGAACGATGGTAACGTTTACCAGGGGATAAGACAAGGAATACGTAGGTTTCGGAAGAGGCACCACCAGTTCTCACCTTTTGTATGGGATATTTTCCCCATTAGTTATTTCAAAATAACTCCTTTGACAAAGAAACCGCTTTTAACCAAGTGACGGGACCGTGCCTTTATTAAGAGAACAGTGTTGGAATGTTTGTTCGGGGTACTGTAGTATTTTGTTGTTGCAAAATCGTTAGGCCTAATTAAAATTCCATTGCAATTTTTTACATGAGTATTTGGAGGAGTTACAAACGGAATGAAAATGATAATATATCATCCATAGTATGGTGGAAGCGAAGCGAGTTTATTAATTTTGTTTTCATTTTATTATTAACGCGTGTTTAGACTTTCATCGATTGAGTAAATAGACAATCCTCTTTCCTCTCTCTTCAACCGGAGACCAGCTACATTATAAACACAAATTCTCCATTATCTTCACCACACATTTTTGGGATGTTGCATTCCGCGCGCAGAAAATCTGTCACACATTAACAAGAGAACAAGGAGATGTCATAGGGACAACAAAGCGAACCATCATGGCCAACATTATGGACCATTATTACCATGAATGGATATTCATGGTGGAACTAACCACGGCTATATGGTCGCCGGAAAGGTTTCGAATTTAAGCTATAGAAAATTGTAAAATAATTCGATTTTCCATGACTTTAACACTCTCCCAATTTTCTCTTCCATCCTTTTTAAGTCATTTTTCTTCAGTGAGAATCTGCTTTCTTGGGGATATGTGAAATCTTATAAATTGATTTTGATTGTTCCTTGACATTCCATCAATGGTGATGAGGAAATGTTGTGCTTAGTTTCTATATTTTCCCATCGGAAGGGAATTCTCAGTTCCAAAGACTTCGTAATTTTACGAAACACTTCTTACTATTGTTTTGCTCATTATACGTACCAATATATATTTATGCACATAAATTAAGCAATGATGATGATAAGACCTCACTATAGTGACTCGGGGAACAAGTGTCGGGCTTTTCGGGATTTTTATAGGAAAATTATTTCCAAGAATAATGTCGCTAATAATGAATGAATAATGTCGTGAATAAAGTACCGAATAAAGGGTGGTACCGTTATATGTGTGCTATACGAAATCTTGGACCCACATAGACAATTTTCTTAGATTGTAGTATCAATTACGAACTTCAAATGCGAAATTTGAAACACTTCCCGCTAAAATCATCAAAAAAACGCATATTGGAAGGTATCGTTATATGGGGGGTTTACGAAGACATAGACCTGCATATGCAATTAGCTGTCATAGGCTGTAGTACCCATTAGGAACTTTAAAAACCGAATTTTAGTGTGTACTGTATAAATAATTCCGGTATATAATCCCTCTGCATATATGCCATTCAAAAACGTGGGTCTACAGAGCCTAATTTTTTGTCATAGGTTTTGTACTCAATAAGATTTTCAAATACGCTAAAATCATCAAAATGCCGAATATTGGGAATTACCATTATATGGGAGCTATACGAAATCGAGAGCGACCCACGCCATCACCATGGTCGGCGCTTGAGTTCTGGTGCCCAACCGAAGGTGCACATTTGCAGCTGACCTCTTTGGCAAGTAAACACGATAATTTTGCTTGTTTACAAACTGCTGGACAACGAGTGTGTTCTCATCGGAGAAAACCAAATTCGGCAGTTCACCACTTTCGGGCAAGCGAAACGTGTTTCGCGTGTTTCGATCAAGTCGCTTCTTTACCTTTGGAACTTCCGTCCACTTCCTTGGCGTCGGGATACGCTACAAGTATCATGGTAACAAAATATCTATTCGCATTTTAATGCTGGAGTGCTTTAACGATAATCACGTGTGGTTTTCCAGCTAAATATAAAAAACGAACAACTTTTCTTCTGAAAAATTCTCACCAAAATGTTTTTTACGCTTGTAAGCAGTATAATGAGCTATGACTGGAATAATTTTAACAACCGTCACACGAGTGGCTTAGAAATGACAGCAGTCTGAAGTTGGTCGCAGTTTTTTCATCTCATCCTGTATACTATTCACAAACGTGTGAATAGGGTTTGTACCCAAAAAGATTTTTAAATACGAAATTTAAAACAATTCCGGTAAATAGTTTCGCTAATATCATCAAAATACCGAATATTGGGCTGTACCAATATATGAGAGCTATACGAAATCGTGGACAGACATATCCTGTTTGCGAACTTAACCTGCTTACTATTTCGTTCAGTTGAACGAAAACACAACAAGTAGATAGAGAGATGTAAATGCTTATAAGAACGGTTGTAAGATTTAGAAGAAATGCTAAAATGAATGTCACTTTAATTTAATTACTTGGTTCTTCTATTGAGCTTACGATCTCATCAAAATGAATTTTAGCTTATTTTAATTCGTTGGTTCTTTTATTCAGCTTAGTTGGCCTATAGTTTTTTCCCCACATAGTATGCAGGGTACATTAAGTTCCTCATTCCGTTTTTAACTCATCGAAATAATAATTTTAGGTCTAACAAAGTATATATATATATATATATATATATATATATATATATATATATATATGAGTGAATAGCATACTATTAGTTGGATACAGAAGGCATGCCAACTTGGACACATATGTAAACCAGTATGATACGTTGTCATACGGAAGGTATGGCAACATGGATGAATCAAACACACTACACCTCCCTTTTTAACAAAGAATAATCAACGGTTTAAGTTGATTATTCTTAGTTTAGTTTAATTCATATAATTTTATAATTCATAAATTTTATTCACATAAATTTACAATTAACAGTCAGTGCTGGCATTATTCTTAGTTTAGTTTAATTCATATAATTTTATAATTCATAAATTTTATTCACATAAATTTACAATTAACAGTCAGTGCTGGCATTATTTAAAGTTAGTTCTGGTTAATTTTAAAATTACATTTAATGTTTACAAGTTACTCTTTTTTTTTATATAGAGACTAATGCTTACATATATATTTCACTTTACAATTACAATTTTTATTCTATATTATATTTTGTAGTAAAAAAAATATTACATGAGAATAACGAAAAATAGAACATTTGTTTTTGACTTAAGCGATATTTTGAAAATACAATTTATGGATTGTAAAAATCATAATCAATATAATTTATGGTTTTAAAAAAATCAAAATAATTTTATAAAATTCTGTTGTGGGATCTTAAATTTTAATTTAATTGATTTAATATGTTTTTTTTTTCATTATTTTACATATATACCTATTTTTTGTTATTAATTAATAGATTTATTCTTATATATTAGTTTACTAAGTCGAATTGAAAAGTTAAATGCTCTAAAGTAGATTTAGATCAAAGTATGTTTATATATATTTTTACTATATATATAATATTATTATATTTTCATAGGTACTGTTATCTATGTTTTATGTAAGTTTTATAATTTATTGTATGTATATGCTAAATTTATATGTACGTATATTTTAGAGGCAGAGTTATATTTACAAGGCAGTTAAAAAAACAGTATTTTCAATATTTTTGTTCTTTATTCAAGTTATTGCTTAATGCATTGAACAATTTTAAACGGTTTTTATGTACTTCAATACTTTTTCTGCCCGACAATGGCAGCGAGCAATTCCCATTAGAATCGATATTTTCGACAGAGTAGGGGCCTTGGAATAATTGTTCCAATTTATGGCCGCCATTATTCTCTACTAATACTAAATCTCCTATTTGTACGTGTAAAGGATTAGCCGTTTTGTCATATTGTAATTTATTGGAGAATTTTGATTGAGTAATCATTTTTGCTGCTCGTTGTCTTGCCATTTGGAGTCTGTACTTCACTTCTTTTTCATAAGAGTCAACATTATAAAGTGGATCTACAATGTTAAAACCGAGAGAATCAATGGTAGTCGGAATTTTGCCAAAAACCAATTCATACGGACAATAACCATGGATTGTTGATGGAGTAGTATTAAAACAGTATGTAAAATATTTAAGCCATTCGTCCCAATCCGTTCGTTCTAATGACACATAAGAACGAATATATTCATTAAATGTCCTATGTGACCTTTCTATGGATCCAACTGTTTGATGGTGGTATGCTGTCGAGGGAGCATGTTTCACATCCAACATCTTAAAAAGTTCCTGCAGGGTCTGGTTTTTATTCTCAGTTCCTCTGTCAGTTAAAACTTTTCTCATTGGTCCATATGTAAGTACAAACTTTTCAAATATTGCCGTATCTATTGTTTTTGCCGTTTTTTCGGGTACTGGTATAGTTACCAGGTACTTGGTGAGATCACATATAATTGTCACAGCGTATTCGTTACCGCTGTTTGACTTAATAAATGGACCTATTGTATCAATAACGAGAATATCAAAGGCACTTGCTGGGGTTTCCGTTATACACATAGGTCCTTTCGTCCTTTTAAGGGACTTGTTCTCTTGGCATTTACTGCAATTTTTAATATAGTTTTTGATGTCTTTAGACATTCCTTTCCAACGATATTTATTGCGGAGTTTTTCTGACATTCTTTTGCTGCCAGGGTGACCTCCGTATAATGGGTCATTATGATACGTTTGTAGGAGTTTTCTTTTCTGCTCGTCAGCAGATATTTTCTCTAATTTTGGCGTTAACGCTATTGTTAGTTTCTTTAATAACTGGTTCGCACAGTTTTTGATATCATTGATTCGAATCATATTGAATAAATCCTCATTTAATGAGAGTTGTAATTTGAATATTCCCTTATTACCGGTTATTTTTTCCAACCTAGGAATGAATTGACTTAGATCAAAGCTTCCATTAGCAATAAGGTCATCAATCTTTACATTTTCTAAAGTTTTTCTCCCATATTTAAGGATACACTTTGGAGTTGTACCAGAGAGAAAAAACTTTAGGCGAACACTTTTCTTTACCTCCTTTGCATTTAGTGTTTCGTAGACCCTAGGAATGTCTGACACGCTTGTTAATTTTTTATCTTTTTGTGTTTGGTCTTTCTTTCTTTTGGTCGTTAAACCTTATCAAGACCGTTTCCGACTGAAGCAGCCCTGATATAATATTTTCGCAATGCCCTTTTATGCAACTGGTAAAGAGTTACCAGTAGTTGCGCGGCTAGTAAAGCGATAATTATAATAAAGTAAATAGTAGGATGCTCAACCTTAAGCACAATGTCATTTACTACATTGGCATTCGGTTTGTCTATTTTAGATTCTGAGCCACCCATTGTTCAACAATGTAAAACCAAGCTGATAAAGATTTTATAAGTTTGGTGATATTTATGTTTAAGTTGAATTTGTCTGAATGTAGTCAATCAATTCAAGTATCCCCGATTATATGTTATCAAATTCGAAGGCACCGCCAAAAATATTTCATGTAAACAAAAACAGAATGGAAACAATAAATATATAAATGTTTTTTTTTTATATAGTTTGCCTTTGTTGTCGTGGTATATACTATATAAATATAATAGTTTTGTTTTAATTATTTGCATTTAATAATGTATAGGGGTTGTTGTTGCAGTTTTTTGGTTAATACTAGAACTAAAATGTGTGTTGCTGTTGTGTTAAGTTAATATTTAACAATAATAATTTTAAGGGGACATTATTTTTCTGCTAGTGTGGGTGGTCGATATTATCCTTGTTGCACTTCTTAAAAACAAAAGGGGGTTACCTGTTATTGTAGTTGCTTGTTTGTTTTGTTTATTTTCTTAGATATAGATTTTCATATTGTTGGTGTATTTCTTCGAGAACTCGACAGGCATCCCACAATACAGCATTTGCGAATTTCTGGCATTATGGTATTTGTTTGTAAAAATTATCTGCAATATATGGAATATGAAGACGAACGCTTTCCTTTTCTCTACTTTTTCACTGTTCTTCCTTCGCCAATTTCGCCAATTTCGTCCTTTCATCTGCTTTTTTTTTTGGATTAATTTCAATTCTGTTGTTCTCGATGAGAGACAGAAGATTGGGAGAGTGAAAGTGTACAGCTCCTTTTTGTTCTCTTTTAACTTTTCATTCAATACTGGCTTCTGCACATACGTGTATTCGGAAATCTCAAGACCCCGTTTGTTTATGTGGTGTTTCGCTGATAGTTGTTGTTCACAATAGAGAATGTCAGAATCAGTCACATGCAGCTTTTGTTTTATTATGTCAACGTTTTTCTTTTTTTGTTGTTGTATTTAAAAAAAATATATTTTAACCTTGTATTGGTTTTTTGTTGCATTTTTAAGTTATTTTTTAAATGGCATATTACGATTTTTTGTGGATTTTTTAAAGTTGTTTGTTTTGTGTTTGAATTTACTTTTTTTTCAATTTTTTATCTTGTTTCAACTAGCAAAAAAAAGTCGTTTTTTTTCTTATTTTTTCCTTGTGTTGTTTTTAGGTTTTTTTTTCTTGTTGTTTTTTGAAGATTTTTTTTTATGTTATGTTTGATATTTTCTGATCAAAGTTTTCTTTTGCTTTCTCACATTCAAATGATTCATTTTTTTTCTTTTCTTTTTTGGCATTCATCTTTTTGTAAATCATTTTTTTTTTTGGTTTGTTTGTTTGAATTTCACATATAGTTGTTGTTGTTGTTAAATCCTTTTTCGATTGATACTTAAACAAGGATCATTAATCAAATCACTTGTTTCTTTGTCTTTTTTTTAGCAAACCCGAGGCATTTTTCTTTCTCTTTTCTATTTATAATTTACGAGCTGGCACGGTCCGTGTTGCTGGTCCATAGTTTAAGCGTTTAATATATATAGATTATCCGAAATCACATTGTACATGGTGCACCACTTTTGTAGATTTTAAAGTTTTTTTTTGTTTGGCAGGATCGCCATGAAATGAAAACTCTTTTGGTTTTGTTGGGGAAGCCGCAAAATGCGACTTCCCCTTACTTTATTCAAATTAGAACTGAACTAATATTATCTTACAAAAATTAACTTAAGGTAAATGAAAAATAAAGTGAGCGTGGGAAAACGCTTAGTACGCATAATGCACGCTTACTATCTCGGAGCAGTGCGGACAACACACCTCAATAAAGTGAGGGTGTAAAGTTACCTTCTGAATGTATTGTAACTTGAGTAAAAGCATACTATTAGTTGGATACGGAAGGTATGCCAACTTGGAGCTTACGAGCTTACGATCTCGTCAAAATGAATTTTAGCTTATTTTAATTCTTTTGTTCTTTTATTCAGCTTACGATCTCGTCATTTGGGAAAATATTTTTGTCGTAAGAGTTATTTTAAAGTAACTTCTGGTTGAAAATCCCCAGTAAAAACCAAGGGAACTGATGAGGATTGATGGCTATTTCCATTTTGGTCTATATAATTTTTTTGGTCGAAATAATAATTTTATATATATATATATATATATATATATATATATATATATATATATATATATATATATATATATATATATATATATAAAATACATACATATATATATATATATATATATATATATATATATATATATATATATATATATGTATGTATTCTTCTCCAGCTTATAACAAAAATTGCACATGCAGTCCCACGTTTTTGTGTAGCTTGCAATATAACGGCTATATTCGGTATTTTTAAGATTTGAACAGAATTTTAACGGACTTACTGCTTTTTTATTTGTTTATATTTATAATATCATATTTTAGATTATTTACATGCTGTAATATTTTTTTGTTGTTGCAAAAAATTAGGCTTAATGGGATTATTATATTATTTGTTTATTAGCTGAGAACGATGGTAACGTTTACCAGGGGATAAGACAAGGAATACGTAGGTTTCGGAAGAGGCACCACCAGTTCTCACCTTTTGTATGGGATATTTTCCCCATTAGTTATTTCAAAATAACTCCTTTGACAAAGAAACCGCTTTTAACCAAGTGACGGGACCGTGCCTTTATTAAGAGAACAGTGTTGGAATGTTTGTTCGGGGTACTGTAGTATTTTGTTGTTGCAAAATCGTTAGGCCTAATTAAAATTCCATTGCAATTTTTTACATGAGTATTTGGAGGAGTTACAAACGGAATGAAAATGATAATATATCATCCATAGTATGGTGGAAGCGAAGCGAGTTTATTAATTTTGTTTTCATTTTATTATTAACGCATGTTTAGACTTTCATCGATTGAGTAAATAGACAATCCTCTTTCCTCTCTCTTCAACCGGAGACCAGCTACATTATACACACAAATTCTCCATTATCTTCACCACACATTTTTGGGATGTTGCATTCCGCGCGCAGAAAATCTGTCACACATTAACAAGAGAACAAGGAGATGTCATAGGGACAACAAAGCGAACCATCATGGCCAACATTATGGACCATTATTACCATGAATGGATATTCATGGTGGAACTAACCACGGCTATATGGTCGCTGGAAAGGTTTCGAATTTAAGTTATAGAAAATTGTAAAATAATTCGATTTTCCATGACTTTAACACTCTCCCAATTTTCTCTTCCATCCTTTTTAAGTCATTTTTCTTCAGTGAGAATCTGCTTTCTTGGGGATATGTGAAATCTTATAAATTGATTTTGATTGTTCCTTGACATTCCATCAATGGTGATGAGGAAATGTTGTGCTTAGTTTCTATATTTTCCCATCGGAAGGGAATTCTCAGTTCCAAAGACTTCGTAATTTTACGAAACACTTCTTACTATTGTTTTGCTCATTATACGTACCAATATATATTTATGCACATAAATTAAGCAATGCTGATGATAAGACCTCACTATAGTGACTCGGGGAACAAGTGTCGGGCTTTTCGGGATTTTTATAGGAAAATTATTTCCAAGAATAATGTCGCTAATAATGAATGAATAATGTCGTGAATAAAGTACCGAATAAAGGGTGGTACCGTTATATGTGTGCTATACGAAATCTTGGACCCACATAGACAATTTTCTTAGATTGTAGTATCAATTACGAACTTCAAATGCGAAATTTGAAACACTTCCCGCTAAAATCATCAAAAAAACGCATATTCCGTTTTTAACTCATCGAAATAATAATTTTAGGTCTAACAAAGTATATATATATATATATATATATATATGAGTGAATAGCATACTATTAGTTGGATACAGAAGGCATGCCAACTTGGACACATATGTAAACCAGTATGATACGTTGTCATACGGAAGGTATGGCAACATGGATGAATCAAACACACTACACCTCCCTTTTTAACAAAGAATAATCAACGGTTTAAGTTGATTATTCTTAGTTTAGTTTAATTCATATAATTTTATAATTCATAAATTTTATTCACATAAATTTACAATTAACAGTCAGTGCTAGCATTATTCTTAGTTTAGTTTAATTCATATAATTTTATAATTCATAAATTTTATTCACATAAATTTACAATTAACAGTCAGTGCTGGCATTATTTAAAGTTAGTTCTGGTTAATTTTAAAATTACATTTAATGTTTACAAGTTACTCTTTTTTTTTATATAGAGACTAATGCTTACATATATATTTCACTTTACAATTACAATTTTTATTCTATATTATATTTTGTAGTAAAAAAAATATTACATGAGAATAACGAAAAATAGAACATTTGTTTTTGACTTAAGCGATATTTTGAAAATACAATTTATGGATTGTAAAAATCATAATCAATATAATTTATGGTTTTAAAAAAATCAAAATAATTTTATAAAATTCTGTTGTGGGATCTTAAATTTTAATTTAATTGATTTAATATGTTTTTTTTTTCATTATTTTACATATATACCTATTTTTTGTTATTAATTAATAGATTTATTCTTATATATTAGTTTACTAAGTCGAATTGAAAAGTTAAATGCTCTAAAGTAGATTTAGATCAAAGTATGTTTATATATATTTTTACTATATATATAATATTATTATATTTTCATAGGTACTGTTATCTATGTTTTATGTAAGTTTTATAATTTATTGTATGTATATGCTAAATTTATATGTACGTATATTTTAGAGGCAGAGTTATATTTACAAGGCAGTTAAAAAAAACAGTATTTTCAATATTTTTGTTCTTTATTCAAGTTATTGCTTAATGCATTGAACAATTTTAAACGGTTTTTATGTACTTCAATACTTTTTCTGCCCGACAATGGCAGCGAGCAATTCCCATTAGAATCGATATTTTCGACAGAGTAGGGGCCTTGGAATAATTGTTCCAATTTATGGCCGCCATTATTCTCTACTAATACTAAATCTCCTATTTGTACGTGTAAAGGATTAGCCGTTTTGTCATATTGTAATTTATTGGAGAATTTTGATTGAGTAATCATTTTTGCTGCTCGTTGTCTTGCCATTTGGAGTCTGTACTTCACTTCTTTTTCATAAGAGTCAACATTATAAAGTGGATCTACAATGTTAAAACCGAGAGAATCAATGGTAGTCGGAATTTTGCCAAAAACCAATTCATACGGACAATAACCATGGATTGTTGATGGAGTAGTATTAAAACAGTATGTAAAATATTTAAGCCATTCGTCCCAATCCGTTCGTTCTAATGACACATAAGAACGAATATATTCATTAAATGTCCTATGTGACCTTTCTATGGATCCAACTGTTTGATGGTGGTATGCTGTCGAGGGAGCATGTTTCACATCCAACATCTTAAAAAGTTCCTGCAGGGTCTGGTTTTTATTCTCAGTTCCTCTGTCAGTTAAAACTTTTCTCATTGGTCCATATGTAAGTACAAACTTTTCAAATATTGCCGTATCTATTGTTTTTGCCGTTTTTTCGGGTACTGGTATAGTTACCAGGTACTTGGTGAGATCACATATAATTGTCACAGCGTATTCGTTACCGCTGTTTGACTTAATAAATGGACCTATTGTATCAATAACGAGAATATCAAAGGCACTTGCTGGGGTTTCCGTTATACACATAGGCCCTTTCGTCCTTTTAAGGGACTTGTTCTCTTGGCATTTACTGCAATTTTAACATAGTTTTTGATGTCTTTAGACATTCCTTTCCAACGATATTTACTGCGGAGTTTTTCTGACATTCTTTTGCTGCCAGGGTGACCTCCGTATAATGGGTCATTATGATACGTTTGTAGGAGTTTTCTTTTCTGCTCGTCAGCAGATATTTTCTCTAATTTTGGCGTTAACGCTATTGTTAGTTTCTTTAATAACTGGTTCGCACAGTTTTTGATATCATTGATTCGAATCATATTGAATAAATCCTCATTTAATGAGAGTTGTAATTTGAATATTCCCTTATTACCGGTTATTTTTTCCAACCTAGGAATGAATTGACTTAGATCAAAGCTTCCATTAGCAATAAGTTCATCAATCTTTACATTTTCTAAAGTTTTTCTCCCATATTTAAGGATACACTTTGGAGTTGTACCAGAGAGAAAAAACTTTAGGCGAACACTTTTCTTTACCTCCTTTGCATTTAGTGTTTCGTAGACCCTAGGAATGTCTGACACGCTTGTTAATTTTTTATCTTTTTGTGTTTGGTCTTTCTTTCTTTTGGTCGTTAAACCTTATCAAGACCGTTTCCGACTGAAGCAGCCCTGATATAATATTTTCGCAATGCCCTTTTATGCAACTGGTAAAGAGTTACCAGTAGTTGCGCGGCTAGTAAAGCGATAATTATAATAAAGTAAATAGTAGGATGCTCAACCTTAAGCACAATGTCATTTACTACATTGGCATTCGGTTTGTCTATTTTAGATTCTGAGCCACCCATTGTTCAACAATGTAAAACCAAGCTGATAAAGATTTTATAAGTTTGATGATATTTATGTTTGAGTTGAATTTGTCTGAATGTAGTCAATCAATTCAAGTATCCCCGATTATATGTTATCAAATTCGAAGGCACCGCCAAAAATATTTCATGTAAACAAAAACAGAATGGAAACAATAAATATATAAATGTTTTTTTTTTATATAGTTTGCCTTTGTTGTCGTGGTATATACTATATAAATATAATAGTTTTGTTTTAATTATTTGCATTTAATAATGTATAGGGGTTGTTGTTGCAGTTTTTTGGTTAATACTGTAAATCATTTTTTTTTTGGTTTGTTTGTTTGAATTTCACATATAGTTGTTGTTGTTGTTAAATCCTTTTTCGATTGATACTTAAACAAGGATCATTAATCAAATCACTTGTTTCTTTGTCTTTTTTTTAGCAAACCCGAGGCATTTTTCTTTCTCTTTTCTATTTATAATTTACGAGCTGGCACGGTCCGTGTTGCTGGTCCATAGTTTAAGCGTTTAATATTATTAGATTATCCGAAATCACATTGTACATGGTGCACCACTTTTGTGTTTGTAAAGTTACCTTCTGAATGTATTGTAACTTGAGTAAAAGCATACTATTAGTTGGATACGGAAGGTATGCCAACTTGGAGCTTACGAGCTTACGATCTCGTCAAAATGAATTTTAGCTTATTTTAATTCTTTTGTTCTTTTATTCAGCTTACGATCTCGTCATTTGGGAAAATATTTTTGTCGTAAGAGTTATTTTAAAGTAACTTCTGGTTGAAAATCCCCAGTAAAAACCAAGGGAACTGATGAGGATTGATGGCTATTTCCATTTTGGTCTATATAATTTTTTTGGTCGAAATAATAATTTTATATATATATATATATATATATAAAATACATACATATATATATATATATATATATATATATATATATATATATATATATATATATATATATATGTATGTATTCTTCTCCAGCTTATAACAAAAATTGCACATGCAGTCCCACGTTTTTGTGTAGCTTGCAATATAACGGCTATATTCGGTATTTTTAAGATTTGAACAGAATTTTAACGGACTTACTGCTTTTTTATTTGTTTATATTTATAATATCATATTTTAGATTATTTACATGCTG
The DNA here is from genome assembly GCF_030504385.1 of Musca domestica. NCBI lineage: Eukaryota > Metazoa > Arthropoda > Insecta > Diptera > Muscidae > Musca > Musca domestica. The sequence continues at coordinate 8,965,624 of NW_026712293.1, read as the reverse complement.
TAATATTTTTTTGTTGTTGCAAAAAATTAGGCTTAATGGGATTATTATATTATTTGTTTATTAGCTGAGAACGATGGTAACGTTTACCAGGGGATAAGACAAGGAATACGTAGGTTTCGGAAGAGGCACCACCAGTTCTCACCTTTTGTATGGGATATTTTCCCCATTAGTTATTTCAAAATAACTCCTTTGACAAAGAAACCGCTTTTAACCAAGTGACGGGACCGTGCCTTTATTAAGAGAACAGTGTTGGAATGTTTGTTCGGGGTACTGTAGTATTTTGTTGTTGCAAAATCGTTAGGCCTAATTAAAATTCCATTGCAATTTTTTACATGAGTATTTGGAGGAGTTACAAACGGAATGAAAATGATAATATATCATCCATAGTATGGTGGAAGCGAAGCGAGTTTATTAATTTTGTTTTCATTTTATTATTAACGCGTGTTTAGACTTTCATCGATTGAGTAAATAGACAATCCTCTTTCCTCTCTCTTCAACCGGAGACCAGCTACATTATACACACAAATTCTCCATTATCTTCACCACACATTTTTGGGATGTTGCATTCCGCGCGCAGAAAATCTGTCACACATTAACAAGAGAACAAGGAGATGTCATAGGGACAACAAAGCGAACCATCATGGCCAACATTATGGACCATTATTACCATGAATGGATATTCATGGTGGAACTAACCACGGCTATATGGTCGCTGGAAAGGTTTCGAATTTAAGCTATAGAAAATTGTAAAATAATTCGATTTTCCATGACTTTAACACTCTCCCAATTTTCTCTTCCATCCTTTTTAAGTCATTTTTCTTCAGTGAGAATCTGCTTTCTTGGGGATATGTGAAATCTTATAAATTGATTTTGATTGTTCCTTGACATTCCATCAATGGTGATGAGGAAATGTTGTGCTTAGTTTCTATATTTTCCCATCGGAAGGGAATTCTCAGTTCCAAAGACTTCGTAATTTTACGAAACACTTCTTACTATTGTTTTGCTCATTATACGTACCAATATATATTTATGCACATAAATTAAGCAATGCTGATGATAAGACCTCACTATAGTGACTCGGGGAACAAGTGTCGGGCTTTTCGGGATTTTTATAGGAAAATTATTTCCAAGAATAATGTCGCTAATAATGAATGAATAATGTCGTGAATAAAGTACCGAATAAAGGGTGGTACCGTTATATGTGTGCTATACGAAATCTTGGACCCACATAGACAATTTTCTTAGATTGTAGTATCAATTACGAACTTCAAATGCGAAATTTGAAACACTTCCCGCTAAAATCATCAAAAAAACGCATATTCCGTTTTTAACTCATCGAAATAATAATTTTAGGTCTAACAAAGTATATATATATATATATATATATATATATATATATATATATATATATATATATATATATATATATATATATATATATATATATGAGTGAATAGCATACTATTAGTTGGATACAGAAGGCATGCCAACTTGGACACATATGTAAACCAGTATGATACGTTGTCATACGGAAGGTATGGCAACATGGATGAATCAAACACACTACACCTCCCTTTTTAACAAAGAATAATCAACGGTTTAAGTTGATTATTCTTAGTTTAGTTTAATTCATATAATTTTATAATTCATAAATTTTATTCACATAAATTTACAATTAACAGTCAGTGCTAGCATTATTCTTAGTTTAGTTTAATTCATATAATTTTATAATTCATAAATTTTATTCACATAAATTTACAATTAACAGTCAGTGCTGGCATTATTTAAAGTTAGTTCTGGTTAATTTTAAAATTACATTTAATGTTTACAAGTTACTCTTTTTTTTATATAGAGACTAATGCTTACATATATATTTCACTTTACAATTACAATTTTTATTCTATATTATATTTTGTAGTAAAAAAATATTACATGAGAATAACGAAAAATAGAACATTTGTTTTTGACTTAAGCGATATTTTGAAAATACAATTTATGGATTGTAAAAATCATAATCAATATAATTTATGGTTTTAAAAAAATCAAAATAATTTTATAAAATTCTGTTGTGGGATCTTAAATTTTAATTTAATTGATTTAATATGTTTTTTTTTCATTATTTTACATATATACCTATTTTTTGTTATTAATTAATAGATTTATTCTTATATATTAGTTTACTAAGTCGAATTGAAAAGTTAAATGCTCTAAAGTAGATTTAGATCAAAGTATGTTTATATATATTTTTACTATATATATAATATTATTATATTTTCATAGGTACTGTTATCTATGTTTTATGTAAGTTTTATAATTTATTGTATGTATATGCTAAATTTATATGTACGTATATTTTAGAGGCAGAGTTATATTTACAAGGCAGTTAAAAAAAACAGTATTTTCAATATTTTTGTTCTTTATTCAAGTTATTGCTTAATGCATTGAACAATTTTAAACGGTTTTTATGTACTTCAATACTTTTTCTGCCCGACAATGGCAGCGAGCAATTCCCATTAGAATCGATATTTTCGACAGAGTAGGGGCCTTGGAATAATTGTTCCAATTTATGGCCGCCATTATTCTCTACTAATACTAAATCTCCTATTTGTACGTGTAAAGGATTAGCCGTTTTGTCATATTGTAATTTATTGGAGAATTTTGATTGAGTAATCATTTTTGCTGCTCGTTGTCTTGCCATTTGGAGTCTGTACTTCACTTCTTTTTCATAAGAGTCAACATTATAAAGTGGATCTACAATGTTAAAACCGAGAGAATCAATGGTAGTCGGAATTTTGCCAAAAACCAATTCATACGGACAATAACCATGGATTGTTGATGGAGTAGTATTAAAACAGTATGTAAAATATTTAAGCCATTCGTCCCAATCCGTTCGTTCTAATGACACATAAGAACGAATATATTCATTAAATGTCCTATGTGACCTTTCTATGGATCCAACTGTTTGATGGTGGTATGCTGTCGAGGGAGCATGTTTCACATCCAACATCTTAAAAAGTTCCTGCAGGGTCTGGTTTTTATTCTCAGTTCCTCTGTCAGTTAAAACTTTTCTCATTGGTCCATATGTAAGTACAAACTTTTCAAATATTGCCGTATCTATTGTTTTTGCCGTTTTTTCGGGTACTGGTATAGTTACCAGGTACTTGGTGAGATCACATATAATTGTCACAGCGTATTCGTTACCGCTGTTTGACTTAATAAATGGACCTATTGTATCAATAACGAGAATATCAAAGGCACTTGCTGGGGTTTCCGTTATACACATAGGCCCTTTCGTCCTTTTAAGGGACTTGTTCTCTTGGCATTTACTGCAATTTTTAACATAGTTTTTGATGTCTTTAGACATTCCTTTCCAACGATATTTACTGCGGAGTTTTTCTGACATTCTTTTGCTGCCAGGGTGACCTCCGTATAATGGGTCATTATGATACGTTTGTAGGAGTTTTCTTTTCTGCTCGTCAGCAGATATTTTCTCTAATTTTGGCGTTAACGCTATTGTTAGTTTCTTTAATAACTGGTTCGCACAGTTTTTGATATCATTGATTCGAATCATATTGAATAAATCCTCATTTAATGAGAGTTGTAATTTGAATATTCCCTTATTACCGGTTATTTTTTCCAACCTAGGAATGAATTGACTTAGATCAAAGCTTCCATTAGCAATAAGTTCATCAATCTTTACATTTTCTAAAGTTTTTCTCCCATATTTAAGGATACACTTTGGAGTTGTACCAGAGAGAAAAAACTTTAGGCGAACACTTTTCTTTACCTCCTTTGCATTTAGTGTTTCGTAGACCCTAGGAATGTCTGACACGCTTGTTAATTTTTTATCTTTTTGTGTTTGGTCTTTCTTTCTTTTGGTCGTTAAACCTTATCAAGACCGTTTCCGACTGAAGCAGCCCTGATATAATATTTTCGCAATGCCCTTTTATGCAACTGGTAAAGAGTTACCAGTAGTTGCGCGGCTAGTAAAGCGATAATTATAATAAAGTAAATAGTAGGATGCTCAACCTTAAGCACAATGTCATTTACTACATTGGCATTCGGTTTGTCTATTTTAGATTCTGAGCCACCCATTGTTCAACAATGTAAAACCAAGCTGATAAAGATTTTATAAGTTTGATGATATTTATGTTTGAGTTGAATTTGTCTGAATGTAGTCAATCAATTCAAGTATCCCCGATTATATGTTATCAAATTCGAAGGCACCGCCAAAAATATTTCATGTAAACAAAAACAGAATGGAAACAATAAATATATAAATGTTTTTTTTTATATAGTTTGCCTTTGTTGTCGTGGTATATACTATATAAATATAATAGTTTTGTTTTAATTATTTGCATTTAATAATGTATAGGGGTTGTTGTTGCAGTTTTTTGGTTAATACTAGAACTAAAATGTGTGTTGCTGTTGTGTTAAGTTAATATTTAACAATAATAATTTTAAGGGGACATTATTTTTCTGCTAGTGTGGGTGGTCGATATTATCCTTGTTGCACTTCTTAAAAACAAAAGGGGGTTACCTGTTATTGTAGTTGCTTGTTTGTTTTGTTTATTTTCTTAGATATAGATTTTCATATTGTTGGTGTATTTCTTCGAGAACTCGACAGGCATCCCACAATACAGCATTTGCGAATTTCTGGCATTATGGTATTTGTTTGTAAAAATTATCTGCAATATATGGAATATGAAGACGAACGCTTTCCTTTTCTCTACTTTTTCACTGTTCTTCCTTCGCCAATTTCGTCCTTTCATCTGCTTTTTTTTTTTGGATTAATTTCAATTCTGTTGTTCTCGATGAGAGACAGAAGATTGGGAGAGTGAAAGTGTACAGCTCCTTTTTGTTCTCTTTTAACTTTTCATTCAATACTGGCTTCTGCACATACGTGTATTCGGAAATCTCAAGACCCCGTTTGTTTATGTGGTGTTTCGCTGATAGTTGTTGTTCACAATAGAGAATGTCAGAATCAGTCACATGCAGCTTTTGTTTTATTATGTCAACGTTTTTCTTTTTTTGTTGTTGTATTTAAAAAAAAAATATATTTTAACCTTGTATTGGTTTTTTGTTGCATTTTTAAGTTATTTTTTAAATGGCATATTACGATTTTTTGTGGATTTTTTAAAGTTGTTTGTTTTGTGTTTGAATTTACTTTTTTTCAATTTTTTATCTTGTTTCAACTAGCAAAAAAAGTCGTTTTTTTTCTTATTTTTTCCTTGTGTTGTTTTTAGGTTTTTTTTTTCTTGTTGTTTTTTGAAGATTTTTTTTTTATGTTATGTTTGATATTTTCTGATCAAAGTTTTCTTTTGCTTTCTCACATTCAAATGATTCATTTTTTTCTTTTCTTTTTTGGCATTCATCTTTTTGTAAATCATTTTTTTTTTTTGGTTTGTTTGTTTGAATTTCACATATAGTTGTTGTTGTTGTTAAATCCTTTTTCGATTGATACTTAAACAAGGATCATTAATCAAATCACTTGTTTCTTTGTCTTTTTTTTAGCAAACCCGAGGCATTTTTCTTTCTCTTTTCTATTTATAATTTACGAGCTGGCACGGTCCGTGTTGCTGGTCCATAGTTTAAGCGTTTAATATATATAGATTATCCGAAATCACATTATACATGGTGCACCACTTTTGTAGATTTTAAAGTTTTTTTTTGTTTGGCAGGATCGCCATGAAATGAAAACTCTTTTGGTTTTGTTGGGGAAGCCGCAAAATGCGACTTCCCCTTACTTTATTCAAATTAGAACTGAACTAATATTATCTTACAAAAATTAACTTAAGGTAAATGAAAAATAAAGTGAGCGTGGGAAAACGCTTAGTACGCATAATGCACGCTTACTATCTCGGAGCAGTGCGGACAACACACCTCAATAAAGTGAGGGTGTAAAGTTACCTTCTGAATGTATTGTAACTTGAGTAAAAGCATACTATTAGTTGGATACGGAAGGTATGCCAACTTGGAGCTTACGAGCTTACGATCTCGTCAAAATGAATTTTAGCTTATTTTTGTCGTAAGAGTTATTTTAAAGTAACTTCTGGTTGAAAATCCCCAGTAAAAACCAAGGGAACTGGTCTATATAATTTTTTGGTCGAAATAATAATTTTATATATATATATATATATATATATATATATATATATATATATATATATATATATATATATATATATATATATATATATATATTATATATATATATATATATATATATATATATATATATATATATATATATATATATATATATATATATATATATATATATATATATATGTATGTATTCTTCTCCAGCTTATAACAAAAATTGCACATGCAGTCCCACGTTTTTGTGTAGCTTGCAATATAACGGCTATATTCGGTATTTTTAAGATTTGAACAGAATTTTAACGGACTTACTGCTTTTTTATTTGTTTATATTTATAATATCATATTTTAGATTATTTACATGCTGTAATATTTTTTTGTTGTTGCAAAAAATTAGGCTTAATGGGATTATTATATTATTTGTTTATTAGCTGAGAACGATGGTAACGTTTACCAGGGGATAAGACAAGGAATACGTAGGTTTCGGAAGAGGCACCACCAGTTCTCACCTTTTGTATGGGATATTTTCCCCATTAGTTATTTCAAAATAACTCCTTTGACAAAGAAACCGCTTTTAACCAAGTGACGGGACCGTGCCTTTATTAAGAGAACAGTGTTGGAATGTTTGTTCGGGGTACTGTAGTATTTTGTTGTTGCAAAATCGTTAGGCCTAATTAAAATTCCATTGCAATTTTTACATGAGTATTTGGAGGAGTTACAAACGGAATGAAAATGATAATATATCATCCATAGTATGGTGGAAGCGAAGCGAGTTTATTAATTTTGTTTTCATTTTATTATTAACGCATGTTTAGACTTTCATCGATTGAGTAAATAGACAATCCTCTTTCCTCTCTCTTCAACCGGAGACCAGCTACATTATACACACAAATTCTCCATTATCTTCACCACACATTTTTGGGATGTTGCATTCCGCGCGCAGAAAATCTGTCACACATTAACAAGAGAACAAGGAGATGTCATAGGGACAACAAAGCGAACCATCATGGCCAACATTATGGACCATTATTACCATGAATGGATATTCATGGTGGAACTAACCACGGCTATATGGTCGCTGGAAAGGTTTCGAATTTAAGCTATAGAAAATTGTAAAATAATTCGATTTTCCATGACTTTAACACTCTCCCAATTTTCTCTTCCATCCTTTTTAAGTCATTTTTCTTCAGTGAGAATCTGCTTTCTTGGGGATATGTGAAATCTTATAAATTGATTTTGATTGTTCCTTGACATTCCATCAATGGTGATGAGGAAATGTTGTGCTTAGTTTCTATATTTTCCCATCGGAAGGGAATTCTCAGTTCCAAAGACTTCGTAATTTTACGAAACACTTCTTACTATTGTTTTGCTCATTATACGTACAATATATATTTATGCACATAAATTAAGCAATGCTGATGATAAGACCTCACTATAGTGACTCGGGGAACAAGTGTCGGGCTTTTCGGGATTTTTATAGGAAAATTATTTCCAAGAATAATGTCGCTAATAATGAATGAATAATGTCGTGAATAAAGTACCGAATAAAGGGTGGTACCGTTATATGTGTGCTATACGAAATCTTGGACCCACATAGACAATTTTCTTAGATTGTAGTATCAATTACGAACTTCAAATGCGAAATTTGAAACACTTCCCGCTAAAATCATCAAAAAAAACGCATATTCCGTTTTTAACTCATCGAAATAATAATTTTAGGTCTAACAAAGTATATATATATATATATTATATATATATATTATATATATATATATATATATATATATATATATATATATATATATATATATATATATATATATATATATATATATATATATATATATATATATATATATATATATATATATATATATATATATATATATGAGTGAATAGCATACTATTAGTTGGATACAGAAGGCATGCCAACTGGACACATATGTAAACCAGTATGATACGTTGTCATACGGAAGGTATGGCAACATGGATGAATCAAACACACTACACCTCCCTTTTTAACAAAGAATAATCAACGGTTTAAGTTGATTATTCTTAGTTTAGTTTAATTCATATAATTTTATAATTCATAAATTTTATTCACATAAATTTACAATTAACAGTCAGTGCTAGCATTATTCTTAGTTTAGTTTAATTCATATAATTTATAATTCATAAATTTTATTCACATAAATTTACAATTAACAGTCAGTGCTGGCATTATTTAAAGTTAGTTCTGGTTAATTTTAAAATTACATTTAATGTTTACAAGTTACTCTTTTTTTTTATATAGAGACTAATGCTTACATATATATTTCACTTTACAATTACAATTTTTATTCTATATTATATTTTGTAGTAAAAAAAATATTACATGAGAATAACGAAAAATAGAACATTTGTTTTTGACTTAAGCGATATTTTGAAAATACAATTTATGGATTGTAAAAATCATAATCAATATAATTTATGGTTTTAAAAAAATCAAAATAATTTTATAAAATTCTGTTGTGGGATCTTAAATTTTAATTTAATTGATTTAATATGTTTTTTTTTTTCATTATTTTACATATATACCTATTTTTTGTTATTAATTAATAGATTTATTCTTATATATTAGTTTACTAAGTCGAATTGAAAAGTTAAATGCTCTAAAGTAGATTTAGATCAAAGTATGTTTATATATATTTTTACTATATATATAATATTATTATATTTTCATAGGTACTGTTATCTATGTTTTATGTAAGTTTTATAATTTATTGTATGTATATGCTAAATTTATATGTACGTATATTTTAGAGGCAGAGTTATATTTACAAGGCAGTTAAAAAAAACAGTATTTTCAATATTTTTGTTCTTTATTCAAGTTATTGCTTAATGCATTGAACAATTTAAACGGTTTTTATGTACTTCAATACTTTTTCTGCCCGACAATGGCAGCGAGCAATTCCCATTAGAATCGATATTTTCGACAGAGTAGGGGCCTTGGAATAATTGTTCCAATTTATGGCCGCCATTATTCTCTACTAATACTAAATCTCCTATTTGTACGTGTAAAGGATTAGCCGTTTTGTCATATTGTAATTTATTGGAGAATTTTGATTGAGTAATCATTTTTGCTGCTCGTTGTCTTGCCATTTGGAGTCTGTACTTCACTTCTTTTTCATAAGAGTCAACATTATAAAGTGGATCTACAATGTTAAAACCGAGAGAATCAATGGTTGTCGGAATTTTGCCAAAAACCAATTCATACGGACAATAACCATGGATTGTTGATGGAGTAGTATTAAAACAGTATGTAAAATATTTAAGCCATTCGTCCCAATCCGTTCGTTCTAATGACACATAAGAACGAATATATTCATTAAATGTCCTATGTGACCTTTCTATGGATCCAACTGTTTGATGGTGGTATGCTGTCGAGGGAGCATGTTTCACATCCAACATCTTAAAAAGTTCCTGCAGGGTCTGGTTTTTATTCTCAGTTCCTCTGTCAGTTAAAACTTTTCTCATTGGTCCATATGTAAGTACAAACTTTTCAAATATTGCCGTATCTATTGTTTTTGCCGTTTTTTCGGGTACTGGTATAGTTACCAGGTACTTGGTGAGATCACATATAATTGTCACAGCGTATTCGTTACCGCTGTTTGACTTAATAAATGGACCTATTGTATCAATAACGAGAATATCAAAGGCACTTGCTGGGGTTTCCGTTATACACATAGGCCCTTTCGTCCTTTTAAGGGACTTGTTCTCTTGGCATTTACTGCAATTTTTAACATAGTTTTTGATGTCTTTAGACATTCCTTTCCAACGATATTTACTGCGGAGTTTTTCTGACATTCTTTTGCTGCCAGGGTGACCTCCGTATAATGGGTCATTATGATACGTTTGTAGGAGTTTTCTTTTCTGCTCGTCAGCAGATATTTTCTCTAATTTTGGCGTTAACGCTATTGTTAGTTTCTTTAATAACTGGTTCGCACAGTTTTTGATATCATTGATTCGAATCATATTGAATAAATCCTCATTTAATGAGAGTTGTAATTTGAATATTCCCTTATTACCGGTTATTTTTTCCAACCTAGGAATGAATTGACTTAGATCAAAGCTTCCATTAGCAATAAGGTCATCAATCTTTACATTTTCTAAAGTTTTTCTCCCATATTTAAGGATACACTTTGGAGTTGTACCAGAGAGAAAAAACTTTAGGCGAACACTTTTCTTTACCTCCTTTGCATTTAGTGTTTCGTAGACCCTAGGAATGTCTGACACGCTTGTTAATTTTTTATTTTTTTGTGTTTGGTCTTTCTTTCTTTTGGTCGTTAAACCTTATCAAGACCGTTTCCGACTGAAGCAGCCCTGATATAATATTTTCGCAATGCCCTTTTATGCAACTGGTAAAGAGTTACCAGTAGTTGCGCGGCTAGTAAAGCGATAATTATAATAAAGTAAATAGTAGGATGCTCAACCTTAAGCACAATGTCATTTACTACATTGGCATTCGGTTTGTCTATTTTAGATTCTGAGCCACCCATTGTTCAACAATGTAAACCAAGCTGATAAAGATTTTATAAGTTTGATGATATTTATGTTTGAGTTGAATTTGTCTGAATGTAGTCAATCAATTCAAGTATCCCCGATTATATGTTATCAAATTCGAAGGCACCGCCAAAAATATTTCATGTAAACAAAAACAGAATGGAAACAATAAATATATAAATGTTTTTTTTTATATAGTTTGCCTTTGTTGTCGTGGTATATACTATATAAATATAATAGTTTTGTTTTAATTATTTGCATTTAATAATGTATAGGGGTTGTTGTTGCAGTTTTTTGGTTAATACTAGAACTAAAATGTGTGTTGCTGTTGTGTTAAGTTAATATTTAACAATAATAATTTAAGGGGACATTATTTTTCTGCTAGTGTGGGTGGTCGATATTATCCTTGTTGCACTTCTTAAAAACAAAAGGGGGTTACCTGTTATTGTAGTTGCTTGTTTGTTTTGTTTATTTTCTTAGATATAGATTTTCATATTGTTGGTGTATTTCTTCGAGAACTCGACAGGCATCCCACAATACAGCATTTGCGAATTTCTGGCATTATGGTATTTGTTTGTAAAAATTATCTGCAATATATGGAATATGAAGACGAACGCTTTCCTTTTCTCTACTTTTTCACTGTTCTTCCTTCGCCAATTTCGCCATTTCGTCCTTTCATCTGCTTTTTTTTTTTGGATTAATTTCAATTCTGTTGTTCTCGATGAGAGACAGAAGATTGGGAGAGTGAAAGTGTACAGCTCCTTTTGTTCTCTTTTAACTTTCCATTCAATACTGGCTTCTGCACATACGTGTATTCGGAAATCTCAAGACCCCGTTTGTTTATGTGGTGTTTCGCTGATAGTTGTTGTTCACAATAGAGAATGTCAGAATCAGTCACATGCAGCTTTTGTTTTATTATGTCAACGTTTTTCTTTTTTGTTGTTGTATTTAAAAAAAATATATTTTAACCTTGTATTGGTTTTTTGTTGCATTTTTAAGTTATTTTTTAAATGGCATATTACGATTTTTTGTGGATTTTTTAAAGTTGTTTGTTTTGTGTTTGAATTTACTTTTTTTCAATTTTTTATCTTGTTTCAACTAGCAAAAAAAAGTCGTTTTTTTTTCTTATTTTTTCCTTGTGTTGTTTTTAGGTTTTTTTTTCTTGTTGTTTTTGAAGATTTTTTTATGTTATGTTTGATATTTTCTGATCAAAGTTTTCTTTTGCTTTCTCACATTCAAATGATTCATTTTTTTTTCTTTTCTTTTTTGGCATTCATCTTTTTGTAAATCATTTTTTTTTGGTTTGTTTGTTTGAATTTCACATATAGTTGTTGTTGTTGTTAAATCCTTTTTCGATTGATACTTAAACAAGGATCATTAATCAAATCACTTGTTTCTTTGTCTTTTTTTTAGCAAACCCGAGGCATTTTTCTTTCTCTTTTCTATTTATAATTTACGAGCTGGCACGGTCCGTGTTGCTGGTCCATAGTTTAAGCGTTTAATATATATAGATTATCCGAAATCACATTATACATGGTGCACCACTTTTGTAGATTTTAAAGTTTTTTTTGTTTGGCAGGATCGCCATGAAATGAAAACTCTTTTGGTTTTGTTGGGGAAGCCGCAAAATGCGATTCCCCTTACTTTATTCAAATTAGAACTGAACTAATATTATCTTACAAAAATTAACTTAAGGTAAATGAAAAATAAAGTGAGCGTGGGAAAACGCTTAGTACGCATAATGCACGCTTACTATCTCGGAGCAGTGCGGACAACACACCTCAATAAAGTGAGGGTGTAAAGTTACCTTCTGAATGTATTGTAACTTGAGTAAAAGCATACTATTAGTTGGATACGGAAGGTATGCCAACTTGGAGCTTACGAGCTTACGATCTTATTTTAATTCTTTGGTTCTTTTATTCAGCTTACGATCTCGTCATTTGGGAAAATATTTTTGTCGTAAGAGTTATTTTAAAGTAACTTCTGGTTGAAAATCCCAGTAAAAACCAAGGGAACTGATGAGGATTGATGGCTATTTCCATTTTGGTCTATATAATTTTTTTGGTCGAAATAATAATTTTATATATATATATATATATATATATATATAATACATACATATATATATATATATATATATATATATATATATATATATATATATATATATATATATATATATATATATATATGTATGTATTCTTCTCCAGCTTATAACAAAATTGCACATGCAGTCCCACGTTTTTGTGTAGCTTGCAATATAACGGCTATATTCGGTATTTTAAGATTTGAACAGAATTTTAACGGACTTACTGCTTTTTTATTTGTTTATATTTATAATATCATATTTTAGATTATTTACATGCTGTAATATTTTTTTGTTGTTGCAAAAAATTAGGCTTAATGGGATTATTATATTATTTGTTTATTAGCTGAGAACGATGGTAACGTTTACCAGGGGATAAGACAAGGAATACGTAGGTTTCGGAAGAGGCACCACCAGTTCTCACCTTTTGTATGGGATATTTTCCCCATTAGTTATTTCAAAATAACTCCTTTGACAAAGAAACCGCTTTTAACCAAGTGACGGGACCGTGCCTTTATTAAGAGAACAGTGTTGGAATGTTTGTTCGGGGTACTGTAGTATTTTGTTGTTGCAAAATCGTTAGGCCTAATTAAAATTCCATTGCAATTTTTTACATGAGTATTTGGAGAAGTTACAAACGGAATGAAAATGATAATATATCATCCATAGTATGGTGGAAGCGAAGCGAGTTTATTAATTTTGTTTCATTTTATTATTAACGCATGTTTAGACTTTCATCGATTGAGTAAATAGACAATCCTCTTTCCTCTTTCTTCAACCGGAGACCAGCTACATTATACACACAAATTCTCCATTATCTTCACCACACATTTTTGGGATGTTGCATTCCGCGCGCAGAAAATCTGTCACACATTAACAAGAGAACAAGGAGATGTCATAGGGACAACAAAGCGAACCATCATGGCCAACATTATGGACCATTATTACCATGAATGGATATTCATGGTGGAACTAACCACGGCTATATGGTCGCTGGAAAGGTTTCGAATTTAAGCTATAGAAAATTGTAAAATAATTCGATTTTCCATGACTTTAACACTCTCCCAATTTTCTCTTCCATCCTTTTTAAGTCATTTTTCTTCAGTGAGAATCTGCTTTCTTGGGGATATGTGAATCTTATAAATTGATTTTGATTGTTCCTTGACATTCCATCAATGGTGATGAGGAAATGTTGTGCTTAGTTTCTATATTTTCCCATCGGAAGGGAATTCTCAGTTCCAAAGACTTCGTAATTTTACGAAACACTTCTTACTATTGTTTTGCTCATTATACGTACCAATATATATTTATGCACATAAATTAGCAATGATGATGATAAGACCTCACTATAGTGACTCGGGGAACAAGTGTCGGGCTTTTCGGGATTTTTATAGGAAAATTATTTCCAAGAATAATGTCGCTAATAATGAATGAATAATGTCGTGAATAAAGTACCGAATAAAGGGTGGTACCGTTATATGTGTGCTATACGAAATCTTGGACCCACATAGACAATTTTCTTAGATTGTAGTATCAATTACGAACTTCAAATGCGAAATTTGAAGCACTTCCCGCTAAAATCATCAAAAAAAACGCATATTCCGTTTTTAACTCATCGAAATAATAATTTTAGGTCTAACAAAGTATATATATATATATATATATATATATATATATATATATATATATATATATATATATATATATATATATATATATATATATATATATATATATATAGAGTGAATAGCATACTATTAGTTGGATACAGAAGGCATGCCAACTTGGACACATATGTAAACCAGTATGATACGTTGTCATACGGAAGGTATGGCAACATGGATGAATCAAACACACTACACCTCCCTTTTTAACAAAGAATAATCAACGGTTTAAGTTGATTATTCTTAGTTTAGTTTAATTCATATAATTTTATAATTCATAAATTTTATTCACATAAATTTACAATTAACAGTCAGTGCTGGCATTATTCTTAGTTTAGTTTAATTCATATAATTTTATAATTCATAAATTTTATTCACATAAATTTACAATTAACAGTCAGTGCTGGCATTATTTAAAGTTAGTTCTGGTTAATTTTAAAATTACATTTAATGTTTACAAGTTACTCTTTTTTTTTTATATAGAGGACTAATGCTTACATATATATTTCACTTTACAATTACAATTTTTATTCTATATTATATTTTGTAGTAAAAAAAATATTACATGAGAATAACGAAAAATAGAACATTTGTTTTTGACTTAAGCGATATTTTGAAAATACAATTTATGGATTGTAAAAATCATAATCAATATAATTTATGGTTTTAAAAAAATCAAAATAATTTTATAAAATTCTGTTGTGGGATCTTAAATTTTAATTTAATTGATTTAATATGTTTTTTTTTTTCATTATTTTACATATATACCTATTTTTTGTTATTAATTAATAGATTTATTCTTATATATTAGTTTACTAAGTCGAATTGAAAAGTTAAATGCTCTAAAGTAGATTTAGATCAAAGTATGTTTATATATATTTTTACTATATATATAATATTATTATATTTTCATAGGTACTGTTATCTATGTTTTATGTAAGTTTTATAATTTATTGTATATATATGCTAAATTTATATGTACGTATATTTTAGAGGCAGAGTTATATTTACAAGGCAGTTAAAAAAAACAGTATTTTCAATATTTTTGTTCTTTATTCAAGTTATTGCTTAATGCATTGAACAATTTTAAACGGTTTTTATGTACTTCAATACTTTTCTGCCCGACAATGGCAGCGAGCAATTCCCATTAGAATCGATATTTTCGACAGAGTAGGGGCCTTGGAATAATTGTTCCAATTTATGGCCGCCATTATTCTCTACTAATACTAAATCTCCTATTTGTACGTGTAAAGGATTAGCCGTTTTGTCATATTGTAATTTATTGGAGAATTTTGATTGAGTAATCATTTTTGCTGCTCGTTGTCTTGCCATTTGGAGTCTGTACTTCACTTCTTTTTCATAAGAGTCAACATTATAAAGTGGATCTACAATGTTAAAACCGAGAGAATCAATGGTAGTCGGAATTTTGCCAAAAACCAATTCATACGGACAATAACCATGGATTGTTGATGGAGTAGTATTAAAACAGTATGTAAAATATTTAAGCCATTCGTCCCAATCCGTTCGTTCTAATGACACATAAGAACGAATATATTCATTAAATGTCCTATGTGACCTTTCTATGGATCCAACTGTTTGATGGTGGTATGCTGTCGAGGGAGCATGTTTCACATCCAACATCTTAAAAAGTTCCTGCAGGGTCTGGTTTTTATTCTCAGTTCCTCTGTCAGTTAAAACTTTTCTCATTGGTCCATATGTAAGTACAAACTTTTCAAATATTGCCGTATCTATTGTTTTTGCCGTTTTTTCGGGTACTGGTATAGTTACCAGGTACTTGGTGAGATCACATATAATTGTCACAGCGTATTCGTTACCGCTGTTTGACTTAATAAATGGACCTATTGTATCAATAACGAGAATATCAAAGGCACTTGCTGGGGTTTCCGTTATACACATAGGTCCTTTCGTCCTTTTAAGGACTTGTTCTCTTGGCATTTACTGCAATTTTTAATATAGTTTTTGATGTCTTTAGACATTCCTTTCCAACGATATTTATTGCGGAGTTTTCTGACATTCTTTTGCTGCCAGGGTGACCTCCGTATAATGGGTCATTATGATACGTTTGTAGGAGTTTTCTTTTCTGCTCGTCAGCAGATATTTTCTCTAATTTTGGCGTTAACGCTATTGTTAGTTTCTTTAATAACTGGTTCGCACAGTTTTTGAAATCATTGATTCGAATCATATTGAATAAATCCTCATTTAATGAGAGTTATAATTTGAATATTCCCTTATTACCGGTTATTTTTTCCAACCTAGGAATGAATTGACTTAGATCAAAGCTTCCATTAGCAATAAGGTCATCAATCTTTACATTTTCTAAAGTTTTTCTCCCATATTTAAGGATACACTTTGGAGTTGTACCAGAGAGAAAAAACTTTAGGCGAACACTTTTCTTTACCTCCTTTGCATTTAGTGTTTCGTAGACCCTAGGAATGTCTGACACGCTTGTTAATTTTTTATCTTTTTGTGTTTGGTCTTTCTTTCTTTTGGTCGTTAAACCTTATCAAGACCGTTTCCGACTGAAGCAGCCCTGATATAATATTTCGCAATGCCCTTTTATGCAACTGGTAAAGAGTTACCAGTAGTTGCGCGGCTAGTAAAGCGATAATTATAATAAAGTAAATAGTAGGATGCTCAACCTTAAGCACAATGTCATTTACTACATTGGCATTCGGTTTGTCTATTTTAGATTCTGAGCCACCCATTGTTCAACAATGTAAAACCAAGCTGATAAAGATTTATAAGTTTGATGATATTTATGTTTGAGTTGAATTTGTCTGAATGTAGTCAATCAATTCAAGTATCCCCGATTATATGTTATCAAATTCGAAGGCACCGCCAAAAATATTTCATGTAAACAAAAACAGAATGGAAACAATAATATATAAATGTTTTTTTTATATAGTTTGCCTTTGTTGTCGTGGTATATACTATATAAATATAATAGTTTTGTTTTAATTATTTGCATTTAATAATGTATAGGGGTTGTTGTTGCAGTTTTTTGGTTAATACTAGAACTAAAATGTGTGTTGCTGTTGTGTTAAGTTAATATTTAACAATAATAATTTTAAGGGGACATTATTTTTCTGCTAGTGTGGGTGGTCGATATTATCCTTGTTGCACTTCTTAAAAACAAAAGGGGGTTACCTGTTATTGTAGTTGCTTGTTTGTTTTGTTTATTTTCTTAGATATAGATTTTCATATTGTTGGTGTATTTCTTCGAGAACTCGACAGGCATCCCACAATACAGCATTTGCGAATTTCTGGCATTATGGTATTTGTTTGTAAAAATTATCTGCAATATATGGAATATGAAGACGAACGCTTTCCTTTTCTCTACTTTTTCACTGTTCTTCCTTCGCCAATTTCGTCCTTTCATCTGCTTTTTTTTTTTGGATTAATTTCAATTCTGTTGTTCTCGATGAGAGACAGAAGATTGGGAGAGTGAAAGTGTACAGCTCCTTTTTGTTCTCTTTTAACTTTTCATTCAATACTGGCTTCTGCACATACGTGTATTCGGAAATCTCAAGACCCCGTTTGTTTATGTGGTGTTCGCTGATAGTTTGTTGTTCACAATAGAGAATGTCAGAATCAGTCACATGCAGCTTTGTTTTATTATGTCAACGTTTTTCTTTTTTTGTTGTTGTATTTAAAAAAAATATATTTTAACCTTGTATTGGTTTTTTGTTGCATTTTTAAGTTATTTTTTAATGGCATATTACGATTTTTTGTGGATTTTTTAAAGTTGTTTGTTTTGTGTTTGAATTTACTTTTTTTCAATTTTTTATCTTGTTTCAACTAGCAAAAAAAAGTCGTTTTTTTTCTTATTTTTTCCTTGTGTTGTTTTTAGGTTTTTTTTCTTGTTGTTTTTGAAGATTTTTTTATGTTATGTTTGATATTTTCTGATCAAAGTTTTCTTTGCTTTCTCACATTCAAATGATTCATTTTTTTTCTTTTCTTTTTTGGCATTCATCTTTTTGTAAATCATTTTTTTTTGGTTTGTTTGTTTGAATTTCACATATAGTTGTTGTTGTTGTTAAATCCTTTTTCGATTGATACTTAAACAAGGATCATTAATCAAATCACTTGTTTCTTGGTCTTTTTTTTAGCAAAACCCGAGGCATTTTTCTTTCTCTTTTCTATTTATAATTTACGAGCTTGGCACGGTCCGTGTTGCTGGTCCCTAGTTTAAGCGTTTATATATATAGATTATCCGAAATCACATTATACATGGTGCCACCACTTTTTGTAGATTTTAAAGTTTTTTTTGTTTGGCAGGATTCGCCATGAAATGAAAACTCTTTTGGTTTTGTTGGGGAAGCCGCAAATGCGACTTCCCCTTACTTTATTCAAATTAGAACTGAACTAATATTATCTTACAAAATTAACTTAAGGTAAATGAAAAAATAAAGTGAGCGTGGGAAAACGCTTAGTACGCATAATGCACGCTTACTAGCTCGGAGCAGTGCGGACAACACCCTCAATAAAGTGAGGGTGTAAAGTTACTTCTAATGATTGTACTTGAATAAAAGCATACGATTAGGTGGATACGGAAGGTAGCCAACTTGGAGCTTACGAGCTTACGATCTCGCAAAATGAATTTTAGCTTATTTTAATTCTTTGTTCTTTTATTCAGCTTACGATCTCGTCATTTGGGAAAATATTTTGTCGTAAGAGTTATTTAAAGTAACTTCTGGTTGAAAATCCCCATAAAAACCAAGGGAACTGATGAGGATTGATGGCTATTTCCATTTTGGTCTATATATTTTTGGTCGAAATAATAATTTTATATAGAGATATATATATATATATATATATATAAATATATATATATATAAAAATACATACATATATATAGTAGATATATATAGTATATCTATAGATATATATATATATATATATATATATATATATATATATTATATATATATATATATATATATTATATATTATATATTATTATGTATTCTTCTCCAGCTTATAACAAAAAGTGCACATGCAGTCCCACGTTTTTGTGTAGCTTGCAATATAACGGCTATATTCGGTATTTTTAAGATTTGAACAGAATTTTAACGGACTTACTGCTTTTTATTGTTTATATTTATAATATCATATTTAGATTATTTACATGCTGTAATATTTTTTTGTTGTTGCAAAAAATTAGGCTTAATGGGATTATTATATTATTTGTTTATTAGCTGAGAACGATGGTAACGTTTACCAGGGGATAAGACGAGGAATACGTAGGTTTCGGAAGAGGCACCACCAGTTCCTCACCTTTTGTATGGGATATTTTCCCCATTAGTTATTTCAAATAACTCCTTTGACAAAGAAACCGCTTTTAAACCAAGTGACGGGACCGTGCCTTTATTAAGAGAACAGTGTTGAATGTTTGTCGGGGTACTGTAGTATTTTGTTGTTGCAAAATCGTTAGGCCTAATTAAAATTCCATTGCAATTTTTTACATGAGTATTTGGAGGAGTTACAAACGGAATGAAAATGATAATATATCATCCATAGTATGGTGGAAGCGGAAGCGAGTTTATTAATTTTGTTTTCATTTTATTATTAACGCATGTTTAGACTTTCATCGATTGAGTAAATAGACAATCCTCTTCCTCTCTCTTCCAACCGGAAGACCAGCTACATTATACACACAAATTCTCCATTATCTTCACCACACATTTTGGGATGTTGCATTCCGCGCGCAGAAAATCTGTCACACATTAACAAGAGAACAAGGAGATGTCATAGGGACAACAAAGCGACCATCATGGCCAACATTATGGACCATTATTACCATGAATGGATATTCATGGTGGAACTAAACCACGGCTATATGGTCGCCGGAAAGGTTCGAATTTAAGCTATAGAAAATGTAAAATAATTCGATTTTCCATGACTTTAACACTCTCCTCCTTTTTAAGTCATTTTTCTTCAGTGAGAATCTGCTTTCTGGGGATATGTGAAATCTTATAAATTGATTGATTGTTCCTTGACATTCCATCAATGGTGATGAGAAAGTTGTGCTTAGTTTCTATATTTTCCCATCGGAAGGGAATTCTCAGTTCCAAGACTTCGTAATTTTACGAACACTTCTTACTATTGTTTGCTCATTATACGTACCAATATATATTTTTATGCACATAAATTAAGCAATGATGATGATAAGACCTCACTATAGTGACTCGGGGAACAAGTGTCGGGCTTTTCGGGATTTTTATAGGAAAATTATTTCCAAGAATGTCGCTAATAATGAATGAATAATGTCGTGAATAAAGTACCGAATAAAGGGTGGTACCGTTATATGTGTGCTATACGAAATCTTGGACCCACATAGACAATTTTCTTAGATTGTAGTATCAATTACGAACTTCAAATGCGAAATTTGAAACACTTCCCGCTAAAATCATCAAAAAAAACGCATATTGGAAGGTATCGTTATATGGGGGGTTTACGAAGACATAGACCTGCATATGCAATTAGCTGTCATAGGCTGTAGTACCCATTAGGAACTTTAAAACCGAATTTTAGTGTGTATGTATAAATATTCGGTATATTAATCCTCTGCATATTGCCATTCAAAAACGTGGGTCACAGAGCCTAATTTTTTGTCATAGGTTGTACTCAATAAGATTTTCAAATACGCTAAAATCATAAATGCCGAATAGGGGAATTACCATTATATGGGAGCTATACGAAATCGAGAGCGAACCACGCCATCACCATGGTCGGCGCTTGAGTTCTGGTGCCCAACCGAAGGTGCACATTTTCAGCTGACCTCTTTGGCAAGTAACACGAAATTTGGTGTTTACAAACTGCTGGACAACGAGTGTGTCTCATCGGAGAAAAACCCAAATTCGGCAGTTCACCACTTTCGGGCAAGCGAAACGTGTTTCGCGTGTTTCGATCAAGTCGCTTCTTTACCTTTGGAACTTCCGTCCATCCTTGGCGTCGGGATACGCTACAAGTATCATGGTAACAAAATATCTATTCACATTTAATGCTGGAGTGCTTTAAACGATAATCACGTGTGGTTTTCCAGCTAAATATAAAAACGAACAACTTTTCTCTGAAAAATTTCACCAAAATGTTTTTTACGCTTGTAAGCAGTATAATGAGCTATGACTGGAATAATTTTAACAACCGTCAGACGAGTGGCTTAGAATGACAGCAGTCTGAAGTTGGTCGCAGTTTTTTCATCTATCCTGTCTACTATTCACAAACGTGTGAATAGGGTTTGTACCCAAAAAGATTTTTAAATACGAATTTTAAAACAATTCCGGTAAATAGTTTCGCTAATATCATCAAAATAACGAATATGGGCTGTACCAATATATGAGGCTATACGAAATCGTGGACAGACATATCCTGTTTGCGAACTTAACCTGCTTACTATTTCGTTCAGTTGAACGAAAACACACACAGTAGATAGAGAGATGTAAAGCTTATAAGAACGGTTGTAAGATTTAGAAGAAATGCTAAAATGAATGCACTTTATTAATTACTTGGTTCTTTATTGAGCTTACGATCTCATCAAAAGAATTTAGCGTATTTTAATTCGTTGGTTCTTTGATTCAGCTTAGTTGGCCTATAGTTTTTTCCCACATAGTATGCAGGGTACATTAAGTTCCTCATTCCGTTTTAATCATCGAAATATAAGTTTAGGTCTAACAAAGATATATATATATACTATATATATATATATATTATATATATATAATATATTTATATGAGTGAATAGCATACTATTAGTTGGATAAGAAGCATGCAACTTGGACACATATGTAAAACCAGTATGATACGTTGTCATACGGAAGGTATGGCAACATGGATGAATCAAACACACTACACCTCCTTTTTAACAAAGAATAATCAACGGTTTACGTGATTATCTTAGTTTAGTTTAACTTCATCATTTTTATAATTCATAAATTTTATACCATAAATTTACAATTAACAGTCAGAGCTGGCATTATTCTTAGTTAGTTTAATTCATATAATTTATAATTCATAAATTT